>NC_091398.1:3780000-4410000 GCF_032191515.1 Phaenicophaeus curvirostris
AAATTTTTCACAGAAAGGGTCATTGGGCACTGGAACAGGCTGCCCAGGGAGGTGGTTGAGTCACCTTCCCTGGAGGGGTTTAAGGCACGGGTGGACGAGGTGCTAAGGGGCATGGTTTAGTGTTTGATAGGAATGGTTGGACTCGATGATCTGGTGGGTCTCTTCCAACCTGATTATTCTATGATTCTATTAATGCCTTCCACTTGCATGGTGGTTCTAGATATTGTTTGAAGATTGCTAGCTGTCTGCTAGACCTTGGAGAAACCTTCAAGATCTTTCTCTTAAATGTCTGTTAAAAAATGAGAAATGTTGAGGAAAGGGAGGGACTCCTTCCTCAGAAATGTTTGGGAGCCACTCAGCTGTAGCACTGGCAAAAAGCAAACACCGAAGAGGATGCGTTTGCCCTTGGCTAATCTTGTCGTACTGAGAAGGACTATGAGGAACGTTGTAGAAACTTAGGGATGGCTGCTGAGGATTCACCCGTTTCTGAGCTAGGCAATACCTGAATTTCAGAACTTCTCAGGTAGTTAAGATGTCTGAGAAAATGCTTATAGTGGTGGAGCTGAAGTAACTTAGGGGCGTTCCCACCATGGCTACTTGGTGGATCTCCATTAACTATAATGCAATTCTTGGTATTGAATGACAGAAATGAGAAAAACTTGCTTATAACCAAAACCTGAAACTTGCCTTGCTGGAGGGATGCCACGCTTTCTGCCAGGCATCCAGGAGAGGGCAGAGGGTAGACATAAAACCTATTTTAGCCATGGCTGTCACCAACTGCAAGATGATGCCTCTTCTCCTGATGCTTCGTGCAGGCCCTTGGCTTTCATCAGATGGGATGGAGGCTTTATGAACCTCCTGTACAGAGCAGGCCTGTGGGTAACTCTTTCACATTGAGATTGTTTTCTTTATGATTCAAAATTGAAAAGGGACTGTGAGTCACTCTTACTTGAAGTCCTGTGGGACTTTCTGCTGATTTCGGCACCCAAAGCAGGAGACGGGGCACACCCTGCTCCAGGAGGTCCCAAAGGGCAGAGACAGGGCAGTGCAATCATCGCTTCCCTCTCCACAATGCTTCACTGGAAGCGTAATCTTTGCACCCTCTTAGAAACCTCCGGAGCAGCTGCTTGTGTGTGGTGAGAGTTCCTCTTGCTAGTGAGTTGCACTGCCCCATAGGATAACAGAGAAGACTGGAGGAAACAAGGGTTGTTTTCTTAGGTGGTATTTTTTCTTCCACACTTCCAGTACAGATATGAGTCTGGACCAAAGCCAGACTTTGTTTTCTCCTGCTCTTTAACCACCCCTTTCTCATGAATTGGAAGATGCTTAAGCTATAGGCAGGGACCTCTCACACATCAGTGGCTCATCAAATGGGTCCTAACTCTGATCACAGATGTTATTTGCAGTTGTCCCTGGATTGCTGTAATGGAAAGGTCTGGACACGACCAATGCAGTGCTCTTCCTACAAGAACATGTAATGTGTTTCCACCTAGTAGTTGGTGTCTTTCCATTTAAATGGGAAAGACAGAGAAAAGGGGGACCAGGATTGTGGCAACAAGGAAATGCCCAAAGCAAGATGTTTCTGGTAAGTCTGACTCACAAGAGTCAAAATACTTCTCCTTAACCACTAGCCAGCAGAGCAAGAAGAGGAAAAGAAGATAAACAGGACAGGACAACAGAACAGTATCTCGGCGAAGTTTCCAGTCCTCCTGCCCAGTCTCTGAACACAAGTTTCCAAATGTCTTTCCCTCTTTTACAGCTCATTGGCAAGGGCAGTGGGTGCTTCAATAGATTCTTTTCTTATTATATTTTCCAGGAAGGTATATTTTACAGGATTCTTTGGGATTAAAGTAAAATCCAAATAAAACTGAGAATAGTAACAGCTTAGCTTGAGTACAACTCTGGCAACGATATCCCGATTGCCTATAAGTCTTTAAAAACATTTGCCTTTCATTTTCCCTGCTAAACTACGCACACACGTGTTTATGCATATATTTATACACACCTGAAACCTTTGAGAACCAGATACTGCAAGCCCAGATGAGACCAAACAGTTCATGTAGGTGGTTTCTTGTTTACAAGAGTGGTCATTGCTCAGTTGTTGCTTCACAGGAATGTGTAGGAAGCCCTTTCTGAACCAGTTCTGCTTCAGAAAAATATTTTGGCCTGCAGTAGTTAAAGGTCAGCTTCAACCTGAAATATATATTATGACTTTTCCAGGTGCTTCTGATTTATTTGGATAACTCTGGATACAGTTGTCATCTGTAATTTCTTTATGTCCCTGCTAAGCTGTCAGGCTCATGTTCTTCAGTGGATGGGACCAGCCATGCATGAGGCTCATCCTTCTACCTATAGCTCTATCAGCATACTTTGTGGAAAGCTTTCTTTGAGGCCAGAGGAACCAGGCCAGTGCTCTGGTGGACCAAAATGGATCTTCTTCTCTCCCAACAATAGTTCTAGTGGCAGTGGGGTTGGATCTTTAAGCCCCCTTCCAACCCAAACCATTCTATGATTCTGTGTATTTTCTCCAAAACACAATGCCTGAAAGTGTTTTTCTTCCATCAGAAGAAATGTTTTTCTTCTTGGTCTTTGGTCGTGACAGTATTAGAAGCGCTTTCTTTTTCCCAGCAAGATTGAGATAGCTTACAACATCTTAGAATTGAGGATGCCAAAAAGATGAAGTTTTTAAACTGTTCCTTGACACTGGATGAGTTTCCACTGCACTTTTAGCCTGAGCTTGAACCCTGCCTTCAGCCTTTACTCACAGAGAAACCTCTGTGGGGGTGGTTTAATCCAAAGCAAATTCAGCAGGGGGTACAGATAAGAAAAGGATGCTGTGTTGCACTGGAGTTCAAATCGCCCCCTCACAAGGGCTGGTTCTTCTCTATTTCCTTTCAAAGCTGCTCCTTACAGGGCAAGCACATTCTCCCTAGCTGTGTTACACATTTGGATGTTCACCTATGCCTGTGCAAAAGGGGTAGAAATACTTATGTTTATTTTCCTTTGTGGAGAAGCAAATCAAAGCACAAGGATATAGTGTATAGGGCAGAGAGATTTACTTGAAGTTCAAGTCAAATGGCAAATCGTATTGATAGATATCATTGTTCTGATGGCATTTACTGATGTCTAAAACTCAACATAAAAATTCAAACCAAAACTGGATAGAAGTTGGGAAAAAAAAATTATTAATTTGTGGATTTCCTTGGTGCTGTTTTTGTTAGGAAACTTGGAACTTAGCTTTTCAGAAGAAGCAGTTATCCATAGGGATCTGCTTAGCAGAGATCCAAACTGTAAGTGAATTTGGAATGTTCATAGTCGTATATTAATTCCTGCATCGTGCTCACAAGGAAAAGTGATGTTGAATGGATGCAGTGCCAGCACAGATTTCATTCTCTTGTGACATTTTGGAACAGAGACAGCAGCAGCCCAGCACAGAACTAAAGTCAGAAGGTGCTCCTCTTCTGGAGTGTTTCTGACAGGCACTGCAGGCATGTAACCATGAACAGACTCTGCTTGTGTTATCAGCTTTTTGTCAGGAAAGAGCAGCCCCTCAGCCTGTGCTGTTTCAGATATCACACCACAGAAGCAATTAATTAATTACTATAGCCTGAGATTTTCTAAACTTTCTGATATTAAGCTCCAAACCCTCTTTCAGCCTTTGCTGACGTCACCCTAGGAAGGTATATTTTGTACCTTTTATTACCACGTAGGATCAGGCCAATTCCTCTGCCTCAGCCGCAAGCCAGATCTCCCTGAATACAAACTGGGAATACAGGAGGAAGCCTGAAGCGTGGCTGAAGAAAATCAGTGCAGGGCGTCTGGCACCTGATAACACATTTTGCTGACTTTAAATGAGTCGGATTCAGGGTGGGATTTAATTGTTGCCAGCTCAGGGTAGGCACGGCGCTGCAGTGCCCAGCTGCACTCCAGCCTAAATCAATCCCGGCTGGAATTGGGGCTTACAAAATAAAAAGGGACATGAACACTGACACAGCTGTCGAGGCTGCTAATAGAGGCCAAAGTTTTCTTTGTGAAGCAGCTACAGTTCTGACCCTGGGCATAAGCTAAACTAAGAATGCAGAAATGTAGCATCATCTGGGTCTGTGTAACGTTCTGAGGTGACCTTGGGCAGGTTCCTCCATTTCTCTGTGCCTCAGCTCATCATCTAAGTTATAGTTTTCTTGATGTGCTCATATATCTTTTATTCACCTCAAAGCAGGATGGGTTTGCCTCTTTATAGGTTTTTTTCCTCTTTGGATGCGAATGTGATAGTCACACTCTGTAATACTTGCACCAACCTACTCATTAACAGCTCCTCGTCTGGTTCAGTGCTAATGAAACTTGTAAATAAACAGTAATTTTTGCTAGAAATGTTTATAGTACTCAGTACATTCAATGAATCATGGAAGGAAATATAAATATAAACATTTTCTTTATAGTTAGCGGAACCTACAAAACTAGTATCTCAGCTATAATTTCCTTTCAAAGCAATATTTTCAAGCATCCCACGGAGTGCAATCAGTTTCAAATGCTCCAGTATCTCTGAGGAACGGCAACGATTAAGTTCAGAGCATTTGCTGCTCATTGCGTCATGATGGTATGAATGATCGAAAATCACAGCAAGAGCAAAATACGCTAAATTAATCCTAACACAGCCTGCAAAATGTTGAAACCATCCTTTGCTGCTGCCTATGATGTTGTATTTTCAATCCACCAGGAAGTGCTTGTTTACAACCTCAACAATTTCGATGTATTTTGCAAGAACAAGGCCTCATCTTGTCTCGTTCCTGCCTTGGTTATCTCTTGTTGCTCTGAACTTACATTGCTCAAGCTCCAGTCCCGTTTGCTTCAGCAACAAAAGTTGCGGAGATGAAGCAATACTAGGAACAGTGCAAACAAATTAGAGCCTGTTTCTGGGGGGGAGAAATATATAGAAAAATAATAAAAAAAGAGAAGGAAAAAAACCCTCAAGCTGAAGGGAAAGAGACTTGAGAGAAGGATCAAAGCAACTCTGTGACAATGGAAAGCAAGAAAGCAGCAATTGTAACATCCTCCATAGAGAAAATGAAAGTTATAAAGAAAGAACTCTTTGCAGTTGAAGATTGTAGGAGATTACAGCAGTATCTGTAGGAGATAACTGGTTTTGTCAGGAGATTTACAGGAATTAGTTGCATTTAAGCAATTTCTTGCTAACGGAAGTTACAGGGATCATTGTTCATTCCTGGGAGACTTTCCCACCGAGAGTCTTGAACATGATTGGTACGCATTTCTCTGTTGACCATTTGGCCGTTACTAGATTAGACTCAGTCTAGATTAAGTCTTCACTGCAATCCTAAGACTTTAATACGTAGCTTTCAAAGGAGGTGGCTTTAAACTACTGACTGAAGCCTTGATGTGGCCCCACCACTGAGACACAGAGCTTGGAATGGGGTGCATCGCCCGGACAAGAATGGACAGAAGGTTAGGTGTACTTTAAAAGTGAATCTGATGTAGCTCTGAAGTTGCACAGTGAGCTGATGTCATGATACAGTGATATTTCTCCAAGTGCTTAGAGGTAGGAGTAGGCACATTATAGTTTCTCTGAGGTTTTATTTTCCATTGAAGATAGAAATTCAGACTGACATAGGTCTGGGCTCCTGGTCTTTTAGGTGATGTGAATGAATATGTTGCATTTGTAGACAAAGAGGAATGTTGCAATCAAAGATCTGGCTTGGGGACAAAGCTGAAAACTACTGAAAATGAACTGAGAAAGGTGAGCTCGGTACAGCTGCTGTTCAGGATGTCTTGAGTGTCCATGCTGGGTGCCATATGGAAAGTCAGAAGCACTTGTCCATTGAAACGTATCAAGTCGTCAGGCTGGTAGAAACATCTGAAATCAAGGTAGAGAAAACACCAAGCAGTGTGGTTGCAGCTGCAACCCTGACCACAGAACATAATTGTATAGAGCCATACAGTTCTGCTTGATGTGAGCTAGAAACATCTAGCTTGAAGACTAGTCACACCAAAACCTTTCTGTGTACCTTCCCGCTAGGGTGACCTTGAAGCTAGGATGTACTGGGTAGTGTAAAAAGATGCTAATGGGGGTTGCTTTTTCTAAGCTTCACCCTTATCGCATGCAGTAGAGCAGGAAGCAAAGCCTGGCTGCCCAGGAGCCCGATAAGCTATGGAGCGAGTCAGTAGACTGGCTTTCCCCAAGTTATTCGTGTGTCTAACAATTGCATCATTTTTTCCATGTTGAAAAGCCAGTAGTCTTACTGTGAGCACAGAGATGCACGCAGTGCTTTTTCCCTACTGTGCAGTCTCCTTTCTTGATGGTGAAAGCAATAACAAGGGCTAGCATCAGGTTTTTCATGCAGAGCAGAAGGAAAGAGGGTACATTTCGCTGTGCATTTGCAGAAGGTTTTTGCAGTTAGCAGCAATACCTGGGCTTTTGAGGGTATTTTTCTCCTTTAGGGGTGACTTATGTGCTGAACTGTCCAGTGTGTGTGATAACATGTAACACCATGGGACTCTACCTCTAGCTTTGACTAGGAAGAACATATAATATATATAAATATATTCAGTGATCTGTGGCACCCCGACTTCATCCTAATTCTCTCTTGCTGTTGGTACAAAACACCAATTTACTGCCATAAAAAAAAGTCTCTCTTGCAAAAAATAGGAGGCACCAAGCCTCCCAGTTGCATCTGAGTGATGAAGTGTTAGGGCTCTTTCCCATAGCAAGCCTTCAAAGTCTGTAGCTGATCAGATAAACATTTTACAAACATTTCCGCTGGGGCTGCAAAATCTTTACTCTCCAGCGTGCTTCAACCTAGGACAACAAATAAGGACAGCAGATGATGCTGAAGAGATGTGTCTCCTGCATTTCCTGATTGTGGTAGACAAAACACACAGAAGGATTCCCCCCTTTCTTCTCTTCAAATTAATGCTGATCTGACACAATGTTTTCTCTTTCCTTCCCCCTAAATCTGAGACGGCCTCTTGAAATACAGCTTAAAATCTGAGTCGTCTATAACAGTATGATCTTTACAGTTTTCCAGCCTCCATCATCTACTAGCAACTGTGGCTGTGTAAACAGGGAAATCAAAGCTTCCTTTGAGAGGAAATTTAGGCTAAAAAAAGAAGAAATAACAACAAAAAAAAAAGTCTGTTATGTTTAGGGAAAAAAGGAGGTAAATAAATATTATTCTCTTGCAAAATATTACCACCACATCAAGTGATGGCCCAAGAAAAAGAGCCTGTTGCCTGTTGTAGAATCATATTCACAGCTACACATCTAGCTGAGATGTTGTCCAAAAGGTTCTTCAGAAGCTGGCGCGTTGCCATAAGAGGGCATCACAGCATCAGCGCAGCGAATCTCACTCCAGAAACCTGATTGATGATGCCAAATGTTGCTCCCTGTTTAAGGGCATTAATTGATTTACTCTGCAGAAAGCCTTTTGGATGAGCTGGGTTCAGACCTTGCAGAAGAACAACTACTGCAAATACAAGCATTGTTTATAAGTGAGATGGGTCTCGAGGCGCCTATCCTTATCCCTGACATGTCTGCAAAGCTGCCTGGGAAACATCAGCATATTTTGAGGGCAGCAGGTCTTCTTGTAAACACACGAAGCCAGCTTTCTAACTCCCAAGTGCTGGTTTCTGCTCCAGGAAAGACCAGCAGATCGCCTACAACTCAAGAATTCTTTCAGTTCTCACTCTTACAGCACCATGACGCTGAGTCTAGAAAACGCTTGCTAAAATCACCTCTAGAAAAAGATGAGGCTCCAGCAGGCAACAGTGCTTGCTGGCCATCACGCTCATATTTAAGCCACCCTGAAAGTCTATTTTCCAAGTTAAAAGCTAAGGTGCTGTAGCTTTTGTTTGGCACAAAGAGGAAAGGCTGCACGGACACACAGGAGGGGAAAAAGGAGGTGAAATATAGTGTCCCCCTGAGCTTCAGGGGTCTGGTTCCTCTTTCACATAGGAGGCAGCAGCAATTATTTTGGAAGACCTTGTTGTAGCTTAGGATCTAGAACTGGATAGACAAAAGCTTGTGGCAGAGAGCTGATACCCTGCACATCAATGCAACTTGGAGGCTGTGAGTAATCACGCTGTTTGCATTTGGTGCATGAGCAAGGAGTAACAAGCACAAAGGGAATGAGACAGGTATTTTGCTTTCTCAAGCCACAGGAGGTTTGAATGGCCTTTTTTCTTGGTTTCTCTCTCCTCTTTCAATACGCAGCTCGTCCACACAAGCTTTCCCCATGGGTGGACTCAGAGCTGGCCAAAGCATTTGCATATTCTTGTCCTGCAAAGTGCCAATACTTCAGCACGTCTGCGTGTTTTCAAATTCCAATTCTGCTTGCAAAATCCTTCTACACCAGCCTGCAGTTTTAGTTGTATTGTAGATACTGGTTGTTCTGGCAAGTAAAAGCTCCTCCTCGCTTGAGCCAGGCTGTGGGATAAGCCCTTGGTACCATAAGCGTCTTGAAACACAGACTTTTCCCTCAGGCTTTTGGTAATGCCCCGGGATTGACACTCATAAACAAAATGATATCTGGGATCAACATTGTTGTCTAGATTAGGGTCCTACATCTGCAAATATTTGCACAAATGTTTATCCCTAAGCACATGTTTGGGGCCATCAGTTTCGAACTGCTTAACTTGAAACAGCAGGGAGCTGAGTTCAGTTTGGAGGGAGCCTTCTCTGCTTTAAACAGCACCAGAGCGAAGGAAAGACAGAGGCAGACGAGCGGTCAGATGGATGTGTCTCTCCCCACCTCAGTGGGTGCCATCACAGCAGGTGAGACAGTGTCCAGTCTGCATCCACAGTGTCAGCAGAAGGAAACAGAAAGACTAAACTATGGGATTTTAGAATCAGTAGGTTGGAAAAGACCTTGGAGGTCATCAAGCCCAACTGTACCTGTCTGCCACTAAACTGTGTCCCTAAGCACTTCATCTACTTGTCTTAAACAGCTCCAGGAAGCCTCTACCAGGGCTTGATAACCCTTTCCATGAAGAAATTTTTCCTAATATCCAATCTGAGCTTCCCCTGGTGCAATTTGAGGCCATTTCCTCTCATCCTATCACTTGTTACTTAGAAGAAGAGACTGGCCCCCACCTCACTACAACTTCCTTTCAGGCAATTGTAGACAGTGATGATGTCTCCCCTCAGCTGCCCCTTCTCTAAGCTAAACAACCCTCAGCTGCTCTTTGTACGACTTGGATGGCCAAGTTCAGTCGCAAAACATCCTTGTGTGGATCTGAGTAGCTGTATTACACAAAACCTTTCAGTTTAACTGCTGGGAGCAGCCCCCACCGTGCTGTGTTACAAAGCGTGCCCTTCTTTGAGGGTGTTGCCTGGCTCCTGATTCTGCAGTCAAGGGTCACCTTGTTAAGTGTGGGCCAGCTCACAGCCCAGATGGGCAACTGATTTTCAGCAGCTTAACTGGTCAGCTGAGGTGTAGGTAATGGCAGGGTGTGCTCGCAGCCTCCCTCACCTCGGAGGGAAAGCAGCAGGGCCAACATCCAACTCCAGGGATGGGGCAGCCGCAGCTTCCCTGGGCAGCCTGTTCCTGTGCCTCACCACCCTGTGTGGAGAAATTCCTCCTTATGTCTTGTCTAAATCTGTCCCTCTTCAGTTTATACCCATTGCCCCTCATCCTATCACTACCAGCCTTTCTAAAAAATCCCTCCCCAGCTTTCTTGTAGCCCCTTCAGGTGCTGGATGAGTTTCAGTTAATTCTGCATGTCTTTCCTGTTTGTGCATGTGTTATTTAAGTTATTTATTTTGGGTAAAGATATCGGAATATCTCAGGTACAAATGTACTTTTAGTAGCAGTAAAAGGGGATGATGCAAACTTCTCTAAATAACAGGAGAATACTTTCTGCTATAGTCAGCTGTTCTTCATTTTCACCAGGCGGTGCAATGCAAAGGAGCCAGGTAGGATTGGGAGCATCTTCTATTGGTAAATAAAATTGCTTTCCTCTCCATCTCAGCTGAGACTGCTTGTTGGAAATGTGCAACTGCAATTGCTGCAACAGGAAACAGATGTATTCAGTATTGTAACCCTCTGTGGTTTGGAGAAGGGAGGTGGGGAGGGCAGGATAGCTGAGGTCAAAGACATACTGCACAGCAAAGGACTATTAACTTAGAGAATAATAAGGAACACTTGTCTCTTACTGCCGTGCTCTCTGGGGGCCTCAGGGTGTTTGCAGACCGCAACTAAATTACCCATTGACTGCTCTGCCTCCCGTTCATGTTAGGGATATGAAGACTGATGCAGTGATACGGTAAATCCTATCTTGGGTTCCTAGCACTAGAGAAGATAGCAGTCAGATGCAAAACAAGATGATCTGGTATCAAGTCACTTCTTTTACCTTTAAAATACTCTAAAGGTATGTCTGGCTGAATTCTACATTAGCAAATGTTCTGCTACATTAGGAATTGTGTGATTTCTGACAGCTAGGCCAAAGCTAGCATCAAAAGCCAGGCTAAATTCCATCTCGCATACTCTGGATAACTTGATAGAAATGCGATTGCGTGAGCTGGCGTGATGAGGGTTACATCCATGATGTGAGTACACAGTCCTGGCTCTAGTTACTGTGAAACTGAGGTGGCAGGACCCAGACCTGGAGAACAGAGGCGATGGTTCCAGTCCTGACTCCCTACCGGGGGCTCATAAAAGTAGGCTTAGGCCACCCGAGGAGAGCTCTGAGCTGCTCTTGCTTCAAAATTGCTGTTGGGTGGCTTTGGGCTGGGCTTTGACTGTGTTTTAAAGATAAGCTGGTGAGGTTATGTTAGGGATGAGGATGTCTTCAGCCAGCACAGCACAAACCACGGTGTCCCCAAGATCTGATTCAGCAGAGCTTGTATAAGTGTAAGTTAATGCAACCAGCTTGGTCTCGTGTCCACCTTGATGAGCTTTTGCTCCAAACACATTGGCCATTGCCTGGGTACAGGCCTATTCTTTGCTGATGGGTCACGCTTGGAGACGACCCACAAAAAGCTTCTGGCCAGCGATTCATCTCTAGTGGCATCTTTATCTAATGGGTGCTAATGTGTCTCTCACCAGAACACCCAACGTTGAAACTGCTGGCTAGGCTACCTTTGTGAGATAGGGCTGTGCTGCTGTCCCCAATAACAAACAGGGCAGGGAGGCACCAAGGCAAGAAACCCTGGTTCTTAAGGGCTGAGTTGTCCCTACTCTTGGTGCTCTGCTGCCTACTACCCTGCTATTCTACTGGCAAAGGTAGCAAGAAGGAAGAAATTGTTTACAATGCGGGTGGTGAAACACAGGCCCAGGTTGCCTAGACAGCTTGTGGAGGCTCCATCCCTGGAAACATTCAAGGTCAGGTTGGATGGGGCTCTGAGCAACCTGATCATGTTAAAGATGTCCCTGCTCTTGCAGGGGGGTCGGACTGGATGACCTACAAAGGTCCCTTCCAACCTAGAGCATTCTGTGAGTCTATGAACGTAGACAGGAGAAGTGTCTGGATACAGGCTGCAACAGCTGCAGGATTGCGGCTTCCTCAGAGTTCATAGCACAGCAGGAGCTCTGAGACCAGGCCACTCTCCCAAGTTATTCCTTTGGAAGCATCAGGATCTCACAGAGCTTAGCAGGCAGACCTGGAGCCTGAGGTTTTCTTCAGAAGCAAATACCAGTGCTGAGCTGTGTTAGCTGCGAGAGGCAGGGGCACCTAGATCGCCTCCCTTTCTCAAAGTGGTGGTATGGCTACCTCTAGAGCAAAATAAGAGGTCAGAGAAGTGGTGTACCATCCTTTATCTCTCCACCGTGCCCTCAACTGCCGGCCACTCACAGCGTGGCCACCGGTTCTGCTGTCAGCTCTACCTGTTCTTACGTCTGGGCTCCATGGCAAAGCAAGGGGTGCAGATGGACCCGAAGCTTATTCCAGGCTAAATTTCTGAGAGACTGGCGCCTTTCTTTTTCCCAGAAGCCCCAGGGGGCTTTGTTTATGTTCTCTGATTTGTTTCTGCTGTTGGAAGCATTGAGTCTGCTCCAAGAAGCAAAGCCACGTTCCCAAAGCATGAGGACAGGCGGGTGTGAGGCGATGGGAAAAGCAGGCAGAGCTCCAGGAGGAAGAGAATTTTACCTGGACTATGGTTTCTTTTCTGTATCCAACAAGTAAGGGTGTAAGAACTTGACCTGACTTTGACTTTCAGCAAGCTCAGACGGCGTGTTGGGAAAGCGAGGTCAGACGGTGCTGAGTGGGCAGGGGTGGGCAGCACCAAGAGAAGGAAATTGGCACATCAGGTTTTCTTCCTTTATGCCAAGCGAGAGCAATTGGGGGGAATGGGTTGTTGCAGTGTAGGAAAGCGGAAACAGATGCACTTTCTGCTCTGGCGGCGCTCAATCAGTCGCGGCTTGGGAAGGGTGGGAGCCACAAGATGCCCGAGCAGCAGAGCAGGGCAGCTGAGGTCACCAGAGTGGATTTCAGAGCGAGAGCTGGCTGGTGTTGAAACACTATGTGCTATTGCTGTGAGAATATGAAATAAAGCCATAGTTGGAGCATTTGTTGGTCTGTTGCTAGGCGAACGTTTCAAAACCAATCATATTTTGCAAACCGATTCCTACTTGTCTTTTTTTGTTATTTTTTTTCCTGAGGCCCTTAATAAATTGCCTGGGGCAGATTGATTTTTATCATCATATCTGTTCTGCTTTGCAGTGGCTGTGACTGAGCATTTATCCACTTCTCGAGTCACCCGTGAGTTAATTTTCAAAATATTCATCCGGGTATTGAGTAGAATCATAGAATTGTTTGGGTTGGAAGGGCCCTTAAAGCCCATCCAGTTCTACCCACCTCCCACTGGATCAGGGGCTCCAAGCCCCATCCAACCTGGCCTCAAACCCCTCCAGGGATGGGGCAGCCACCACTGCTCTGGGCAACCTGGGCCAGGGCCTCCCCAACCTCACAGGAAAATATTTCTTCCTAAGATCTCATCTCCGTCTCCCATCTTTCAGCTGAAAACCGTTCCCCCTCACCCCACCCTTGCACTCCCTGATCAGGAGCCCCTCCCCAGCTTTCCTGCAGCCCCTTTCAGCCATGGAAGCTGCTCTAAGGTCTCCCCGGAGCCTTCTCTTCTCCAGGCTGAACAACCCCAGCTCTCTCAGCCTGTCCTCGTATCTGGCACATTGCACTTCAATACACAGTTGTGTCAGTTCCTAAGGCACAGCAATTGTTTCTTCTCCATGAGAACAGGCTCAAGGAAATCAGTTTTCACAGCTGTATTGCTGGTATGAATTTTCCTCTGTGTAGGGATTGGAAACCCTTATTTCTTAGACGTTATTAAAGAAAGTGAAATCTGTTCCTCGCAGTAAGGAATAAATCAAACATCCAGTGCTTTAAATGAAACGTACCAGATCAAAGCTATTTACTTTATAAGATTACTTTATAATTGAATTAAGGCTTCTTGTCAAATATCAGGACTCCAGCTATGAAATGGTCCTTTCTTTCTGTCATGAGTGGTGGAAATAAACCTGGATTCAGCCTTTCCCATGTGTTATCCCTTGTGCCATGACGTCCAGCTGCCAACACTGATTTGTTATTTCCCAAACACCCTTTGGCGAATGATCTCTGGTGTCCTCCCAGGCCAGCTCCAGGTCAGCCTGCTCTCCTCACTGCAATCATGCGGCCACGGTGATGAGGGATGCTTGCATCAGGGTACCAGGAGAATTGTGTATGGGTGTTTGTTTGCCAGCAGAAGAAGAAAGGGTTGTGCATTGCTTTTGCTCTGCTGAGCTGCCTCTAAGGCCTGCATTTAATCTTAGGCATCTACCTGGCACCTCTCTCAGTTGCCCTGAGCTCCTTCTCTGGGCTCACAGCCACAAAACCATCTCTGGAGCTGTAAACCCTGGTTGCTGACGCACAGATGATGACGCACTGTGCTGCATCCAGTAGCTTCCTGGCATGTCACCAACCCCAGGCCTCTCTGTCCAGTTTGTCCATCCCAGGGAAGATCAGAAGCACCTAAGCCTGGCTCCTGGGGGAAGAGGTTGTGCCTCATTGTCTGGCACTGGTCAAGGTCACAGCTTGAATCTCGTGTTCAGTTTTGAATCCCTCACTACAAGGATATTGAGGGGCTAGAGCGCATCCAGAGAAGGGGAAGAGAGCTGGGGAAGGGGCTGGAGAACAAGGGTTATGAGAGGCGGCTGAGGGATCTGGGGTTGTTTAGCCTGGAGAAAAGGAGGCTGAGGGGAGACCTTATCACTGTCTACAACTGCTTGAAGTTGAGATCTGGCTTGAGATCACTTCTCTCAAGTAAAAAGCGATAGGATGAGAGGAAGTGGCCTCAAGTTGTGCCAGGGGAGGTTCAGACTGGATATCAGAAAAGATTTCTTTACTGAAAGAGTGGCGAAGCCCTAGCAGAAGCTGCCTGGGGCAGTGGTGGAGTCTCCTTCCCCACAGGTGTTCAGAAAGTGTGTAGATGTAGCACTTCAGGACACGGTTTAGTAGGCACAGCAGGGTTGGGCTGATGGTTGGACTGCATGATCTTAGAGTCTTTTACAACCTTAATGACTTTATGACTTACTAAGTTCATCCCTGGCACAAACACCAGCGTGGAGATCTCCTGCCTTTCTCAAAGCTCCCAGCCCTTCTCTGAGTTGTCTGGCCCAGAAGAGCTGCTGTTTTAATCTCCTGTCTCCCAAGTGCACTGTGTTCTGACCATCCCACATTCCCTGCAGGGAAAGCAGCTGAAGGTAGGAGGTCCATGCAACCCCAGGTCCTGATCAACAATGACAAGGTTCACAGGTGGCCCCCTTTTCGACACAAAGGATGCATGTTGCTTTCTGATGTGGCACCGATTGTCACTGCTGGAGGAGCCTTGAGGGCAGTCATGCTGGTTAGCCACAAAAATTAGCGGCCTGTTTCTTGGTCTTGGCTACAGCTGTGGGTCACATTTGGTTACTATCAGCACAGGGTTTCAGCTCAGATTTATATCTGTCATTCACTGTTCCCAGTCAGTGTCTACACTCTGGTGTTCTCTTCCATCATCCCAAAATGATGATCTGCTCATCCCCAAGGACACACTTGAAAGCACTTGACTTCGCTCTACTCGCAGAGCATAAATTGCTTCCTCTGTCCAAATGCTTCCTCCTAGCATGCTGGTTTCCCAAACCACTTTGAGCGCATTTTATCTCCTCTAGGGCCTCAAAGGAATCTCCATTGTCACACACACACACAAAAAAAAAAGGTCTTGAATGAATTATGTTTGCATCTCAGCTGGAAAATTATAATTTGAACCATTCCGTTGAGACGGTGAAATAATATGTGTAAAGTGTCTAAGAGGAGCCCAGCTTGGAGGCTTCTACTGGAAAAAGAAAGTTCGGATAGACAAAAAAAACCCCTGGCATGAAGGAGAATGTCATGAGATCAGCCCATAGAATATGCTGAGGAAGACAGAAAAGTGGCTGAACAACTCTAATTTGAGTAGCAGTTTGCATTTATTAAGTTCTGGCTCATCAGATGTACCAAATTAGGCAAGTGCACAAGTGCCATGTTTATCATACTGGGCTCTTAACGAGCGTTCCCTGTCTTAAGGAGCTCCATTTAAACAAACAGAGGCAGACAGGGGAACGGCCAGAAGGTAATGAGGTGGTGAGAGGAAGGGATGTTGAATTCAGCATTTCTCTGGCTGCCTATCAAGCCATTAGAAATTCCCAAACATCGTGCATGAATGATAAGCTCCCTTACACCCTGTTGTCTAAGCAGCCTCAGCCACGTGGTGTCTGCTGCTGAGCAAGCCCAGATCCCAGCTCCTGCTTCTGTGAGAGGTTTGGTGGATTCCTAGGGGTGCAGCATTTGCCAGTGATGTGAACCAGGCCTGCCTTTGCCTTCTTCCATGCAGATTTGCTTCCTGCCTTAAACTTTTGCTCTTCAAGTGCTTCGTCTAGTCTAATCAAGCTGCTAGACCGAAGGGAAGTGCTCTGATGTTTAGCATGAGTGTCCCAAACGGTATTTTCATCAGTTCCTCCTGGATGCACACTCTGACTGTAACCGACAGCCATGAGCAAAACTCATTTGAAATCACCCTAGGAAAGACAAATATAAATGAGCCAGGAATAAGTCTCATCCGCAGAGATATGAGGTCTGACACAAAACAATAGAGACTGTGCTTATAACTCTTTTTATTTAACAAATTAAGAAACTCAACTACAATCACCTTCAAATCAGTTCCCTTCTGAGTTGCATATGATGCTGCCAATGTTCCAAGCAATTCTGCACCTCAGTTTCTGAAAGGCTGTTGAGGATCCCCACCGTTTTTGCTTTCACATTTTTACCCACAAGAAATGGGTTGATTTAAGCACAGGTTCAAAAACATATGCACAAGATAAGCACTTTTCATTGTCAGCCTCAGCTAATAATGGAAAAGATTTCGTTGCTGACTTCTTCAGTTTCACAGGAATCATAGAAACATAGAATGGTTTGGGCTGGAAGGGACCTCAAAGCCCATCCAGTTCCACCCCCTGACATGGGCAGGGACACCTCCCACTGGATCAGGGGCTCCAAGCCCCATCCAACCTGGCCTTGAACCCCTCCAGGGATGGGGCAGCCACCACTTCCCTGGGCAACCTGGGCCAGGGCCTCCCCACCCTCATAGAGAAGAATTTCTTCCTAATATCTAGCCTAAATCTTCCCCCCTCCAATTTGAAGCCATCCCCCCTTGTCGTATGACTATATGCCCTTTTAAGAAACTTGTTGTTAACTCTCTGTTCACCCTTGCACACTGAAATTTTCCAGCCAAGCATAAGAAAATGTCTGTATTTGAACACACGTCTGCTTGTACTGAGTAAAGCAATCGAGCTGAGCCTTGTCTCGATCTGACAGGTCGGAACACGTTCTACGCCATCGCTTTGTCTCTCCCCTTCCACTCTTGGCTTCTGAGCTGTGGCATTAGACTTGGGGATTTTTGTGTTGGACCTTGTACATCTCCTTAAATTCATCTTTGCCCCATATCCGTGCAACACGGATATTGGCTGCATGCTTTAAAGTCCTTTCAGATGTGAATGTACTCTCTCCTTTGTATTCTCAAGAAATTAATGAGGTTATTAAATAAAATCAGACACCAACTTTAACCTTTTTACCAGTCCCTTCAATATCTCTGCATTTCAGCATGGAACAGCTACTGTTTTCTATGATTCTTGCATTGGTTTGCTATATGGATGACGGGTTTCACATCTTCTCCACTCTAAATACCTCTTGAGGCATCATCCTAAAAAGCTGTATTTCTTTCACTGCAGAGTCACCTCCCATTAAGTTCAGGACTATTTGTTCATGTCTAAACCAGGGTTGTGGTTTATTTGGCGCGATGAGCTCTCTTCCTGCGTACGTCTGGATATACAAAGGAAACTAAAAATGAACATATGGGCTTAGCACCCCTGCTATTTCTTGTTCATAGTGCTGTTTGTCTCCTGAACTACAATTTGCCCTCAAGGACAGAGCTAGTACAGATTCCTCCTTCCCACATAATGTTCTCTCTGTTATGGAGACAGCAGGAGACATGGGCTGACCTGTTGTGTTGTGTTACCCATCCATGGAGAACAGGGCAGGTTGATCTTGGCAATGTTTTTCAGGACTTTGCACGGACCACCTTGCAATGACTCAAGCTCAGGATGTTCCCTCTGAGAACAGAATTCACAGCCAGGATTCATTTTTGGCCCTTGGTTGTTTCTTTGCTCATTTTATCCCCTTCATTCAGATGTCACATCCCATTCCCTCACCTTTCAATTTGTCTGAAGCCTCCAGCACTTCTGGGACAAGCTGTTTCTGGTGACAAACTTCACATCTCCTCAGAAAATGCCCATGTTTTAAAAAATATTGTGCACATAGATCATCTATTTATCGTTTATTGTGAGACCTCACCTGAAGTCCTGTGTTCAGTTCTGGAGTCCTCAGCACAGAAAGGACATGGATCTGTTGGAGCGAGTCCAGAGGAGGCCACGGAGAAGATCCAAGGGCTGGAGAACCTCCTATACTAGGACAAGCTGAGAGAGTTAGGGTTGTTCAGAAGGCTCCGGGAGACCTTAGAGCAGCTTCCAGTACTGAAAGGGGATCCAGGAAAGCTGGGGAGGGGCCCTTGATCAAGGAGTGCCCGGATAGTGCAAACGGGAAGGGTTTTTAGCTGAAAGAGGGGAGACTGAGATGAGATCTTGGGAAGAAATGTTTTCCTGAGAGGGTGGGGATGCCCTGTCCCAGGCTGCCCAGAGAAGTAGTGGCTGCCCCATCCCTGGAGGTGTCTAAAGTTGGATGAGGCTTTGAGCAACCCGATCCATTGGAAGGTGTCCTTGCCTATGGCAGGAGGTTGGAACTGGGTGGGCTTTGAGGTCCCTTCCAGCCCAAACCATTCTGTAATTCTATGATTTATACATCATACCAAGCTCAGCCCAAAGGAGTGATGCTCCCTTTAGCTTCACGCTCTCTATCAGGTTGGAACACGCAACTATTTCCACTGCATTTTCTGTCTTCCGCTGGCAGCAAAGTTGGAACAACTGTTGAGAAGACATTTATTTTGTGGTTGTTACAGCCCAGACTGTTTTGTATGTAGAGCAATCTTGGACTCCATACTCAGCTACTGAAATGGTAGACAGCCCTACCTAGGTTGTTTCGCTAACACTCTTAGATGTTCCTGAGATCAGCTCATGACAAGGGCTGTGGTATCTGTCTGTGGCCGTGCAAATAGACAGCCACATTATATCATGCAGTGACTTCTTTTTCATGCAAATGGACACCACCGAGTTCTCCCAGCATTTCAAAATGCAGCGTGATTCCGTTCGAATGGAAGTTCTTTGAGGTCATATTCCTATTCCCATGAAAGCTAATGGGAATTCTTCCTCTGGCTTTCATAGAATCCAGACCTGTCACACCATGAACGCAGATCTGTCACATTTCTTTCTCTTTCTCCATTAAGTTGCTGTATTTTTTTTTTTTCTGGGAATCAGGTTAGTGAATTCTCGTTTGACCGAATACCTCTCTGAGGTACCTCAGTGAGGCTGGGACATTTCCTGTGGCTATCGTATCCGCTTCAGTGTCCTTCAAAGTGAATGTCACACCTCTTAACCATTGAAACAGGCTTTTCCTTCATGGCAGCAAAGCAGCCTGGATAAGATGAGAGGGACACCATAGGTATTACATAGCGTCTGAGGCATTTACTGTGAATTCAACAAGAACGTTTCCAGCTTCCCACTGAGAGAGGTTTCTTGGGAATAGAAAACTCTCTGGAGTTTGTAATAACTTCTTAAGTGATACTGGGATTTTTAACATTCCATATTACACAACAGGAAGCAGAATCTTAATAGAAACGCTGCACACAGTTGCCTTTAATGGGAAACAGAGTCCATGTAGTGGTAAAGGAATATTTAAAATATTCTTTTATTTCCTTTTTTATATTTTTTTAAATGAAAACTGATTTGATTTTAGGTAATTTTTACTTTTGTGAGTTGGATTCAGGGGGTACCACTGGGTTCAAGGAAAAGCTGTGCAGGACAAGGCATGACAGTCACAAGGACAGCCTGTTGTGCTCCGCAGGACAACTGGATTCTCACTCCTGTTCCCTCAGAGCTGTGGGTCTGGGCTGGGAAGCCCAGGAGAATAGCCTGTGTAATGAGTGCTTCAGCTTTGTGTTTGCAGATGTCTGGTTCTCGTGTAGATAGGACTTCAGGCTGAATCTGGGCCTTTTTTACAACGTCACCAGGACCTCCTAAACTTTAGATTGAAGCAAGGTGAATTTTCTGCTCAGACCTTCTCAGAGTGGTTTGAAACTTCAAGTTGGCAGCATCTGCTTTGTTTATCTAGACTACGAGTGTGGGATGCAAAAGCCTGACTGAGAACTGCAACCTCACCTGAAGGGAACAGGACACCAGTTAAATCTGCAAGCTAGGCTTCTGACTTCTTACTTAGCCTGAGTTTCAGAAAAGGAAGGAAGAAAGGTAGGGCTGTTCCTGGAAAGGGGTTTCCATGCCCTCACTGAAAATGCCAAATGCCTCCCTTGTGCCATTTTGTACGAGTGAAAAAACACAGTTAGTACAACACGTATATCAAACTGTAGTTAGCAATGTGTTAGTTACTCCTTCACTGGAAAAATTTTTCCTAGGATCCTGATTCACTGAGGTGTTGTGTAGCCTTCATAGAATCTCAGAATGGTTTAGGTTGGAAGGGACCTCAAATCCCATCCAGTTCCAACCCCTGCCATGGGGAGGGCCACCTCCCACCGGATCAGGGGCTCCAAGCCCCATCCAACCTGGCCTTGAACCCCTCCAGGGATGGGGCAGCCACCACTGCTCTGGGCAACCTGGGCCAGATCCTCCCCACCCTCTCAGGAAAACATTTCTTCCTAAGATCTCATCTCAATCTCCCTTCTTTCAGCTTAAAACCGTTCCCCCTTTATCCTATCCCTGCATTTCCTGATCAAAAGCACCTCCCCAGCTTTCCTGGAGCCCCTTTCAGTACTGGAAGCTGCTCTAAGGTCTCCCCGAGCCTTCTCTTCTCCAGGCTGATCAACCCCAACTCTCTCAGCCTGTCCTGACATGGGAGGTGCTCCAGCCTCATTTTTGTGGTCTCCTCTGGACTCACTCCAACAGATCCATGACTTTCCTGAGCCTTGTGCTGCTACATTCGGCAGTCAAAGGGGTCACACGTTGTCTGAGGTTGAGCATGTGGTCAAGGCGGTTTGCTGCCCAGGGTTTGTTGGCCATATGGAAAACAAGTGACAGCGAGAAAGGATTCCCCCTGCTCCTGACCCTGCAGAGCTATCTTTATGCTCTGGCATTCAAGAAACACCCAGACCATTCAATAGTCATAAATGTTTCTCCTGACTTTCAGCTGAGAGAAATTCCTTCCAACTGATGTTGCTTTTCTACACAAACCACAGGGTACACGATCTTGAACCGAACCCAGTCCTTTCGCTTTAAGGTAATTTGTGGCTGTTTCTTGGGTCTGAGCAAAGAACGGGGCTCGAACTTCTCCCTCCCCACAAGCAAGTGGCTGGTGAGTAACGCTTGTGAGTAACCTTCATCAGATGTCTGTGCAAATGGACCATTCCCCCACCCAGTCTGAAACACAGACAAAGTGATCCAAAGAAAGTAGAGGCTTTCTGTGAAAGCGGGCAGGCAGGAGGACTCGAGCAAGCCTTGGCAGCGGAGCTCACCTCCGGCTGCAGGGAAGCTCTGACCGGAATCCAGACTCCTTGCCTCACCCTTGTTTCCTTTCCAAATTTAAATGTGGGATAATGTTTACAGTAAACAGAGGTCACCTCCACGTCTGGGAAGGAATTTCACCTCCATGCATTTCAGTGCTTTCAAAAGAGATGCATTCTATAACAAGTCTTTTATTTATAAGTGGCTGGAAAGGGGCTTGGGTTTTAATGAGTGAGTAATCAATGGGTAGCACCCAGCAGCTTGCTGCCGGTAGCGTATAATTTTCCTGTCTACAATGTGCTCAAGGAGCTCTATTGATCATTTATGATCTCCATGCATCACTTAGAAATGAGACTATGCTCTGAAGTGTACTCGATTGCTGCATACGCTGCTGAGGAGGCAAACATAAGGGGCCAGGCATTAAAGGAAATCTCATGCCGGAGGGTTGCGCGGGGTCCTGGGTGCTTTGGGATCACGTGGTTGGGCCACAGTGAGAAATGGGCTCCTGTGCTTCTCCAGCTTCTGCCAAAATGTACAAGACAGACAGAAATTCTGTCCTGGATGTTTGCTTGCATGGTCATCCTACAGTCTGATACTTTTTACTGGTGTTTGTGGTCATTTCCAGGCAGAGCTGTTGTGAATAATAACTAAACAGAGACTGAAACCTGGTTGCGAGGTGCTTTTTTTTTCCTGTGTGCCAGAGGGTTGTGTGCGGAGTTCAGATTCAGACAAACCTCCTTACCAGGCTCGCCCAGAACAAGGACAGAGGGACAGAGCTGTAGTGGAGCGAAAATTCTTTCCAGTTAAAAATGTGATTATAAAAATGATGCTATGATGGAAAGCAGCTCTGGCCAATGCAGTGGGACTGTGCAGCTCTCTCCATCCTATTTTCCCTTTCAAGTGGAAGTTGCCTGCTTGTCCAGAGTTCAGAGATTCACAGAATGGTTTGTGTTGGAAGGAACCTTAAAGCCCATCCAGTTCCACCCCCTGCCATGGGCAGGGACACCTCCCACTGGATCAGGTTCCTCAAAGCCCCATCCAACCTGGCCTTGAACCCCTCCAGGGATGGGGCAGCCACCACTGCTCTGGGCAACCTGGGCCAGCAACTCACCACCCTCTCAGGAAAATATTTCTTCCTGATATCTCATCTAAATCTTCCCTCTCTTGCCTTAAAGCCATTCCCCCTCATCCTATCCCTGCCCTCCCTGATCCAGAGCTCCTGCACAGCTTTCCTGGAGCCCTTTTCAGCACTGGAAGCTGCTCTAAGGTCTCCCTGGAGCCTTCTCTTCTCCAGGCTGAGCAACCCCAACTCTCTCAGCCTGTCCTTGTACGGGAGGTGCTCCAGCCCTCAGATCATCTCTGTGGCCTCCTCTGGACCTGCTCCAACACATCTAACAGAATTGTACGAGTCCTGTCTTCACCTGCTCCAACTCGCACCTGAGCTTTGGATCAATGGGAGGCACAGCTGGGACTTTTCAGGCTGCTGAGAGGAGACATCAGCCCCAGCCACAGCTGGGAGGGGTGGGAAGGATTGGGTAACACTCTTATCATCTGCTCCTCTGCAGCAAGACATAGGAGGGAAACCCGATGACAGGTCAGACCTTTTACGTCGCTCCAGCTCACACTCTTTCCTGCAGGTCATGTGTGACCTCCATTTCGGCATTTATGTGGCCCCTGGGACCTGGGAGATGCAGATTTCCTTTTCAGTCCTGCTCCTGGCCCATAGCAGGTCTTTAAGAATTTATTTCACAGCTTCCTGCCTTAGTTTTCCCCATGCAGTTTATTTTTCAGCATTAGTTGGCTCATGCCTATCTCTCACCCCTCTCGTAGGGATGGTGAGCATGAGGGCCGTCCAGGCACTATGTGACCTGTTCAAGAGATCAAGGAAAGGTCCTGGTTACTAAATGAGGTTCCTGGTTAGTGACTTCCAATCTTTCCCATTTCTGGGACTGCAGTCCGTTCCTGTTCGCAGTTCTGAGCAAATCTGGACAATTTTGGCAGGTTTGATGTCAGGAGTCTCTGATCTTGCAGCTGTCTGCAAGAAAAGAGAATCTGGGTGTATTTTTGCCATTCCATGACTGAAAACTGCTGTAAGTCCCAGAAAAACTATTCCAACATTAGTAACGCTTTGTGGTGTCTATCCTGAGGCATAGTTTAAAAACCTTAGTTTTCATACGGTAGATAATAAGCTGAAAATCGTCTCCTATTACAATTTCTCACGCCTATCCCCCCTCCTACTTAGTACCAGAACTGCCCCCCCTGCTCCTGAGTGTTAAATTCCACTGCTTAGACTTGTTAAAAACTCTCAGTTTAGCTTCCTGCTTAAAGCTGTAATTTTAGCTCCTCGGTGGGTATAAATAGATTCAAGTGCACGATGCAGACTGACATTAACTGGGAATAAGGCCCAACTATTTACTCCTTCTTTTCACCTCTGCTGGCTGTCTTGGACACGGGAAAAGCTTTGGGAACTTCACGTCCTGCAAAACCTATAGCTTCCCTTCTACTGCATAAACTAATCCGTAGGTTCATTGGTTACATCTATACACAAAATAAAAATGGCCATGACAGGAACTGTGCACAGGCCTTTGATGGAATTTTTAAATGACAATTTCCAAGAACACGAAAGTCTGCCAATTAATGTGGTGACCCACCAGAAACACTGGAAATTTCATCTTTCCTTCTCCATGACTTTATGTATACAGTGTTGGGAGGAGGAGGGTCTGCAGGGGTTTTTCTTCTGGTTTTGGTTGTTGTTGGTTTTTAAGAATAATTATAGCCCAGCAAATGTTTTTGGAGTTAAAGGGGAAATCGTCTCCCATAAGTCTGTCTGGAATGACTCAGCTCTGTGTTGGGGCTCTGCAGTGCAGAGATGAGGGTATGAATGTGTTCCTCAGCCATTTCTCTAGGGACAGGTGCTTCCTGCAAGGTCCTGTGGCTCACACCCTGGCCAAGTGCCACTCTCAGTCCTCAGGGACGGGTGGGAGAAGCAGGAGTCTGTAGGAACCACGTACGTGCTCACATGTCAGTACACATGAACTGCTTTGGCACAGGCAGATGGGTTTTTCTGGCCTAGCAAGTGATGAACATAAAATCTGGGGTCAACCACCACAGGATCAGCAGGGCACGTTGGCCCATATTCATGGGACACCATCCCAAAGGCTCATTCCCCAGCTTGGCTGGAGTCACCAGTCATGAGAAGGCTGCCTGTAGACGGTGGACGTTTCCTATCACACCTTATCTTTGTCTTCTCCCCCTCGAGCTCTAGTTTTGGCAGCTCTCGGCAGCAGCTGCTCCCTGCAGCCTATATGTGCATCAAGCAGCTGGTCAGAAACCTTTGGTCAAGGCTTTTCTTTTCTCCTCCCCCAAGAAAAATGAGTTTTAGACAAACTACTTTCCATGGGGAAATTTCCTTTTGCATGGACATTCCTGGAGGAGGAGGGGATGCCTAGAATGCTGAATTGCCTGTGGAGGATGCAAACATCTGATGATGCTTAAAGGGAGGAAAATAACCCCAAACAGATCCATTTTAACTGGCCTTGAGTGCTCCAGTGTATTTTCTTACAACAATGATGTGTAATTAACCTTAAGTGGTTTCCATTACTTATAAGTCCTTTTCTTAGGGCCTGCTTTGCAATAGGGGGATGAATTCCCAGCATTGTCATACCTGCCCCTTCCCAAGCCTTAAATCGCTCTTGAAGAAGAGTGTCTGAGGGATTGTCCACACTAGGCTGGATTTAAAGGAAGCAAGCAAGAAAGGAGGGGGAATATTTTCACATTCTTTTGAAACACATGCTGGAAAAGTTCCCTAGGAAAGAAAAGTGCTTACACAGCTTTAGTTACTGTACATGTGCTTTGGATTGTGTGAAACCCTATCTGCTTTTTCTCAGCAGAGTCCTGATCCCCATGTGAGAGAGACAGACAGACCAGCAGAGCCAGCGACGGTGACGCACCGCAGAGCCCCTCCAAGACCCCACAGGCAAGCACTGGGAAATGCCCCCACCGCGTGCATTTGTCAGGAGGGTCAGACAAAGAAGAAGAGGAGATAGTCCTCCTTGAACTCAGGCCCACAGACCTTTGGTGGATGAGAAGATCAACATGAGCCAGTAACGTGCCCTTGCAGCCCAGAAAGCCAACCATATCCTGGGGTGCATTAGGAGGGTGGCCACCGGGGTGAGGGAGGGGATTCCGCCCCTCTACTCTGCTCTCGTGAGACCCCACCTAGAGCCCTGTGTTCAGTTTTGGAGCCCTCATCACAGGAAGGACATGGATCTGTTAGAGCGAGTCCAGGGGAGGGCCATCCAAGGGATGAAGCAGCTCCCATATGAGGACAGACTGAAAGAGTTGGGGTTGTTCAGCCTGGAGAAGGCTCCAGGGAGACCTTAGAGCAGCTTCCAGTACTGAAAGGGGCTCCAGGAAATCTAGGGAGATGCTCTTGATCGGGGATTGCAGGGACAGGACATGGGGAAATGGTTTTAAGCTGAAAGAGGGGAGATTTATTTGAGATCTTAGGAAGAACTGTTTTGCTGTGGGGGTGGGGAGGCACTGGCACAGGTTTCTCAGAGAAGCTATGGATGCCCCATGCCTGACAGTGTCTAAGGGCAGGTTGGATGTGGCTTTGAGCAGCCTGATCCAGTGGGAGGTGTCTCTGCCTGTGGCAGAGGGGTTGGAACTGGATCATCTTTAAGGTCCCTTCCAACCCAAACCATTCTATGATTCTCTGAGTCTGTGCAAGCGAAATATTCTGGATGTAGAAAAGACGGGCAGGGCTTCAAAATGCTTCAGAATTTTTATCAAGAGATTAGCTTTAAGGGTTAGAGGGTCCTTTTCCTACTCCATGTCTTGATGCTGCTGGTGCAGCCAGGTGCTCCTAGCCTGTGGCAGAACATGCTTGGGTGGCAAACCCAGGAGAAATCCCATGACAGCAGGTCTGTACAGATGGTCAGACGCTGAGAGCTCAGTCTGATTAGCCTCAAGTTTCTGGTGCTGCTCCATCCTAGGTATTGAAGGTCTCACCTCCTGTCCAGAAGTTTTCAGGGCTAAATGCTCCACTTTGTCTGCCTTTTGGGGAAATGAGGTGATTTCCTCTTCTTCCATGTACAGGTATCTCAAGAAAGTGTCTGGGGAAAGAGGTGATTGTAGGTATGTGTGTGTTTGTGGGCACGGTAGACGCCAGCAAAAATGACACTTTTTTGTTTCTCCTGGCAGGATCCAAGTGTGAAGGCACCTATGAGAGGACAGAGAACCTCTCTCATGCTGTGATGGGAATGCGGGGCTGGAGAGAGCAAGGGGCAACCTCCAGGAGACAATTGGGCTGGTGCTGTGGTTTCACCACTGCTGCTGCCCATGGAAATGTGTGTCCTTCAGCGTATACTTGAGGAGGAGGCAGATCCCTGAGAGGGGGTAAGGCAGGGGAAGCATTGGGAGTGCAAATACCACAAAAGCAAATCCGTTAATCATTACAGCCCGGCAGAGCTGCTGGTAGCCACTGCTTTTCAGGCTGGACCCCAAACAGGTATCTCAGGCACCCCGGCCTCATCTTGGCTGAGAGCTAGGCAGGGACTGGGAGAGCAGCAACTCACTTGGCCTCTTCTCCCAAGTGACAGGGGACAGGACGAGAGGGAATGGCCTCAAGCTCCACCAGGGAAGGTTTAGGCTGCACATTAGGAAAGAATCTTTCCCAGAAAGGGTCATTGGGCACTGGAACAGGCTGCCCAGGGAGGGGGTTGAGTCACCTTCCCTGGAGGGGTTTAAGGGACGGGTGGACGAGGTGCTGAGGGGCATGGTTTAGTGTTTGATAGGAATGGTTGGATTCTATCTGATGGGTCTTTTCCAACCTGGTGATTCTATGAGGGCAGCATCCAGTCTCCTGAATCAGCATTTTGAAGGCTAGACACGCTGAGTTACCCCCCTTCCTTCCTCCAAGGCGTGTGTGCATGCACAGGTATAAAATACACATAGAGCTGTGCGTTAGCAAACACTCCTGCCTCTGTGAAACGTCAGATGAAAAATAATTCAAAGGTTGCTCGGCCTGGTTCAAATGCTGTTAGGCTTCAGAAATTACACCCACCTCCAGGAAAGGGTAAGAGCAGACATAAAGTAGCAATAACCAGAAATTTCCCAGCTGTTTTGTCTGGCTTTTTGAAAACAGGAATTTCTTGGTGGGGAGCCTGAAACCTTACTCTGTCCATTCGGCATTGCCTGAGGGCGCTAGCATTAAAAGGATGTATGAAAAAGGATTTATTGTCGGCAAGGTGCTTGGAGTAACAACATCTTTTTACACGTTAGGAGCGTGGGGGTAACCATTGCTTGGTCTGTTTCATTTCCCAAGGTTGTCTGTATGGAGAGCCACTTGCAAGGACCACATTACGCTCCAGAGTCCCGCGGCTCTACAATACCACAGCTCTTCATGGGTTAGTCAAGTTGTCTGCAGCCAAGGCTAAGGAGACACAAAGCAGAGCAGGATCATCGCAGGAGAGCACTGTGGGATAATAAGGTATGATGTTCTGCTTGGCCTGTTTTACCTGTGTTTTCTCTGGGGACATCGGTTCTCAAAGGCTGGTGGAACAAACGCCACGGATAAATGCAGGAATAGTCTGGGATTCGCTTAGCTGCTGTCAGAATGTGTGCAGATTATTCCTAGAATGTCAGGGACTGAGATGGGAAGCAGATTTTACTAACACCTGGATCGAGAGTGGAAACTGTTCTCTTTTAACCTCCTGGTGCACAGGATGTGAGGCAGGTAGAATCCCTGTGAGAGCACCCCCTGACCAGGCCCACAGGGGTTGTCTGGCAACATGAAGGTACTTTAAAATGCCCCACCCTGTCCCACTCTGCCTTCCATAGGTCTTTGGTTCAGGACTTGATGAACTGAAGCTTCACGTAAACCCGTCACAAGCCCAAGATATTATTGCAGGGGCTGATCATAGAAGTGTAGAATCATAGAATAGTTTGCGTTGGAAGGGACCTTAAAGCCCATCCAGTTCCAACCCCCTGCCATGAGCAGAGACACCTCCCGCTAGATCAGGCTGCCCAGGGCCCCATCCAACCTGGCCTTGAACACCTCCAGGGATGAGGCAGCTACAACTTCCCTGGGAAACCTGGACCAGTGCCTCGCCGCTCTCATCATGAAGAAATTCCTCCTTATGTCTAGTCTAAATCTGCCCCTCTCCAGTTTGTATCCATTGCCCCTCATCCTAACTACAAGCCTTTTTACAAAGTCCCTCCCCAGATTGCTGTGATTGCATGGGATATCTCACCTTAAGAACATAAAAACGCGCAGCTTTTAGAACAGCACATTTCTCCCGGCTTGTAACACTACTGCAATAAATCCAGAGCAGCCAAAACCTGTAGGTTTTTGACCTGGAAGCTTCTTGTGACTTTATGTCTAGCTCAAAAAAAAGTTGTTGGCAATGCCTACACTCACAAAAGCAAATCTGTGAGAGCTCAGAGCTTTCCTCCTCTCAGCCTCCTCCCAGACCATCCACATCTTTTCTCCATCTGAGAGTACAAACATGCAGCTATTTCAGCACGGGCTCCTATTGTTCGCAGAGTGCTTTGATGGCAGAAACTAATTTTTGTACTTAGTGTGCTTAATTGGGTACCAGCGCAAACTCTGATTTATAGCGTTTATCTCTCTACAACTACCTGAAAGGAGGTTGTAGGGAGGAGGGTGCTGGCCTCTTCTCCCAAGTGACAGGGGACAGGACAAGAGGGAATGGCCTCAAGCTCCGCCAGGGGAGATTTAGGCTGGACATTAGGAAAAAATTCTTTACAGAAAGGGTCATTGGGCACTGGAACAGGCTGCCCAGGGAGGTGGTTGAGTCACCTTCCCTGGAGGTGTTTAAGGCATGGGTGGACGAGGTGCTGAGGGACGTAGTTTAGTGTTTGATAGGAATGGTTGGACTCGATTATCCGGTGGGTCTCTTCCAACCTGGTTATTCTGTGATTCTGTGATTCTGTGATAGCAGTATTTAGAGCCGTGTTCTACATTTCATTAATGCTGGGTGTGTGGTCATGCTGCTGAAGTCAGACCCTTTTCAGTCAGAGCGCCACACATCAGGCTGAATGTTGGGATCAGAGCATTTTGATAAAGTTTTGAATAATCAGAATCTCGAAGAGTTGCAAATCACAGTGAACTTTCCCCTACAGTGTTACTTTTAAAGTTCTGTTTCAATATATATATTCAGGAAGAAAAATATGATGCAAAATACTTAGACCTGGTGAGTGTTTTAGCGTGAGATAAGTGTAAAAAATTGGCCTAGGTAGAAATTTGAAAAAGACAAATCAGTATTTGTCTCATGGCTTTAACAACAATTAGTTTGATTTTTTGATAACGAATACTGCAGATACAAAATCCTGGAAGAGAATGTTGAAAAGATCCCGGTGCTTATTTTGGCTCTAAGAAATCCATTTTTTTTTTTGTGGTGAACTGCATCTGCAGCTCCTATTGATGTCAGGAGGACACTACATCCAGGATCTGAACAACATACGATGGAAACAGTGAAACGCGAATCATCCATCACATAAATCAGCACTAAAAAAAATGATCTCACATTAATTTATGTCCCTGGCCAAATTTGTATTCATTTCCTCTGTGAAAGGCAATACGTTGCCTCAGTTGGGGTCTTCAGCATCAAGCTTTTAGGCAACGTAAGGCCCACAATCCCTGTGGCGTTGCTTGTAGTCTAAAGAGGTCACAACTTCTGTAGCTGAGTGGATGGGAAGGGCTGCCGTGATAGGTCCTACGCACCATCTTTCAGTGCCACCTTTTCCCAGGGGCTGCTGGAGGCTTGATCACTAGTCTACACCTTCTTACGTGTCTGAGGAATAATATTTCGGAATTCATCCTTCAGTATCACTGTGACCACGTTTCTCAAATTATCAAACCTTCTAACTATCGCAATGGTCAGCCTGCCTTTCCCTTCAGCTTTGTTCTTGCAGTAGGGAAGCTGAAGACCTGGGATCATCCTTACATCAGGGCCTGGCCCAGGTTGCCCAAAGAAGCTGTGGATGCCTAGAGGTGTTCAAGGCCAGGTTGGATGGGGCTTTGAGCAGCCTGGTCCAGTGGGAGGTGCCTCTGCTTATGGCAGGGGTAGCTGGATGGGCTTTGAGGTCCCTTCCAACCCAACCCATTCTATGATTTTATGAATCTGTGAGTGGAATATAAAGAACTAATCCAATGAACAGTAAAAATGGAATAAATTAGTACAAGCTATTAGCATTTAATGAATAGGATGCCTTTAACCGAGGCTTAAAATCATGTCCATTGCCTACCATCATTTTGTTTCTGACCATCAGTAATTCATACCTATAGTATCTGTACAGCGTCCAAGACTCATTTCTTGTTCAGCCATCCGGGGATTCATCATGGAGCTGGAAAGAAAGGTTCAGTAGTGTATCCAATTCTAAGAGTAATTTTGTCAGATTTTTAAGTCAATCAGCCTTTCCAGTAACTGGCAGGGCTGTGTAAGTGGAGACACACTTGGTAATATTGTAATTATAGTTATATTCCATGATGTTTTATTTAAATTGACTTTTTTCCTTTTCTAGTCTAAGTACCTTTTCTGTGTTATTTTTATGATGTAGCCCTGTGGTTTCTCAGCTAAGGCCCATGGGATTCTGCAGGCTGAGTGTCCCAGAGCTGCTCCATGGGTTGCACCAAGTTGGAGACTGAGAGGCTCCCCGCTAGCTGACGTGAAGCTTTATGTTCCACTGCCACAGGGCTTGGCATGATAGAGCTGTTCCCCACTACATGGTGGGCTCCGATGCTACTGAGTAGTTCCACACATGCAAAAATTAAAACAGATTTGGGAACCACTTACCTACTACATTCTTGCTCTCAAAGGGATATAGCTTTCTCAGTATTTTACATAGAATTAACCCTAAGGCATGGCCCTGGAGAAAGAAGTATTTAATTCATTCAGGAAGAGCTCAAACCTGTTCCCATAGCAATCAAAGGAGGTATTGCCATTGTTTTATGGAGTTGGGAGAGTTCAGATCATCACGTGATGGCTGCCTTGGGTTATGGGAGTTATGATTATGGTTTCTGTTGCTGTTCTGTGAGTCGCAGCTCGCTCCAGGTGCGTAAAATTCAAAAAGTCATGGGTTTTGGTGTATGAAACATACGTTTGGCAGATGGGAGTGGAAGGGATGGGGACTCCAGGTGTGATTTCACCCTGCAGGGTGGAAGGGTTGTGTGGTACCCTTAATTTCCTCTACTGCGGAGCTAATCTGAAACTCTGAAAAGTTCCCTCTGTAAAAAAACTTGTACTTGCTACAGAAAGACTGCTTCTTGGTGGTACCTATGATAGTTCTGCTGGTGTCAACTCAACCGAGAGTCCCGAGACAAATGTTCTTCTGCTCAGTGGTGTGGTTTAGTAGTGGACAGGTACGGTTGGACTCAATGATCTCAAAGGTCTTTTCCAACCAAGAAATTATTCCCTCTGGACGTGCAGGTATGGCAGAAAGGCATTTCTGGAGAAGGATATGGTAGCAACAGTCATTTCTTATAAGCAAGGCATTGTCACAGAGTGCTTTTAGAAGCAGAGTGTGTCTATGCACATCTCCAGAAAGCTATGACACCCCTTTGTATGGTCACTTTCGTACACCTTTTAGAGAGATGTTCATACATGCATTGCACTAGAAATATGCAGGTAACACTTTGCAACACTGTGAGAGTCCAAGAGAAGTTTTTATAAACCACCTGGGCTGGAACTGGCTGATGTGGAAGCTGGCAGTATGGAATTTGTCAGACTATTCCCACGTCCTATTCAAGTTAGGCTTGTTTGTATGTAAAGTGAACATTCTTGTGCACAAATATGTACTTTCAATGTAAGGAGTCCAGGGGAGAATTCATTTTCGTGAAACAATTAATGAAACAAAAGACAGCAAGGAAAAACAGGAATTCTCCCTAAATCACAAGGTTTTTTTCTGGTACAATAGGACAAGGGAGGTGCCAGCCCAGTGTGAGAGGAGAGATGGGAGGCTGTGCCAGTGCCATGTGCCCCTCCAGCCCGGCGGAACAGAAACCACAGTTCATTTTGAAGCCTGGTGTGGGACTGGTTCTCTCTGTTAGCCTGTCCAGCACTTGAGCTAGGTTCAGGGTGGAGGTGCTGGACCACAAGATGGGGCACTGGGCTGGGAGAAGGGAACTCAAAAGTGTTTTTAGAGGCATGTGGCTTCTGCCTTCCACAAAGTTTGGGTGTGCTGGCATCAAAGCTTTTGCCCATCCCTGTCCTAATAGGTGACCATGTCACTGTCTGGCACTTGATTGCCTCCCTCAAACCCTATATTTCAGTGTGGAAACAGCAGTAGAAGGTATCTTGTCTCCTGACACAGGGGGAACTTGCTGTAAGGACTGAACCTGAGTCTCCCAAGCTCCAGGCTCTGACTCCAGTCACCAGACAATTCCTGCCCTCTTCCTCTGCAGCCGCTGATCCGGAAAATGCCGTGGCCATAAGCTGGTGCTAAACCTCTTCAGATCAAATAGCTTTGCTCTTAACAAAATAATCCTATAGAATGCCTTCGCTCTCAGCTGAGAGCAGGGGGGAAGATCTAGGCAGTGTATTACAGTCAGGGCATGCCACCAGGAAATTAAGCTTTATTATGTGTGCTCTGGCAACGCAGCACAGATGGAAGGGATGTTTATGGCGTTCACACCACCATTGTGTTTAATTCGTAATGCTCTGCCCATCACAGTATGGTTGGGAAGTGTTCTTAGGGGAAAACAAGGCTAATTTCTAGGCTTAATGGTAAGAAAACAAAACCAGGCTGTGAAGTTTTCCTCCTGTCTGTTTTTTTAGGCTGCAGGATGAGTTGACTGCTCTGTCCTGCCTGTCTGTTCGCTTCTGAAGTGAGCATGTCAGGTGGGGCATGAGCCAGCTGCATCAAGGGTAGATGTGTCACCAAAACAGCTCAATCTCCAGACACCCACTTTCCTCTTCTGCTGATGACGCCGAGAGAACAAATGTGCCTCCTGTTTGGAGGATACAAATGGGTTTGTGCATCACCACTGCTGCCCCGACTCACAGAGCAAGGGACAAAAGTCACTTAGAGACCAATTGCCTGCCACATGGGAGCATGGATATCCCAACCCTGGAGGCGTTCAAGGCCAGGTTGGATGGGTCTTAGAGCAACTTGATCCAGTGGGAGGTGTCCCTGACCATGGCAGAGGGGGGGGTGGAGCTGGATGATGTTTAAGATCCTTTCCAACCCAAAACATTCTATGATTCTACGTTAATAAGACTGCAGATTAGTGATCTGATATTTAAAAGCATTATCCTATTTTTTTTTCCCCAGCTGTAGGAACCTGGTAGTGGTAGTGAAATTCTGGAGCCGTGACCTTGGTTCCTTTCTAATTTAAAGATTAGATAGCAGACTCTAAGTCAAGAGATTTGGTGACTGGTCGTTAGCTGTATTGTACATCTTTTTCCGTTTCCTCTAGCCAAATCTGGGGGGAAAAAAGCTGGAGTCATGACCCAAAGAAAAATCCCCAGCCGCTGTCAAGTTGCATACTTCTTTGCCTCAGGGAAACTCTGTTATTTTGGTAAATTCCCAGATTTTATTTTAGGGTATCATGATACTGATAATGAAAGAATCTGTCTCTAAGGACCTGTTTCATGGAAATATTTGTGACTCTTGGGAGAATACCTTCTCTAGTAACAATAGTGCTTACTGAACCTTCAGTTAGCTTGCGTCCATGTTCTCCAGTCATAAGACTTGTTCTTCAGAAAAAAAGAGAACAAGTGTTATAAGGAACAGCTGAGGGTGTTGGAGGTGTTTAGCCTGGAGAAGAGGCTAAAGAGAGACCTCATCCCTCTCTACAACTGCCTGAAAGGAGATTGTAGTGAGGTCAGTGCTGGTCTCTTCTCCAAATTACAAGTGATAGGACAAGAGGAAATGGCCTCAAGTTGCACCAGAGGAGGGTTAGGTTGGATATTAGGAAAAATTTCTGTACTGAAAGAGTGGTGAAGCCCTGGCAGAGGCTGCCCAGGGCAATGGTGGAGTCTCCATCCCTGGAGGTGTTCAAAAAACATGTAGATGTGGTGCTTTGGGACACGGCTTAGTAGGCATAGTGGTATTGTGTTGATGGTAGGACTCAATGATCTTAGAGATCTTTTCCACCCTTAATGTTTCTATGACTCTATGTTTTTGAACCGCTTTGCTCAGCATGGCCAAAAGGAGGTGCATACGTGGTAGGTTGATACTTCACAGTAAAATATTTTTCCCAAGAGGCTTTTCAGGAGAACACGAGGAGATGCTTTCAGTATGTGCAGGACTCAGACAGCCAGAGACATCCATATTTCAGACATAGTGCAAGTATCCAATAAAGCAAAATACAGCTTTCCTTAGCTCTAGAGCTGCAAATGTCACACTCGTAATTGGAGCCCCAGGAACAAGAGGTTCATGGTTCAGTCCTACTCAATTAACACTCCTCAATCTCTCTGGGAGCCTGAGCTTTCGATTCATTCAACACATTAATGCTGAGCACTGTTGACGCCACCAGGTCTCTCTCCAATGGATTTCCTATCAAAACCATTTATTTTACAGGATCTGTCTGTTCCCAAACATATACTTGTTTAAAATTGCTGGAAAACATTTGGCCAGGCTTGTTCAAAATGGGACCTTTGCTCACTCACAAGGTTCATGAACCTTCACAGCTCTGGAAGTGAACTTAGCCTGACTTTTCCATGTATAACCAAATCCCAGTCCAGGTCAGACTAATTTGGTTTCATGTTTCACTGCAGACTTATTTTTTACAGCTCTGGTTTTAAAGACCTGAGCATGGGACAGATACAGGGCTCCCGTAAACACAGGCAACAGCCGTGATAATGCTTGTACATGTCATTTGTCATATCTGATGCTGAAATGTATTTCCCTGTAGCAAAATCCTGTAGCAAAATCCTGGAGTAACTGTGATGTGAATTAGTAGCAAAGCACAAATAGAAGAGAAGTGTTTATTGTTCATATGGTAAAATAGTTCCATCAAAGCTTGACTTACTCCAAGACTCTGCTTGGTCTAAGGCATTTGCAAGTCTGGAAAAGGACCCAAAATATTGAGGGGGACAACTCAATTTGTTCTGAAATGACCACAAAAGGGTAAATACGTTGGCTAGAAACGTGTGTTATAATGCATAGTATACGAAGTCTGGCAAAAAAAGTCTGAATTAGACAATTCTCTCATGCTGTTTCCTTATAAGAGCCCGTAGAGGCGGTGCTTTATGTCAAGAAGCATGAGTCAATCCTCAGAGGAGGATGCTCAAATGGAAAACAGATCGAAGGAGCTCTCCGCAAGCTGTGCTGCTGCAGGTCCTGTCCCTTGAAGTGAAAAGCAGAGGAAGGGAGGAAAAGCAGGATCGGTAACAAATGATGTGATGGCAGTGTCAATCACAGCAGAATTCCATCCTGGCCCTATATTACAGTGGCACTGGGAGTGCTGCTCCGGTAAAGGCTGTGTCAGCAATTTGCTAGGTTTGTGCTCCATTTTAATATCTACCCTTCGGGCTGTTTTCTCTAGGAGTTAACCTGGCAACGGTTCTCTTCATGTATTTTCAGCTAACATGTAGTTTAAGAGTTATTTAACCTCTCACGCATGCAGCCTCAGTCCCAGCCTATCCTACCATGCCACAATTTTCTTGGAGCGAGTGGGGTCATCAGCCTGAAATCCAGGCTTTACAGCAAAGACAAGGTTTGTACAGAGCTCCCCCATCCTCACACCCTGTGCCCATCCTGTCCTTAGGCTGGAAGTCCTCAGCAGTCAGAATTGGTGGATATTTTTGGGACAGTCTCCCACTAGTTTGAATATGAGCGCTCTGCGTGCCAAGGGCAGTGATTTACAATTGCAAGCAGTGGAATTGTCCTACCTAATTAGTCACTGGCTGTTGGAAAAACTGGAATAAATGTGTCCTTTTCATCCAATTCTGTCGTGAAGGAAGATGCCGTAGATTAAAATCGCCCATCTTTGCAATGGGACATGAACGCAGCCAGCTTGCCTGGTGGGTGATGGCTCATTAGCTCACCATGACTTGATCAGGCCAAGCTGAGAGAACGAACAGCAATAAATTGTTGGAATGAGATGCTGTTCGCCCAGAAGCTCTGATGTTGCTTAGATAGGAAGCTCCAGCACCATTTGCTGTAGTGTGAAGCCTCTTACTCAAATCAGCCTCCGTGCCTGAAGTTTGGAGCGTGGTAAATGTGTCACCGGTTCTTAAAACGCCTCCTGGGACCCATCTACCAGGAAGCCTGAATTCTGTGTCAGACAAGCTGGCAGAAATTGTAAATTAGTAGGCGCTTGGATAAAACCGATAGACTGGGGAGGAGTTAGAGCAGCATTTCTAGGGACAAATCACACTCCACAAATATATTAGAACTATTTGAAGTGTCAAACAGTCTTTAGCTGGCTGACAGAGTCAGGCGGCTTTCAACAAGAGGAGGGAAAGACTTTTCACCAATTATAGACTCATAATATTAGCAAACAAAGGAGAGGATGAAATCTTCAGATGTTCCAGTGAAGGATTTTACAAACACTCTGGAGCGCGGCAGGAAAAGTGATCATGTTTGCTAATGATACATAATTATATGGAACTAAATCTGACCACAAAGAAGGATCTCCGGGTACCAAGGGGGTATTCAGTGACATGGCAGAGGAGATTTGATTTTGCCAAATGCAAGGTAAAACACACAGGAGAAAGGAACCTCAACCACAAGCACAGCCAGTTATCGCTGCTCCAGGAAGTTTACTGTGGATTGGCCTGTACAAACATCAGCTTAGTGTTCACTGGAGAGCAAAAGGTAGGACTTATCGCAGACAGATAGCAAACAGCACAGAAAACACTCTGTGATTGTATAAATCCCTGGTGTAGGGTTTCTGTGTGCAGTCCTGTTCATCTTGTCTTGTGAAGGATGTGGTGGAAAGACACCGAGAAGGAAAACAAATAAAGGAATGAGTGCCAGAAAGGGAAATGAGAGGGGGCTTTCAATCACGCATGGCATGGAACAGAGAAACTCCTCGTTGGGGACTGAAAATGTGAAAGAATTCAGTGCAGTGCAAGTCAAGTTTGGGAGGAAGGGTCCATCCATGCTGCTGATCCCTGACCCCCTAGTGGAGGAGAGCATGGGAAGGGAAGGATCCCTGCAGGCTCCCCTCTTCTTGCCCTCTCCCCCTAACTGTGGTCAGTGTACTAGGTTTGACGGGCTTTTGATGTGACCTCAATAAAAGCTGTTCCTATTATCCTTTCTACCCTATTCTGTATCTTTTGCTGCCATTGGGCTCCATTCATATGGTCTTTGCCATCTGAAGACCTTTGCCAGCTCCAGCAGCTTGCCTTGACCATCTCCTGAAGATAATCCTCTCCTTTTCCAGCACAGATTGCCCTTGGTCCTTCTCAGTCAAAGCCACGTGTGTAAGCAAAGCCTCTTTATTGAAAGTGCTTAAGCTAAAGGGCCACGCTTGCACCAAAATGCTTTACGGAAACAGCAAGCAACCTCTGCTAAAACAAAGGTGGTGAGAAGCTAAGGACAATAATGCCTTTTTATGCACAGCTACGGGATGGAAGAGACTTCCTGGGACCCGCATTATAAATCAATCCACCTCTTGGCTGGAAGCTCCCACTCTGGTAAAGGTTTGGGTTTATTTAAATCCGTGCCCGGTCAGTGCTTGCTTTTGATTTATGAAACTAAAATCCATTCAAGCTAGGTAAGGTTATTGACCCTTGTTCTTACTGCAGTAGTTTAAACTCTCATCCAGGATCCTGGTAGGAAACTGTTCCTGGGAAGGCTTTTCCCTGGTGGTGGAGGAACCAGGGCCATGAGCTGAGGGAGGTTGTTTTTAGAGTAATAAATGAGACCTCTCTTGTGACCAATCTCACTGTGAAAGACCAACATGGCAAGCAGTAGATCTGGAAAGGAGATCTGACCAGATGAAAGGTATTTGATGAGGAGGAAGAGGTTTTGGCCTGTAATGGGGATGGAAATAGTGATGAAACACAGTACCAGAGGAGAAGGCTGTTTTGGACTATTAGGACTTGAGCTATTCTTATACTGCGTCATCTGCACCAGTATTCACAACAGCTCGGCTGTGTCCCTATATACCTCTGAAGTCTGTCACATAGTTATTATTTCACAGAGATTTTCTGGTCCTTTTAACAGAACAGTTTAACTTTCCCAGGAAAAACATAACAGAATTTCACTGTAAATGACCAAAGTCCTGAAATGGAAGGTTAAACAGCCAGGAGTGAGGGGCCTGTTTCCCAGAAAGCAGGTGCTTCAGGGCTGCAAAGGAAAGACACCCAAATGATGAGCGAAGCTGGAACGCTGAAGCTGCATGCAGGAAGGTATCCAGAGATTGCTGGAGAATAGCTTGTCTTGGTCACTGACCAGGATGATTGCATGTTAAAGTTATTGCTCTTCCCAGATATCCACCACGCACTGCGAGTCAGCAGCCAAAATCAATTAGGAGTGATCACATCACACCAGAGAAGGCAAATAAACTGTCAATCTTTCATTGAGCAGCAGCACTGCTTATTAGCTTATTGAGGAGGTAATAGCAATGGCAACGGGTGAATAGTTCATGACAGATTATTTATGCATCGGATTTCCTCCCGTTCAGTCTGTTTGCAAATTGACCTTAACTTTTCCCGACACATTCATAACTCAGAACTACTTGATAACTAATTTCAGTGGCACAGTTCATTTGAGAAGGCTCCATTTCAGCCTTCTGATATCTGAAACGTGAGCTTTTTTTAATGACTCTTAACTGTTTCCAGCCAAAGGTTTTCAGGGGCTGGAGAACAAGTCTTACGAGGAATGGCTGAGAGAGCTGGGGTTGTTTAGCCTGGAGAAGAAGAGGCTGAGGGGAGACCTCATTGCTCTCTTCAACTACCTGAAAGGAGGTTGTGGAGAGGAGGAAGCTGGGCTCTTCTCCCAAGTGACAGGGGACAGGACGAGAGGGAATGGCCTCAAGCTCCGCCAGAGGAAGTTTAGGCTTGACATCAGGATAATATTTTTCATGGCAAGGGTCATTGGGCACTGGAACAGGCTGCCCAGGGAGGGGGTTGAGTCACCTTCCCTGGAGGTGTTTAAGGCACGGGTGGACGAGGTGCTGAGGGACATGGTTTAGTGTTTGATAGGAATGGTTGGACTCAATGATCCAGTGGGTGTCTTCCAACCTGGTGATTCTATAATGGAGCAGCCGAGTGCCGACAGCAGAATCCTCCACTGTCTTCTTTTGAGCTCAGTCCTTTAGCTCCTGAACTTGGCATCCACGGCCACATGCCTTATGACATCCCTGAGTGCCTTCCCACTGACCCCTACAGGTTTTGGGTCCATGCTGGATCCCCTTGCTCCTCTGCCTGTGATATCACAGCCCACTTTCAAACGAATGAGCAGTGAGGTCACACGTTCAGGCCCCTGTGTCTGAAAGCACTGAGGTCAAAACCTATTTCAGTCAGGAGAAACAGAGCAGAAAAGTATTTGGCCCTACTCGGAGATGAGCGAGAGGAGAGGATGAGCTGGGCAAGAGCCCACATGTGCTTGAACAGAAAGTGTCTGATGTTTCGCAGACGTGGGGAGGAATGCTCTGCGAGAGGCAAGGCACAGCCCAGCCTGCACGAGCTGTTACAGCTCTGACTTCAGAATAAAAGCCCAGCTCCCCCAAGAAAGCCATCTGCTCACACAGAAGGGGCAGAGAAACAAGCTGTTTCTCCTAACGCCTGCTCGTGTGATCAAATCTCAAGCATGATAACGCTGCTCCTTAGCCTGTGCAGCTGGGACACACGATGCTGAGAAGGGATGAGCTTGTCCCTGACACCTAAGAAAAACCAACTCAGAGGTGCTCCAGCATGGGTAATGCTGGCAGCTTCTGTCGGGGGTCTAGGGGAAATTACTGACTAGACACGGCCACTTGCACATTTTCTAGAGTGTCACGGTTTGGGGTTGTTTTGATGAAGGTCTGGTTGCATTCGAAGAGCTCTAATTATCCCTCCCAGGGGTGTAAAGGACCAGCAGGCTGTATGGAGAAAGTTCAGGGTCACCCTGACCCAAGCTCTGGGTCAAATTGCCCAAGAAGTGTCCATTTCCGTGGGCAACGTGTTTGTGATAGCTCTGGTTCAGACTGCACGAGGAGCATCCATCTCCATGGAAAATGTGTTTGTGCTTGCCCTGGTCCAACCCTGAAGGGAAGCAGGGGCCTGGGACAGTCCCAGAGAGGCAGATGGCACAAACACAACCCTCTTGAGACACTTCCTGAGGTAGCTTGGGAAAGGTGCTTTTGTGCTTTAAGGCTGTGAAAGGCAGGAATCTGGGGACACCTGCCCTGGCTGCTATGTGGGGAGTTGGTTCAGCTGTGTTAGGTGCAGCTCTCACCAACCTCTCTGCTCCATTGCTCAACGAGGCCGGTTTTATAGGGCGAGATCTGCACTCTGGCCCTCAGATCCTGCCTGTTCCCAGGAGCAGAGGGATGAAATAGCTGTCTCTAGTGACACAGCCATTAGCGATCGCACAGGTATCACTGGGACACTCTAGGTGCTGTGGTTTATCACGGGTATCTATCATTTTATGATGTTGGGTTTCCTAATGTTCGGCTGGGGCTTGGCAGTTGATATGCAGATATTCCATCTTTTTTTTCTTTCATCCTTCTTGCATGGGTTTGCCAGCCAGAGTCTTTAGCCTGGTGGTGAGTTGTTGGTAATTGAGTGATAAATGTCCTAATCAGGCACTTGAATGTATAATGAGGCTATTCAGGTGATGTGATGGAGGGCTGGGGAAATGATAATGTGACTGTGATCGAAGGTGTTTTGGTAGGTTGTATGAGAGCTCAGAGGTGTTTGTGGGACTAACAGGTCTTGAAGCACCTGGATTTGATGAAAACTATCTGAGGGCTGGAGCTGTGCTATGAGGACAGGCTGAGAGAGTTGGGATTGTTCAGCGTGGAGAAGAGAAAGCTCCAAGGAGACCTTAGAGCAGCTTCCAGTAGTGAAAAGGGCTTCAGGAAAGCTGGGGAGGGGCTTTTTACAAGGGACTGTTGTGGCAGGACAAGGGGTAATGGTTGTAAACTGAAGGAGGAGAGATTTAGACTGGATATAAAGAAGAAATTTTTTACAATGAGGATGGTGAGGCCCTGGCCCAGGCGCCCAGGGAGGTGGTGGAGGCCCCATCCCTGGAAACATTCGAGGTCAGGCTGGATGAGGCTCCAAGCAACCCGATCAAGTTAAAGATGTTCCTGCTCCTGCAGGGGTGTGACTAGATGATCTGTAAAGGGCCCTTGCAACCCAAATCATTCTGTTATTCCATGATCCCAAAGGTATCTTGAGTGGTAAAATAGAGCCTGTGTGTGGCTGCATCAAGAGTTTTGTCTTGTTCTGTGTCTCTTTTGGCTTCTGCAGGAAGAGCCAGTTGGTTTGTGACTTTATGTGGTGCAGTTTTCACACCTCCCCAGTGCAAAGGTGCAGTGGTGGTCAAGTGTAGGCTCAAAGACGGTTGCGTAAGTGCTAGCAAAGTGGGGCAATGCTCAGCAAAGGGGCCGCTGCTGGGGTAGATGCTAACAACAGCAGCCACCCGAATGTAGGAATATGTTCTGAGAGGGAAAGCTTTTAGCAGGACTTAAGAGCAAATAAGAGGACCCCTTGAGAACCCCAAAGTCCTATGAGGCTCTAAGTCCAGTGAGAGAGAAAAGCAAGTTCACGTATATTGTGGTGACAAAACAGATATTAGGAGATGGAAGATGTTGCTCATACTGGCAAGCCTTTCAAGGGCATGTTGATTGCCCAAGCTCCCTTTAAAAGCAATAAATGTGTCCTTTCTTTTAAAAAAAACAAGGCATCACAGCTGTTTTTGCAGGGGGTTTCTCTGTTAGGAAGTAATGAGATCTTGCTGCCTGATGGATAAAACACACGCAGGCTCGGAGTAAAGAGGTTTCATCTGTTGTGGTCTTCCGGGCATCACTGTGCTCTGTCATATTTAAAAAGATCCCTCTCTCTGCTGACTCACGCTCTGCTCTCTGGAAACTGGAGAGCTCTTGGCAATCCCTTTCCTTCCCACCCTCCACCCCTGGCATTTTTTCCCTTGACAGCAGTTTTCCGATTCCTAGGTTTTTTCTTAAACTCGTACTACATCAGGAGAGCCGAGCATGGTGAAGGCAGGGGTTTGTCTCCTCTAATCCTATTGGGAACAGATGGAAGATGACAGCAAAGCGTGCTGGGGGGGCTGGAAAAAGTGCTTCATTAACCATAGCTCCCTGTTTGCTGTTGTCTTGCACACATCTAGACCAGAAGGTGATTTTTTTTCCCAAATTACTCCTGCAAAGCAACATGAAAACAGTTAGTGAGGACTGTGAATGCTTCAAAACTACTTTAATTTCAAAACTTTCTGGAAAACAATGCAATTTAAAACATTCAGTTGCTGTTTTTCCTAAACCATGCAATTTTTGAGCCTTTTTCCCATCGAACTGATGTTTTTACTTGGGATGTGTTTGTAAGATGAAGGCTGCTCTGTTCTAACGGTTGCCACACCAAGGCCTTGATATTTTTCCCCTTTGAAAGATGTTTTAGGGTTTTTTCTGTGTTGTTCTCAATGTGGGCTAATGTGGGAAGAGCTTTGAGCGTCCTTGGAACGTGGTTTGCCCAGGGCAGAAAAGAATTTCGGAACCAAGTTGTGTTTCCAGAGTTCTCATATCCATCATCTCTTCTCAGCCTGGTCTTCAATGTCTATTCCAGTCACTGGTTTCCAGAATAGCAAATCTGTTGGCTGTCAGGAATTCCTGGTCTGACTCAGGGGCCTCGAGCATCTCTGCTGAGAAGCAGCAGGGTGGATAAGTGGTTAAACATGAAGCATGATTAGTGTTTGAGGGACTTGCTTCACAGTGTATTAAAAAAAAACAAAAAACCTGAGAAAGCCACTGTAATACTTAACTTACAGTTGTAATTTTGCCTTGATTACTTTGCCCCTTCTTGCTTATGACCTAGTTAGGGTCATAGAATCGTTAAGGCTGGAATAGATGTCTGAGATTATTCAGCTCAACATCACCAACTAAAACATGTCACAAAGTGCCACTTCTACATGTTTCAGGGACAGAGACTCCACCACTGGCCTGGGCAGCCTCTGCCAATGCTTCACCACTCTGTCAGTAAAGAAGTTATTCCTAATATCCAATCTGAACCTCCTCTGGTGCAACTTGGGGCTGTTTTTCTTGTCCTTTCGCTTGTTACTTGGAGGCAGAAACCAGCACCCACCTCATTACAACCTCCTTTCAGGCAGTTGTAGAGAGCAATGAGGTTTCTCTTTAGCATCCTCTTCTCCAGGCTGAACAATCCCAGTTCCCCAGCCTCTCCTCATAAGGCTTGTTTCAACAGAAGAATAGAATCATGAAGGTTGGAAAATACTTCCAAGATCATCAAGTCCAACCATCAACACTACTTAGCATGTCGTACTTATGCCAGTTTCAAGCTGGTGTCCCCCCACTTCCCTCCAAAAAAAAAAAAACCAACCCCAGCCCTTTTTCAGGTCCTTGTTGTTGTCATTATTGCTACAATGACAGCAATCATTGTGTTCATAATCAGAATGACACACCATCTGGGTAATTTTGGCTTTTGCAATTGTAATGACTAGTTCAGAGAACTGAGTTGAAAGCATAATGTGTATTGGGATTTGGAGGAGGATATAATCCTATGTTTTTACCAGGGATAGCAGGTCAAAATGTGAGTAACTGTTGGCCACTCTCACGCTATTACTAAGTTTTTCCATCTCTTGTGTACCTAGACATACTTTTAAGTCTCCCCTTCTCTTTGCTAACTCAGAGTTTTGTAACTAAATGAGATTCTGAGGGGTTTTTCTTTGTCTTAATGAAAGAAAAGCTTTGTCTTCAGTGTTGCAGAGAAAGTCGTGACAAATGCAAAAGCAAAGTAGATCCACTCAGTTGTGTGATTAGGCTGAATAATCAATGTCTGTTAAGCCTGGTGTTGCCAATAAAAGTCCTTCACATATTTTATTCCTGTAAATAGTCTGTTCAACTCAAACCTTTCCTTGCTCACTCACCTGTTGTGTGTTTCTTCTCTTAGAAGTGTGATGAATCCATAAATTCAGCTGAAAAAGGGGAAGTGATGCTCTCCATAGCATTTGGGGAGTCAAGTACTGGCATATCTACTGAAAAGCCTATTGCAAATGGTCACGCGTGTGCTTTGGTGCTATAATTTGCTTAAAATGATCCTTTTGTTAGGACCTGGAAATTATAGGGTATCTAGGGAGTGGTTGTATTGCTTGTAGGATGCTCACTCAATATAAGACCAGTTTATCTCTTAGTGCAACTGAAGCAATGAGAGTGGGGTGAATTTAGGGGTTGGGGGGGGCGTTGGGAGTTTTTTTTAATTTTCTTTGTGGTAGGTGAGATTCACGATGCTATGGGCCTTTTTGTCTTTTTTTCCCATCTGCTTCTGCTTAGCTTAGTGACTAAACTCGCATCCTAAAAGAAAGGAGAAGCAGTAAGAAGCAATTAATGACTGAAAGAAATTTGGAAGAAAACCACAGTAGGCCAGAACCTCAGTTTCTGACCTGATTATCTGTAAACTACTCAGCAAAGTTGTTCAAGTTCGTACAGGTTAGGATAGCTCAGATTCTGGCCCCAGCTCTTGCTTCTAGAGCAGTGACATCCAACCAGCCTCTTTCAGCATTCATCTGGCATGCAGAGTTTAGATTTAGATGAGATCTTAGGAAGAAATATTTTCCTGTGAGGGTGGGGAGGCCCTGGCCCAGTTGCCCCATCCCTGGAGGTGTTCAAGGCCAGGTTGGATGGGGCTTTGAGCAGCCTGGTCTGGTGGAAGGTCCCCCTGCCCATGGCAGGGGGTTTGGGACTGGATGAGCTTTGAGGTCCCATCCAACCCAAACCATTCTGTGATTCCATGAAGTGACACACTTATTTGGTTTAAGAGGTTATTGTCCTTCCAGCCAAGGAGCAGCTGTATGAGCTTGGACATTATTTGTATAAACTTGTGGTTTCTTCTGACTGCCTTAAAGGAGCCAGTATGATGGGATGCTGAAAGGACTGAGAAAGAATAGAACCATCTCTAAATCTCTGCTCCCCCTTCAGAGGCTGTGCCTTTTTAGGTGGATCTTTACTGGAGACAGAAGAGCAATAGGACTGCAAGATCACTATTCCTCCAACACTTGGATGCATGAAGCCTGTGTATGGGACTACTTGATGTGCTGCTATCGCAGCCTTCCTGGAGAGTCACTGTTTTTGCATGACCCAGAGCATTTGCCATCTGCCTGTTTGCTGGGACTCCAGTGTTTGAGGACAGGCACCATGTTGTTTTGTTCTGTTTCATACAATACTTGGCAAAGAGGAAGAAGAAGGGTGTCTTGGCGCTCTATCAGGTCTCCAAAGTGCTGAAATAATGCTAACCCTGTAATAAATCTAAAATTGTTATTATTGTCTGACATTCCACAGCTTATTTTGGCTCTGAAAATCAGCAAATTTGGACAAATAAATGTGAAAACTTCTCAATGTGGAGCAGATGAGAGCACCCAGCTTTGGTCTGTTTAGCAAGACACAACTGTGAATCAATTACTGCTCCTTGGTGAGAAGAACGCAAGACTTCCTGGAAGCAAGTCCAGACCTCAGTGGAGCTGTTTGATCTACAGTTGATGTTTTGTTTTTGTTTTCTAAGCAGCAATAACATCATTTCAAGCTATAAACGGAGCATTTTCCCTTGGCGTTGAAGTGAGTCATTAATTAGTTAATAACAGGAATTAATTAGTGCCTGTGTGTAATGAAAGGGCCATATTTTTTATCAACTGTGCTCTTTTTTTTGTAGTGTATTTGTATTAATAATCTCTCGATATCCATTTCTCCTTGCTCTCCCTAGAGCCTGGTAGGACACCTGTGCCTGGGACATAATGAAATGCAACCATCAAGCTTACCCAGGGATGAGATATGCAAAATAATTGGTCTTGTGTGACCAAGAGGAGCCCTGAGGGATGGGTTCACAAAAGACACCCTTGTTTCTTCTTGAAGTCTGGATCCCTGCCTGTCCTGCTCACCAGGAGCCACAGTGTTAGAATTGAAAATCCCATCCCAAGAGGAGTTTATGGCCTGAAGCTTTTGACAATTGCTTTGTCGCATTTGGAGGATAAACAAATGGTTTGTCCAATTAATTACTGAGATGTTGCTGATGGGGTTGTGGACTGTTTACTGTGAAAGTTTTATGTGCATGTTTCAAGCTGCTAAAAGAGGACGCTTCATATGTCCTCAAGTAAAATGGAGCTCACTCTTTGGCTGAGATGCTCCTGGTAGACGAGCAGGGAAGAAACAAAAGCCTGGCCAGCCTGGGAATGCCTGTCCTCTTTCTGGGAAGACAGTTTAGCGCTTAGCTTGGGTCCTTGTGCTTGGCTCTTGCTTTGTCCCTCAATGACTGGTTTCTGGCTGACAAGTGTCCTGAATCATGTGCAGTTTTTTGTTCTTTCAACCAAGCTTTGGTAACCTGGTGCCAGCAATGAATGAGACGTGCAGTAACTTCCAGGAACATATCCCTCTGCCAGGTCCCTTCATCAACCTTGTAATTGGGAAGACAAGCCTCTCAGTCTTCAGTTACAAACACCCTGCCATTAGCAGGGACACCTCCCACTGGACCAGGCTGCTCCAAGCCCCATCCAGCCTGGCCTTGAACACCTCCAAGGATGGCGCAGCCACCACTTCTCCAGGCAACCTGGGCCAGGGCCTCCCCACCCTCACAGGAAAAGATTTCTTCCTAAGATGTCATCTCTGTCTCCCTCTTTCAGCTTAAAACCGTTCCCTCTCATCCTGTCCCTGTGCTCCCTGACCAAGAGCCCCTCACAGATTTCCTGCAGCCCCTTTCAGCACTGGAAGCCGCTCTAAGGTCACCCCAGAGCCTTCTCTTTTCCAGGATGAACAACCCCAACTTTCTCACATGGGAGATGCTCAGGACCTCAGATAATGTCTGTGGCCTCCTCTGGACTCAACAGATCTTTTGATGCTTCACTAAACGTGATGCATGCCCCATATCAGCAGTCAGCCAAGACACATGCCTGAACCAAATGCTTGCTTGAGCAGGTGTTCGATGGGTCTTTCTTGTAGGGTTTTTGGGGTAGTTTTGGGGTTTATGCTCCAAGAATTGGCAGGCTGAAAGTAGAAAGGTGTAGTTGGTTGTCACTGTGTATAGTTTGTGTGGACCTTGATGGGAGCTCAAGGAGTGAAGTCCTCCCTCCCCCGTACCTCCCCCTGAAAGATCCAGATATTGTACTGGGACGTAAAGCCCTCCAGAGAGATTTGGAGGGGATCTGTGAGGGGACAGTGCCTGGTAGGGCTGTGGCAGGGGAGCACCGAGAGGTGGCTGAGACCAGAGAACGTTTGGGTTGGGAAGGAGGGAGCGCAGCACTGAGCAGGGCAGCAGTCCAAGCAGATTTGCGACTCCGCCAACTACTAGCAAACAAAATCTTGCTGATAGGTGGCTATCAGCGCATCCTGCCCTCGTTCAGCTTCCCTGCAGGCATGAGTCTTGCTTCCTGGTCATGGGCCCAAGCACGATCTGCTCCCAAGAGAGACAATTGCAGCTTTGCCCTTGAGGCAAGAAGATTACACCAGCATCAGCTGATGACATGATCTCATTACCAAATACTTTTCCACATGCTCGAGATGTGTTTTGCAGGTAAGGGAGAGCTAGCAACTGTCATGGTTTGTGATATAAACTCCTCTGCTTTTTAGCTCCTTCTGGTTCGTTTGACTCAGTGCTCCCCATGGGCTCAGCAAGCCATGCCGGCATCTCCGTGTCTTCCTCCTGGCTTCAAACCCACCCTGTGAAATATTAATGCTGGCTTTGCTACCCGAGCGTGGGATCACACTAGCCAAAAAGGTCAAGGCATTGAAAGCATTATGGAGAGCTTCTACAGCCCCAGAGGTCCAAAGGCTGCTGACTTTCCTCTGTGTGGGGGTTGAAAGAGTATTTGAGGGAACTGATGAGCTGTTTGGGGTGTTTTTCCTGCTGCTATCTCGCAGGTCTCTTGACTGATGTACTGTGCAGAGGTTGTGAGCTTTCTGTCCTCTGTAGAAGGTATGTGTGCTGCCAGGAGTCAATATGGACTCAATATCTGATTATGTGAGCCCTTGAATGCTGGGAAAGTCCTGACAGCTACAGAGCAGATACCAATACCCCATCTCAGGTGCAGCTTCATCCTCCTCTTCCTCACACCCTCTCTTTGCTCTGGAGAAACCAGCCTGAGGCCACTAACCAGCAGTGAATATTAACACAACCAGCCCAGGAGCATGATGTGCTGCTCCCTGCTGTGCCCAAGGCCCCAGTGACAGGAGTCTTTTTTGGTCCCAGCTGCAGGCACTGTGGTGGCCTTTGCTTGATGCTTTGGATCACCTGAAACAGCAATCATTGGGGTCAACGCTTGCTACTACGTGGTTTGGTCTGGTGAGAGCAGATTCTCTGTTGCTCAATAAAGAAGGCATGAAAAACATCCTCACCTATTCTCTTGTGTCCAGCGCAAGCTTCCCAGTGGCTTATGCAGGACGTAAAGAGTTTTATATGGAGTCCCAGGTATTGTTCAGAGCTTCGTGCTGACCCATGGGCAGCAGTAACCCAGTCAGCTGCAACCTGCTGCGATCCTCTCGAGCTGCGTGTGAGGCGTGTGCATGCTGTGGGGAATTAGGGGGGTCCTTCTCAAGGTTGGCTGGGAAGAACCTCTCCAGTTCATCACTGCGAAAAAAAAAAAAATGTGCTTTGCTTCCTGAAAGCAATATTTTGCTGCTCTCCAGGGAAAGCTGAGTGTGAAGGGCTGTCGGCAAATATAAGTGCTGATATTACACCCTCTTTCTCCTGTGGAGAAACGTGGCTATGGGCAGGGCTAGAGTCTGGATGAAGAAGTGAGGATGGCCCATATTCTAATGTTCTTCTGAACTGGCTCAGTGTGTGGCTGGGGAGGGGACGTGGCCGCTTTCCCTGTAACCACCTCAGTTGTCAAACATTATTGCCTCAGCCCACCTTTAAGAGAAATGCCTTGCTTCCTTGGAGCTTCACACAGCTTGCTCTGACCTTAGCGGAGAACAGCTGAAAGCACATGAGCAGCTGGTGGGCTGATCCTACATCTGTTTGTGATGATGTCTTCGTAGAGGGACCACTTTTAAGTGACTCTGGTCCAAGCACGCCTGCTACGCTCGAGGTACAACTTTAGGAGCCAGTGTACGTGTTCACTGCTGCCTTCCCTGTATGTGCTCGTAGTTAAAGAGGTACTGGAGATGAGACTTTCATTTCAGTCCACAACAACTAACAGGTGAGACCTTGTGTTTCCTCGTGTGCTACTGCAGGATAAGCAAATGAAGAAATAGTTTACGAAATGCTTCTTAAACTTGTTTTCATGTGAAATATTTTCTAGGAACTGAGACACATGCAGATTTTCTAGGCAGAATCTCTTGGTTTAGGAACAGCAGAAACTGGGGAGATTATGTTGCTATTTGTTTGTGGTTTTTTGGTTTGTTTGTTTTTTTTTTAATAACAGCTTTCATGGGTAAACCTGCTCAGATCTTTCTCTCTTAGGAAAACATGACAAATGATAAAAGCGTGGTACTCCTGCAGAGGTTGTAAGGGTCCATACCAGTAGATGTTACTGGTAACGAGGGGCTGTGACAATCAGCTGCTGCATGTGGTGACAGGTCCCCACTCCAAGAAGCTTATTCCAGACCAGTTCTGGTGGAACCTGAGCTGGGAAGCAGGGTGTGACTGGCTGCCATGCTTGTGGGTCCTTTTGACTTAGCACGAGGAGCATCAGCCAAAATTCACATGAAGAGTGGGCTTGGCAGCTCCTAGCGAGCTCTTAAAATGAGGAGGTAAAATGGGGGTAGGCAACTTCTCTGGTTGAAAGAAGTTGGTTTAAGAACAACCACTTGGTTCTGCCGCTGGTGCAATGGGGGCCTGATGTGAGGCCCTTCTTACATCCTCTAAAACCTTAGGTACTTCTTCCCCACCTTCGATTCTCAGCTCTGATGAGGGTGTCAGGTACCCTAAAGCGAATCAATAAGCTATTAATATCCGTTTGATATTGACTTTTCAGGCTTTGGTGAGACTGGACATTGCAAATAGAAGTTCCATGAGAATCACAAGACCTGAGGCTGGAAATACTGCATCACAGAACAGTGTTTCTTTTGTGAGCCCAGCCACAAAACAACAAACTCATCTCATGATGATTAGCTGTGTGGGTGTTCTTGTTTTTGAACACAGATTTCCATATGCAAGAGATGTGGGCAGTTCCCACTTCATTTATCTTTGCGCTGGAGTTCATGTGCAAACAACACAGATTCCAGCTATGTTATTTCGTGGTGATGGAGTGAATGGGATCCCATAAGACACAGCTCCTTAAAGGGAGGATAAGTGACCCTAGAACTTTGAGGGGGTACATTCTGAACTGATGTAAACTGAAATGAATGGGATTGCTCCCGATTCTGGCTTTCTGTCTGTTGATTTAACCATGACCATTTCAACACAGCTGTGCCTGGCTTTACTGGATCTTGTTGTCCCCTCTTTCAGGTTCCTTAAAGAAGGTTAATGTTCCATCTAGAGGAGAACAATGCAGAACACTAGGTCTGTAGGGAGGCAACATGGCATGGCATCCTTTAATGCATCAGATGGAGGGGTGGGTGGTAGAATATACAAGAAAAAGAGAAAAAAAAGGCTGGTAGAGAGGTTCTGAATTGTGTTCTGTGTCTAATTCCATCTTCTGGGGTCTGCAAGGATGTGTCTGGGTGAGGGGAAGCTGGAAGGACAGCTATGCTCTTGGAAGATGTGGTACAGCAAGTCATGCCTTGCCAGCACACCTAGGTGCTCCTCAGGATAGCAAGGGCTGGAAGAATTTGCTCTATTTTGGTCTTTTGGAAGACAGAAAATCAAGCTGCAAACAGTGGATTCCCCAGTTTAGGAGACTGGAAGCTTTCTAGAGGGCACATCTGCCTACAGGCAGGATCCTCAGGGCTCTTTGTTTCCCCCTACCAAATCCCTTAGTTTTACAATGTGAGGTCTCCTTTTCCACGTTGCTTTTCAAACAATTGGGTAGGATGCCTGAAGGTTGAAGTCTTATCATAAATTATTGTTCTTGGCTGATTTGCATGTTCTGTTTCCAGCGTGCAGCTCTTGCTTTGTCTCTTCTCCCATATCTACGCTGTACAGATAACGTTACTTGTGATTAAATGAGAGAATACAAGGAAAAACTTAGTCAGCTGAGTAGGAAATAGTGTATCTCCCCCTCAGTGACAGGCAGGCCTTAGCGAGCTTTTGGATCACGTTATTTCATAGTCCTCAAGGCTGAAGCTGCCTTCCAACAATCCCCACTATTCCATTATTCTGATGATGATGGATGTTGTGGGGGAAGACCAGTTGAAGAGCTGCTCAAGAACATCTCAGACGTTCACGTTGTGGCCATAGGACTCATCAGCACTGTTCAAATGCAAAAAATTTCTCCCTGGTTGTACATTCTCTTCTCCAGCAGCTTTCTCCAGAACAAGAGAATCCTGAATTAGACCACTGGCTTAAAGGTGTCATTTTTCAAAGTAAAGGAAAGGCAGAGAGGTATGTGGGAGAGGAAAGGAAGGTCATGTGTGTGCTGAACTCCTGGGTGCCAGATTTAATATCATAGAATCATGGAATGGTTTGGGTTGGAAGGGACCTTAAAGGTCATTCAGTTCCAACCCCTCTGCTGACAGGGACAGGCTGAAGAGAGAAAAGGTTGTTATAAGGGCAATAAAGAAACCTGTGGAGTAATTCCCCGGTACTTTAGCGCCACACTTGATGCAGAGTGAAAGGACTGGCTCTCAGCCCCTTTGGAGCAAGAAGGGAGACACCCGCTAAGGGCAGATGCAGCTCTCCATGCTTTGGGCAACAGCCACAAGTCACAGGCAGAACTGATCTTTCCTCTGTGGAGAAGCCTTAAGAAAAACAAAATTCAGGAGTGAGAAACTTCAGGCTTTTCCCCTACTTTCAAAACTAAGCCAAGTGAGGCATTTTTTCCACTGTATTTTTTTTATAACGGATCTTTTTCTCATAGCTCTATTTCCTGAAGTGATTCCATTTCTCAAGGTCATCCTAGGGCTGCAGATCTTTGCTGGAAAAGCGATGCCACAGCCTCCCTGGCCTGGTGGGCCTGCATCTGAAAGTTGTTAGGGGGACTGAGAAGCACTCATGGTTTGTTCCTGCACTAGGCTGTGCTTTTCTTTATTGCCAGTATCTCCAGCTACCCCCTTCTTGAAGATGGAAATTCCATAGAATTGTTTTGTGGAAATCACAGAATGGTTTGGGTTTGTAGGGACCTCAAAGCCCATCCAGTTCCACCCCCTGCCATGGGCAGGGACACTTCCCACCAGATCAGGGGCTCCAAGCCCCATCCAACCTTGCCTTGAACACCTCCAGGGACGGGGCAGCCACCACTGCTCTGGGCAACGTGTTTCAGGGCCTCCCCACCCTCACAGGAAAACATTTCTTCCCAAGATCTCATCTCAATCTCCCCTCTTTCAGGTTTCAGAACTTAATTTGAGACATTGTACCCATATTTGATACCTCTGTAGAGTACCTGGCAGGATGACTGAAGACTTCACTTGGGCGTCCTCAGCCACTGGGAGCTGGGTGTGTAGTTTCTCCAACTCATTTAGGAGGCTGCAACTGCCTTTTGGAAACGCCAGCCTCTGTTCAGAATGCCAGAAATTGTTGTGACAGCCTTAAAGGACTATGGGCTAAATTAGTGCTTCACTGTGGAGAGGAGCCATATGGTTTCTTTGTACTCTGACAACTGATTAACTCTATTTTATGTTCGCTTTTGTTCCTCACTGACTCTCTTCTCCCTGTCATTCTCCCTTGTTCTCCAAATTCAATGAGTCAAAACCAAAGACTAGAAGACAGGGACTGCAGCAGGGATGAAACCTGAGAGCCTGGGTCTGGCTGTATGGAAGAAAGCAGTTGGCCTTTGTACTCTTGAGATAAATAGTATGGGGGGGATAAGAGTTTGTGGCTGAAGTTTGTAAGTTCACAAATGTTATCTGCTTTGAGGAAAGCAAACATTTGATCAGTTGTGCTGGATGGAAACTTGGGGGTGGAGGGAATATGTCCACAATCTTGACTTTATGCTGTCATTGTTCATATGTGGTCAGGAATGTCTCTTTGGCTTGAACGGGTGTATGAAGGGTCTAGTCAGCAGGATGTGAGATGCCTCTGATAGAGAAGGTCAAGAGGTTTAGCGTTAAAAGAGGAAAAGAGTCCCCACTTCCCCCACGGGAGAAACCTTTAGCTTCTGCTTCCACAGAGATCTTCTGGATGTCAGTAGGCATCAGTGTGTAGGTGTGTTGGGAGGGAAGAAGTCAGAAGAGAGGGAAGTTCATCGGGTAAATCCTGCTTGCTGCAACTCTGGATTGGGAAACACTCATGGTCAATCTCAGGGCTGCTTTCAGGGGGAGAAGCATTTTGAAGGATGGACAGAATTGCAAAGCAAGAGGATGTAAACCCAGATAGAATAAAAACAGCCATTTGCACCTCTTAGTGTGCAATTCCCTATTTTCCTTCAGCCTCTGGTGAAAACCAAGATGTGACCAGTAGTTTCTTGCCTGCCACAAACAGGGACTGGGGACAGGGCTCTAATGTTTAGAAAGACGCCTCCTGAGCCCCCGTATCTCTGAAGTCTGCAAATATGTCAGAGAAACAGAAAGAAGAAACAAGTTAGGATAGGGTTGGTTAGTGACTGCGCTTGGGAAAGCATCACCAAGATCTCCAGTGTCCACTAAGGGTGTTGAATTCAAAATCCATTTTGCAGAGGTGTGGAAGAAGTGGTGGGCAAATTGCAGCCATCTCCCTCCCATGTAGCTGAAGTAGGAGTCCAGGAAGCCTCTCTGAAATGTGGAGATGAGACACATCCAGGGAATATTGCAGCAAGTCGATATAGCAAGACGTGTCTGGGGAATACGCCTGCAGTCCTCGTGCGTACTTGAGGGAAACTCAGACCTCGCCATCTGTCTCCAATTCTTGCTATTTAGTGAAATTACTCCTGAGCTGCTTCCAGCCAAGGCAAAGAGCTGTGCCTTGGACCCCCTTGCTGCTTCAGGAGTTAACCTCAGCAGACGCCAGGACGTGTCTATGTACTTGAGGTGGTTTTCCACCATGTTTTTTTTTTCTTGACATATTTTCCATGCCAGGTCTCCTCAGTGCCAGATGTTGTCCTGTATGTTTGTCCCCGTGGCTGGGACAACATCTCATTGTTCCCATGAGCTTGAGGTACCAGGTATCTGTCCATAAACAATTACGGGCGAGGTTCCTTTTCCAACATTTGCAATCAGCCTGCTTTCAAGGGTGTATTTCTGCTGAATATGGTGGAGTCTCCTTCCCTGGAGATGTTCAAAAGGTGTGTAGATGTGGCACTTTGTGACATGGTTTAGTAGGCACAGTAGTGCTGGGCTGATGATTGGACTGGATGAGCTTAGAGGTCATTTCCAACTAATAATTCTGTGATTCTTTTCTCCTACTTAAGCAGTGCCAGATCAGACTTCTCCAGGCTGAGGTCTAAGGAAACAAATGCTCTCTATCTTTTAGCTCACGCATCAATCTGTGTGATATTTTATAGTACCTGCTGCGGGATACCAAAGAGTTAAGCTGTTGCTTTGGCTAAAACCTATCCAGGAGAAATGTAATAAATTGAATTCTGCTGTATGTGGACTCTGTGATGGGTCTCATAGCATGAGGCGTTGTGCTGTGCAGCCATTCGGTGTTCATCCAGACTGATGCCTGCCTTACATTTTGAATTATTTGCCATAAGTACAAACATGTGCAGTGCATTTTCTTACATATTATTTTAATATTTGTTTCATTTTTGTAAATAGGCTTCCCCCTTTTCTTCCCCTGCTCTGTCATCCTAGGAATCTAGTGCTCTTCTCTTCCTGGTGAAGCTACGCTTTTCAGGATTGCAAAGCCCTTTCTTGGTGTTATCAAGGTCCACTGCAGTGCCCACTCTTGCAGAGCAGCTTGATCTCATGCCATGCGGCATGTAGAGGCAAGAGTTTCCTTGCAAAAGGAGCTGGGATTCAGACTGCAAGATGTTCTATCTTTTCAAATGCATGACCTCTTGCAATTCTAAGAGCAGAGGCCAGCAGGATGCAAGATTTGCTCTCTAAGAGTCACCAGCTCCTGCCACTCTTGTGGTGTTTTGTGCTTGAGGACATTGAGATAAACTGTGGAGGTGAAAAAATGTTAATAAACCCCTAGTTATCAAAGCCTGAAAATCTAACCCTACTGTCTGACAGACTGAAATCAGAAGAACCCAAGTTAATACCACTTGGGAAAGCCACTTGCTGTATTTCTGAAGGTTTGCTTCAGGATTACTTGCAGTCCTTTGCTGTTGGTGAAGGGCTGGGAAGTGAAATAGTGAGTCGTGGTGTGCGCTTCACGTGTGTAACCATAGCCCACGACAGCCTCGGGGTGAGAGTGAGCTGTCCTCAGAACTGGAATAATTCATATCGGTAACAGAAATGATGTGGCTGAGGAGAGATGTCCTCGTTCACTCCCAAATTGTGGATTGATGTGAACGGAACCACTGAGATTGTCCGTTTGGATACTTTTTCATTTGTTTCCCTGCTCTCGTACCTCCTGCCTCCAAAATCTTATGGTGGTGAATATAAGATGAAGGGACCGGTGCTGTTGGGGGATGGAGATGACTGCTCAGGGCATAAAACCCACTTGAGCAGACCTGCTCTTGAACCAAGGGAGCCTTAGAGAAGACCAGGCTGTTTGGCTGGGCAAGCATGCAGCAGCATCCATGTATGCCTGGGCATGTGTTGTTGGGGACAGGGGCTGCTGTGAGGCTGTCGCTTGTCTTTTGATTTATTTATTTGATTCAAATAAGCATCATGGTCCTAATCTTTGTTGGGCTGAAGGACATGGCAGCCTCTTTTTCCCAGACGCTTTTCTGGGAATCTACACTCGCTCCCCAGAGCGCAGAGTAAACAGACTAGAGATTTTGGGTTGTAAAATCAAAATAAATAACTATTGTTCTGCCTTTCCCCTCTGCCTCTTTCCCTTCCCACCACCTCCCCAGCTGCCTTCCCTCAACCAGAGCATCCCTTGGGAACTCCTCCATCCCAGCTGTGCCAGCAATTCTGAGATAACGCATCCCACCATCTCCTCCTGCTGAGGCGCAAGGGCAGGACTCGCTGTGTTATTACCTCCGTGTCCAGGGCTCTGGAAACCAGCTCCAAATAAGCAAAGTGCTGGTTTTCCGTTTGAAGAGCTCCTGCAGCCCATGAGTAATCAACACAGTGATCTGAGGTGGGACTGCACCCTGGGTTAGACTCGATGGCTTTAAAACCTGTCACAAGCGAGTGACAACGGCCTGGTTAGAAAAGGTGCAGGAGGATGATTTTTCCCCTCAACTCATGAGAATTCCTGGTCTCTTAAAACGTGGTGTTAGAAGGACTACAGTCCCCAGTACTGGTGTCTGGGTTGAGGCGGCTTTCTGATGGTGCAAGGTGACTTGTAGACTTGATTTCACAGAATGGCAGGTTGGAAGGGACCTCGGGGATCATCTGGTCCATCCTTTTAGGTGATCTGTAGCCAAGCACCCTGTCAAGCTGAACCTTAAAGGTGTCCTGTGTAGAGGAATCCACCACTTCCCTAGGAGATTATTCCAGTGTTGAACTGTTCTCACAGTGAAAATTTTTCTTCTGGAATCCAACCAGAATCTCCCCAGGAACAACTTCTACCCATTATCCCTTGTCCTTTCCATGTGACTCCTCTTAAGAATTATAGAATCAGAATAGTTTGAGTTGGAAGGGACCTTAAAGATCATCCAGTTCCAACCCCTTGAACACCTCCAGGCAGCCACTACTTCCCTGAGCAACCTGTTCCAGCACCTCACCGTTCTCATGGTGAAGAAATTCTTCCTTATGTCTAGCCTAAGTCTGCCCCTCTCCAGTTTACAGCCCTTGCCCCTCGTCCTATCACCACAAGCCTTTGTGAACAGTCCCTCCTCAGCTTTCTTGTAGCCCCTTCAGGTACTGGAAGGTCACTCTAAGGTTTCCTCTGAGCCTTCTCTTCTGCAGGCTGAACAACCCTCAGCCTGTCCTTGCATAGGAGGTGCTCCATCCCTTGGATCATCTTTGTAGCCTCCTCTGGACACATTCCAACAGTTCCATATCCTTCCTATGTTGAGGATTTCAGAACTGGACACCATACTCCAGATGAGGTCTCACAAGAGAGGAATAGAGGGGCAGAATCACCTCCCTCAACCTGCTGGCCACACTTCTTTTGATGCAGCCAGGATATGGTGCTTGATGCTTTGAGTGGCTCCATTTCTGTGTGGTGCCGGTATCTGAGCCAGAAAGAGCAAGACAGTTCTAATTTGGGGATCGGATGCTGTCAGGATAATGGGGTTTAGTGATTCATGTGCTGGAGGGAGAGCAAGCAGACTCTTCAGGTGCTGCTGGGGAATCGTGGCCATTGAACTCCTCTTCACTATGACCCTACGAGCTCACTGTGTGAAAGCTTTTTCTTGTCAGCAATTCACATCAGTAGCTATTTTTAGACAGTGCCTGGTATGACAGATCCGTCTCAAGCCTTGGGGAATTGGACTGGATTCGTATCCATGAACTGCTGTGACCAAGGGTTGAAATGGGAGGATCAGGGGGTGAGGCAGGGAGCGGGGAAAGTCCATTTGCCAGAAGAGAAAACTACCCCAACCCACCGAGCCCTGCCTACTAGGAGAGGAAGAAAAGGCAGGGGGTGTCTTTTGAGTCCCAGGCAGTGCTAATACAGCATGTAGGATTGTAAATGTGGCGATCAGAAATTGGTACAGAGGCTGGTGACAGCTTCTCACCAAATGTTGCAGTTAGAAAAACATCAGGCAGGGCACTTTCTGGGCTGGAAACACTCCAGGTAATTTTTGGTGAGAGCAAAAGCCTTGCTGATCCATGTGGTGCAGCTCGGGTCCTGCTGGTTATTGCTGTGGACCAGATACATCAGTCAGACTTAAACACATCATCAAAGCAAGGACACGAGGCAGCAATTGGAACGGTTTTGCTGCAAGTGTGTGCCAATGCCAAACCTAAGATGCCAGGCATCTTCACTGAGGCCTTCCTATGAATAAAGGAGTCAGTGGAGCATGACCCAACCTGTGGGCTGTGGTCTTGGTGACTGAGGGTGAGGAAACAGCAGCTGGGAAGTAGGTGGTTGCCTTTAATTGCCGCAGCAGCACAGCTCCTAAGGCCGAGGGCACAAGTGGTTATAAAGAGCCACACGTTCCTCCTGCACCTCCTGCCTCTCAGGGGTCTCCAAACACAAGTGAGTCCAAGTCTGGCTCTGCATTGCTGCAGAGTTCAGGGGATCGCAAGGAAGGAGCATTTGTTTTTAGTGAGTAAATAAGTGTTCCGTGCCTCATCCTGGAAAGACTGAGCTGCTGCCAGTGACTCTGGGTAGTTACACTTCTCTTGAAAGTGTAAATAGCTGCTAGAAGCTCTGAGAGCAAGGGAGGGAACTGGACAATGAAGGTAGATGTTCCCAAACCATGGAGAAAGCAGAGAAATTCTGGGAATACCCAAGTACAAGCGCTACCCCAACCACTGCCTGGCACCCTCCTGAAGCTCTGTAGGAGCCTAGGAAGATGCTCTGGGACAAAGGGATAAGCAATGTTTGCAGGAACCACTGGGCTTGCACGTAACAGACAGACTTGCTTGTGCATGAGAACAGCATGATACAGAGATATTATGGGATACCAAGGCATTTGCCTGTTGCTGACCTGCATCTCTAAGAGCATCTTGCAGAGATCTGAACAGTGGTGGAAGACTCCACCATGGGGCAGCGAAGTCGCAGAAATCTCTCCCAGTCCTTGCTCTGGGAGCATTTAGGATCATAGAATCGCTTGGTCAGGTCCAGCCGTACCTGTCTACTACTAAACCAGATCCCTAAGCAACTCATGTTACTCGTCTTTTAAACACCTCCAAGGATGGGGACTCAACTACCTCCCGGGGTAGCCTCTGCCAGTGCCCGAGAACCCTTTCAGTGAAGAAATTTTTCCTGATATCTCATCTGAACCTGTCCTGGTGCAACTTGAGGCCGTTTCCTCTCATCCTATCATTTGTTATTTGGAACAAGAGACCAGCACCCAGCTCACTACAAACTCCTTTGAGGTGGTTGTAAACACTGATAAGGTCTCCTCTCAGCCTCCCTTTCTCAAGGCTAAACAAACCCAGTTCTCTCAGCAGTTCCTCATATTTGTCCCCCATAGCAGCTCTCCAACACCAGTAGCTCCTGCCTCTTGACTAAGAGGTGATTTGAGGAGGTAAAGCGAAAGCCTTTTCCCCATTGCTGAGCATGACAGCTTGGGTTGCTCCATACCTTTACTCCTAGAGTTGTTCATCTTCATACATGCTCTTTTATCTTTTTGGAGAACTATGCTTACTGAAAGACAAGTGTGATAAAGCAAAGCAGGGTGTCTGGTTTTGGTGGCTTTTTTGGTTTTTCTTTTTGTGTATAGAGTTGGTTTAACGATGTCTGTTGAATTTGATGGAGCTTCCAGGAAACAGCGAGCTGAATCCAAATCACCAAATCACCTCGCCATTTCCTGGAAGCTAATGGCATTTTGGGGGGTGTCTCTTTTACCTTCTGTGTAACTCTGCTGCTGTTTTACCTTTGTGTCTGCTCAACTAGTGTGTGTACAGGTGTGCGAGAGAAAATAGGCAGCACTAAAAGGATGCGCCGCTGTAAAAAGACAGCTGGGTTTGCTGTGGAATACCCTATATACCCAGACAGACAGCAAATATTTGACACCAGGCAAGTATATGGGGTATGCTGGTTGACAAAGCAAATCGCTGCGCTGTCGTGACTCACCAGCAGATCATTTCATAGCCTCACCCAGCCCCATCACTTGAAAATACTGTTTAGGATCAAAGTATCCTGCAGGCAGTCGGGTTTGTTTCTTTAAACAAAGCCAAATCGCGCTTTATAAGGTCAGCAAGCTCCCAACGAGTGACTTGGTGGAATCCAGCTACAGATGGGTAGCTGTGGCATGAGGCTGCTGGGAGAGGCTGTCAGCAGCCGACACCGTTTGCTGGGTGTAAAAGTTTTCACTTTTATGAGCTGATGATTCACTTATGGGTAAAGGAAGCTCACAGCAATTAGAGGTGCTGGTCTGGGCTCTTGGCAGGTAAGGTGGCATGGATTGTTTCCAGCTCTACTTGTTGATTTCTTGAGGCTTTCTGGGTGTTCAGGTGCAGGCTGGAAAATAAGCCCCATCATGGGCTTTTGGAGAGGGAGCCTGGAATTGTAGTTAAATACAGGCTTTGAGCAAGCAATAAGTTACCCAAATGTGTCTGTTCTCTTGTTCTGTGTAATTAGTAGCAATTGAGGGATTGCTGAAATAAAATACAGACCCAGCAATTTGGAAGACCTGGAAGATAAAGCCTGGCTGGAACTGTTGCATCTCCTAAAAGCACCAAGCTGTTTGTTACAGCTTCCACGGCTTGGGACTTCTGTTGTGACCCCACTGAGAGCAGCAAACCAAAGGAAATAAAGCAGCTTCACTTAGAGAAACACCTTCTGGACAGAGATCCAAGTGGCCCCATCTCTTTGCCCAGCTTGGGTGAAAGCAGGCTGGAGTGGAAAGAATTAAACTCTTATTGGAAACCTATTTTTAATAAGATTAGATCCAAGATACAGTATGGGAATTCAGGAGGCCATATCCCATTCTTTGGCTGTCCCTGACATCAAGCAGGATTTCCTACTATTTTATTTATTCACAAAAATGAAGACCTGTATGTTCACTGCTTAACCCTGTGCCTGAACAACCTACAGAGATACACTGGGTCCCAAACCCCCAAAACCTCAGCAGTGCCTGTGGATTAGGAGTGGGAAATGTCTATCTTTTCCCTGGTGTCTCCTTGTAGCTCTTCAAAAATCCAACAAAAGCTACTCGTTCCTTCTCAGAACCTCAACTATCTATTTGTGTGATATTTCTAAAGAAAGGTGCATCAGATTTTGGAGTTATGCTTTTTCAGGCAAAGCTTCTACATCTGGCCTTGACAGGATGAGGCTTACGCTGTTGCTGAAGAGGATCTGAGCATGCAGGGGCTGTTGGGGGGGGAGCACAGCAAAGCCTTCTTCAACACCTACCACCCATTCTGAGCAGCCTGATCTTTTGGGAGGCGTCCCTGCTCACTGCAGGGGGTTTGGACTAGATGACCACGGCCCCTTCCAACCCAAACTGTTCTGTGATTCTATTCTGAGCCTCTGCCAGCTTTCTGCTCCCCCTGGCTTGTTACTGCTGGGTGCACGGTGAAGGAAGAGGTGCTGATGGCTGTGGGAAGTCTGAGAGCTCTGATTTAATTCAGACAGAACACTCAAGGCAGGCTGCTTTCTCCTTCCTTCCCTGCCAAAGAGGGCAGGATGTTTATGTGCTGCTCGGCTAGAGGTGCCCACAGCTTGAAAGCCTCTTGCTCAATTTTGCCTGGTAATTGGGATTTCTTACTGGCATGTCTAGTATCAGTGGATCCAGCTGAAACCTGATGTCCCTAAACAAACCCTGCCTTCAAAGCCCAGCTTGCAACACCCTCTAAGAGGTTTCTGGCTTGATGTCATCCTGCTCAGAGTTCCTTTCAAACGGTTCCTTGTTAGCCCAGGAACAGAGCGCATCGCTTGGACGTGCGTTCACAGCCCCCATCGCTGCTAGGGGGCCAAACAGCAAAGGGATTTATGAGACACGGAACCCAGAGGAAAATATTGGGTAATTGGAGAAGTGGCCTCAAGGAGCCAGCTGGGCTGTTTATCTCAGTGTCAGCTGCACCCTCTCACCTCCGTCACACATATCCCTGCCCAGCCTCATTCATAAAATCCCACAAAAGTCCTATACTGGCGAAGGGAGCCCTGCCCGGGGAGCTGGGATTTGGCGCAGGCAAGCCTGCTTATCAGCATGGTGTGAAAGCAGAGAGAGCTCCTTTCTCCCTCCTGCAGGGATTGAGCTCAACTCGGGGTGCCTCTGTCTCCCCTTGCCCCTTTTTTTGCAAGCTTTGGAAGCAGCAGGATCAGCGATGCCGTAAATCCTCTTCGCAACAACATCTCCAACATCTCATAGAAGGAAGGAGCAAGGAAATGGTGTCGGGGAGCTGGGGAGCTGCCTGCTCCGAATCAGCTCGATGTGAGACAGAGGAGAGAGGGCTGAGCAGTTACTTGTTTGGTGTGGTTTTTTTTTTTAATACCATCACACATAGGCCTGTGGGTCATTCCTGCCCTGCAGGAGCAGCACAGCTGCAGGTCACACTCTCAGGCAGTGTAAATCAGCGTGCCCTGCCGTGTTGGCACTCGATTCGGATCGAAAGTGTGGTTGCCACCTGCCTGCTTTGTTAACTGGATTAGCCGCCTACAGGCAGTCGCTATTTTATGGCTTCAGTGTCTGGGTTTCCAACATAATTCTTCCTTTCCCTGTCTCAGACTCTGTTGAGTCTGGCCCCTCACTCCTGTAATTGAAATATAAGCATTGCTGTGCATCAGACAGACTCTGGCTTTCTTTCTTGTTTTTTTTTCCCTCTTTCTTTTTTTCTAATTTCTTTCATAGCGACCCATGGGACTATGGCTGTAACTTTAAATACCTTCCAGCACCACCAGCTGAAATGAGGTTGGGGAACAGGGAGAATTAAAATATGCTTCAAAGGAGTACATGGGAGGAATACAAATAGGAACAGATAGCCTGAATTTAATCTTTTATAGGGTCTTTCATAGAGAATAATATCAGCTCAGTAGGCACTAGTGCCTGCAAGGGTGGAAGGAGGCAGCTGCCTGCTACCTCCTCCTCTTCCCAAAGTCTTTGATGGAGAGGCTGCTGTGCTCCAGGGTGGGCAGGCGTATGGTCCTGGGGCTTTTTTTCAGCTCTCTCATCAAACTTTGCTGCCTAAATGCTCAACTCTGCCTGGCAAGGAATCCTCCTTTCCTCTCAGAGCAGGCATGTGGTCCTAAAGAAGACTAGAACTAAATAGAACTTCTATTGAAGCTGGTTGTACCCACTGATGTTCTCTAGCCCTACGTGCTGTGGTTGAACAAGGTGCCGACCTGTGCAGTGCAAAGCAAACAAAAAACACACGCAGGCTGTGAAAACATCACATCTGCCTTCTCCTGGGGTGGAAAATCATTCAAAAAAGTTGTAACAGGTGCTGTAAATTCAAGCTGAAAAGTTAATAGTTAGGAAAGCGTGAATTTGCTTCCGTTCCCTTGTTTACTGAAGGCTCATGTCTGAAAGTCAGAGCAAATGCCCTTTGCTCCTCGCTGTCGTATATCACGTATCAACCCAGGGAACAGGTCACCAGCTCTCAGAGGGAGCTGCTGCCCTCACTCAGGATGAAATCAGTTCTGCATCTTCAAAAGACACAAATCATTCAAAGGTAGTCGGGGTCAGGAGAAACTGTATCGATGCAGTGTTTGGGGCCACATCCTGAGACACCTGGAATTGGCAGAGTTGTGGTGATTTATGTGAGCATACTCTAGGGCACGGACCTCTTCACTTGTACATCACTTAGAGAGCTGATCTCACCCAGGATTCCTTGCCAAAACCATCGAGAGGGCTGTGTCCTGAGCAACATCCATCTTCACTGCAGGATAGGAAGGCATCTGATGGGATGGAATCCCAGGAACCCTGTTCCATGAAGGCTGTGCTATCCTGTGGCTGCTCACCAACCTTTGAAGCTGCAGAAACATCTTGAGGGTGATGTTTGCTGTGAGTGATGGAGCTCCATTGCCCTGGGGGATGCAGGCTGACATCCCACTGAACGGGGGAGGGCGTTGAGAAAGGAATCCAAGTGAAAAATTGTGTTTGGTGCACTTAAAGCAAGAAGATAAACTACTTCAACCAGGTGTGTTTACAGCTTAGTCACAAACTTCAATGCTGACCTCTATTTTATCCACAATTTGCTGTTCTTTGCATGTAAAAACCCCTTTCCATGCAAGGTTGTAACATTAAATGGATGTATTATGTCCTTTTGTTTATTTGGAGGAGATTGCCCTGCAGTGCTAGTTCTTGTAGTTGTATCTTAGCAAGTGAAAACCCAACATTAAACTGTTGGCAACCTCAGGATCATTGCCATCCATCTCCAGTTCGCTCAGCTGCATTTTTTCCCCTCCTCGAAGGCTACCTTGTCATCCAGTGCTACTTCACCAAGTGCAACTAGTCCTTAATGTAAATGAAAGGGGGGGGAAATGGAGAATTGCATCTCCATAAGAAGCTGCAAACACAAGAATGAAAAGCTGGGTGGTGTGGACCGCTCTCCTCTTCTGGATGATCCTTCTTCAGTGTTGAGAAATGCGTTTCTTTTTAACTATCAGCTTCATGGTGGCTACCAGCCCTCCTAGATTTAAGCCTTGAGCTTTCCCTCTTGAAGTCGACGCCTGTGTTTGCATAAATCATTATTAAAGGCCAGAGTTTTGTTATCTTGAGCGAGTCTTTCTGCTTAAAGCGGTGAGTGGGAGACTCAGTCCCAGGCTGGCGGCTGCGTCTGTCCCACATATTTCACAGTCGAGCTGTAGGTTTGCCGACTGTCAGCTCACATAGTTTCACGGTTGCGTCTTGCTCTAAATATAAGAAAAGCCTGGTAATCGCTGACGTCAGGCGCTCCTGTTCCCAGTCAGCCCCCTACCACCTCATTAACTTTTTGAACGTGCAATTTGTTATTTACAAGAATAAAAACTAGGAAATAAGGAGGTGCGAAAGGTAAGGCTTAAAGGTAGAAAACATGTCACAGCAAACCCAACATGAAATAAGAATAATGAAATGTAAAGAAAGAATGTGAAAGCAGGCAATGGGTTGAAAAACTAGCCCCAGTATTTATAACCAGTAATGTAAATTGTCAGTGTTAAGAAAAATAAAGGCCGGGGAGGAAAGAAACTGCTGCTCCTCTCCTGGAGATGCTTTGCAGGAGGGTGAAGCACACACGTTGCTGTTAAACTTCTTGAGACCTTAGTGCGTATACGTAACTTAGAGATAAATTAACATTAACAAGTGGTATTCATGAAGACAGGAGTAAAAATTGTGCTGAACTTTCCTTTGTATGTCCTGCTTGTCCATCGTCTGTCTAGCAGGGCTTGGATTGGCTTGCAGCCAGGGTGGCTGGATCCGTGCAGCCCATACAGCCTTTTGAAACCAAGCTTTCTGTGCACCGCTGCTGCAGGAGGAGCAAGCAATAGTGAGAGGATCATAGAATCATAGAATAACCAGGCTGGAAGAGACCCACCAGATCATCGAGTCCAACCATTCCTACCAATCACTAAACCATGTCCCTCAGCACCTCGTTCACTCATCCCTTAAACACCTCCAGGGAAGGTGACTCAACCCCCTCCCTGAGCAGCCTCTAACAGTGCCCAATGACCCTTTCTGTGAAATTTTTTTTCCTAATGTCCAGCCTAAACCTCCCCTGGCGGAGCTTGAGGCCATTCCCTCTTGTCCTGTCCCCTGTCACTTGGGAGAAGAGGCCAACACCCTCCTCTCCACAACCTCCTTTCAGGTAGTTGTAGAAAGCAATGAGGATGCTGCATTTGTGACCATATTTGACCTCTGAAGGGTGTTTGGGTTGGACTGAGCTTATGGGTGACACTGGGGCTTCAGGGGAGGTGGCTCGAGTCTTGCTTTCTCCTGGTGTGCAGCAGCCCAGGTATGTAGGTGCCCTCATCTGCTTTGGGGAAGCTCCTTCTGTTCTGCGAAGCAGAAGCCGCTTGGATACGTCGCACATCCTCGAATTCCTCTCTTTTGTCACAGACTTCAGAGAAGTGACCCAAACTTCCAGCTACATGATTACCCAAACTTGTTTAATTCCTGTGCTGCATCTTGTTGAAGGAGGTAGGAAGGAAAACCGAAAATCTTCTTCATGCTATTGGGCAAGTTAAAGCCAAGCAACGCTGTAGAAGTGTGTGATTAGTTCAGAACCAGTTGCAATGTGTTAACCATCTCTCTGTGCAGCAGATCTGCCTGTTCATAAACATTCATGGAAGAGAGAAGCTGCATCTGCCTTTAATTGGGACAGATAAACTGCAGGGGAGCCAAATTCCTAGGCAAGCTTGCACATGTCCTTTGCAGAGCTATAGTCTATCCTGGTGATCTCACTTAAACACAGTCAAAATGATTAAAAGATGTCCTTCCTTTTATGTTTTGAAATGTAATTTTCACTTGAAAAATAATCTTGGTGCAGCAGAGTCTGTTAGCACGTCTCAATGCAGTTCACAACAAAGCGTTAAGTAGCCGGCAGGGTTAGGATCTAAACCAGAACTAAACTGACTGATTTTCTGTCTGCAAATGCTGATTTATCAGAATTGAAACTATTTGTGGGAATAGGTATTCCCCTGAATTTTTTTAGAAAATAATGCTAAACCTATTTTTGCACTGCTGTGATCTAAATGTGAATTTTTATTTTTTGGAGAGAAACAATGCTTGATTTGGCTTATACTGAAAAGCTGGAAAGCATTAAAAAAAAGTCAAAACTGAAGTAAAACATCTTGAAATTATTATAGCAGAGTCTTTTGGATAATTGCCTTGTGAATGGTTTAGAGATACAAAGATTTGCTTGAAGGCAGATGCAGAAATATCGAGACCTTGACAATCCCTCCAGTGCAGGAAGATTGTTCTGCCATCAGCTCGAGGAGCTTCAACCTCCCATCCTGCTCTTGGATGACCTGAAGGGCAGACAGGGCTGGGGCAGTTCTGGGAATGGAAATGGAGTTTTCACATCATACGCCAGCTCCCTATCACCAAGATAACACCTTTCCCTCCCCTTCATTCCCAAATGGGAACTGGTGGCTCCCTGCAAACCAGATCATAGAATCACAGAACGGTTTGGGTCGATAGGGACATTTACAGTTCATCCAGTCCAAACCTCCTGCAGTGAACGGGGACACTTTCCACAGGATCAGGTTGCTCAAACCAGGTTGCTCAAACCTCATCCAACCTGGCCTTGAATGTTTCCAGTGATGGGGCCTCCACTACCTCCCTGGGCAACCTGTTCCAGCCCCTCACTACCCTCGTGGTAAAATGTTTCTTCCTCATATCCACTCTAAATCCATCCTCCCTTAGTTCCCTCACAGATCACTCCACCGGGCACGTCCCAGGCAGGATGAATCACCCCACATGGCTTCGGGCTCCCATCACTCCTCTATCCGGCTCCTTCACCTGAGGAAGAATGGAAATGCATGTTTAAATCTAGCCCTGGTCACCTGAGCTAAGGGTTATCAAAGGAGCATTTCATGGAGGGATTAATCCGTTCCAAACCTGCCCTCCTGATGAGTTTCACAAATCTTCTATGTAATTTTTTAATTAAAAAAAAAAAGAGTTTAATGGATTTCCTATGTACCAACCACCACTTCTTTGGCTGGGTGGAATAGTGTGGAGCCAATAGTGTTTTCCATGCAAATTGCTGATGCCTTTTTCAGAATGGGAGAGATCATTTCCAGTAAGAAGGTTACTGGCTGAGATGACCTCCTGAGGCCCCCTATGGTCTGAACTTTCCCTGTGATCCCTTGGCCATGACAAATGGTTTGGGCTTGATTTTCTTCCTCCAGGCAAGCACAGGTAGATCCTCTCATCACTTGTGGAAACCTTTGCAGAAACTGTTCTTGTTATTTATGAGGCTTTGATGTAGATGGGCAGCTGGCAGAAGATTTGTTTTTGACTTTGGTGATGTCTGGACTTGCCCTGGTGTTTGTGTCTCTGAAGTCTGACTCAAATCCTGTTAAAGCCAACGGAAAGAATCCCAGCAGCCTAACAGATATAAAGCTGCCACTTTTGAAAGGATAAACTTTTGGTAACACATCATTTCATAAATATCTCTTCTTTCTGATCTGCTGGTGAGCTATCATCAAACAAGGTTTTTAATGATGGTTATTCAGGCAGAGACAAACACATTTTGTCCTGCTGGTGCTACCCGGATGACGCACTCTGAGGCACCATCACAGGGTATCTTGGCACCGATGCTGTACCCATTGCACACAACCTACTCCACCTGCCAAATCACAGAATCGTGGAATGGGTTGGATTGGGTTGGAAGGGACCTCAAAGCCCATCCAGTTCCAACTCCTACCATGGGCAGGGACACCTCCCACTGGATCAGGGGCTCCAAGCCCCATCCAACCTGGTCTTGAACACCTCCAGGGATGGGGCATCTATGACTTCTCTGGGTGGTGTCTGGGCTGTGCCTATTTGCTTCCATTTACTGTCCTCTTGTCTGTGCTTTCATATGGTTCTACCTCTTCAGTTGTTTGCTAGCTAGACTGCCTAAAAATATTTATTTTCACACTGCTGGGATCCTACCATGTTAGGGTTGCCCACAGCCTTCACGGCATCTCCTTTCGTAATACAGGTAAGACAAAATAGTCACCTGAACTTGTTACTACTCTGAAAAATGACTGTTCTCCTTAAAGGGTGAGGATAAGGCTTGTGGGGAGAGGTGGTACCTTCTGTTAGACCAACTGATAGAAAAAACAGACAAGCTTTTGGCCACACAAGTCTTTGCTTGGGGCATTTAGGAGTGGCCAGTGATCAGATTTCTCCAGGCCCCCCTTCTGCAAGGGCAGCTGCCCTAGGGATGTGTCCGCAAGGGCTGCGATTTGTAAGCCAAAGAAATGTTTCTGGTATCCGTAACATGCCTAACAAGGACTCCTCATGCAAAAATTGTTGTTTGTCTTCAAAGAAATGCTTTTGGGGAGCTATTTTGTGGTAAGTCACTTAATGTTACTGATCTTCATTAGATTAGAAATGTACACACTTTCCCTCCAGGAAGAATACGTAGGTGTTGGAATTTCCAGCACTGGAAATGATTGGAACAGAGTGGTTTGAAATGGTAGGGTTTTTTTCTATAGCTGAAATATAAAAGATGACAATTTTCTTTCCCGTGTCCATTCCCATTATTTATCAGAACTTACAGAGTGATTTACATGGAAAGCCTGACTCCTTCCAGGCCAGTGCCTCCCATCCCCTCGCCTGCTGCTGCTCCAGCCTTCACCAAATTCCTCCACTGCCACCTTCTGCCTGTCTTGCAGATCACAGCTGAATTTCCACCTTGATTTTCTTTTTCATCCTGCCAAATTCATGATGTATATGCTAGGAAAATTTGGAATACAAAGAAGAAACCGTGTGTGCATGCGCACAGTCAAGATGATCTGTACGTTGATTTTTGTTTGTAGCTGGTTTGTATTACCGGCGGCGATTGCCATATACATAATTCCTGCTTTGATTTAGAGAAAGGGAACCCTACAGTGTTGCTCCCTGTGATCCAAACCCCTAAAACGCTTTGTTTGGCCAGTGTTAAGCCAACTTTGTGATTAGCCACAAGTGTTTTGGCGTGTTTGCTCGACAGCAAAGGTTGATACAGGCAGCATCTAAAGTGACCAAATGGGTGCTGGTAGGAGACAAAGCTTAGACCTTCAGTTGGTATAAATCAGCATTTCTTGCTTAGTGTTGGAGAAGCTTCCCTGGGTAGGAACCTGATGGTTCTCTGTTTCAAGGTATTACATGAAACATGATAGTTGCGTCTGCTTCTGCTGGCAAAGGAAAAGGAAACCCCAGTGGCACATGTCTATAGCTTATGGATGGCTGACAAAATGTCTTTTTTTTCCTCTTTCTTTCTTTCCAGTTAAAATATTACTTAAAGACAAAGTCAGTTTCAGACAGAAGAAAAGTATCTGAAAGCTAAGTGAACCCAGATGTACTCCAAACTCTCTCATGTTGATCATTTGAAAGAATTCTTGGTATTTTCCCTTTTCTGGCTGAAGAAAAGGTGCCAAAGTCACCCTCTAGTTAGGAAAATAAATGTTCTTTGTGAACATGCTAATTCCTGCAGCAGCCAGCCCCACACGGAGTGGCACTTCCAAGCAGGAGCAGAGTCCTGGCCCCAGCCCTGAAAGAGAGGTGGGCTCACCACCATCTCCTGGAAAGTGCCAGAGCAATTGTTAAGCATCCAAACCCCAGCTTTTAACAGAAAGCCAATTCTTGCAGCCTTGAGGGACTTGATGCATGCAAGAAAAGGGTGGACGAGTTTCCTCTGAATCAGAAATGTGATTTGCCTTTGCACACTGCAGCATGGCTAAGGGAACAGTGGCATCTGGTGTTCGCTGAGCTCTCTTGCAGCCACCACTTCCAAGGTGGGTGCTGACAGGATTTGGCTCCCTTCACACAGGTATCTAGTGGCACATGAGACCTGTAGGATGTCAAAGGTATCTGTACAAGCATCCAGGTGTGATACAGGTCATGAGGGAGGCTCAAGGCTATCTAGATGGCAGTTAGTGGTCTGGATGGGCCATCAAACAAGAGAAACCCAAACTTGATTCTAGTGAAGATGGTCATCGCTCTTGTTGGGGGGTGAATTCCCCCCCACCCAGGACTGAGGTGGTGATGCAGCATCACCAGGGAACCTGTGACTTGAATTCTGTATGAGACATGTACGATTTACGAAATCTTTATTCCATCTTTCTCAGTGGAGAGAAATTTGCTCCTCGTGAGGTGCCCTGATCTATCTGGGGAGGCAGCCTGTCCTCCTATGACACTCAGTCTGTGCTGTAACAGCTCCAGGGTGGGGTGGTCAACTGTGTGCACCTGACTTGTTCTTGCCATCTGAACATCTCCTCCGTGTAGTCTCACAGTCTCTACTTGAGACCCAAAATGCAAATACTGCTTAGGACCCTTTCCTTTGCCAGTGCCAGGGATTTTAACTTGCCCAAAATCTGGAATGAATTTCACAGGGAGATGTTTGCTGGTGCCTTTTTCCATATCTTTGTTCTTGCCCTTAACCAGAATAGTCCCACCATATCTGCTGTATAGACATGGGTAACTAGTAGAGCCTAAATAAGCCTTTTAAACACCTCTAGCAAGGCAGTATCAATAGACAACTGGGCAGCACCTGATTTTTGTGGTGAGTATGTGCCTTCTCTGGGCTCAGAGTGGAGGGTCCTCTGCTGCTGGCCCTGAGACAGAGCCAAAGGAGACAAACTAAGCTGTGTTTCCTTCTCCCGTCAGCAGGGGAAGCTCAAATCTGAGCAAGACAAAAGTTAAAGATGTGCTTCTCCCTGGTAATTTCTATGCAAATTAGGAAAGGCTAATTACCCTCTGCATTTTGCTAACTGAAATTCAGTTTATCGACCTTCTGCCTCAAGTGCATAGAAGACAGAGCGTTTCCTACTGAGATGAACAGAATGACGAACCTGAGCTTGGACCACTATGCAATCTACTTCTGCTGGTTTCTGTAACTTTTCAAGTTGCAGAGTTGTAGAAGTTCCATAGAATTAGCCAAAGCCTGGTTTGTGATATTTGCAGGTTACCCCAGGACCAGTTTTATCTGAGCGCCAGGACTGAGGGGTCTTTTTCTGTTCATGTTGTGATCAGTAGATAACCTGATGCACGAGTCCCATGCCTGGTTACTCCTCCATGCGGCTCCGCTCCGATCTGATGCTGCTGTTCAGTTCTGGAGTCCTCAGCACAGGGAGGACATGGATCTGTTAGGACAGGTCCAGAGGAGGCCACAGAGATGATCTGAGGGACTGGAGCACCTCTGCTATGAGGACAGACTGAGAGAGTTGGGGTTGTTCAGCCTGGAGAAGAAAAGGCTCCAGGGAAACCTTAGAGCAGCTTCCAGGACTACAGGAAGGCTGGGAGTCGGGGGGGTGCTCTGGATCAGGGAGTGCAGGGACAGGATGGGAAGGAGTGGTTTTAAACTGAAAGAGGGGAGACTGAGATGAGACAACAGGAAGAAATGTTTCCCTGTAAGGTTGGGGAGGCCCTGGCCCAGGTTGCCCAGAGCAGTGGTGGCTGCCCCATCCCTGGAGGGGTTCAAGGCCAGGTTAGATGAGGCTTGGAGCCCCTGATCCAGTGGGAGGTGTCCCTGCCCATGGAGGGGGGTGGAACTGGATGGGCTTTGAGGTCCCTTCCAACCCAATCCAAACCATTGCGTGATTCTATTCTGATTCTGTGCTGTCAATTCCTGCTCCTCCCCGTGGTTGCGCTCAGAAACTCAGCACCACCCCTGCACAGGGCCTCACTCCGGTAGCTAAACTCATTCAGAGATCCTAATTGTTGTCTCTCTTAGGCAGTTTCTGCCCTATTCAGTTACAACAAATTGCATTTTGTTGACATCAGAACCGGTTTCACAGCAAGGAGTGGTTCTGCAAAGGCTTCATGGCAACCTTGATGGCCCAAACAAGCAGAACCACAGCCAACAATCTCTCTTAGAAACTCATCAGGTGGCTTTACATACCACGTAGTACTACGAAGTGATAACATCCCAAGGGCTGACTTTTGGGTGGTGGTGTGTACTTTGGCACGGGGTACCTGGGGACTGCTGGATCGCTCTGTTCTACAAGAGTTTGTTCAACTCAAACCCTGGAGCTGCCATGCATTGAAGTTTATTTTCTATAAAAACACAGGAGGGTTTCCAAAGTGCAGCTGAACTTCTGCCAAAAAATTACAAAAATTCAATAGGAAATGGGCACCTAACTCCAAATCCACTGACATTAAATTCAGTCCCCATCGTCTACGAAGACTTTGGTCTTCTTGGGTTGGCAAACGACCCTACTCTTGCAAGTCAACAGGCAATTATAAGTGTTCGGAGAACAGGTCGCAGAGGCGTACGCTCTACAAATATCCCAACCCTTTTGCTATCAGCAGTCAAGATAAATATTGTTGCCCCAACAGGGTTACAGAGAGAGTAAAGAAAGGTTGGTTCTGTAATGTGTTTTGTTTATTAAATTCAGTTTTCACTGATGTCCTGAGCTGACAGAAATGTTTCCCAGGAAGACTCACAAACAGAAACAATTCATAAATATATATATATTTCAAACTCTGTAGGTATAAACAAATAAAAGCTCTGTTTTGCTATTTTGGGAGGTCCTGTGTAACCAGTATTTTCAACTGGTCAATTAGCAGCACACGTATTAACCAGTGAAGAACTTCCACTTGCTTTTCAATGATCAAATCCAGTGTTTTGAAATTTATTGCTCATTATCAGACAAAACCCCCAAAATACAAGGGATGCTCATTAAAAATCTTCATTAACAGCAGGGACGGCACATACTGACATGCAGCTTTATAGTGCTTTTCTTCTTCAATTAAGACTAAAACTTTCAGAAACGAATTAAGATGTTGGGCAACCAGTCTGAGGCAATCCCAGGAGCCACACTGTGAGCAGGTCTGACCTTCTCTCCTTTCTGAAATCTACCTTCTTTTGAGACGCTGGGCTGCGCAGCCCTGACATAAACACCTCCAAACCACTAATGGCAGGGACGGAGCCTGCACCGCTGCTCCAAGGTGTTGCCCCCCAGCATTATCCCCTTCTCAGCTACATGCAGCTCCTGTCTCTTTGCCGAATCCCCTAGGACCTGCCCGGTGGGGCTGCCGTGGGCTGGGGATGAAGATGAGGACCAGTGCACAGAGAAACGCCACGGAGTTGTAGACAACTGAGGTATTTTTCCTTCCTTGTTGGTCCTCCCAGCTAGCAGGGTCGAAGGAGGGGGCAACGGGAGAAGGTGGAAACGCGGATCTCCTTGCAGTGCTTGTAACTAGAGGCTTCTCGGCTTTTGCAGCTACTGGTATCAATGCCTTGTGTAGCAAATTCCCCCCCGTGCCTATCGCATACACTACTCGCTATGGCAGTTGTTGCTCCCTTCTGCTTGGGAAGACCTTGGGACCAGCATCCGCCCTTCCACGCCGTCCCGGTGGGGCTCACTGACCTCCTCGCTCTGCTCCTGCCGGCCCACTTGCTTCTCTGCAGGAAAACACGGAGTGGCCCTCCGTGTGTTTACCTCTCAGCAGAGAAGCCTGGTCCCAGAGGAAAGAAATTCACTGCCCATCTCGCACCAGCGAGGGACGTTCCTCAGGGCACCACGACAGAGCTGCACTGCGGGGCCTTCTGGCTATCGTCCACTCTTTCCCCGCTGGGTCTCTTTGGATACATCATGCTGGCCACCTTGAAGAACTCATCGGCAGCATCCAGAGCTATGAGCCGATCCTGCCAAAGCGAGAGGGTTTTATGGTCACTACAGGCTGCTTTGGGCAGCTGCCTGGTCAGGGTTCTCCCTCCCCAGCTGCTCCCAGGTCAAGCAAGGTGTTGGATCTAATCTTTTCCCACTTTGCTAACAGGCTGCAAGAGCACCCAGTTGCACAGGTTTAAAATCATAGAATCATAGAATTACCAGGTTGGAAGACACCCACCGGATCATCGAGTCCAACCATTCCTATCAAACACTAAACCACACACACTCAGCACCTCATCCACCTGTGCCTTAAACACGTTTAAAAGAAGTAGGGGGGACAAATTTATGGTGCTACAGCACTGACGTTTCCAAGGAAGATGAACAGCTAAGCTACAAGTGCAACACCTGATGGGGACACCCCAGATGCCACCATTCGGCTGAGTATCCTGGCTCCAGTTCACCTACCTGCTTCCCTTCATTTGAACCTCAGCAACAGAGACGGGGGTGGCAGGGAGGAAGGGATGCTCGGAGCTACTCACCACCACGAAGAGGTAGCGCTCAGAAAGCTCCCAGCTGGTGGGGAAGATGTTTGTCTCTTCGGAGAGCTTTAACAAGATGTCCCGGGCTTTGCCCATGTTCTGAGAGTCGCTGATGATGCTGAGTTTGGTCACTGACAAGAGGGAGTCTGCTTCCTTCTGGAAACCTGGGAAAGAGACGTGTTACAGAAGCAACTCAAACATGTGAGCAGGGCCTTCCCTAACCCCTCTAGGCTTTTTGAAGGTTTCCTCTCCACCTTGAGCTGCTGCATTCCCTCCTTGCTAAAGCAAACTAGCGTTTCCCCCAGGCAGGCTCTGTGTCAGCGCTTGGGGCAGGTATGAGCTTGCTGGTGGGGTAAAACATCACGGAGAGATCCAGAGCAAGTTTGTTGCTGGTTTTCCAGAGAAGGCATATGAACACCCACACCATAGGTGTTGATCCAGCTTTTGCATGTTTCTGTGATGCTACCAGAGCTTTCAGGGCTGGTGGGGCTTCCTGAGGCCCCCAGCGATCACTCCAATCTGGTTTTGGGAGGTAACTGTGATAAAAAGCCTGCGTCAGTAATGGATGCACGGCTAATTGTTCTTGTAGCAGTCAGCACCTCTTATAGGAATGGTTGAGTCACCTTCCCTGGAGGTGTTTAAGGGATGGGTGGATGAGGTGCTGAGGAGCATGGTTTAGTGATTGATAGGAATGGTTGGACTCGATGATCCGGTGGGTCTTTTCCAACCTGGTGATTCTATGATTCTACCCAGGGAAGGAAAGGGGGAGGAGAATGAATACAGGGATCTTAAAATGCAGTTGCTACCATTAACTCTTTGGTCAGCTCCAAGGAGCTGGTGGTGATGCGTCTCACCTGAAAAACATTACGAGAAAAGAGCGGTTGTCTTACGATTAAAGCACAGGTCTAGATAGCAAAACACAGCAGGTCTCATATCTGGTTGCACATCTTGCTTCGCTAAGGCCAAACAATCCCTGAGCTTCCCCACCCTTTGCAAAACAGTTCCAGAGCCACTGTGGATGTGAGGGAGATCTGGGAGAGCTTTTGTCAACGTGCAGTAACAGATGTAAGGATGTCAAGTGATCCCTCCTGTGTTTGGTCTGTACAGACTGAGTGAGCACCTCAGTGAAGATGAATATTGATATCTAGTTATGAATTTATAATGTTCCTCCCATCCAGGTGCCAGAAAGGCAGGTACGGCAGGAGTGGCTGAGATACCCATCTCTTTAGCTCCCAGTGATAATCATAGAATGGTTTGAGTTGGAAGGGACCTTAAAGATCATACAATTCTAACTCTCTGCCATGGGCAGGGACACCTCCCACTGGATCAGGCTGCCCAAAGCGCCATCTAACCTTGAACACCTCCAGGGATGGAGCAGCCACAACTTCCCTGGCGAGGGCGTCACCACCCTCATTGTGAAGCTCATAATATCCCTGAACAGCCCAACAAGTGCGTTCGACTCACACATCCTCCTCTCTTTAGCTGCCAACTGTCTCTGGAGCACGAGACAAGTCACCGTGCACGGCACATCTCCTTGGCCCCAGTGTCACGCACTGCACGCAATGCAGTTGGGAAACCCAGGTCACACCCACTGCTGTCTTCTCCAAAGCAGCTGAGCACACAGGACCGGTGGGTGCAGCTCCCTCTTGGCAGGCTAGGAAGTATCAGGAGTGGGAGGGCCACTGTTGAGCAATTTAATTTGGTGAAAGAATATTTCAAACTCACCTAGGAGCAAAGAAGGTGGGTGCTTTAGGCCTGATCAGCTGGCACGGGCTAAGGAAGGAAAACAGATGTATCTGTTCCAAATCTAAAGGAATATTCATCTCTCCCTGCTAATCTTGTTTAGAAAAAAAACAGGGTGAGCTCCCAGGTATCCCTGCTAAGTTTTTATGTGGAAGCTTCAAATAGATAAGACTGTGCAGGCAATTATGGGCTTGAAAGGCTACTCTGCTGGCTGTGGTTCATGGGCTTTTGATGTGCCTGCCAACACAGTGGCCTCATCTCCTTTCAGCTATGCCTGAGCTCTGGGGAGCTTCCTGTAGGCTCTCGGTTGCCATCTGGGCTACCTGATGGTATTGCTTAGCAATCTTCTTTTATTTTCCTCCCTTTCTCCTCTATCAGCCTGATTTTGTGGAGCCGTTCCCATCCTCAGCCATCATGGGATCTCACACTCGGTACCACAGAAATGACATCGTTTTGTCCTCTAGATTACCTAAATCCTCCAAAATGTGTTTCCACCTGCTTCTCACTTCTTTTCGGGTCTGCCGTAGGGTATAAATATCATAGTTGAGCTTTTGCCATTCCTGCAAAACAAAAGGATAAAAGATACTCAGTCATTTGCATGTGAGGGAGGTCTCTGTTGCTTCCCTAGGAATTTCAGCTTTTAGAAATGAAGCCAGAGTTGAACTGGTGTTGGCACCAAGGGGTCGGTGCAAAGGTTGATGGCCAGGCTGATGTTGCCCCCGGAAAAAAATTATGCTGAGCAACGTAGAATATTTTAGCTCAATATTTGGTACAGCATCCCTGTATCTCCTCTGCTCGTTCCAAACAGGCTTCCATTTACCTGGAACTGGGATCACAGAATGTAACTTGGGTGTTGCTGATGACTCAAGTGGTATCATAAATGGTTTGGGTTGGAAGGAACCTTAAAACCCATCCAATTCCAACCCTCTGCCATGGGCAGGGACACCTCCCACTGGATCAGGTTGCTCCAAGCCCCCTCCAAGCTGGCCTTGAACCCCTCCAGGGATGGGGCAATGGAATTGCAGCTCTGTGCTGGAAATTATAACTCTGTCCTATGTTGGAGAACAACAAGAACTTCCAAATGGAGTTCATTTGGAGGACTTCAATCCAAATCCCTTTACACCAAATCTTGACACCCCTGCTAGTATCAAACCCTGAGGTTGTGACAATCCCTTCCTTGGCCTTTAACAGCTTGGGAAGGCATTGCAACATATTAATAATTACCTTCTATAAACTATTGCAACACCTTGTTCTCATACCCTTGCAGTTAAACTGCCGCAGCACATTTTCTTACAGCTGATGAGAGCCCGTGGGAAACTAAGAGTCTGAAATAAAGTTACTGCTGTCTGGGTCATTCATAGAGCAGCGTCCCCAGACTGCTCTGCCCACTGTTTCGCATTTAACAGGAGCGGGCAGATTTTCAAAAAAACCCACTGGAAAACAAGAAAAAATAGAATTTTTTAGATGTGCCCTTTTTTAAATGGCAGAAAGAGGGATGCACGTGGATGTTTGAGGCCTGAGTCAGAGTCGTTTAACATGATAAGGATATGGAACTGTTGGAACAGGTCCAGAGGATGCCATGAAGATCATGTGAGGGCTGGAGCATCTCTGCTATGAGGACAGGCTGAAAGAGTTGGGGTTGTTCAGCCTGGAGAAGAGAAGGCTCTGAGGAGACCTTAGAGCAGCTTCAAGTACTGAAAGGGGCTCCAGGAAAGCTGGGGAGGGGCTTGTTACAAGGGCTTGAAGTGATAGGATGAGGGGGAACGGCTTTGAATGAGAAGAGGGAAGAGTTACATTAGACATCAGGAAATGCCCTGGCCCAGGCTGCCCAGAGCAGGGGTGGCTGCCCCATCCCTGGAGGGGTTCAAGGCCAGGCTGGATGGGGCTTGGAGCCCCTGATCCAGTGGGAGGTGTCCCTGCCCATGGCAGGGGTGGGACTGGATGGGCTTTGAGGCCCCTTCCAACCCAAACTATTTTATGATTCTATGATAACTCTTCTTGGTGACGGCTGGTTGATGCAGTTAATGCCTTGTTGAACCAAACAGCTTAAAGCCTTACTCTTGACCTCCAGCTTTCTATCTGCGTAACAGCAGACGGACTAAAGGGGCAGGTTTTCAGGTTGTTTATTCAAGTTATACCAGCACAACTAAACACATCTGTACAACTACACATCCCTGTGGAAATGCATGTATTCCGCAAGAAATTCCTAGCCAAGTTCAGTCAGTGCCCACGCTGAAAAGGATGCATTAACAGAAGCATCCATGCAGCAGGTCACAGCATCGCTCAGATAATTTCCCTGCAGTAACAACCTTAATTAATGTCATTTCTCAGCAACAGATCACACAGATGGAATCTTGCAGAATAAATGCTGTTCACCTGTGCCGTCTCACTGGGATTTTCCTACATGGCACGCTGGGTCCAAAGGGCTGAAATAATACCCACAAAGGGCAGCTGTGCCTTAGAAATCCCCCTGATTTTCCGAGTTAAAGAGTTGATAAAGAGCATAGACGTCTTAGTGTTTTTTTCCTGGAGCCGACTGACACATCACGGCTGCAGAGAATTAAACGATGAACCTGTTGCCTTGTTGTTCAGCGAAGGCTGCAGGAACCCCTGGGAGATTACGCTTCGGAAGAAGCAGCCAGCAGGGTTAAGACAGCAGTGAGTTGAGGTCAGGAGAGCGAGGGAAATGCAGCTCTGCCTGCAACTGCTCTGCATCAGCCCCAGAGAGCAAAATCTCCTTCATTTTTAGCTTTGTGTTGCTGCCCGCAATGAGCTTTGCCAATCAGAGCTCTCTTGACTGTAGCAGAACTCAAAAAGAGCTTCACTGTTTGCACAGGAGGGCACCTGGGTGCCCGCAGAAGGCATCAAACCACCTCTTCAGCCCTTCGCTAGATCAAGGAGGCAGAGACCAGCCTGTCCTCTCTCGTGGCACTGGTGCATAGCTGGGAACTGAGCTCAGTGAACAAGAAAAGAGGAGTTTTATTGTATTTAATCTTTGCGGGAAGTTTATTGCAAACGGGGAAGTTTTTAAAAAGAAAAGAAAGGCTGCGCAATGCAGAAGATGAGGTGCTTAGGGATGTGGTTTAGTAGTGGACAGGCACAGTTGGACTCGATGATCTCAAAGGTCTTTTCCCACCTAGGGATTCTATGATCTCCCGGCCTTTGCTTCCACTTCCCGGGATGCACGGAGCTGCATTGTGGGGACCTAGGGATTTTTATGGCTTGCTTCCCGCTGGCAGGGATCATTGGAAACATCTCAGCCAGCTTGTGACCCCCTGGCATCAACAGAAAGGAGAGCAAAGCAGCCTGGGCACACTGGTGGGGAAATCAGCTGCGTGTCCCTCCCCTCCCACAGAGATAAACAAGAGCTTTAATGCACATAATCGATCAACACAGCCGCTGTGATTCCAGGCGAGCTTCACGCTCCCGAACTAGCAAGCCAGACGGGTGGGAAAGCTGCTCCTTTCCCTGGAACGTGGCTTGCTGACACAGGACAGCAGCTTTCAGGGCTGCGGGGATTCACCCCCTGTGGGAGTGAACCAGTCTCCTCGCTAAGTTAACCAGCAAGCAGTGCTTAGCAGGCAGGGAAGCTGCTCCTGCTTTTCTCTGGATTAACAGCAGCGTGGTTTTCCCTTATCTATTTTTGTTCTAAGGGAATCTAGGTTACGGCTTTCTTGTACGTCGCCGTTACTGAGTTGCCCCACGGAAGCGAATACGGAGCATATTTAGTCCCAGAGGACCTCTAACAGTGTTCCACTGATGAAGTATTTGGGGAGTATTCAGAAGAGTGGCTTTGGTACAGAAAATAATGGTTAACAGTGGTGCCTTGGGGGCAGGACCTCTAGCTTTAATGGAATTTCTTTTGCCTGAGCATGGAGCTGGATGTATTTCTATTTCTGTAGAGAAAGCTGGGAGGAGATGCTGCACGTGGTGCCAGCAAGAAACTCGAGGTTATCAGGATGAGGATGGGCAGCTCTGGGCTGATCTCTCAATGGGACTCACACCCTGTTCTCCACCAGCCTCAGAAAGCTCTGAATTTTCCCAAGTGATTCCTCGTAGCAGAGACATCCTAAATGCTGTGAGCAGGAAGATTTTCTTCTGTGTTGCTTTAATGAGGGAAATAAAGTTAAGAGCATCTTTCCATCCCCAAAATTACCATAAAAAAGACCATGTCCCTGTAACTGCACAGCAGAGAAACAGCAAAGCTTGTCTCCACGTAGGAATGGAGAACATCAGGGAGGGAGTTCCCCCTGCGCATTCCATAAGTCACCAAGATGTGACCAGGCGGCACCACGAGTCTTGGTGCCAGACCCTGCTCTGCCTCAGCCGTCGCTGCTGCTGGGACGCCAGTAACGCCAGACAGGGCAAGGTGGTCCTTGGGCAGTGTGAGGCCAGAGCAGGCTGCCCTCTGCACCACATCCCAGGCTGGCTCCTTCCCCAAGTCTCTTCCAGCAAGGTGTCCGAGCCCATACGCAGGTGCAGAACAAGCAGCTCTCTCCCAAATTTCACTGGGTTTTGCATCTTCCGTGCACCCCCCGTTCCTCATCCTGTCTCTTGCAAAGTTAGATGGCACTTCTGGAGCAGTGAGGAGACTTCTCAGTACTGGGGAAACCCAGTCTCCTGCTGTACTTCTCCAGACATCTTGGTTTCTATGGGTCTGGGACATCCCAGTGACATATTCAAATATCAGTCCTTTTAGAAAAATACCCTTTTGCCAAAATTTGAACTAACCACAGGAAACCAAAGCAGGTTTGCAGTTCCTGAGTAGGTTTTTTGCAGTCAATTGTGCCCTTTTCATAGAATCATAGAATCACAGAATGACCTGAGTTGGAAGGGACCCGCAAGGACCATTGAGTCCAACTCCTGTCCCCACACAGGACACCCCAAAATTCACACCATGGGGCTGAGGGCATTGGTCAAATGCTTCTGGAATATTGTCAGGCTTGGTGCTGTGACTGAAAAATCCCTTGTGGATGGGTCAAGAATATCCCAGGAGCAGCAGGGAAACCCCACTGCCTCTCACCTCTGAGCACTCAGCCCTTCAAATATTCACCTGGAAAGCTTCCCAGATTGCCTGGTGTGATATACGCAACCTGCAAATGCCAAATGGAAGTGAGGAGATGCTGAGCATGAAATAGAAGCCAGATGGGTACCTAACCAGGAGCTTTGGGAAAAAATGTGCCAAGAGAACAAGCAAGCAGTGTCCAACTCCTCAGCCCTGCCCGTAAGGAAATTTCCTAATTAGCAGGCAGCTTTCTTCATGTTGCTCGAGCAATCCTCCACCAAAGCCTGTTCCTTTATTCCCTTGAAAGCAATTAGTGTCACCATTCTGTTTGAGAGTTATTTTGGAAAGGAGGTCAAATCAGATCAGGGAAAGACCAAAATACCAGTCCAGGCACTCCACCACATGCTGGGATGCTCCTACTCTGACCCCACCAGGAGTAGTGGAGCAAATACAGACTCTAGATCCATGCTCACACACTGAGCCATCGACCGACACCTCAGCTTTGGACAAGCTTAAATTGGATTTAGTTTTAAGACAGGCACGAAGCAGTTCATAAATGATTTTTCATGGTATTAAGTGGATCAGTTCTGAGATTCCCAACCAGCATTATCAACCCTGGGCAAATCCCATCACCTCTCTGCAGCCCAGAAGTAGTGTGGAAGAACAGTGACCTTCTCTGTTGTGTGTTTCAAGAAGAATAATCCCATAGGAGAGCAGGAGGAAGCAGAAAAATAGGCTTTATTGTCTCATTAATGGGCTTCCTAGGAGGACCACGTTGAGCACAGCTCTGCTAGCCAGGCCGCTGCAGAGATGCAGGCAGAGGAATCACCTTTCCTCGTGGCATTTATGATCCCACCTTCCCCAAGGGAACAAACCAAGAGAAGGAAGAAACACTGCATTTACAACAAGCCCTAAGAACAGTGGTTTTTTCCTCGTCCATAGCACAAAAACCAACCTAAACCTTGAACCCGGCTCTTTCTCTGAAGCCAGTACTGGTGCAACATCTCAGCTCACTGCCCACGGCTGGGGAACTTCACGCACCCCACCAGAGGACACTGAGGCACCAGGGCCACCACAAACTGGTCCTTGTGGAATGAGGTATCTGCCACACCGTGCACATGAGCCAAATAAGCCCAGCTCTGGAGGCTTCCCAGAGCCAAATTAGCCCCCCTTGCCCATGAAACGCTTTTCTCCTCACTAGCAGGGTAGGTGCTGGAAGAGAGATCTGGCCTGCATCTATGCAGCATCTTAAATAGCAGCCTGTTTTCCTGGAGATCCTCCTTTCACCTCCAGATCTGGGATTCTACTTTACACTACAACAGATTCCATGATGCTGCAAGGCAGGAAGAGGAAAAAAAAAAAAAATCCCATATTTGAAATGTTGACCCCAGCCTTCAAAAGCTTTGACAAGAGCTTTCATCTCGAAAAACTGCACCAGCCTTACCAGGCCCCCAAAGCCACCCCTTCAGCTATGGCTTTTCTGTTTTTCTCCATGCACACCCTTCCCTTTGCTTCTCAATGTGCATCCAAGCACATGGTGCTCATCAGTCTCAAGCGGAGAGAAATGCAAAGCTGCATGTTGCTCGGTCCTTATGCTTTTAGGTGGCTCCAGTGAATCTTGTCTCGTGTACTTATAGAATCATAGAATCACCAGGTTGGAAGAGACCCACCGGATCATCAAGTCCAACCATTCCTATCAAACACTAAACCATGTCCCTCAGCACCTCGTCCACCCGTCCCTTAAACTCCTCCAGGGAAGGTGACTCAACCACCTCCCTGGGCAGCCTCTGCCAGTGCCCAATGACTTTTTCTGTGAAAATTTTTTTCCTAATGGCACCTTATGGCACGGTGGGTTTGGCAGCTGGTGGGTGCTCCAGCCGGCTCCACCACGGCCACCAGCCCCTGCACCGTCACTCCCAGCACGCAGCACGGAGCAGGATGAGCACGCGGGTGTGAAACAGGGACGTCACGGGGCTTCCTTTGAAGAGCTCGCTGCCCTGGTTCAGCGAGGAGCAGGGTGGTGCAGCCCTGCCAGCCTTATGCAAGCAAAGGTCACACTGAGCTTGGGCTGGAGCTGCCAAATTTCCCAGAGCGGGGCTGTGGGGAGGAGGCAGGGAGAAGAAACAGCCCCACGTGGATCAGGTGTGGGTCCAGCTCCATGGAGAGGGCAAAGAACTGACCCTGAGGGACAACACCACCACTGCTTGTTGCTCGCAGCCCCACCGTAAATGATCTAACAAGCAGAAAATTGAGCTACAGGATGTTGGAGCGCCTGGCCCTTGGCATACACAGTGTGTTTTATTAATTTACAGAGATCCACGACACGGAGGTGCCCAGGCCAGAAGAGAGACATCGTGGACCACACCTGCTGACCTCCAGCACCGTGCCAGTCACCACTGCATCCTGGCCTCCTGTCCTGGCTCACAGCACCTTGTCACTACATGAAAAACCACTTTAAAATGCAGAAAACACCCAGGAAGGCAGAAGTGGATTAGCCAGAGTAAGAAAAACACGATGCTGGTTTGAGGCCATGCAGATAAATCACACGTGATGTAGAGTGACCTGCTCTTTGGGATCCTTCCAAAGTCCTGGGCTGGGAAAACTCAAAGATAAAGGTGGGGAATAGCATTCAGTAAGTACAGAATTTCTTTGTTAAATGAAGGAGCAGAAATGCACAGAATAATTCTCCCTTCAGCTCAATTTTAAGCAAGACCTGTGGTTTTGTAACACTTGTGCAATGCACCAACAAGAAACTGTTCCTCCATCGCTTCTTACAGCATCCCCACGCTCTCCCCAGGGACTTTGGGAGCCAAGCAGCTCCCAAAGCAGATTATGGCTTTTGCAGCCCAGTGCTGGTTTGCAATTAGACTTTTTTTTTCCTCTCTCTCAGGGCTAAAGCCTCATTAGGCGGGGGGGCACCACAATCTGGCCTAGTTTTAAAATGCTCACTGGAGTATGGAGAGATTTTGGCACCTGGGGCTGAAGGCAGGAATGTGGCTTTGCCAGCCAAGTCCTTCCCTGATCTGTTCCCCAAGAAACAGCAGCAGCTTGCTGGGCGTATGTATTTGTGCCTCGGTTTCCCTGCTGTAAAACAGAGGGAGCAGTGAGGCTGGCAACCCCTAGCTGCAACAGGCACTGTGCCATCATTCAAATCAAGCATATCATGTGTTGTCTTCTTTCAAAGTCAGCCTGATGTTGAACTTAGAGTTTTTTAATTCATTGCAATGCATAAAAAAACAGGCTCTGTGATCTTACATCCGTTGTGGAGAGGAAGCTCCACGCTCTTTGTGCTTCCCTTTTCCCCTGGCAGGCACCACGACTGCTCAGAGCCGCTAAAAACCTACAGACACACGGAAGGCAGGAAGAAAGCATAGAGTTAGGGGCTGGAGAACAAGTGTTATGAGGAGCAGCTGAGGGAACCGGGACAGTTTAGCCTGGAGAAAAGGAGGCTGAGGAGAGACCTCCTCGCTCTCTACAGCTCCCTGAAAGGAGGTTGTAGCGAGGTGAGTGTTGGTCTCTTCTCCCAAGTAACAAGTGATGGGATGAGGGGAAACAGCCTCAAGTTGCACCAGGGGAGGGTTAGATTGGATATTAGGAAAAATTCCTTTACTGACAGAGCATTGGAAGCGGCTGCCCAGGGCAGTGGTGGAGTCTCCATCCCTGGAGGGGTTAAAAAAAACATGTAGATGTGGCACTTTGTGACATGGTTTAGTAGGCACCGTGGGGTTGTGTTGGTGGTTGGACTGGATGAACTTAGAGGTTTAGGAGTGATTCTTGGAGTTTAGGACAAGCAGGCACAGGAACACTCTCCTGCTCACCCATAACCGATGCTCTCTGCAGCCTCAGCAAGGCTGAAACACAACCCTCCCTTGCCCAGGGAGCTGTCTTTTTAGCAGCCCATTCACTTTTGATACCATTTTATAAATAATAAGAGCTTTCAGGAGCTGCTGCAGAACAAGCCCTAGATTGAGTTACAAGGCTGCTCGACGGGGCGTGGGCTGAACTGAGGAGCTTCAGCGCTGCCCTGAAGTACAGCCAGCTCTGCAACAGCTCGGGACCCACACAGCCTCCTGAACGGAGTTGCCCTTGTTTCCTTCAGCTAACTTGGGCTGGATGGAGCTCTCTAAGACAAGCAATTGCAAGGTAGAGAAAGCAGCAGTGGAGAGGGAAGAGGACATCTTCAGTCAGAGCCGCAATAGCTGTAAAGGTTACCTGCAACCATGAAAACATGGTTACAAAATCATCTGTTGTAAACACCACAATTAACTCAATCCCCACCAAAAAAAAAGAAAAACGGGGATTTGGTCAATCCTATACAAGGATTGCATTAAAAATTGTCATTTTGATCTGAGCTGTACCTCTGGTGTTTAAAGCTTCTCGTGAAAGCTGAGCTGGCTTTTGGTTTAAGGAGACTGTCACAGCAGGAAGCGTTACAGTCCCGTGGTGTCTCCAGTGAAGTGGGATCAAGCTGAAATTAAAAGTGAAGCCTCCTTCCTACAGACATTTTGAAATCTTAAAAGCAATCAGAGAGGGGAAAATGTGTCACTGTTTGCTGCAGCCTGCTCCTAATCAGGCCACTGAAATCTCCTTTGCGCCGACGTGCTCTAGTGAAGGAAATCAGGGCTGCAAAACAGCCTTTATGTAACAGGGATGATGTTCCCCTTCCGCGGTAAGAGCTGTGCCAGTTCTCCGCTGCTCGATAATTGCCGTATAACCCAGCAGAGGAGTATTTAACTTGACGCGTCACTGGAGCTGCAGTTCAGCTCCAGGCGCCGCCACTGCCGGGCGAACACGGCTGCAGGCAGGGCTGATGCCAATCCCATCATGGAAAGGCCAAACTAGGGGAAGAGCAGCCAAAAAAGGCAGCCTGTGAGGGCAGAAAATGGAGCTGGAGATCCCAGTGCTACCAGTACACATCTGCAGGTAGTGGTGGCAGAGCTGCTTGTCTGAAATTCATAGAATCATAAAATCACCAGGTTGGAAAAGACCCATCAGATCATCGAGTCCAACCATTCCTATCAGTCACTAACCCATGTCCCTCGGCACCTCGTCCACCCATGCCTTAAACCTCTCTAGGGAAGGTGACTCAACCCCCTCCCTGGGCAGCCTGTTCCAGTGCCCAATTATCCTTTCTGGGAAATTTTTTTTCCTAATGTTCAGCCTGAACCTCCCCTGGCGGAGCTTGAGGCCATTCCCTCTCGTCCTGTCCCCTGTCACTTGGGAGAAGAGGCCAGCCCCCTCCTCTCCACAACCTCCTTTCAGGTAGTTGTAGAGAGCAATGAGCCTCTACAACAGCCTCCTCTTCTCCAGGCTAAGCACCCCCAGCTCTCTCAGCTGCTCCTCTTGTTCTCCAGCCCCCTCACCAGCTTCGTTGCTCTTCTCTGGACTCGCTCTAGAGCCTCAACATCCTTCTTGTGGTCAGGGGCCCAGAACTGAACACAGGATTCGAGGAGCGGTCTCACCAGTTCAGTGTACAGAGGGAGAACAACCTCCCTGGACCTGCTGGTCACACCGTGTCTGATCCAAGCCAAGATGCCATTGGCCTTCTTGGCCACCTGGGCCACTGCTGGCTCATGTTCAGTCGCTGTCAACCAACACCCCCAGGTCCCTCTCCTCCAGGCAGTTTCCAGCCAGACTTCTCCTAGTCTGTAGCATTAAGGTCATGCATCCCAGCTCAGGGTGGTGCTCCCTGCTCAGCCAACTGAGACATCCCCAAGCTTCCCGGGGGCGAGATGGCCACAGATGCATCCATATCAGATCCAGGCTAAAAGCTGAAGGGTGATGGAGCAGATGGGAGAACCTGAAGCCTGTGTGAGCCACATTTGGTAATGGGTATCTAAATAAAAGCATTGCCAAGGCATCCTGTGGAAAGCACTGAGCCTTGGTCCATGGCAAAACCCTCCGCGAGGAACAGCCCCGTCTCACCTCTGAGTCCTTGTCCAGCTGGTTCCTGACCACAATCATGTTGTACAGCACCCGGTCATCGTCCGCCTCTGTATGGGTCACGTCGTGTGGGGTGCTCCACAGGTTCTGTTCCTCATCCCGTGCCAGCGTGGCTCCGAAGGAGGCGTAGGGGTTGTTGTTACTGCAGAGAGGGGGAGAGGCGAAACAGCGTTAGCTACGGCAGCATCAAGCTGCCTCCTTTTACCTTCCCAGGGTAAAGTGCCATTTCGTGGCAGCCCCTCTGGCAGCCCAGTGTACTGCCTGGGAGAAAGGAGGAGGAGAAGGAGCAGGGAATAGGAAGACAGTCGGATTTCTGTCTCAGCAAACGTCCTGACCGTACAAGCCATGGTTCAAACCAGGCAGTGCTGCCATGAAACCAAAGACATAGAAACACAGAATGGTTTGGGATGGAAGGGACCTTAAAGCCCATCCAGTTCCAACCCCCTGTCATGGGCAGGGACACCTCCCACTGGATCAGGGGCTCCAAGCCCCATCCAACCTGGCCTTGAACCCCTCCACGGATGGGGCAGCCACCGCTGCTCTGGGCAACCTGGGCCAGGGCCTCCCCACCCTCATCATGAAGAATTTCTTCCTTATGTCTAATCTAAGTCTTCCCCCTCCAATTCAAAGCCGTTCCCCCCCATCCTGTCACTCCATTTCTTTGTAAAAAGCCCCTCCCCAGCTTTCCTGGAGCCCCCTTCAGCACTGGAAGCGGCTCTAAGGTCTCCCTGGAGCCTTCTCTTCTCCAGGCTGAACAAGCCCAACTCTCTCAGCCTGTCCTCACAGCAGAGGAGCTCCAGCCCTCAGATCATCTTTGTGGCCTCCTCTGCACCTGTTCCAACAGTTCCACATTCTTCTGTTGAGGATTAACAGAACTGGACACAACATTCCAAATGACAGTATGACATCAGACACATCAATTTGCTAAAGACACCAGGTATTATTCAGACAGCTGGGATGAAGGAACTGTGAGCATCCATTTGCAAGGGCAAAAGGCAGCATCTCCCCATTGCTCCCACAGCTCCCTGCCCGACTCCCCATCACATCTTCCCTCTCCAAACCCTGTGCAAGCCCCTTCAGCCTCTCCAAGTTTAACATGGGAACAGTTCTAAATAACTAAGACTCCAAAATCCTGGTGGTTCTGGAGGGCATTTTTCTGCTCAGCTAACCCTGAGGCAATGCCAAGATCCCAGCAGCATGATCTGCCCCTGGGAGACTTCATGTGGGGAAGGAGATGGCTGCGTGCAAAGTCTCTCCCTTGCCTCTTGGCCAAAGCACCAGCTTCTACCCATCTTCTCTTCAAGGGCCGTTGGGCATGGGTTTATTTTGAACAAAACACGTGCCACCTCTGCTGAGGGAGCTGGGACTGGTTAGCCCAGGGACGAGATGCTTCGAGGGGATCTTATCCTCCAGGGGAGGTTCAGGCTTGACATCAGGAAAAAATTTTTCACGGAAAGGGTCATTGGGCACTGGCAGAGGCTGCCCAGGGAGGGGGTTGAGTCACCTTCCCTGGAGGGGTTTAAGGGATGGGTGGACAAGGTGCTGAGGGATGTGGTTTAGTGACTGATAGGAATGGTTGGACTCGATGATCCAGTGGGTCCTTTCCATCCTAGTGATTCTGTGATTCCGTATATAAGTACCTGATGGGAAGGAGCAAAGGAGATGGAACCAGACCCTTTGGAGTGCTGCCCCACAATAGGGGACACAGTGAAATACAGGAAATTCTGTTTAATCATTAGAAAGGTGGGTGAACACTGGTACAGGCTCCCCAGAGACGTCACGCAGTCTCCATCCTTGGAGGCACTCAAACCCAACCGGACACAGTCCTGGGCAACTGGCTCTGGTTGACCCTGCTTAAGCAGGGATTGGACTGGATGCTCTCCAGAGGTCCCACATCAATGACCACGTTTCTGTGTGACCCTGCAGCTCTATTTTCTCCCCAGCAGCCCAAACCCCACCAAATCAAGCAGGTGCCACCACCCCAGCTGCTCCTACCTGACAGGTACTGAGCTGCACAGGGACCTGTGCCAAGGCACAGAAAAGACATTTAGCTTCATCTTGATGATCTCAAAGGTCTTTTCCAACCTAGTGATTCTATATCCCCATCCCTGAAGGTGTGAAAAAGACAGGTAGATGAGGTGCTTAGAGATACAATTTTGTAGTGGACAGGTACGGTTGGGCTTGATGATCTCAAAGGTCTTTTCCAACTTATTGATTCTATTATCTTTATCTGGGGGATGGAAAAGTCCGTGCCTGCTTGTGATCTTTGGGCTTTATTTGCTTAGTGGTCAGCAAAGCAGAGTATCGTCTCCTGGGAAAGGTTTAGGTCTTTGGTTTAGGGCTTTATGATTCTATGATTGCTACTGGGATGTGCATTTTTTAATAGAGTTACCAGAACTTTTAGCAGAAGATTTCCATAACGTTTCTAATCAAGATGCCCATAGACTTAAGCAGAACAACACAAATGGAGAACTACTTTTGGCCTTACCCAACAGTCCCATCAGGCATCCTGTGACAACCCCTGCTCGCTTCTTGTTCAAACAGCCCATTCTTTATGCTATTTGCAACCCAAATCCCATTCCTTTCGCAAGGAACCCATCCAGCAAAACCTTAGATAAACACTGTGGGAGCTTCAGCCATGACATCAAACCATTAAGAAGATGCTAAGAGGAGCCCCAGATAAAATAGAGAAAAATCATCCACATCAGTATTCCTGCAGGAAGTTCATTAGACTTTAAACAAACCCAAAACCTGAGCAACAGGTAATAAGGGAAAAGATAATCTCTTGCAATCTCTCATTAAAGATGAGGGAAAGAATGTAACTGGGAGGGTGTGGATGGCGTAACTCAGCTGTTCCTACGCCTGAGCCAGCATGCGTTTGCCCCAGACATTTTTCAGATGTGGAACAGCCAGGATCCCAGCCTGGAAGGGATCACCCAGGAGCCAACCGTGCTACCAGCATGAGTTTGGTTCCATCCTGCCTTTGCCAGGCTTCTTCCCACTCAGGGACTTACCGGTACCCTTAACATCTGACTTACTTTCAAAACCAGTATTGGGCAACAATACTAACATGCCTTAGCTTTGCCAAGCCGCTCCCTCACAGCTTGCAAGGAGCTTCCCAACCCACCTCTATTTCCAAAGCGCAGCACGGAGCATCCAGCAGCCTGCAAGGGATGCGGGCAGCGGCCAGGATTCAGCAAATCCATACAAGCACGGAGAGCTCTGCCAGCTACAAGCACCCCCGGAGCGTGCTGGACTTCCAAGCAACATTTAAAATGAAGAAATAGGAGGAAAAAAAGGACAACGTGTACGGCAGCCTGCTTTGCAGCTTACAGGAGTCTCCGTGGGACCAGAGAGGACTCAGACCATTTCAAACTCTTGGCTCTATCCAGAAAATGCTGAGCGCTAGTGGTTCATCAACAAATTTCTGCTACAGGGGACTTCCAGCCAAGATCAAACTCATTTTGGGATTTGGAGCCCAAACTCTGGGTTTATTTGCATCCTGAGGACACCATCTGAGCCAGACCCCACCTTCCTGCATCTAAAGACTTTGCTGCAGCAGCCTGGCTCCCTGGCTTTGGCCAAGGTATCTTTTCCCAGCCCTGCACTAGCGCTGTGCCTACATCTGTGCTTCGTTCCCACCTCCACGCGCAGCACTCGCTGCTCTCACTGCTCTCATCACGGGTTACAGCCAGCCTCGTATACACTCAGGTAATATATGCACCTAATTACGCACATATTGCCTCCTCCTCATTGCTCCTTTCTTCAATATGTTGGATTTATGAGGCCACAGCCACTCTGCTTGGGGAAAAATAAGGTGAAAAGTCATAAAGTCAACATTTCAGCAGCAACACCAGCTCTCAAAACCCAGAGCTCAGCTGAAAGATCTGATATCTCAAGCAAGTCATTCACTGGGATCACAGAATCAGAGAATTCTTAAGGTTGGAAAAGATCTCTAAGAGCATCCAGTCCAACCATCAGCCCAGTACCACCATGCCAACTAAACCATGTCTCAAAGCACCTCATCTACATGTTTTTTGAACACCTGCAGGGAAGGAGACTCCACCATCCCTATTCCAGCGCTTCACCACTATTTCAGTGAACACATTTTTCCTAATATCCAATCTAAACCTCCCCTGGCACAACTTGAGGCCGTTTCCTCTCATCCCATCACTTGTTGCTTGGGAGAAGAGACCAGCACCCACCTCGCTACAACCTCCTTTTAAGAGAGTTGTAGAGGGCAATAAGGTCTCCCTTCAGCCTCCTCTTCTTCAGGCTAAAAACCCCCAGGTCCCTCAGCCGCTCCTCATAAGACTTAAAAATATACTATAAAAATATGAATACAATATAATATTAATAATATAAAAATACTATATAAAAATATGATATAAAAATACAATATAAAAGTACAGCAGGTGTGCTCTTGCAAGATCCCTACTTTGAAATAAAACCCCAAAGCCTCACGTAGAGGGACGAGCCAGCGATTAGGCTGTTAGATTAATTACGCCGGCACGCTTGTGCAAGAGCAGGTGCCTTGGGAAGGCCCAGCACTCATACAGGCTTTCCGACTTAGAGCCAGCATTAATTGGATCGCCAGCGGAAGGCGTGTTACTAAAGAAAGGTGCCCAGCAAGGGACAGACCCCTGAGTGCACACACGCACTCAGCTCTCGTTAGCTTAATGCCCATTTCCTGAGCTGGATGCCCCATGCTCAGGATTATCTGGTTATTATCGAGGTAACTGCTTTAACAGCTTGAAATCAGGACATTTCAAGCCCTGTTGTCGGCTCTGCTGTTACCTGATACCTATGTAGGCCACCCTGGGAGCATCCCACCCTCCTTCATCACTCTCCTCCTCCTCTTCTAAGTCTTCAAGGCCGGGTTGGATGGGGCTTGGAGCAACCTCATGCAGTGGGAGGTGTCCCTGCTCATGGCAAGGGGGTTGGAACTGGATGGGCTTTGAGGTCCCTTCCAACCCGAACCATTCTATGATTCTTGAATGCCTCTGTCCTACCAATGACACATGGAGGGGACAGTCCCTGCCTCACCTCCAGGCTGGGGCACCCATCACGGGCTCCAGCAGCAGCCAGGACCTGGTCTGGCAGCTGGGAAAGGAGGGAGAGGTGCTGCAAACCCAGGATATTTTGCAACATGCAAAGAGATTGCTTGCCCTACGAGAACACTTAGGGTTGTTCAGCCTGGAGAGGGCTCCAGGGAGACCTTAGAGCAGCTTCCAGCACTGAAAGGGGCTCCAGGAAAGCTGGGGAGGAGCTCTTGATCAGGGAAAGCAGGGAAAGGACAAAGAGGAACTGTTTTAAGCTGAAAAAGGGGAGATTGAGATGAGATTTTAGGAAAAAATGTTTTCCTGTGAGAGTGAGGAGGCCCTGGCCCAGGTTGCCCAGAGAAGCTGTGGCTGCCCCATCCCTGGAGGGGTTCAAGGCCAGGTTGGATGGGGCTTGGAGCCCCTGATCCAGTGGGAGGTGTCCCTGCCCATGGCAGGGGTGGGACTGGATGGGCTTTGAGGTCCCTTCCCACCCAAACCACTCCATGATTCTATGCAAAACCTCCTTGTGTGCTTGCACAGCTCGCAGCTATTCTCCACAGCTCATGGCTTCATCCTTTCTACGAGAATCCCCCTCAACCTCATGGCTCCAGGCACAAGGCAGCAGGAGCGAAAAATCTGCTCTCTAGACAGGAGCGTGCCCGTTGTTTTCACATAAATCCAGCTCCAGCTGCGCCGTGACATCTCCTTTCCAGCATCCCTGGCCCAGGAGCAGAGCTCAGCACCGCACCCACAGCAGGATGAGACCCACCGGCTAGGGATGCGGGGACCTGGGCATCCCTGCTCGCAAGCAGGACCCGACCCGCGGTGTGGGATGCAGGGACCCAGCCAGGCGGGACCCCCTTTTTGTTTGGCACCTCAGCCTCCTCTATCGAAATCCCACGGTGGAAAAACAAAAGCCGAACGTTCCGACAGCGAGGGAGGCATGGGAATCGCCGGAGACGCCGCTCTTGGTTCGCTTGCTGAAACTCAACCGTAAAAAAACAGAGAAGGAACACGGCCCCTATGGGAAAACCAACTCGTGGGGAAAGGGAATTGAAAAGAGGGAGAGAAGGAGCCTTGTCCGGCTCTTGCAGGGGATGGACAAGTTCCCACGGAGAGCAGCAGGTTGAAAACCACTGCAAACTGGCTTGGGTGAAGAAGGGTAAAAGGGGCTTTTCCTGCAGGAAGGGGCTACCGGATTGCAAGAAAGGGGCTACCGGATTGCAAGAAAGGGGCTACCGGATTGCAAGAAAGGGGCTACTGGGTTGCAAGAAAGGGGCTACTGGGTTGCAAGAAAGGGCTGCCAGGTTGCAGGGAAAGGCTGCCAGGTTGCAGGAAGGGGCTACTGGATAGCAAGAAAGGGCTAGCAAAGTGCAGGAAAGGGCTGCCAGGTTGCAGGAAGGGGCTGACAGCTTGCAGGGCTGACAGATTGCAAGAAAGGGCTACCGGATTGCAAGAAAGGGCTGGCAGGTTGCAGGGAAGGGCTGGCAGATGGCAGGGAAGGGCCGAGGAGCCGGGAGGTGCCGCGCAGGGGGGATGCGGGTCCCTCTCGGGCGGGAGCATCCCTCGTCCCGCGGGGCTGGGGGGGCTCCATCCCGTCCCCCCGCGGGCTGGGGGAGGCCGAGGGCTCTCACCCGAGCAGGGGCTCTCACCCGAGCAGGGGCTCTCACCTGAGCAGAGGCTCCTTCTCGGGCGGCGCCGCCTCCCCGCCGCAGCAGCAGCCGCACAGCGAGCGCAGCCACGGCCCCAGCGCCATCGGCTGAGCCCCAGCCCGGCACAGCCCGGCCCCCAGCGCCTCCCCCGGCGCCTCCCCCTGCTTGCCAGGGCTGCCTCGGGGCTGCGGACCCAGCGCCGGGAGGAGCCGTCCCTGCTCCCTCCTCAACCAGCCTGCTCTTTGCTGCTGCCCCCGGGCTGCCTCCCGCATCCCTCTGCTCCCTTCTGTGCAATCCTGCTCCCTCCTGCTCCCTCCTGCCCCATCCTGCGCTTTGCTACAGCCCCCTGCACTCCCTGCATCCTTCTGCTCCCTTCTGTATCCTTCTGTGCAATTCTGCTCCCTCCTGCTCCCTCCTGCATCCTTCTGTGCAATCCTATAACCTTCTGCTCCCTCCTGCATCCTTCTGTGCAATCCTATAACCTCCTGCTCCCTCCTGCATCCTTCTGTGCAATCCTATTCCCTCCTGCTCCCTCCTGCATCCTTCTGTGCAATCCTATTCCCTCCTGCTCCCTCCTGCATCCTTCTGTGCAATCCTGCTCCATCCTGCCCCATCCTGCTCTTTGCTGCATCCTCCTGCTCCCTCCTGCATCCTTCTGTGCAATCCTATTCCCTCCTGCTCCCTCCTGCATCCTTCTGTGCAATCCTATAACCTTCTGCTCCCTCCTGCATCCTTCTGTGCAATCCTGCTCCATCCTGCCCCATCCTGCTCTTTGCTGCATCCTCCTGCTCCCTCCCGCATCCCTCTGCTCCCTCCTGCATCCTTCTGTGCAGTCCTGCTCCCTCCTGCATCCTTCTGTGCAATCCTGCTCCCTCCTGCTCCCTCCTGCATCCTTCTGTGCAGTCCTGCTCCCTCCTGCCCCATCCTGCTCTTTGCTGCATCCTCCTGCACTCCCCGTGCATCCTCCTGCTCCCTCCTACTCCCTGCTGCACCATCCCGCTCCCTCCTTCGCCGTCCTGCATCCTCCTGCATCCCTCTGTGCTCTCCTGCACCCTTCTGTACGCTCCTTCACCCTCCTGCTCTCTGCTCCATCCTCCTGTGCCCTCCTTCACCCTCCTGATCTCTCCTGCCCCCTCCTGCTCCACCCTCTACCCTCCTGCACCCTCATCCTCTCTGCTGCATCCTCCTGCCACCTCTTTCTTCATCCTACACCCTTCTGTGCCCTCCCACACCCTCCAGCATCTTCCCACCCCCTCTTGCATCCTTCCACCCCCTCCTGCACCCTCCTTGATGCCCGTTTCAGCCCGGGGGTCAGGGCCACCACTGACCACCACAGCATGACCAGAAACCAGAAATTCCCCCCTTTCCAAGCAACCATATCACCAGGCTTCCAGGTTTCTTTCTGCTTGGCTTTCAGGACACAGGGCTGTGATTTGGAGAAGTGCAATGGGAAACAGGCAAGGGGTGATGGATTCGGCGTCTCCTGGTGCAGGGGGGTTGGAGAGAAGAACCTAAAAGATTGTTCCATTCCTCTCTATTTCTCCCTTTCTTACAATGAATATCTCCATCGTGTGCCTAGCTCAGGTCCCAGTGAAGAAGAAAAAGGCCTCTTGTCCTGTCCCCTGTCACTTGGGAGAAGAGCCCAGCACCCTCCTCTCCACAACCTCCTTTCAGGTAGTTGTAGAGAGCAACGAGGTCTCCCCTCAGCCTCCTCTTCTCCAGGCTAAACACCCCCAGCTCTCTCAGCCGCTCCTCATAAGGCCTGTTCTCCAGCCTCTTCACCAGCTTTGTTGCTCTTCTCTGGACTCGCTCCAGAGCCTCAACATCCTTCTTGTGGTGAGGGGCCCAGAACTGAACACAGGATTCGAGGAGCGGTCTCACCAGTGCCGAGTACAGAGGGAGAATAACCTCCCTGGACCTGCTGGTCACACCGTTTCTGATCCAAGCCAAGATGCCATTGGCCTTCTTGGCCACCTGGGCCACTGCTGGCTCATGTTCAGTCGCTGTCAACCAACACCCCCAGGTCCCTCTCCTCCAGGCAGTTTCCAGCCAGACTTCTCCTAGTCTGTAGCTGCACAGGGTTGTTGTGTCCCAAGTGCAGGACCCGGCATTTGGCCTGGTTAAACCTCATGCCATTGGACTCTGCCCAGCGGTCCAGCCTGTTCAGATCCCTTTGGAGCCTCCCGACCCTCCAGCAGATCCACACTTCCACCCAGCTTAGTGTCGTCCGCAAACTTGCTAAGGGTGCACTCGATGCCTTCATCCAGGTCATTGATAAAGACATTGAACAGGGCTGGACCCAGCACTGAGCCCAGGGGACACCACTTGTCACTGGCCTCCAGCTGGATTTCACACCATTTCCCACCACTCTCTGGGCCCTCCATCCAACCAGTTTTCCACCCAGGAGAGTGTGCGCCTGTCCGGGCCAGAGGCTGACAGTTTCCGAAGCAGAACGCTGGGAGAAACTGTGTCAAAGGCTTTACTGAAGTCCAGGAAGATACATCCACAGCCTTTCCCTCATCCAGTAGGTGGGTCATTCTGTCATAGAAGGCGATCAGGTTAGTTTGGCAAGACCTGCCTTTTGTGAACCCGTGTTGACTGGGCCTGATCACCCGGTTCTCTTGCATGTGCTTCATGATAGCACTCAAGATCACCTGCTCCATGACTTTCCCTGGCACTGAGGTCAGACTGACAGGCCTGTAGTTCCCTGGATCCTCCCTCCGACCCTTCTTGTCGATGGGCACAACATCAGCCTCCAGTCCAGTGGAACCTCCCCAGTCAGCCAGCACTGCTAAACAGACATTTGGGTCTGTTTAGGGCCATCAGTAATGGGAGATCAATGAGTTCTACATTGTGCAGCAAAGGGCTCTATTGTTAAAATTAAATTTGAGAAACAATCAGCTTTCAACAGCAAATAAGGACATAAGATGAGCCAGAAAGCACGGAGAAACCTCCAGTCCCTGCGTGGGGAATGGGAGATCCCAGCGTGCTCCACCCCAGATTCTCACCTGACTTCTTAATTTAATTTCATTCATCGGCCCCATCATCAGTCTTCCCATCTTCCTTAACTGAAAGGTGAAGTCATGGGAGACAGACTTGTTTCTTAGTGTTTCCAGAAGATCCCAGCTGGGGCTTTGCTCTCAGCCTGGGCTTGCAGCTCCCCCGTGCGCCGTGCATCGATCGTTCATAACGAAAGATTTACGGCAGGATTTCAAAGGAGGGGGCAGGATTTCAAAGTCAAGGGCACTCTGGCTCTGCAGACTTCCTCCTCTGCCCCTGAGCTTGTCCCCACCTGCCTTTATTTCTTCTCCAGCCTTTTGTGTTCTTGAGCACAAGAATAATCAGAGGACGTGCTGGCTGCTATTAAAAGGACCCGGCGATGGGTCATGGCACGCACTTGGACAGGCGTGGAGGCACGTTCCATAAAGCAGGAACTTCTCTTCCCCCCCGAGCACTGATTTTCTCTGGGCTGCAGCTTCCAGGGAATGGGCAGGGACAGCCCTGATCCCAGCCGAGACCTGGAGGCACAGCTCTAACCCTGCCGAGCCATCAGCTGAGCCATCCTTGAGTCGCTGCCATCTCCTTTCCCTTCCAGGAGATTTTATCCCACCACCCACTGCTCGTAAGCCGCGAGAATTATGTTCTTCATTAATTTAAAGTCTGAGCCCTCTAAATTTAAGAAGAGCCTTGTAGAAATACCAAGTATTTTCCAATCCCTTTATTCCTCATGGTGATAATAAATCTTGTTTCTTTTCCATCAGAGAACAAATAAACAGGAAAGTCTCCCAAGAGCCAAAGCCTTACTGGGGTCCTAAAGGCAAATCATTTTCTTCACAAGGTAAGAGAAATATCACTGGCTTCTTCACAGTGTAAATAACCCAGGCGACAGAGGCAGAAGTGATGCTCCAGGGAGCAGCACGCCCGGAATGTTTTGCCCATTCCCCCTCGGGTGCTGTGGTCCCATCACATTTTCATGTCCCCACTGCCTTTTGGTGGGGAAGGACTCCAGGGTGGAGACACTGGCACTGTCTTTGTTTGTTCCTAGTGAGCAAGAGCCTCCTGGTTGCAGACTCTTTTCACTCCTCGGCATAGTTATCACCCAAATCTACACCCCCCCAAGCTCCAAGGCTGTTGCGAGGGAAGGAGGACAGTGCCAGCCCCATCCTGGATCAGTATCATCCCCATGGAGAGGTCCTTTCTACTTGCCCTCTGGGAATCCTCCTGCCAGCATGATCCAGCAGAGAGTTGCTGAGTCAATCGAAGCTGAAATGAAAGTCAAACCAGTTAGGTTTGTAATTATTTGCAGCACCGCGAGGAGGTGGTTTGAGCAACCTGATGCAGTGGGAGGTGTCCCTGCCCATGGAGAGGGATTGGAACTGGATGGGCTTTGAGGTCCCTTCCAGCCCAAACCATTCCACGATTCTATAAATAGGTGTAATTAATTAGAAGGCATTTGTGATTTTTCTAACAACTGGCTTGTAGCTGCAAGGAAAGAAACTGGATAAGAGTTCTCTGAGTGAAATTAAGGAAGGTTTCTCTGCCAGAAAGTTGCTGGGGATGGTGTGAATGCAATGACAGAGCCAGGATTGCTCCCAGAGTGACACTTGTGTTCTGGATAAAACACAGCAGCTCTTCCCATCGGCACCAGATCCGGGAAGGAGGGGAAGGAAATCTTCAGAACTATCAAAGCATCTGCTAAGGTGACGTCAGATGTTTTGTTTTCATGAGGCATCGCTGTTTCGCTTGGATGTCAGGTCATTATGCTGAGAAAAAGAATTCAGTTTAATATTTACTGATGTAGAGTGAAATGAACCACAATAATAGAAACAAAGCGACTTTTCCCATACTGAGATGAGACACTTTGGCACTGCAGAAATGACAGCGCTGTTGATGGAAAACCACCAAGAGATGCAGGGAGACTGACAGGACCCTCATTTGCATTTTTAACTCCCAAAGAGATTGATTTTAATTTTTCTTTTAAATATATTTCAGTGCGGGATGCATTCCCGATGGAAAATAAAACAAACCAGACCTCTCTGGAAATGGTCTGAGTGGCTGCAGTGAAAGCCCGGTGGCCCGGGACTGCCCCCAGCGGAGGAGCAGCCAGAGGTGTCAGAAGCACTCAGGTGAGTACCTCTCTGTTTCCCAAGGACAGGAATTCATCTCCCAGCCACAGGTGAGGTTAGGACTTAGCTTGCTGGTGCTGTTTGGAAAAGGAAAGCTCAGGGATCCAGTTTGCCTCTTCATTCTCAAGAGGCACCAAGGTGTGGAGAAGGCAAGACTTTAAGAAAGCAGGTGCGGAGGGATGCCGGTATCTTACGTTCTCCTTTTCTGCATTGTTAGGGTTTGGTGATCTTTTGATTCAGGACCAAACTGTATAATATAAAACCACGAGGCCTGTAGCTTTGGGCAACAAGCTAGGAAGACCCCAAGCGCTTTGGTGTTCCTTAAAGCCTACGGATTTAATAAGTGGGCTGGTAAGGATGATGGATGGTGTCTGATCCTCTGTGCTGAGGTATAACTCACATGTGGGCTCAGGCTCAGCAATCCAAGGGTTGAGGAGAACAGTTTATTGCGGCATGGTGCAGAGCTATCAGAGATTAGAGGTCACTTGGGGAATATAAATAGGTGCAGAGTTGGGGTAGGGAGGCAAAGGCAGCTGAATCCAGTGTGCTAAAGGCTGGGAGAGCTTTGAAAAGGACTGGTACCCTTTGCAGCCCATGCCTGTTGCACATTTTTTTCACTATAGGCATTTGGCCTCAGCTGTAGCTAGAGGATAATCAGATAAAGTTATCTGCACATCATCCATGAAAGCAGCCCATGCGGGAGCTCAGAGTTAGAAAGAGGACAGGGGACAAACCCAGGACACCTCCCTCCCCGTCTGCATTTATCCTTTCAGCAAAGTAAAGGCAAAATTAGAGTATCCAAACCACAAGGAGGCCAGACTCTTGTCAGATGTTGCAGGACACTGTGGGTTATGAAAACACAGGGGCATTGGAAGCTTGTATGGTATTTCTCTTGATGCACCTCGGTGCAATTAAGCAGCAGGTGATCCAAGTTAAACACTCAGGACACACACCTGGGAAGTTCAACCCATGCTTGGATTCAGCAAACTGCTCCAAGGTGGCCTCCATTTTCAGCCCCTGGCTGAGTTCCACTGATTTCCCCTAAAATTAGGATGGGTTTAAGGGCTGGTCTAATTAGCAAAGATTCACAGGTGCTGTGCAAGACACAAACTTCCAAGGGAAGGATGGCTCTTCAGCTGTATTTCATAATCATTTCTCTAGCGTGGAGAGGGGTAAAATCCTGCCCCAAATCAGGTGAGGGGCTTTGCCTCACCTTTAAATATGAAAGTTTGGTGCTTTTAGAGTTGGTGCTGGGGTTGTAGAGGCTCTGTTTATGCCCTTTCTCTTTCTGCTGGACACCAGGAGGTGGTTTCACTACAACCAGGTCCCCTGTGAGTATGGCTTTAGGTACCTAGAGTATTTGACTCCTGCTACGTTGCAGTGTCATAGAATGACTCGCATTGGAAGGGACCTCAAAGCCCATCCAGTTCCACCCCCTGCCATAGGCAGGGACACCTCCCATCCAGCCTGGCCTTGAACCCCTCCAGGGATGGGGCAGCCACAACTTCCCTGGGCAAAAGGCCTCAAGTTGCCCCAGGGCAGGTTCTGATTGGACATCAGGAAAAAAATAAAACCTCACTGAGAGGGTTCTGGGGCAGCGACAGAGGCTGCCCAGGGAGGTGGTGGAGCCCCCATCCCTGGAGGGGTTTAAAAGAGGGGCTCAGGGAGCTGGTTTAGCAGCGGGCAGGTGCGGTTGGACTCGCTCTCGAAGGTCTTTTCCGATCTCGGGGCTGCATGATGTGCAGCTAAGCATCCCCCGCTTCGGGGGTGGTTTTCTTGGAGCTGCCTCCCCTCCCCAGCCCCTGGAACCGCCCCAGGGCGCGGCTCGGGCTCCGGGGCTCCTCTGGGCGGGCTCTCTGGTGGAAGCAACTCATTTTTCGAGCTCAGCAAGGGCGTGGGCGACGAGAGCTTGGGGAACTGGGCAGCGCGAAAGAGCCCAGCGCCAGGCGGGGAGAGGGGGCGCAGCTTGTGATGCAAGGAGGATGGATCAGCAACGAGGCTGAGCCAGGACCCCAGGCAGGGAGAGCTGCTTCTGGGGTCCTGGCTCAGCCCTAGCTGATCCCCTCCTCTTGCATCACAAGATGCGCTCACTCTTCCCCGCCTGGCGCTGGGTTTTTGCGTGCCCAGCCACAAGCTCTCCGCTCGCCCGCCTTGCTGGCTTGGTTGCCCACCAGATGAGGCAGGGAGCCCTTTAGGAAGGGCTCTTGGGGTCTGTTGTCGCGTCACGGAGCCGTCACCGTCTCGGTCGGCGTCTTCTCGGGCGTTGAGATAAACAGGATACGGCCAAGAGCCTTCCGGCACGATGGGCGACGAGCAACGTTGGCCACTGAGTTGGTGGGACCTTGCCTGGTGGGTGTAGGATGACGATGACGATGGGGTTTATGGCAGCCAGAGGGGTTAAACTGATGGGCGAGCAGCGGAACGCTGGGCGTGTGAAAGCGGCGTTGGTGGCTGGGGCTCAGCTGGCAGCAGCCCAAGGGGCCCCACAGCGAGGCCAGGCTCGCCACTGCGTGTCGTTCTGAGTGACGGGCTTGCTGGGGCTCCTGGGTGGAAAGAGACTTTGAGCCTCCCTGGGGTGGAAAAAGTATCCACGTGGTTCAGAAAGTGCAAGTTGGGGTCACTGGGATTGTGTTGCTAACACTAGAACATGTTTTTTCTTTAAAAAAATGGGATTTTTTTGCTGTTAGTTTTCCTGGTGCTCTGCTAGGTCCCCTCTGATTCACAAATATTCCAGATGCAATGGTGACTTATTTCAGAAGACAGACGGGTTGGTGGGGAAAGCAAAGAAATAAGGAGAATATGACTTTTAAAACCTAGAAAGCTGGCTTGCTCCTGCAGTAGCTTGTTCCTGTGGGAGGGATGCTCGGAGAGCAGGTTCACGCTCCCTATACGAGCCTCATGGGCAAAGTCCTCTCCAGACCTGTGCCAGGAGCCAGAGCCTTCAGTGCCCACGGCCACAGGCAAAGGGGGCAGGAGGAGTTTGATCCCGTGGTGACAAACACAGCTTGCTGCCTCCTCCCAGGTGCTGGGTTACGCCAGCATGGCCACCCAGATGTTTGAGGGGAAAGGGCACGCGGCCGTCTACCAAAAATACAGATTTGCACCGGGCAAAGAGCTGCAGCAAACCATCCTCAGCTACCTAAAGGAGAAGGTGAGTCTGGAGGGGGAAAATGGGGCTGGAACATCTTGTATTGACACTGCTGGGAGTGTTATCTTGGTTGGTGCTATGGGGAAGGATAAATCAAGAGGGTTCAAAGCAAGGTGTGGGCACAGAAGAGCCTTTCCAAGGGTTGTGTTGTCCTGAGGTTGTTCCTCTGTGGATCCTGGGGAAAGGAACTGGGTGAAAGCACAAATTGAGGGGTGATCTGCTGAGATCCATCTGCTCCGCTCCACAGAGGACGAGTCCTGTTGAGCTGGTGGTGGATGTCGGCTGTGGGTCTGGCCAAGGCACCCGTTTCCTTGCGGAGCATTTCAAGAAGGTGGTGGGAACGGACATCAGCGAAGCACAGGTCCAGGAGGCCAAGGACTCCCCCTCCACCCCCAACGTCTCCTACCTGTAAGTGTTGGGGGAGCAAGCTCAAAGGCAAAATTCATGTCCTCACATGGAGCTGCTGTTTTGTGAGTATGATTGATGGGATTCCTGGTGTGAATGGACACTATCCTAGATTTACGGTAGCGATGGTCTTGCATCCCCAAAACATGCTCATTGGCTTCACATCCTACGCAATTCCTGTATTACAGTCTGTTTTTCCTTCCTCTTGCCTTCAGTGTGAGCCCTGCAGAGGTCCTGCCGTTGGAGGATGCCTCGGTGGACCTCATCACTTCATTTACAGCTGCGCACTGGTTTGATATTGAGAAGTTCATGAGAGAAGCAAACCGGGTGCTTAAGCCGGGTGGTTGCGTGGTCCTGTGCACCTACACTGTGGACATGAGTGTGCGCTATGGAAACTGCTCTGAGAAGCTGACCAAGGTCTTCAGGGAGGTGAGGTGATGAAACCTAAACCTTGGAGCTGCCCCTCCTGGTCTAGGCAGGGAGAAATGGGTAGTGCTTAGATGGAGAGAGGAGAGCAATGGGCTTGGGGGTGCAACTAGAGGGCTCCTATTACAGGGTAGGACAGTGGGATGGTTAAATACAAGGACAAGGTTGAGATGGGGTGTTGGTGGATCCCATGTGGTGCTGGCCAGTTGAGAAGAGGGATGTGAGGACTGATAGAGCAGACTTTAGTGTGGTGAGATGGGCTGTGGAGCAGACTTAGGAGGCTGGTATTGTCTAAGAGACGTATCCCTGAAAGGAAAGGGAATTAAACCATTTGGAAAGAGGTTTTCTTAGTTCTGTTTCTTGACAGAGAGCCTTTGAACAACCTGCTAAAAGGAGATGTTCCTCTGAATAACTGCAGCAGAGAGGACAGGACCCTTATCCCTGTAACCAAATAAGATCCTTGAATTCTTGGCACTGAACAAGGTTTTGGTGAATTTTAATGCAAGGAGTATTGAAAAAAATAAAATAAATGTATGAATGCATCAGATCTAGGGCCAAGCAAACTGGCGTTAAGTGGAAACTGAGCTTCACATGTGTTTGTTTGGTTTTTAACATGCTGTCTTTGCAGTCCTGGGAGCAGATTTTAAAATACTCGCATAGTAGAGTAAAACACGTCTTGGAAGACTACAAAGAGATCTTTGAGGCCTTGCCGTTCCCAGACAAGAAGAGGTGAGCAGAAACCTCTTGGTGCAGCACCAGAAGTGGGTAGAGGTTATTTCTGCTCCTCCGCGGGCTGCTCTGCCACCGGCCCAGCGAGGACACGAGGGAGCGGGGTTTGATGGAGCAGGTAGCTGCTGGGTTTTAGCAACTGTCTTTGCCTCATGGGGCATTTCCAGTCCTGCTGGGTTTAATACAGCTCTGTGCTGGCCCAGTAAGTGGTGGTCTAAGGGCAGCAAGGACCTGCTCAAGGCAGAGCTGGGTTAGACCTTTTTTAGCTGGTGGTTTATGATAATCTGAGGTTTCTGGGCAGATGGCTAAATGGATGAAGGGTGGAAAAATGGAGTGAGAGACAGAACCTCACTCAGTGTCTGACACCCCTCCAAGGCATGGGCTGGGACTGACTCCTGAGGCAGAAAGGGATGTGGTGGTGTCTGAGCTGCTGAAGGGCAACAGGCTCTGCGGGTAGCTCTGTGCCAAAAGGGTGTTCTAATCACAGACTACATTAGATGGTCCCTAGACCATCTGTGCTTCTCCAGTAGCTCATCAGTTAAAGCTCCTGACCCACCAAATGCCACCATTAGATTATAGTTCCACCTGGCAGACCTTTAACATCAGGTATTTTCTTCACCACCACCTCAATCTGCAATGGTCCTTGTTCCCCTCCTTTTGAGATTTAACTTGTCAAGGCTCGTTTCTTGCCTGTCTTGTTTCTAGGATCACTGATATCTTTGATAAAATTCCCATGACGGTTGCTGGAGTGGTTGGTTACATGGAGTCTGCCTCTCCATATCAGGTTTTTATGAAGAATGACCCTGAAGCTGCAAAATCCCTCCTCCAAGAGACTGAGAAGAGGTAAGAAAACCATGTGGGGGGGAAACAAACAGGACATGGAAGGATCCCACTTATACAGTGAATGAAGAATGATGTTGTAGAGGAATTTCTTCATGATGAGGGTGGGTGGGGAGGCCCTGGCCCAGGCTGCCCAGAGCAGTGGTGGCTGCTCCATCCCTGGAGGTGTTCAAAGCCAGGTTGGATGGGGCTCTGAGCAGCCTGATCCAGTGGGAGGTGTCCCTGCCCATGGTAGGGGTGGAACTGGATGGGCTTTGAGGTCCCTTCAAACCCAAACCATTCTATGAAGACCTTGGTGTTTTGGGTAGGAAAGACCCATCCTGGGCCTGGATGTCACCCCATGTGAGTTGGGAGCTGGCTGGGCAGGGCAAGACCCTTCCTCTGCTTCTTGTTTCAGGATGCTGGAGACCATGGGAGTTTCTTCTCGTGACACCCCAGTGGAGTTCTGGGTGAGGCACGTCTGCGTGCTGGGGTGCAAGGGCCAGTGAGAGGAAAAACCTTCTCTGGATGCAGTGCTGGGCGGGAAGGAAAAAGGGAGTTGTCTCCCAATACCTGACTCAAATCATGCTTATTCCTTGGGAAGATTGGTGCTGATTTTGGTGATTATAATTGATCTTTGTTGTCCAGTTGGCCCAGTGCTGTGCCCTCAGCACTGGGAGGGTCTGGTTACAGACTGGTGGTGGTTGGGTTGCACAAAAGGGTGAGAATCACAGCAACAGCTGAGGAACTTGCTGCATTTCTTACACAACTAATGTTAATAAAAAGCAGCTGAGAAGTTGCTTGTGGCTCCTCTTTTTAAGAGAGGCTGGGGAGTGTTTGCTGGGGTGGGGATAACCGCAGCCTGTGAGTGTGGCTTAAGGAGGACCTAAGTGGTTTTCTCTTTCACAAGATTTTAGGTGGAAAGAGCTGTTTGCCCCTTTTCCTGCCCAGGCTAAGGTGGGAGCTGTGTCCTGTCTTTGAAGGCTGGGCTGGAGAAGGGCCTCTTTAACCACCAAGAGGTCCCATCCCTGGCTGCTGCAGGCCTATCAGCAGCTTATCTGCCCCAGGTTAGCCTGGTGTGCTGAGCCAGCGCTGCTGCTTTGTCCCTCACCATGTTCCTTGCCCTCAGGAGCTTTTCTGGGATGGCTGCCCCAGGGAAATGGGCCTGTGCTCTCCTGGCTCCCAGCCCTCTTGCTCACCCACGCTGCAAAGGGAAGATTAGAGGCTGTGTTTTGGGGAGGGGCAGATGGAGGCAATAGGGCTCGAAGCCGGGCATGGCCTAGCACATAGTCCCCTCCTGTTTGCTTTCTGGAGGTTTTAAGTGCAGGCACAGCCTCTGGGAGCCTTTCCCGTAATTCCTGCCCCTGGCAAGAAGGCTGTCCTGATGCCACAGGAAAGCTGTGGCCTGGCTCTGTTATGACTCAGTGTGTTATTAAGGAAGATGGAAGTGATGCTGCTGCCTTCTCAAACAGCACCTGGAAGGGAGGCTTTGAGGGGCTGGAGGTGCTTCAGCTGTGCTCCTGGGACCTTCATGTATGGTCCTGCCACAGGGGCAGAGACTGAGTCTCCTGAACCTGGCAGAGGTGCTTGACCATGTTTCTGTCTCCAGGGGGTTAACAAGCACTGGCCCAGCTTGCCTGGGGTGGGAGCAAAGGATTTTGACTCTGGTGGTGCTGAGGAGGAGAAAAGCCCAGTGCTGATGTAAAGCTGGTCTCTGTGGTGGAGAAGAACTCATCAAGCCATGTTGCAGGTCACCAGTAAAGAGGGTGCATGGAGCATGGGTCACGGCTGGGTGAGCAGCACCCATAAAAACCTCCTGTGCTGAGGGAGGGTGTGGCTGGTGGCTTATCTTCACCTGAATGAGCACTAAGAGGTCTACAGGTATGCCTGGGCAGGGAGATGTGCTCCATACGGCATCGGCACAAAGGCTCTGGGGGAAAGGTTGCTTATTTGGGTTTACTTCTTCACTTTGAGGTTTATAAGAGTTTGTTTAAACCATTAACTCGGCAATTAACAGCTCTTCCTAGTCTGGCACGGGTGGGATGCTCAGTGCGTCTCCTAGGATGATGCAGTGGGTGACTGACCGTGATGGAACACCAGGCATTGCATCACCAACGTGTTTGGCTGTGCTGGTAGCAGCCATGAACCAGCCTGAACTGACTGGCTCCAAAGGGGGTTGGGAAGGAACCGGCTCCTCCTTGCTGATCTATTAGGTCCAGTTATTGTTTCCAGTTCTGGAATCTTCACCATAAGAAGGATATGGAACTGTTGGAACAGGTCCAGAGGAGGCTACAAAGATGATCCGAGGGCTGGAGCACCTCCCATACAAGGACAGGCTGAGAGAGTTGGGGTTGTTCAGCCTGGAGAAGAGAAGGCTCTGAGGAGACCTTAGAGTGACCTTCCAGTACCTGAAGGGGCTACAAGAAAGCTGGGGAGGGACTGTTCACAAAGGCTTGTGGTGATGGGATGAGGGGCAATGGGGATAAACTGGAGAGGGGCAGATTTAGATTAGACAGAAGGAGGAATTTCTTCACTGTGAGAGTGGAGAGGCCCTGGCCCAGGTTGCCCAGAGCAGTGGTGGCTGCCCCATCCCTGGAGGTGTTCAAGGCCAGGTTGGAGCCCCTGATCCAGTGGGAGGTGTCCCTTCCCGTGGCAGGGGATTGGAACTGGATGATCTTTAAGGTCCCTTCCAAGGCAAGCTATTCTATGATTCTGGCGGCATGGCTTATGGCCAAGGCTTTTCCACCCTTGTGCTACGCAGGAGCCAATGAGTCATGGGGCGATTGCATCACCCAGTGATGCCTGCAGCATTGCCTATTTTCACTTTCCTTCTCGTATCTGGGACCTTCCACACCTGGGATCTCCCATGGACCCAGGATTTCTTGATTCGAGCAAGTCCAAACCCTGCTGGGCTGTGGGAAGCAGGGGATGGGGCTCCATTATTGCTGGCTCTGCTGCTGTTGTGGTACTGGAGACCCTCTGTGGTGGCAGGAGCTGTGGTGGCACAGTTCGGAGGAGCTGTCTTGAATGCAATCAGGCTTTGCTGGCCATGCTGGGCTATGGTAGAGCACGGCATCGTTGAGAGATGCTTGCTGGTGTGCCAATGGCCAGTAAGGAGACTGAGAGGAGTCGGGGACACACCAGAGGGTCACGCTGCCGTCCAGAGGGATCTCATCAGGCTGCAGAAATCAGCTGCTGGGAACATCATGAAGCTCCACAAGGAGAAGAGCAAAGTCCTGCACCTGGGGAGGGATGACCCTGGTCACCAGGTTGTGCTGGGGGTCACCTGGCTGGAAAGCAGCTCTGCAGAAGAGGCCCTGGGGGTCCTCTGGAACCAACTGGGCACCAACTGGAACATAAGTCAGAAACATGCCCTTGTGCTGAAGAAGTCTTCTCTCAAGTAGCAAGTAATAGCATGAGAAGAAATGGCCTCAAGTTGTACCAGGGGAGGGTTAAATTGGATATTGGGAAGAATTTCTTTACTGACAGAGCGGTGAAGAATTGGAAGAGGCTGCCTGGGGAGCTGGTGGAGTTTCCTTCCCTAGAGATATTAAAAAAAAAAAAATGTGTAGATGTGGTACTTTGACATGGTTTGGTAGTCATGGTGGTGTTAGAACTGGATCTTGGAAGCCTTTTCCAACCTTAATGATTCTATGACTCTATAAGGTGAGTGGTATCTGGAGCTTCATTAGGTACTGTTTCCAGCAGCGTGAGGGAGATGATCTTTCCCCTCTACTCAGCTCTGGTGTGGCCACCCCTGGAGTGCTAATTCTGGGCTTCCCAGTCATGGACAACCTGGAGAGACACTGACTGAGGGCTATAAAGGGGATGAAAGGTCTGGAGCATCTCTCTCAATAGAAAAGGCTGAGAGTGCTGAGGCTGCTCAGCTTGGAGATGAGACTGCTCAGGAGCTCCTGGTGGTGCTGGGACAGTGAGGAATGGGCACAGTCTGAAACACATGGAAGTCCATCTAACTGCAACAGAAGTTTTTTTACTACAAAGGTGGTCGAGCACTGGAACAGGTTGCCCAGAGAGGCTGTGGAGCCTCCAACCTTGGAGGAAGTTAAACTGAACAAGGTCCTGGGCAACCTTCTCCTGCTAGAGCAGGGGTTGGACTGGACGATGTCCAGAGGTTCCAACCCACCTCCACGACAGCGCATCCATGTGTGTTTTCTTGCCTGTAGGTGTATTTTCCACAAACTTGTGTTTGCATTTTCTCATTTGTGTGGATTCCTTGAATTCAGCAGTTTATTTCTAAATATGACCATTAAAAACGGTGTCCCTCGGGAGCAGCATTCTTCTATGGCCACACAAAGTGCATTTATGCCTGTTGCTGCCTTACTGTGTGTTTGCATTTTAGATGGAATCGTAGAATAGCTTGGGCTGGAAGGAACTTAAGGATCATCTAGTTCCAAGATGCTGTATTGCCTTAATTCTCTATATTTAATGTCTGGATGCGTGAAATGAGAAGTGCAGTGAGGATGGCTTCACGTCCCAGGAGGGTGCCTCAGGAGAAGGAAGTGTTTTGCTGAGTGGGGGCATCGTTCCAGCTGTCAGAGATGTCAATATGTGATAATTTGTGTTTATACAATACATAATATCTGTATTTCCTTGCTAAAAGGGGAGGAAACCCCAGCCAGCTCCAGCAGATGGCTGGGAGGCAGCCCCGCTCATCTCCCTGCACAACCCTGCATCACACCTGGAGATTTCCTAGGTGGAAGTGCCTCGCTTTCACTTATTTTCCTGTTTTTGTAGCGACAAAAAGCTCATGCCTACAGCCTTTCTCGCAGTGCCTCCTCCCTGCCACGGCTGTTGCACTGTGCCGTCCATGGGGAAACTGAGGCACGAGCTGCCACTGCTTGGAGGCACTGAAACCCTCCTGGCAGCCTGGAGCTCATGCTCTCTGTGGGGCCACATTCCTGGACATCTCCTGCAGCTTCGGGCGCGGTGCTGGGCTGAGTTGTGCCCTGAAGTGGGTCTGCACCACTCGATGTGGCAGCAGCGTCCTCGTGTCCCCCTCTCTGAGGGGTGTGTGCCGAGGGCATCCCGAGCATCACTCTGCATCCCGAGATGCTGGCTGCGCTCAACCTGTCAAGACGGCTGGCGGAGCAGGAGGCGGGTGCTGCCCACACCTGCAGCAGCGGGATTCCCTCTGATGTCGCTTTCGCTTTCCCGTCTCCGTGAGTGGCAGGCCGTGGATTTTCCTGCCAACGTGAAAGCGCAATCACGTCGGGCAGGCGATATAAAAGCTGGGGAGATGGAGCAGCGAGGCAGCCACAGAGACGAAACACAGCCTCAGCAGCTCCGTGGAAACACCAGCAGGCACCTCTGTATCAAGGATTTAGGAGATCCACCTCTTGTTCATCCTCCCTGGATTCTTGCATCGCGGCCCCATCGTAACCGGCTCACCGACGGGCTCTCATCAGCAAAATGCTGCGCCTCGGCTTCACCCCGCTGCTGGTGCTGGTGCTGGTGGCCAGCCTCGGGGCTGCCTTTCCCATGGACAACGTGAAGAAGAGCTGCAGCATCTCCAAGTACCAGTTCCTGGTGCCCCACGAGCTGAAGGCTGTGCAGAAGATGAAGGAGCAGTTTGTGAGTACCGCTCGCATCAGGGGGCTGTCAGCTGGTGGAGGGCAAGGCAGTGGGGATGCTGAATTCAAGACCCCCGGTGACAAAGTGGATGTTTTCCAGGGCAGTTGGGGATGAGGAGGATGTTTTCCAAGGGAGTTTGGGGGACAAGCAGGATGCTGGGTGGAATTCCATCCTGGTTTCAAACCCCTCGAGGCTGACCAGGGTCACACACCATCACCGAAAGTCAGGGTAAGTTTTTTAAGTCTCTCTTGGTTTATCCCTGCAGGAGGAGATCATGCTGCTGTCAGATCGCAAATGCAACACTAGGCTCTTCCATCGGAAATGGAAGGTAGCGGAGCTGTCGGTAAGAGCAAGGTGATGCTGTAGAAAACCAGTACTTCCCACCCAGTGCCAGGACCTCCCATCAGCCTCTATCCGCACCCCGGGCAGGTCTCCAAGACCCCCATCTCCAGCCCTGGCGCTTTGAGTCTCTCACAGAATCATAGAATCCCTTGGTTGGAAAAGAACTTTGAGATGGAGTCTAACCATACCTGGCCACTATTAAACCAGATCCCTGAGCACCTCATCTGTCCCTCTTTTAAACCCCTCCAGGGATGGGGACTCCATCACCTTCCTGGGCAGCCTCCGCCAGTGCCCGAGAACCCTTTTGGTCAAGAAATTTTTCTTGATGTCCAGTCTGAACCTCCCCTGGTGCAACTTGAGGCCATTTCCTCTCATCCTATCACTTGTCGCTTGGAAGAAGAGACCAGCACCCTCCTTTCAGACAGCTGTAGACAGGGATGAGGTCTCCCCTCAGCCTCCTTATCCCCAGGCTAAGCCCCAGGTCCCTCAGCTGCTCCTTGCAAGACTTGTTCTCCAGTCCCTGCTCCTGCCCACAGGTCCCTGATCGAGTGATGCTGGTGGAAGCCGAGCTGGACCTCGCCACCTCCATGCTGGAGCTCCCTGCTGACCCCAGCTTCGCTGAGACACGACAGCGGCCGCTGACTTTCCTCACCCAAGCCCGGGAGGACCTGCGAGTCTGTGTAAGCATCCTTTAAACCCCCCCCAGACCCCTGCAGCTGGAGGCAGTGCCGGTCCTTACACAACTGCTTTCCTTGCAGATGTCCATGGAGTCTTCTTCCCACCAGCCCTCTGGGAAACTGAGGCACTGGCTGCATAAGCTGCACACGGCCAAGGAAACGGTGAGTCTGGCCGGGAGGGCGAGGGCTTTGGGCTGTGCTGATCTCCCCGCGCCCCGTCTCCGGTGCTAACCCACCACTTCTCCTTGATGTAGGAGACCCCTGGTTGCCTGGAGGCCTCGGCCATCCTCCACCTCTTCCAAGTGCTGAATGACTTGCGGTGCGCAGCCCTCCGGCAGCAATGCACTTAGCCTGGCCCGGCTCGGTGCTCGCCTGCCCCAAAGGATGCCCTGAAGACCTGGGAGAAATGACTTTTATGGCATCCCTGGGCTGCATTTCCTATTTAAGCATTTTTCTTCTTTATGTGAGCTCAGGGAGTAATTCCCTTCCCCAATCTTTTAAGTTATTGTGTATTTATAGTGAGCTCAGGAAGTATTTCCCCCCCTTCCCCAATCTTTTAAGTTATTGTGTGTTTATAGGTAGCTCAGGAAGAGGTAAGAAAATGCCATTCCTGAAGGATTCTATGCCCTAGCAAGGAAGGTTTAATATTTACTGAATGCCTTTGTTTTGCTGGATTACAAAACACTGGCTCTTTATGAAGAAATCTATTTTTGTACCTGCTATTTATTACAGACTGGATTATGTACTTTTGCCTGGATAAATTATTTTTTTTACACGCTATTTAATATGAAAAATAAAATAGGTGTACTATAAACAAGCTGTTGCATCTTTTTATTACGCTTGGCTATGATGCTGTCCCTTTGGAAAGGTGAGTTGGTGGGGAGGGAGGAATCTGAGGCGAATTCTGAGCGTCTGAATGAGCAGAATGAGCTTATGTTCGTCCCAAGCCGTGTGGGGGTGCACCCTGACTGCCCCCCAGGCTTTGCCCTTGGGGACCGAGGGATGTGGTTGTGGCTGGGGCTGTCCCTGCCCCCTCGGAGCCAGGAGGCTCGTGGATGGATGCCCATGTTGGGTGGCACAAACCAGGGTGTGAAGCCTAGAGGAGAACCCATGGCTGAAGTGATGCTCGCATCCTCGTACAGGCTGGGCAAGCCTCTGGATTTGGCCATTTCGGGAACTCTCAAAAGATTTCTGAATGATTTAACCCCCAAACCAGAGTTTGATGAGTGAAGAGCCATGGAAGGCAGGCAACATGTGTGGAGGTCATAGAACTGCTAGGTTGGACAGGACCTTTGAGATCATCAAGTCCAACTGTACCTGTCCACTACGAAACCATACCCCTACGCACCTCATCTACCTGTCTCTTAAACCCCTCCAGGGATGGTGACTCCATCACCTCCCTGGGCAGCCCCTTCCCGTGCCCGAGAACCCTTTCGGTGAAGAAATATTTCCTAACATCCAATCTAAACCTGCCCTGGCGCAGCTTGAGGCCAGATGACAAAAAGAACCCATGAGCAGACCCAAAACTAATTCAATCTCTATTTTCTCAGGTCGGGGAGGCATTTCATTGAAGACAGATCTCCAGGGGGGTGCAGCCAGCAGTAGCAGCCATACGGATGTGCGATGGTGATGCCTGTGATCTCCCAAACCGGGGACCACCCAAGGCCTGAGGACCCAAAAAACTATTTGGGTGTCATGAAGAAAAGAAGCACAAGGGAGGTGTCAGGTAATTTTATGGTTGCTGCTTTTAGGTTGCAGGGCTGGAGACTGAGCTGTCAGCAGATGAGCTGCAGCACGGCCACCACTTCCTGCAAAAAGACAGCTGGAGGTGAGCTATAAATGCTCGTCGTGACATGTGTCCCAGGTACCACTCGTTCATCCCGCTCAGGCTTTGCAAGGACACTGTCAAAATGAAACCTCATTGCTGGTGAGGAGGAGGAAAAGGCTTTCTTTTCCCTTCTGTTTCCAAATTACGCTTTGCACTAAGGCGCAAAGGTGGGGAAATGCTGTTGTCTTTGTCTTTTGCTGCAAGCACACAACTGCACGCCCCTCGGAAACCAGAAACCCTGGGCCACAGGCGTTTCTGTGCTGTGTGGAATGGCTCTGCCAGGTCAAGGAGAAGCCAGAGGCTGGATGCTGGGCTCTTTGGGGAGCTTTAACAGTCCTCATCGCCCAGCCGTGCCCCTGGTGTAGCACCGCGATGAGAAGCCATCAGGATGGAAATGCTGAAGGGTCGGTCGGCCAGGCAGGCGGGTGAGTGGCTGAGCTGGGTCACGGGGCTGGTGGCTGCGGCTTTCTTGGCCCATCCCATCGCCCGTGGGCATCCCCAGGGAAAGAGGGCAAGGGGGAACAGGGCTCTTCCCCACAACTGGGATCCAGCTGGGTGTCGTGTTTTGGGAACCTGCAGCGCAAGCGTCAGCCGGACAGAGAGGGGTCAGTGTCCCCTGCAGCCCCTGTCCCGGGGCTGGCCCTGTGTGGGGACCATGGGGCTGGGCTGGGCTCTCCAGCCTCTCCCACTGCCCCTGAGCTCTGCCTGTTCTCCTTCTCTGACAGATCCTGACTGGGACCTTCCAGGAGAGGAGCAGGACCAGGAGCACCAGGCTGCTGCGACCAAGTGGAGGACAATGGTGTCTACGAGCAGGACTGCAGAGAACGTGCCATGGAAGCTGCTCTATGAGCTGGAGAGCTGGCCACTCCACAGGACGACCACCTCAGATAAGGACAACACAGAGATCTTTGCCATGGTAGTGAGTAAAAACCTTCTGGAGGGGATGCCTCGAGAAAGTCTGCCTTCCCCTCAGCCCCAGTGGGTGCTCCATCACAGCCCTTCCATCCCACCGATGGTCCTGCAGCTGCTGGTGCGAGCTGGGCTTCGCTCTGCACACAGATTTGCAGTGCAGACAGTGAAAGCCCAGCTGTGCTCCCTGAGCTATGAGGCTGTGGTGTCTGAAGTGGAGCATAAACATGGCTGTGACACACTCCTCCCCCATCCCAAGACCCACCACTACGCCGTGGGTGTGCTGGCCAGGTGAGAGCCCTCTTCTCCAAGCTCCCCGTGCCGTCTCTCCCCTGCAGACAGGGTGCCCCACACAATGCCCTTGGTGTCAAGGGAGAGGGATTTCTCAGGTTTCTTCGGGAGCCACAAATCCCGGGGAGAAGCCACTTCTTGGGGGAAGCTGGGGAAAGGACAATGTTCCATCCCTCGGCTGTGTCTCCTCCAGGTGCCCAGGGACGTGAGGTGCATCTACCAGTGGCTCATGTCCAACAGGGATGAATCTGCCGAGGCCAGGCTGGACAACACCCTTCTGCAGCTGACCTGCAGGTACCCTCAGGATGTGGTGGTGACCCTCCTGCACTGTGCCCCATCCCGGGACAGGTATGGGGCCCCTGTCTTGAGGGCTCCAGGCTCACCAGCTTTTAGAACCCACCAGCCTATTGATAAATGGCAAATGGTTGAAAGTTTATCAACGAGGAAGACTTTTGAGCCTTTATCCTTGGACCATAGGAGGTGTCCTCACAACCACTTTAAAGACTGGCTGTGCGTGCAAACAAGGCATGGAGATATGTTATTGATTTCTCGAGAAAGAATAAATATGCAATACATTTTCAGCAAATGAAATGAATATGCATAGATCTGTAACTCTTTTCTTGCTTGGTGTGCGTGTTTTTGGAGGAGCAATTCCCCCCCACACCCAGCGCTGCTAATAAAGGGAATACCTGCTTAATAACGACTAGCCTCCCGCTTTGGTGAGGAGTGTTAGAAAGCAAGGGGGCTTGGAGATTCCGTTCTCTAAATCACTACAGCGCCCAATCCATGTGGGCTGCTGGCGAGGGGCAGCGGGCAGGAGCAGGGCTGGTGGCCACCCCAAGACACGGGGTTGCCCAAGCCGTGCTGCTGTGGCCCAGACGCCACTGACACCGAGCTCTGTGCCTGCAGGGCTGCTGCGACCAAGTGGAGGACAATGGCATCCACGAGCAGGACTGCAGAGAACGTGCCATGGAAGCTGCTCTATGAGCTGGAGAGCTGGCCACTCCACAGGACGACCACCTCAGATAAGGACAACACAGAGGTCTTTGCGCCGGCTGTGAGTAAAAACCTTCTGGAGGGGATGCCTCGAGAAAGTCTGCCTTCCCCTCAGCCCCAGTGGGTGCTCCGTCACAGCCCTTCCATCCCACCGATGGTCCTGCAGCTGCTGGTGCGAGCTGGGCTTTGCTTTGCACACAGATTTGCGGTGCAGACAGTAAAAGCCCAGCTGTGCTCCCTGAGCTATGAGGCTGTGGTGTCTGAAGCGGAGCATAAACATGGCTGTGACACACTCCTCCCCACCCCGAGTCCCACCACTACGCCGTGGGTCTGCATAAACATCCATGTACAGGCTAGCTAGAAGTTATTATTCAAGCTAATCCTATATTTTAGTTCTAAAATCACAAATTCTATGCATAATATTCAAATACATAACAGGTAAGCCATTTACAACGAACCATTTCTTCCTTCACTTCAAAGACCTGTTGTCTTGTTCCTCAAGGGAAATATGCCTTGTTAAGGTAAGACGTTTTAATCTGAAATAATGCTTCTATGACTCTGATCTGCTCATTGAATTCCAGACTTCAGTAGCTCGCATTGCCCTTCAGGAGGGACAAAAATACCATCTGATTGTTGAAGACGTAAAGATTCAACTGTTCAAGCTAGCTTGGAGTCACAGTATCACAATCATTTACTCTCAAATATTAAATGCACCCTTTTCTTTGAACACATTTAATCTGGTTGACCACAGCTCCCACCAAGCTGGTGTGCGAACGCACATATTAATTGAATTAATTTCAGTAGTCAGTAGTGGAAAGGCTACAGCAAGCCCTGTGTTTGGGATGTGGACTATTTCAAATATTTTGATTAAACCAAAGCACAATTAAGTTTCATCTAAACAGTTGTGGTTTTCTGAAAGTTAGACAGAATGTCTCTCTGATAGCATGTTTTTTTTTTTTTAAATGGCATTTTCTAAACATTGTTCCTTGAAGATGATAACATTTTGTGTTCAGTATGCTCTGGGCTAAACAGATGTCGCTTCTTCTGCAATCACTTCTGTTTGAACTTTTTATCTATTGTAAAGCCAAAGTCAAGAACAGAGCTGGACCCAACTCCAAACTAGCAAGACTTTTGACTGTTGAGAAGTTTTATAACATTAAAATTAGCCCTTGAAAAGTAACAGAAGACATGCAAGATTTTTGAGAAAATTCATACGTATGCGTGTAAGTGGGAAACACCTTCTGTAACAAGTCTTGTCTCGCTGCACATCACTGATGGCAATCACTGCCATGCTGCCCAGGCCTGATCAAGGGTACTTGCTTTCTAAAACTCCAAAATGAGTCTTAGTTGCTGGCATTATTGATACCAAAATTGCACTGACTGTTCTTTTTCCCCTGCCGTTTATCACATTGCCCTGGTGACTCTTGGTCAATTCTCCCTCTGTACACGGCACTGGTGAGACCGCTCCTCCAATCCTGTGTTCAGTTCTGGGCCCCTCACCACAAGAAGGATGTTGAGGCTCTGGAGCGAGTCCAGAGAAGAGCAACGAAGCTGGTGAAGGGGCTGGAGAGCAGGTCTTACGAGGAGCGGCTGAGAGAGCTGGGGGTGTTTAGCCTGGAGAAGAGGAGGCTGAGGGGAGACCTTGTTGCTCTCTACAACTACCTGAAAGAAGGTTGTGGAGAGGAGGGTGCTGGCCTCTTCTCCCAAGTGACAGGGGACAGGATGAGAGGGAATGGCCTCAAGCTCTGCCAGGGAAGGTTCAGGCTGGACATTAGGAAAAAATTCTTCACAGAAAGGGTCATTGGGAACTGGCAGAGGCTGCCCAGGGAGGGGGTTGAGTCACCTTCCCTGGAGGTGTTTAAGGCACAGGTGGATGAGGTGCTAAGAGGAATGGTTTAGTGTTTGATAGGAATGGTTGGACTCGATAATCTGGTAGGTCTCTTCCAACCTGGTTATTCTATGATTTTATGAGAACAACACCCTGCAAGAGGGCAGCAGAATCATAGAATGGTTTGGGTTGGAAGGGTCCTCAAGGCCCATCCAGTTCCACCCACCCTGCCATGGGCAGGGACACCTCCCACTGGATCAGGGGCTCCAAGCCCCATCCAACCTGGCCTTGAACCCCTCCAGGGCCTCCCCACCCTCACGGGAAAACATTTCTCCCTGATATGTCACCTCAATCTCCCCTCTTTCAGCTTCATACCGCTCCCCCTTATCCTATCCCTGCCCTCCTTGCTCAACAGCTACTTCCTGCTGCCTCTTTCAGCACTGGAAGCTGCTCTAAGGTCTCTAAAAACACGACACTGCTGCTCAAGGAAGGCAAGAGGCTGACTCCCCGCCTTCTCGCAGCCCAGACCCCGCCATCCCCAACCCTAACACACCCCTAAAATGTCCCCCGCCCCCTCAGGGGAAGGCGCCACCGCCCCAACTCTCGCGAGAACTCATTGGGCGAGCGCCCTTCACCCCTACCCGGGGCCAATTCTCGCGAGAACTCGGAGCGGGGGGGGGGGGGGAGCTCTTCCCGCCGACACGGCTCGAACTCTCGCGATATTTCTGCCGGCACGGCCTCTTGGCTCGAAATCTCGCGAGAACTCGGCTGGCGCGTTCCCCTAGGCATAAGGAAGAATTTCTTCACGATGAGGGTGATGAGGCACTGGAACAGGTCGCCCAGGGAGGTTGTGGCTGCCCCATCCCTGGAGGTGTTCAAGGCCAGGTTGGACGGGCCTGGGGCAGCCTGATCTAGCGGGATGTATCCCCCACACATGAACTAGAGGATCTTTAAATCCGCTTCTAACCCAAACTATGATTCTATTAAGTTCTCGCGAGATTTCGGCCGGCGCAGTCCCTTAGCCCCCCTAAGTCTCGCGAGAACTCGACAAGGCCCCGTTCTCCTCCGGCGAAGTCTCGCGAGATCTGGGCGGTCCCTCGCTCCAAGTCTCGCGAGAGCTGCCGGGGCGGCGTGGGGCGGGCTCAGGGCGGAGCGGAGCGGAGCCGCCCCTGCCCCGGGGCAGCCCCGGGGATGGTGTTGGCCGCGGCAGCCGGGTCCTGAAGCCGCGCTCAGGTGAGTCTAGTTCCCCCCTCATAATCCCCTCGGTACCGGGGTAGTCCCCTCCCTCTCGGCCCCGCTGCCCCCGCGTCGCCTGAGGCGGCGCCGCCCGTCAGGCCTCGGCTCCTCAGGGGTATTGTCGGGGGAGGCTTAATTAAAGTCCCCGGGAAGCTGCTGCTTAATACTTGCGTTGATGACATAGACAGCGAGATCGAGGGCAGCCTCGGTGAGTTTGCAGGTGACGCCAAGCTGAGCTGGGCAGTTCTCACGCCAGCTGGACGCGATGTGATCCAGAGGGACCTGGACAGGCTGGAGAAGTGGGGCTGGGAGAACCTCCTGAGGGTCAGCAAGGCCATGTGCGAGGTCCTGCGCCTGGGTCGGGGCAGTCTGTGGAGTGATAGAATCACTAGGTTGGAAAGGACCCACTGGATCATCGAGTCCAACCATTCCCATCAGTCACTAAACCATGTTCCTCAACACCTCATCCACCCGTCCCTTAAACCCCTCCAGGGAAGGTGATTCAACCCCCTCCCTGGGCAGCCTCTGCCAGTGCCCAATGACCCTTTCCGTGAAAAATGTTTTCCTGATGTCAAGCCTGAACCTCCCCTGGCAGAGCTTGAGGCCATTCCCTCTTGTCCTGTCCTCTGTCACTCAGGAGAAGAGGCCAGCTCCCTCCTCTCCACAACCTCCTTTTAGGTAGTTATAGAGAGCAATGAGGTCTCCCCTCAGCCTCCTCTTCTCCAGGCTAAACAACCCCAGCTCTCTCAGCTGCTCCTCGTAAGACTAGTTCTCCAGGCTTCAGTACAGGCTGAGGGACAACATGATTAAGAGCAGCCGTGAGGAGAAGGACTCAGGGGTGCTGGGGTATGAGATGCTCAACATAAGCTGGCACCGTGTGTTTCAGCCCAGAAACCCAACCATGTTCTGGGCTGCATACAAAGCAGCGGAACCAACAGGGTGAGGGAGGGGATTCTGCCACTCCACTCTGTTCTCATGAGACCCCGCAGGAGTAGTGTATCTAGTTGTGGAATTTCCAACATCAGAAGGCTGTGGAACTGTTGGAATGCGTCCAGAAGAAGCCATCAAGATGATTCAAGGGCTGGAGCACCTCTGCTATGAGGACAGGCTGAGAGAGTTGGGGTTGTTCAGTCTGGAGAAGGCTCCAAGGAGACCTTAGAGCAGCTTGCAGTGCTGAAAGGGGCTCCAGAAAATCTGGGGAGGGACATTTTACACACGCCTGGATTGATAGGACGAGGAGTAATGTCTTTAAATGGGAAGAAGGAAGATTTAGATTAGATATTGGGAAGAAATTCTTCAAAATGAGGGTGGGGAGGCCCTGGCCCAGCTTGCCCAGGGAAGTGGTGGCTGCCCCATCCCTGGAGATGTTCAAGGCCAGGCTGGATGGGGCCTTGAGCAACCTGGTCCAGTGGGAGGTGTCCCTGCCCTTTGCAGGGGATTGGAACTGGATGGGCTTTGAGGTCCCTTCCAACCCAAACCATTCTGTGATTCTGTGAAATGCACACAGGAAGTTAAATGCAGACTCTTGATACAGAGGGTGTTTAAATGTGAAGCAAGCTTGCCTGGAAACTGCTTGAGTTCTTATTTCTTGATATCTTTAAATCAAGTTAAATTAGGGTACAAATTATATGAACAAATGTATTTTTTTCCTATCTTAAATTTGACCAAGCTTTTAATGTAGGTGAGTCGTCACTGTTTGTGGGCATAAGGAAACGTGCTGGTTTGTGGTTATTTGGAAAGGCAGTGTCTCTAGGGTTCATGATCTGTGTTGCTCCAAGTAGATGCACCCAGGCATTTTAATTTTTGTAATGGGGATAATGGCTGTTAAAGGATATAGGATGTAATGTGATCGCAGCCCAAGTATCACAGAATAGCATTGATTAAAATACTCTGATCTGTGTGTAGTGGCAATAGCAGATTCTTCATTAGAAAGGTAATGCTGTTGAAATTTTTCATGTTTTCTCTCAGCAGCAGGGCTGGGCGGCCCTTTGAGAGGATCGGGAGGGCTCCTGGGGCTGCCCTGCCCTCCCCAGTCCCCCCAGTCCCTTGAGAGGAGTGAGAGGGCCCACAGGGCTCTCTTGCCTTCCTGCTCCCCACACTGTTGCTAAGTTTGGGGCCTTCCTCGTTGGTCTCTGTTGATGAAATTCAGGGTACAGCTGGAATGAAGCGTCTGTTTTTCATGCCGGTCACGCTTCTATCTGGTTTTCTAGGACTAGCAGTGAGGAAATACATCTAGAAAGGTACTTAGATATTTGATTCTGAGATTTCAATTGGACTTGGCACCTAAAAGAGGGGATTTGTGGAGGGGTGAATTGGGGAATGGAGCCTGCGGTTCACAGTTTTCCTTTGTCTCCTTTTAGGGCCCTGTGTCCTCACTTCCCAGACCCCCCTACTTCCCTCCTCCTCCTCCTCTTCTTTTTTTTTTTTTTGACACCCAGCTGTTGCCTTTCTCTTCTCCAAGTAAAAAAAAGGCTCTTTTTGTCTGCTTAGTCATTCTTTCTCCAGAGTAGTGGGAGAAAACAAACTTCCTGAACATTTCAGTTGAGCAAGTGGGATTTACGTTTGCCCTGAATTTTACTTTTTATTTTCTTGATCTTGAATCTAGGATGTGTACTTGTCAACTTCAGAGAACTGAAGTTCACTGTTAGATACTGTTGTGAAAGACAGCTGTGCTTTCCTTTTTGTTTTTAAACCTAATTACTCGCTTATCTGGTATGTTCTCAACATCCAAGTGTCACGTCAGTAGTTTCATTTCTCCCTCCTGTCCCTTTGCCAGTGTTTTGGTGTTGGCTTGATATTTCCTACAGATCTCTCAGCTTTCTCACAACCTCGGGAAAGCAGTAGGGCCATCTTTTACAGATATAGTGACCAAATAGGCAGGCCAGAGGCTCTATCTCCTGTTATCTCTGGAGGAAAAAGAAGCAAAATGAGCGAGAGAAGTCACTGCTGTTGCAATGGACCTGTTAGACTTCAGGGCTTGCTGACAAGAAGGGAAGAAGCATGGAGATTATACACAGAGCTAAAGCAGACAGATAAATCTTGTATCGAGTCCTGTCATTTTATAGTGTGCTCCTCTCCATCTCAGTGCTTTTATCCGTGCCTTATGAATATCTCTGCTGATTCTCTGTTTTATACCAACAGAGCTGAAGAGCATCCATTTTTGTCTTGGTTACTGCTGCATCGTACCTGTCTGCTCTTCTGTGCAAATTAATTAGTGTAAAGGCTGCATGCTGACTTCTTACAACCTTTTAGCCGTATTGTTTTCTTGAATTAACTAATATGACTAAAGGGAGTGAAGCTAGAGGGTGTGGATCTTGTCAGCATTGTGTTGGTTTTGGCAAAACTGTTAGGAAGAATGAGTTGCCTTCAAGTAGGAGTGATGTCAAGCTGTACTGAGCCATGACAGACTGAACGTTTTGGTTTATGACTGCTTTTCTGTCCACCTCTTACTGTAATTTATTTATCCATGCAGTTATCTTCTGTAGTGGAGGGCCAACACAGCAGAAAATCTCTTCATTTCAGTTATCCAGTCTTTGTATATACCTTCCTCCACCGTTACTTTGCACTGTGAAGGGTTACTGCCGTGCAGCTGCAGAGATAATTGCACTGTTTGCAGCTTAAATCCCTCTCCACTCTCCTCTCTCCCCTCAGCTGACTCTAAGTTCACTTCCTCGTGTTAGAGAGTTCTTCCAGTAACCCCTCTCCTCCCCTTCCTCCCTTTTTTTGGCCAGCCAAAAAATATCTGAATATTGTCACGTGAAGTGTGGATGAGGAGGTTGTCTGGCCAGAGATCTGGCAGGGGTCTTTTCACAGAAGATCTTTGGAAGGGGGGGATGTCAAGTGGCGCTGTACTGCGTGGATGGCGCGGTGAGACAGGGTTGTAAACAATGATGAAAGGCTGACCTTTCTCCAGTGAAACAGAACTTCCTCTGGGGCCAGCGTTCTCTCAGTAGTCATATCTGAAACAAACTCATTCTTCAAGTGCTCTAGTCCGGCCTTGTCATTAATCGCAGTCATGTTAACTGCATATGTCGTGTTCTTTGTTTGACTGCTAAGAATATGATGGCAGTTTTTGAATAAGGAACTGGGGTTTGTAGTCCCCCCACCCCGTGGTGCTTCAGTTTTGGTAACTGACTTTGTTCTCCTGTTTGTGTTTTAGGTTGACGACAGCAGTAATGCTAACTCTGGCAAGCAAGTTGAAGCGGGATGATGGTGTCCGGGGACCCCGTGCATCCAATCCAGCTTCTGATTCAACTCGGAGGGTGTCTGTTCGAGATAAATTGCTTGTTAAAGGTGAAAGGAGTTTTTATTTAAGTGTTTCGGCATTTCCAGTTTGCAGGTGTTGCAGGTACACACTATTAAATTGCATATAAAATCATTGCCAGAAGGATTTTTTAGATCACTTGCGACTTACCTCATGATTTATACAGTAGGATGTGTATCAATGTGTGTTACATCTCCAGCTGCTCTTTGTAGGACAAGTATTGTCATTGAAAATGCGAAACGTAAAAAGCCTCCTCCTTACCCTATTGAAAAATTGATCCATTGTTGGAAATCGTCATCGATTACAATATTACGATAAAAAATTATCATGTGCCTCTAAATGTGTAGGACAGAAACATCAGATTTGACTTGACAGAAGGGTATTTTTTTTCAGCAAAAGCGTAACTGACTGTGACGGGAAAATCAGTCCTAAAAGTAACATCAGTGTCTTGTTTGTCTCTGATGGGTGGATCAGAGGTAGTGAACCTTAAAAATCTTAAAAATAACAAAACCAAGAAATATTTTTCATAGGCCTGGGGTCACTGGAAGTTGAGTATGGAGTAGAGAATAAAAAAAGAAACACTGATTTTTGTAGCACGGTACAGTCTGTTCTAGGCTTTACTGTAGGTTGTTACTAGCTGGTTAGACACTGGTGGGGAAAAAAACCTCAACTTCTTCGTGGGGACAGCTCACTCTTGCTTTCCAGTTTTTCTATAGCGCAGATAATCTTATATTTAAAAATCCATGGGTGCTGACACTGTATTTACTGTGCACTTCAGCTCAGGTTTACTCCCTCTGGTAACCGTTGTGTGTTTTAATGCGCGAGCTGTGCAGATTGATCTCATGGGAAGGAAGGTGTTTAGGCTGATGTTTCTGCTTGGAATGGTCAGCAGTGAACGCACTTTGTTGATGTGTAAGCTGTCACAGTTAGGATTTGTGCCAATCAAATGAAATACTTGTGTTTCCTGGTCTGATTTCAGAGCAGCTTGAGGCTGACCCTGGTGTATCTGCCTGAATGACGCTGCCTGGCTCTAGTGTTACTGGTGGCTTTTCCTGATTACGGTAGATTCTGCCCTGTAACTATGTCCTGGAGCAAGGTTACATTGCAATTGGTGCTGCCCCAGTGCACTGGGAAGTGCCTCAACTGAACTGCAGGAATGTTATGGTCACAATTTCTGCTCTACATTGGTCTAAGGACAAGGAGTTTTAATTCACTTTAAACCCTGATGTGATAACTCTCACAAAGAGCTTGCTTTAGACTTTTGGAAATCCTCAGTTAACTCCAGTTCTGAGGGGGAAGATATCAAGCTGGAGGCATAAGCTCTTTAACCAGGCTAAGCTACAAAGCCAAATTACTAAATATATATAATCTGAGATTTTCATTAACCTACAGGCGTGGACTTGTAGGGCAAAATAGCAGTATAATATAAAAACACTTAAACTACAATGTCTGGTGTAGTGTGAAGTGCCATAAGAAATTTTAGTGTACCCTTAGTAAAAGCAATCATGCTTTTCACTTTAGTTACTAAAACCTTACATATCTCTGCAGGGGAAGAAGAGAATGTGAGCTACAGAAGATCAGTGTTGGCACTATAATTGCTGTGCCCACTGTTAGCAAACCAGCACAGACTCGGTATTGAGCGCATCGAGTCCCAGTCTGACAAATGTTAAAGGCAGGTCACTGCTGGTGTCCTGATGCGTGCGAATATTGGATCGTGATGTGACTGTGTGTAAAAGTCATGTCACGTGGCGCTTCCTAAAGAGTTGTAGGAGCGGCTGCCAGTCCTGTTAGAATGGTTTCTGGGCTGAGATTGGAATTGACAGTAGTACAGCACTTCTGCTGAAAGTGAGAAGGAAATCTAGTGTGAAAAAGATTTATTGAGGATATTCTCTTTGAGGCTTCTCTTTAAGCTAAATGTGGACCGTTCAATTACAAAAGTTTCAAGACTTGCTCCAGCTCTTTAGGATGGATCAGCTGCAGCAACCTGAGTGGAGAGGGACATCTAATGTTGACTGGTTTTATTTCAAGTATGGATCTGGAGGAATGGGTTTGATGAGGAGTGAAGAGTTGCCTGCTAAAGGTGTGTGTGCAGCAGCGATGCTGTTGCCGCTGGGCCAGCACTAGTGCCTTTTACTTTTCGATTGTATGGAACTGTGATAGCCTAGGGTACGCTCCACTTCAGACAAAGCTGGTGTGAGACTGTAAGAGTCGTTGCAAGTAGAAGTTGTTGCTGATGTTTTGTTTAGACCTGAAGTATCGCACGTGGAGATGACAGTTGCCGAATGGCTGAAAGGCTATGGTCAAGGCCCTGATGAATGAATTAACAAATAATCTGTTCTACAAAAAGTAGGAATCCTGGCCATGAGTAAGTAAGGAAGGAGGAGGAGATGAGAAAAGGCCGGGCATGTGCTCTCCTTGTTTGCCTCAGCTAAGATTGGTGCTGGTTCTGTTGTACCTGTTAACGGTGTTAGAACTGGTGGCTTTATTCTACTGTACAAAGCCTCTGAGGTGAAAGAACAAGGGGCAGCAGTGTTGTGCATTAGAAAGCTCAGTGACAGCTGTGCTCTTTCTGTAGCACATCTGGATCGTTTTTGGCCTCAAGGCTTCTGAGTCAGTAGGAGAAGAGCAGGCAGCTGGGCTGTACAGTGTCCTTCACAGCAGCCTATGCACATAGAAAAAATCATAGGATGGTTTGGGTTGGAAGGGACCTCAAAGCCCATCCAGTTCCAACCCCCTGCCCTGGGCAGAGACACCTCCCACTGGATCAGGTTGCTCAGAGCCCATCCAACCTGGCCTTGAACATCTTCAGGGATGGGGCAGCCACAGCTTCCCTGGGCAACCTGTGCCAGTGCCTCACCACCCTCAGCATGAAGAATTTCTTCCTAATGTCTAATCTAACTCTTCCCCCTCCCAATTTAAAGCATGGACACTCAGCTGAGGGTGACTTTTGGCACAGTGCCCTACATCCTGCCTAGCCCTGGGCGCTGTTGATAGTCTATAAACCAAGGTCAGATAGCTGTTTGCCTCCTGGAATGATGATCTTGATGTGCTGGAGAGAGACTCCCCTGTTCCTGATCCACAGTAAGTTCTGATAACCTCAGAAATTCTGCTGACGGATGCCTGCCAGGTTTGCTAGAGGTATCGCCCAGGCACAGCGTTGGGATTTCATCTGGAGGTAAATTTAAGACAGCCCTGTTTGTGTTGACAGGGAGTCCAGGCCAGGGAGCTATTACAAGATCTCTTTGAAGGCTGTGTTGTCACACTGATAACCCTGCAGTGCTTGAATGTTTCATGTACGCTGACTGGGAAATAGATCCATGTCATTTTGATGAGGGGCTAGATGGCCCTGGCCCCAGACACTTATCAGTGTAAGCGATGCTTCCAAACTTTTAAAAGCTTGGCACAGACCAGCTCTGTATATCTGCCAACTGATACTGGATTAGAGCAGGAAATAAGTGATAGTTTGGGTATGATGTTAGCTGTTTGCACTGCATGAACGGGAAGAAAGTTCAAAATTTGCATTGCAAATTCTTGTAGTAAAAAAGTTGGAAGTATATGAGCTATCAACAGGGTGTCGGCAGGTGCTGCTGTCCTTGGATTTAGTGATGGGTGCGAGTCGATTGGGCTTTTACTTCCACTTCTGTGAAAAGGTACTCTTAAAATACTGATACCCTTTGTTATTTCTAGTCTGTCTCTTTGATTGCTTGGGTGTCTGTTAAACATTGGGAAGAAATTGTTTTCCTGTGAGAGTGAGGAGGCCCTGGCCTGGGTTGTCCAGAGAAACTGTGGGTGTCCAATCCCTGGAGGGGTTCAAGGCCAGGTTGGATGGGTCTTTGAGCAACCTGATCCATTGGGAGATGTCCCTGCCCATAGCAATGGGGTGGAACTGGATGGGCTTTGAGGTCCTTTCCAACCCAAATCATTCTGTGATTCTATGATAATATAAGCATTGGGAAGTGGAAGGACAATGTAATCTCTTACTGTATTGAAAAACTTGTGGTATTAGGCAGCTTGTTTGACTTGTGACACTGATCTGTGTGATCCTACAGTTCAGAGGAGATAAGTAGGGAAAGCTATGAAGATGGATAACAGTTAAGAGGCAGACAGCGTTATACTGCTGGAATTTGATACCTAGAAAATGAAGCTTTAGTCAGAGTGTCAAGGTATTCCTCTATAGCAGTCTTAAAGCTGTACATTAAAAGGGGACACAAGCAGGAGAGGGGGCTTATTGGGCAAAAACAGAGAAGTGAGCATTGTTTTGGCTGAGAAAGTTGATTTCAGTTGAGGAAATAATGCTTTCATTTTGTGTTCTTGAACTCAGAGTCCAGTGGGAGGGGTACGGACTGGCTCTGTGGCAAGGCGAGTAGCCAAAGTGCTTCTGTATTCTGACCTGTCATGTTGGGCTGGGGGAAGAGAGAGGCCCAAGAACGTGACTGGTTTGTGCTCTCCCGAATATAATATCCGAGTGGATCTCCTATAAACCCATTCACGTGTGAGGAGTGTGTGTTCCTATTTCTGTCCTGAGCATTGTCATGGGTAGGGGGACTTATTGGTTGTGAAACAATTTATAAATAGCTTTGGTTGCTAGTGTTGGGGTTAGCTTTCTCCTGATTTATAAAGTTCCTAAGCTATTTCTGAGTCATAGTCAGTTTGCATTCAACTCGTCCAAAGTCTCTGGTAGGTTTAAGTTAACCCTTGCTTTTTTTACTCTTTTTATGATTTAAAATAGCCTTTAGGACTGTTCAAGCCAGTGCAAATCAGGGATGCTTGACTGCAAGGGGAATTGCGATGGTCCACAGTGTTCCTGCACTGCTGCTATGCCAGCGCTGAGCAGGTATTGGCGAACGCTGGTTTCCTGTGGAAGTTCAAGGAGGTTGTAGTGAAGTGGGTGTTAGTCTCTTCTCCCAAGTGACAAGTGGCCTCAAGTTGTGCCAGGGGAGGTTTAAATTGGACATTGGGAAAGATTTCTTCACAGAAAGGGTTCTCAGGCACTGGCAGAGGCTGCCCAGGGAGGTGGTGGAGTTCTCATCCCTGGAGATGTTCGAAAGACCAGTAGATGAAGTGCTCAGGGATGTGGTTTAGTAGTGGTCAGGTAAGGTTGGACTCAATCTCAGAGGTCTTTTCCAGCCAGATGGTTCTGTGATTCCGGAGTGCTTTCACACACTTATTTCCCAAGACTTTGGTTATCCAGTTGTCTTGGCATCTTAAGGAATGGTGAGGTGCCTGGCTGTGAACTGAGGCACTGATTATCCACCCAACACTATGAAAAGCAGTCAAATTGGATTTTCTTTACTATGCAGCTGTAGTTACAGTCAGTTTTTGAAAGCAGATGTGAGAAAGATTTTGAGATTAAGTTTATTCTTTAATTTAGTGAGGCTTTTTGAGCTCTAGGAAGTTGAGTGCATTGGTGCTCTAATTGTTGCTTCTGTTTTGCTTATTTACAAATCTGTTAAGCCGTGCCAGTAAGTTGGCAGACTGCACAAAGGACATTTCTTACGGAGAATATTCTTGTCAGTGGTGTTGATTTATGTAGAAAATACGTTGCTCAAAACATCAGAGCCAGAATGATGTCCAAATGTTTGCTTTCTGAGCAGAAAAACACAGCAATTATTTCAATGTCAAGTCTGTCATTACCAAAGAGTGATAGAATTTGGAGAACTTGCAGATGCTGTAGCTTTAGCCCATTAAATGTGCTAGTTATGGGTAATCCCCAGTGTTTATATGGCACGGTTGATAGTAACATGTTTCCATACTTGATGTTACTGTAAGAGTTTAGATTATTGAACCAAGTCCTTACCTGCTTTTTTTTAATAAAGTTGTTTCATTTTTGGTTTCAGTGGTTTGCTGCAGAGTTGATTAGAAATCTTAATTTTAGGGAATCTGCTATTGTTCCCAAAGCTTTGGTGTGGATTGGTTACTACAGCCTTCCCACGTGATTGCACACCCTTCAAACAGAGAGCTCGCTGTTCCTCACTCATGGGTGTCAGCACCTTCCTTTTCATGTTTTCACAAGAAAATCCACTCATTCTTGTGCCAAGACAGAGGGAACCACAGAAGCGTGAATGCATTACAGGAATTTCTGACACTTCAGGGGAATGATAGGGGTCAGAAAACTCTCTACCAAACCTGACAGGAGGCAGATGTGAGGCCTCGGCTCCAGAGCGCCGCTACAGCTCACCCATTGCTGGATTTGAACACGCTCTGTCCTGCTTTCTGCCTTTCCCTGCCTGTCTTTTTCTCATCATTGAAGCGAAGGGTGAGCAGGCTTCATTAAGTTGAACAACACACAAGCACAGAAAGCAGTAAGGAAAGCAGTCAACACCATGAAATAAGAGCCAGGTCCTAAACTGTGTGCTCCAGTGACGAGTGATACTGCCTCCCGCTATGAAAGGCTGGTGAGCATAAAGAGAGAGGGGTGGAAGAATATTCTTATGGTGGTTCTGCTCTTGTGCATTGCAGGCTGTAGAGTTCTGGCCTTCTGTGTTTTAGTGTATTTAGTATAAACAAGTCTGGAGGTTTGGGTGATGCCACTCATTGAAATGCCAGCGCTCTGTGTGTTCAAAGCCCTGGTGCTTTAGTCTTGGCAGAGCGGAACCTTCCAATCGCGGTAGGAATTGTTGGCATTGTCTGTGGGGCAGATGAGCTTTGTTAGTAATGAATTGCATGGCTTAAAGAGAAATTTCAAAGTGCAACTTAATTATATTTTTAAGTGGAATTTGCTTTGCAGGGTGATTGAAATTAGATCTGCCAGTTTGGGCTTCAATAATGGCTTCATGCTTGCATAAATAACAGTATTTTTTTTTTTCTTTCAACAGAGGTTGCAGAACTTGAAGCTAATTTACCTTGTAAGTATAGCATTTGATGGCATGCATTTTAATCCTGAACAGAATATTTTGACTGAAGTATGAATGCTAGTTGTAGTTGTTAACTTTAGGGAAAGCTGTGCAAAACTCTGCCACCTGGACTAGAAGAGGTTTTCTTTGTTGCTCCCTCTTAACGGGTTGTGGAGACATGGTTCCCTTGTTAGCATCGCTTGGAAGCATTATTGACCTTTTGGCTCTAGAATTTGCTTGGTGCTTGAGTGGAGCTCGTAAAATACCTAAAAGGAACCGAAGAGCGCTTTTACTGCCTCGCTCCTGGTTCTCCTCCATTCTCTCATTTCCAAAATAGGAGATGTTGTTTTAAGGGCAGAGCAAATGGCTTGGTTCTCCAGAAACATATTGAGCCAACCTGGTGCTTTTTCACTTCACATGCAAGGTGTAATCTGATGTGCTCGTTGATAGTGAAAATACTGATGAAAAAGTGGGTTTTTTTCCCCAGAAGTAATCCATATTCCTTAAAAAAAAACCAACAAAACCAAGGTAATGTGGTTTTAGTCCTGGAATCTGTGTTATGCTAGAAGATGAAAATATTAACGGCCACTTTAGACTTTTAAGAGCACGAGGTAAGTGGCTCAGTGCTTTTAAAGCGGAGGATAGATAGTTCAAAATCAAGTGTATATTCTCTGCTCTTTAGCTTTGGAAAGCCTAGTTCTGTAATAGAGAACAAAACAAAAAGCCCTGTTATAAAGGGGAATGAATTTCTGACTGCTCTGTTTGTCGCTGAGGGTGGATGTTGACGGTGAAGCCAAGTTGTTGCTGGCGCTTCTTTTCCCTTCAAGTGTTGACCAGAACAGCATCATTCTGCCATGAGTTCTTGGAATACACACAAGGACTGCAAATTATTGCCTTGTAAGCTCATAGGTACGTTCAGAGCCCTTCACTTGTGCTACATAACTACCTGTGGTGCACGTTGCTGTTTCAGAGTAATCCAAGATGTTTTCCGTGCAGGGAGAGAGGCGCGAGCTGCCTGGAGCAGACCGAGAGTGTACACACGGGTCACTACCGTGCTGTGCATTCACGCTGCCTTGACCATATGCTTATATTGTAGAGAAAAACAGTGAACGTTCTCTCTGATTGTGCTGACAGGTAGCTCAAGATGTTTCTAGTCTTTCCTCGTGAAAGGGAAGCTTTGACCATATTATCTCTACAGGTTAAACCTCTGAGTGCTACTTGTGATTGGTGTCTTCTGTTTGGTAATGATTTTAAACCCAGATCAATGCTTGGATCTCAAAAACCAGGCTTTCCAGTGTCAAGGCTGCCTGATGAGAGGAACTATGAGGGTGAAAGATGCAGAACAGAAGCAGCAAAAAGGGAGGGCAGGAAGAGGCATTATTTAACTCTTCCTTTTCTCTCTGCTGTTCTTTCTTAATGGCAATTATAGAGCTCTTGCTTAGAGTCATTTTGACTTTTGTTAGATTGCTTTGTATAGACTCTTTGGTAGGATAACAAACACCTAAGAAGCTTTTATCAGGGTTTGTATTGACTACAATGTGAATGCATTACTAGGGTTTGTGTACAGCGCCTTGACTACAGAAAAAGAAGAGCCAGCTTTGTGGGTTAAGAAGCTAAAGGCTGCATAATATGGATAATAATGTATCCATGGGTATAGCCATCTCCTAGTGGCCGCTTGACAGCTTATCTGCCCCAGTGAAGAAAGGCCAGCTTTGTGCATAGGAAGGCAACTTCGTGTCATCAAATGCAAACAAAGGGCTGTTATGCTGTGACCTTGCATCCGTTGAACTGAAACCACTGAATCGTTTAATCAAATTGATGTGTTTTTTTTTTCCACACTTATTCTTCATTCTCACTGTTCTTCTTAAATTCGTCTCATCTGAGGACAAAAACTTAGTGTTTGGTTTGCTCTGACACTCCACAGCCTTTGCTGTTAATGTGTGTAATCAGTTATGCTGAAGGACTTGTACAATATGACAGCTGAACCGAGACTTCACTGGCTTTTGGGGGAGGCTTTCAGTAAAACCTGTATCTTGTTATAACTTACAGGTGTAAATAATCCTTTCTTGACGTAGGGCTGTGGCAACATGGCCTCTTGCAGCTGTAGTACATGATCAAATGCTATGGGAGGCTTATTGCCATTAAAGAACTCATAAGGAAGAGATGCTTATCCTGGGGGCTGCGATCTTAACATGCAGCCAGTATACGTACAGAAGACTAAACCCTTTGATGTTTTGAGATCTTTGAGATGGCGTGGTTTACTGAAAGGAAATAAACTTCTTCCTCACAGCTCAAAGAAGTGAAGTCCTGTTACTGCAGGTGACCGGTAACTGAAAGAAAGAAGTGCTTAGAAACAAAGTGTAGGAGGAAATCACTTGACAGGAAGGTAGGGATTAATCAGGGAGTGAATTTGGAGAGTGTGAAAGGTGATGTGCTTGCTTTCCTAACAGCGGAAAAACAATTGTCTGATAGAGATTACTCTTTTTCTTCACAGGTACATGTAAAGTGAATTTTCCCGACCCAAACAAGCTTCATTACTTTCAGCTAACCGTAATCCCAGGTAATTTCTTTAAAAGCCTTACTTTTGGTTTTGTGTCTGTTGATCTTTAGGAAACACAATTCCAAGAGCTTGCTCAAGAATCCTGTAAAGTTTCCAGTCAAAGAAAGGCTGCCTGTAGTGCAGTGATTATTGCATAGAGGCAGTGGGGAAACCGGGCTGGGTTTTGAGGACTGGATACCAATAAAAAAGCCCTCAAAACTGAGCAGGCTTAGGAATTGTTGAGACATTGTGTTCTCACTTTGATTGAAAACAGTTTTCTCTCCCAGCCAATTTCAAACCGCCGTGTTTAGTTGCTGGGAAAAATCTTGCACTACGTTTAGAGGAATTATGTTACAGCCTTTTTGAATATTCATTCTTTTCTGCTGGTTGCCTGAGTCTGCAGAGTTGGAAAGGTGACGTTACATGTGTAACACTATGGGAAACTTCAAACTGTGTGTGTCTGAAGATGCTGAACAGGCTGGAGTCTCTTAGTCTTTGAGTATTTGAGTATGTTGAAATTAGATCTTTTATTATTAATACAGCTGAAGTGCACTGCAAAGCTTCTGCTGGCGAGCTGTTCAATAAAAACAAAACCTCAGACCTACATTTTTTGAGTTCATCACTTCCACATGAGCTAACAGCCATCTGAAATTAGAGTTTGCTGCCGTGGCTGTCCATTTTAGAATAGGAAGTTGTGTTTTCTGGATGAATTTGCATGGAAGATCATTTAAATTTCACATGCACTTTATTTTTGCTGTGTTTTACCTTTGAGACTCTGTGCAGGGATTTGAATGAGAACGTTGCTGTGTTCAGTACGCTGTATTGTTTTGAGTCAGATGTGCCCAGAGCAGGATCTCTCTGCCACCTTGTTCTGGGGGTGCTGACTGGTGAGAAGCTCAACGTGAGGTGCTCCCACAGCCCAGAAGGCCAAATGTAGCCTGGGCTGCCCCTCTACTCTGCTCTCATGAGACTTAGCCTGCAGTCCTTTGTTCAGTTCTGGAATCTCCAACATTAGAAGGATATGAAATTGTTGGAATGGGTCCAGAGGAGGCCATGAAGATGATCTGAGGGCTGGAGCACCTCTGCTATGAGGACAGGCTGAGGCAGTTGGGGTTGTTCAGCCTGGAGAAGAGAAGTCTCTGAGGAGGCCTCAGAGCAGCTTCCAGTGCTGAAAGGGGCTCCAGAAAAGCTGGGGAGGGGCTTTTTACAATGGCCTGGAATGACAGGACAAGGGGGAATGTCGTTAAATTGGAAGGGGGAAGATTTAGATTGGACGTTAGGAAGAAATTCTTTGTGATGAGGGTGTTGAGGCCCTGGCAGAGGTTGCCCAAGGAAGGGCTGGCTGCCCCATCCCTGGAGGTGTTCAAGGCCAGGTGGATGGGCCTTGAGCAGCCTGGTCCAGTGGGAGGTGTCCCTGCCCATGGCAGGGTGGGTGGAACTGGATGGGCTTTGACGTCCCTTCCAACCCAAACCATTCCATGATTCTGTGTGTACGTTTTCTGTAGATGGTAATAGCAGAATTCAGATGCAGTGTCATAGTCATCCCGATGTCTTACCTATACAAATAATGGTTGACACTTCACAGATTGGTAGGAATTTTTCTAATAATGCCGTATCTCAAGTCCAGTGGGCACTAGATGTCACTGTGGCTGCTTTTTACTGGTGCTTACTCCATGGTGAAAATCTTGGGTGGTCTTTGTTACCACGTCTATTCATGGGACTCCCTGTCGTGATTGAAAAATGAGTTAAGACTGCCCTAGTCAGTGTAATCCAAAAGAAATGCAAGCACTGTTACAGAACTTCTCACCTCTCATTCCATGTAGGAGATGTATTCACATCTACTTGGTGAGAATTAAGTCTGCTTGCACCGAATGTCCTTCAGTTCATGTGATGCTGCTTAACTGTATTTTGAAAATGAGTTGCCTTTACAAGATCATCACCTTGCAAGTTAGGGATGTCCTGAATATGAAGCAATAGCTTCTGCGTGCTAATTCTAAGGTGTTTAAATACTTAGTCATTCTTTTTGGTCTCTCAGCTGCTGTGCAGCAAGATGTTGCGGTCAAAAGACACTCATTGAGTGCAGAGCATGGTTTTTGTGCGAGCTTCGTTGCTGAAATGATCTTGGGAATGAGATGATCTTAATTAACATTTTGTTACTCTAAATATAGCTGCACAGCTGAAGTCTCTGCAGCAGTCTGACTGGAGTAAACATCTATTTTCAGCTGTGCATAGTTCAGGTACGGAGTCTTGTGATCAGCTACTGCTTAGCACAGCTCTCTAAAGGCAGAAGGTAACACGTACCAAGAAAATCTTTGTAGCTTTCTGATTCCATTAATTATTTAGGGTATTCTTTAGAGTATGCTAAATCTTAGTTTTCTTGGCAACAGCAGACAGGCAGCAAAGTGGTTACAGAATTTTCCTGGTTCAAGTGGCCAAAATCTTTGCCTGAGGCAAGTGTTTTGCAGTGTCTAAACAATGCTGCATGTTTCTTGACAGTTTGGAGGAAGAGCCAGTTTCCTTCCTCCCAACTGAAACTGTCTTTTGCATTGAGGAGCTGAGTTACTTGTAGAAATGCTGCTCATACACCTGGCTATTAGTGGAGCTTTTGCAAATACCTCTGCAGATTTCCAGCTGTGGAACAAGAGCTAGATTTAGTGCAGCTGTGGTGCCAGGGAATATCTCATGTTGCCTTGCACCTCGAATCCTGTGTTCAGTTTTGGGCCTCTCACTCCAAGAAGGACATTGAGGGGCTGGAGCGCGTCCAGAGAAGGGGAGCGGAGCTGGGGAAGGGGCTGGAGAGGAATGGTTATGAGGAGCAGCTGAGGGACCTGGGGCTGTTTAGCCTGGGGAAAAGAAGGCTGAGGGGAGACCTTATCACTGTCTGCAACTGCCTGAAAGGAGGTTGTACAGAGGTTGGTGCTTTTCAGGTGACAGGATGAGAGGAAATGGCCTCAAGTTGTGCCAGGGCAGCTTCAGGTTAGACATCAAGAAAAATTTCTTTACTGAAAGGGTTCTCAGGCCCTGGCAGAGGCTGCCCAGGGAGGTAGTGGAGTCCCCATGCCTGGAGGGGTTTAAAAGATGGGTAGATGAGGTGCTCAGGGATCTGGTTTAGTAATGGACAGATATGGTTGGACCTGATGATCTCAAACGTCTTTTCCAACCAAACGATTTTGTGGTTCTATGATTGTCTCTATTAGGACTTGGTACAATCAGTGTGTGTGAGCCCCAGGGGTAGAAGTCTGCACAGCAATGACGTTCTTGCTCCCTTGCTTCTCAGAGTTCTCAGTTTGCTTATCTGCAGTTACAGAGATTGCATCCTTCCGTGACGAATCTGTTAATTGGGTGCTAATTATTTTGTATTTATATTTTATGTTCAAGTTCTCTTATATTCTGAATTCTGTAACCACATTTTATAAGGAGTCTTACACTAAGGCTGTTTTTGCAAGCAGCCGGGTGTCAGGTTCTACGAAGGTTCTGACTCAATGTGGTTTTTAACACTAGGAATGCCTTTTGTGGTCAGCGTTTTAGCCTTATGTTACTGACAAAGCCCATTTTTATGCAGTTATTTTGAATGCAGCTGATCTTGAGAGTGACAGAGGCTTCTTTAGATTCTCACAGCAGGTTAATTTGAGAAAGAAAATAAACTCTACCATCAAGCATATACTTTCAACCCCCTTGCTCTCTGCTTCTTACAATAACCTTTCTTGGGAAGTATTTAATGTCACAGAATTAATCTGGTATCAGTGAGTTTTAAATGAAAATGAATTTGTAGAAAATCTTGGAAAGGCTGGCGGCTTATTTCACATAAGAAGTTTACTTGTGCTCAAGACACTTGGATTCCTGCATATCGCAGCTTTCTGCAGTGTACCAGGCGTGGATCAGACTTGAATTTTACTCCCATTCTGTGATTTTATGATTCTGTGCTCTTCCTTTTGCCATCTGAAACAGATGTTCTGTCATTGAAAAATGCCCTTATGCCACCAATTGACTCTGTTCCTGGTTTTGTGCCAGTATGTTATTAGATCAAAAGCTAGGAAAACCAAGGAGGATAGATGCTTATAAGTTGGGCAGCCTGCTGCATGGATATTGGGAGCGCAAAATTGGAAGCGCAAAATTGGAAGCTGAGATTAAGCCATGGTAATGACCTGGAAAAAAGGAGAGGTGAATTTAGGTAGCTTGCACATGAAGAAACCTAGAGGAATGTGTGGAGTTAATGTGATTTTCCTGCAGCTCCCAGGCTGCTGGGGTAGTTCAGGGTTAGTGTGAATATTTTAGAGTCCCGTTCTTCAGGGAATTAAGAAAGAGCCTGTTTTCTGTTTTGCGTGCCATGAAAATGGCAAATGTTATGAACACGGCTGAGCGTTTCAGCGCAGCTGATTCAGGGAGCTGCTATCAAAACCACATCCTTTGTGGCCTGTGCTAATTACCTTGCGTTTTCTTTTAAAGCAACGAAATAATCTGGTTTATGGTTTATTTTCATAGCACTTTTAGTCATCAAAATACATTTCAAACACAAACTAAGATTAGAGCCAGGGTAGAAGCTGCCCTGGGAGGTGGTGGAGTCCCCATCCCTGGAGGTGTTTAAAAGATGGGTAGATGAGGTGCTCAGGGGTGTGGTTTGATAGTGGATAGGTGTGGTTGGACTAGATGATCTCAAAGGTCTTTTCTGACCAAATGATGCTGCCTGTGCTGGGAGTCGATCGCTTGCCTTAATTTTCCTGCGTGCTGCAGGGGCAGTGGGCCTGGTGTTTCCAGCATGCACAGACGTGAAGCGTGGCTTTTCTCTTGCTGTGTGACTGGCAGGAATCTGACAGTCTTTTGGCAAACTCTCCTGCCTTGGAGCCATTCTGGAGTGTTTCTTTTGGACAATTGCATTACAGCAGAGGTTCATTAAATCTGAGGATTTTCTTTGACATAAAACACATGTAGATTCATCCATCAACAGGCATCTATTTCACATTAGCAGGGGTGGGATATGAAGACTGGCTGCCCGCTTTGCTCCAAGTCCACAAATCAAGGAGCAGTTGAAATTAAGGCAAGGAAAATAATTTTCTGCTTTTTAACGGGGCTGATGATTCTCCTTGACCTCAATGTACCAGCAGCAGGCTTCTTCCTGCACCAATATATGGGCATTTCATGTGGTTGCTTGTGTTGTGAAATGATTGCTCGGTGCAACGTGATTTCTTGGTTGGGAGGTGGTTGATCCGAATTCCTGTTTGGGGTTGCTGGCTTGGTTTAGTACCATCACCGAAAGACCCATCTGATTCTTTTGAGCGTGATTTTTATGAGAAATAGTATTGTACATGGAAATCATGGAGATTCCTGGGATTTGGTTAAAAGGCACAATTGCAACATGCTAGATAGTGGATACATCTGTGTTTTGTGGTGTAACTCAGTGGTGGTTGAACTACCAGGTAATCATTCTTGTTCCTTCCTGGAACAGTCAGACTCTTGCTTAAAACGTTTTGCACATCTGATAGGGAGCAGTTTCATCAAAAGGATGTTGGTATAACTTGTCTTTCACATGTTAGAAATGGCTTTACTGATTTTTATCTTAGTGTATTTGAAAACAAAAGATAAATGCTTTTATCTTGCCCTTTTTCCCCTAAAAATCAGTGCATGTGCATTGATTTTCTGGTAAAGTTTAGCATGCCTGGGAAGGCTGCTTTAATAAATCAAGAGCACTTCAAAATTTAATTGGAGTGGAAATGGAGAACGTAGATGAAAAGCATATGTTCTGGACAGGTTATTAAAGTGAGATTTGCAGAGACCCAGGCTTGGAGCTTTGCGCCACACGTTTCAGTGTGGTGGCAGCTGTGAACATGACTGTGTGGGGTGAGGAGGACTGACTGTTCTGGTTTTGTGTGCTGTGCCTGCACTGCTGTTGCAGTTCAAAATCTGATGCTGTTCATGTGCTGTTCATGGGCACAGCGTGCGATTAGGTCTTATCTCTGGCAGCATCAGCTTTCGGTGGCTCATCTCCATCTACAGCTGAGGGTTTGTGGTGTTTGACAGGGGGATGCCTGCTCCTTTCAGTGAGTCAGCTGATAAGAGATTGGGAAGAGCAGGAGAGCAGGAGATGGCTGCTCTAATGTGATTGTGGAAGTTACGATGTGGTGAGGCTGTAGACACTGACATCTGAGCAAGAGGTGATGTTGGTTGGTAGGAGAATGTAGGAGGTCACGCTAATCTGTGGGGACTCGGAAGGTGGCAAGTCTGGAAGGTAACATCCTGAAAATGGGTTTTGATGACCTGTAGTAGAGGAGCTAGGTTTTTCGTGGTTTGCAACAAGCTAGATGATAGTAAAAGTTTTCTTAGAACTCTAAATTGCTTCACAGAATGCTCCTTTACATGAAAACCCTCTGTCATACAATGGTAGCCAGACTTCTTAACCTTCCATCTTTCACCGTGTCTCTACTGTGTGATACAGAGAGCTCGAGTACTCAAGGCAGCTTAAGCCTGAGCATTCCACGAGTGTCCGAAACACCCATTGTGGGCCAGGCACCTCTCTGTTTCGCGTTCTTAGTGAAAGAAATTAAAAAATAGCAATGCCGGACAGACACATTTCAGATCATTTGCAAGCATTTCAACTTTCAAACGCAGCCAGCTCAAGAGTTGCAGGCTGACTGTTACCCTATATCATCATCTCTGGTTAAATGCAAGTAAATATGTTCAGATTTCATATTTTAAAATACAGCCATTTTAAAAATTCAGTGTTGTGTCTGAGGTTGATGGAGAGGCAGGCAAGTGTTCCTAACTGATACACCATCCTAAGATAATTGCAATGAAAGAGCTAACTTGCTCTTTATTGTAGTACACTCTGAAGCGTGCTCTTGCACACCATTATTTATACTATGCATGATATGCGATTGCTAGCACAAGTCTGGGAACAATGATGGAGCAGGATTTAACAGGCATTAGCAAGGGAAGTACACATCCAGCTCATTCTGAGGATCAGTGTTGTGATACTGCCTGCCGTGTTGCCAGTGTGTGCCAGAGTTTTGTTCGTACAGACTGGAGTTCAGTCAGAGGTTCCTCTAGCTTGGTGTTGCCTGGTCCGCTGGTCAGGAAGGTGGATTTTCCAGCACCGCTCTGGGACTGTTCACTCTTCTGACCTTACATTTCTGCTGTTAAGATTTTGGGAGTGGAGGAAGACGCTTTTTGGGAGTGGAGGAAGACGCTATGTTTATGTTATCTGTGGAGTGGGTGGAAGCAAGTGTTACGCTATAACGAGGTTAAATGTTCATAGTAACCCCATGCTGTTGTTTAGATCTCCGTCACGACAGATATATAATATGATATCCATTATTTTCTCTTACTTAACTAGTTTTCTTGGTTTTTCTTGTCTAGATGAGGGCTATTACCAAGGTGGAAAGTTTCAGTTTGAAATTGAAGTTCCTGATGCCTACAATATGGTGGTGAGTATTTGTCATTAATCTCATAGTAGTCATTTTAGATTTCCCTTCCAGGGAACACGACTTAAGAGGGAACTGGACATTGAGACTAAGAAAGGTTCTTCTGTCTGTTTCTGAAATATCAGGGGTTTGTAGAAAAATCTCGTTGCTTGCAGGTTTTGGAGGTCATCTGAGCTCCTGTTCAAAGGTGGGGCACTACTAAAAGTGGGATTTGGTTGCTCAAGGCCTGGGCTGGTTGGCATTTGGAAACCTCTTAGGGTGGAGATTCCACTGCCTCTGTGAATTGGGCCTCTGTTCCAATGTTTAATTGTCTTTGTTGTGAATTGTTTTCCTTTATCAGGTCAGAATTTCCATTTTTGCAGCTTGTCTGCAGCCTCTTGCTTTCTTACTGTGCTTTCTTACCTCTAAGAAGAGCCAGACTCACATTTCCTCTATACCCTCCCAGCAGGGAGCTGTAGAGAGCAGTAAGGTCACCAGCTTCAGCCTTCTTGTCTCCAGGCTGAACAAATCCAGGTCCCTCCGCTCTCCTTGTACTGTGTGTGCCCCAGTCTCATTGCCATCCCAGTGGCCTTCTGCTGGGCTCACTCCAGTTTGCCAGTATAACTGGTACTGGGGAGTTCAAACTGGGACGTGGTCATCCTCGATGCTGTGTTGTGGGGCTCAAGGGGTGGGAATAATAATTTCTCTGGGTATTCTTTTGCAGTCCTGTGTTTGCAACCAAACAGCCCTGAGGCTTTTATTGACTCAATGATATTGTGTCTTAGAGAAAAGAATAAGTGTTTTCAGCTCTTTGGCAGAAGCTGTTTGGCAGTGCAGGTGAGTCAGGCCTGAGAGTCTTCCTTCTGGCTGATGTTCCACTCTCATCTGTTCTCTCCTATTAATTATTCCTGAGACCAGCTCTTAATGATTTTTGTTAAAAAGAATAATATGTGTAAGAGAGATTTAAATAGGTGAAGGGAAAGTTTTCCTCGTTTTGTTTCTGTGGGGCCTTCAAACTGCTGCTCGTAGTTCTGATACTGGACTTGGGTGCTCAGTCCCTTTTGAGAGCACGCAGTGGAGGATGTGGGAAGCACAGATATGGTGACAAGAGGCCTCTTTTGGCACGTTCTTCCAGTTCTGCTGGTTGTCTCACAGGTAGTTTAGTATAAGTATCTTTAAAACATAACAATTTTGGTGGTTCTTAAGCAAACAGCTTTTCAGAGGACCTACAGATGGTTGCGATATTTGATTGCAGATAAACAGAAAGCTCCAGACAGCTTGGCCTTTTCAAGCATGAGAAATGCTGGTATTTCGTTATTGTACTTTACTGAAATTGCAGAAGCTTGCATGGGAGGGGAGGTGCAATTACAGTAAAAATAACTGCAGACATTGTTTTGAGAGTTGAGCTGTCAAAAGAACAAGAGTGACTCCAAAAATGGAAAGCAATTGAGGCTTACATCTGATTCTCAGGAAGTACACCTGCCACTCTGTGTCCTGATAGTTGGATATGTAAGGAAGCTGAACTTATTTGAGCATTTGAGTTACAATATTTGCATTTAGGTCTGTGAATTGCTGGAAGGAGGCCTCATTTTCTTTTAGTTAGAACAGGGTGGAGAGTTTTGCTTGGTTTTGTGACTTTTTTTCCAATCTTTCTCCTTTCTGTATTCTTACTTTTGGTGTTGGTAGTTCAGAGCTCCTCTCTCTGAGAGGCTGAAGAATGTTTAGAGGGGGCTACAAGAGAAATGTGTCCTGGAAGACCCTTGGTATTTGTGTTCAGATGCACCAAGCCTAAATTCAGCATCTTGTATTGGTAGCTGTTGCAGTCACAGCATTATTTACATACATGTACCGAGCAAGTACAGTGGTTGGGGACGTAGTAGTTTGGATTCCCAGACTGAGCTCGGAGAACTTAACCTCACCAAAGAATTTCTTACTGTAGTACTCTAAGGCAGAATCATAGAATCACAGAATGGTTTGTGTCAGAGGGAACCTCAAAGCCCATCCAGCTCCAACCCCCTGCCATGGGCAGGGACACCTCCCACTGGATCCGGTTGCTCCAAGCCACATCCAACCTGGCCTTGAACATCTCCAGGGATGGGGCTGCTCTGGGTAAACCTTACAGGCGATGGGATGAGAGGAAATAGCCTCAAGTTGCACCAGGGTCTGTGCTATAAGGACAAAGGTCATCATTTAAAGTTGTTCTGACTTGGTTGAATCATGCCATCACATACCTGAGAAACACAGCCTTCATGTTCTATGCTGTCTAATTTTTTAGGCATCTTCAGTAAAAGCAGTGTAACCACTGTGGCAGCTGGGCGCAGGGGAACAACAGTGCACAGCATATACATGCATAATATATACTCGTCCTGATTTCTCAAGGTTTTGTATTTAAGGTGTTCACCTAAACAACACTGCTGCAGGAAAGTTGTTTCTTATCCGTTAATGAGAGAGCTGAATGTTAATTTTGGTCTGGGCTTTTTTGATTTTCAATTGCTATAATTAAAAAAATCTTGTTGTTGGTTATGATTCCCTGCTTAGCTCTGGAAGAAAATTTGCAGCAGATGTTAATTAGAGATTTTTCAATTCTGAGCACCTGTCATTCAACACAAAAGTTAAAAGATTTGCCTCTGTGCAACGTAGAATAAAATGTCGTGGGTTGAATATTGGTCTGTGGTCACATTATTAATGAAAATTTATACATTCACAAATATTGAGACAGTTATGCTGAGGCTGTGGTTTGTTTTCTGCCAGGCAAAATAAGATTGAAACAGGTGATGGCAGTTGTAAGAGACTGAATCTTTTTGCTGCCTCAAACCACCTGTTTTCCTGCCCCAAGCCACTTGTTTTCTACTGCAGCAGAGGCAGTGTCCTATAATCCTTCAACCTTACCCCACTCTTGCAAGCAGCTCAGCTGCACGGAGAATTCCTGCTGGCTCCTTGCAGGAGTGCTGAATGTGTTGGTGGCAGGAGTGAAAACACCGGGCAAGACCAGCGAGTCATCATAGCCTTAGCCCAGAGCATGAATCCATTTTCTAACTAATCCTTTTAGCCTACAGGAAAAAAAGCGCACCTGTTTTTAAAGCTACAAAGTGCATAATTTATACTATGTAGTTTCTGTAATGGAATCCTGTAATTTGGCTGCTGCCAAAGCCCTGCATGTTTGCTGCTCCTCTGGGGAATTCTTTCTTTTCCCTTCATTTCTTTTAAGAAGGCATTCAGCTTCTCTACTGGGAAAAGTAGCAGTTGTGTAGGATGATGGCATATCAGAAGAGTATAAGTAACTATAATTAAAGAGGAAAACCTTGTCAGACTGTGCTGTGGACAGCAGCTGTGGCATAGACCTCTGCCCAGGGAGTAATGCTCTGGAGGCCGATTCGTTAAGCAGTGGGTCTGTGCACACAGGGAATAACGGGTCCTTGTGCTTTAGGTGTGACTGACAGGGGTGTACTCTGACTTTTAGCACTGGGGCTAAAAAATATCCTTAATGCTAGGACTCAAGAGCCTAAAATCTGGGGGGCCCGTGGTTTGCAGCATAGGTGCTTTGGAGCAAGTGCTGCTGTCAGGCGCACCCACTTATTTGTGAGCAATGCAGGCAGCTGGTTAGGACTTTGTGGTCTCAAGATGCACCGGTGGAGATTTAGGTTGGATATTAGGAGGAATTTCTTTACTGAAAGGGTTGTCAGGCACTGGCAGAGGCTGCCAGGGAGGTGGTTGAGTCCCCATCCCTGAAGATGTTTAAAAGATGAGTAGGTGTTGTACTTGGGGATGTGGTCTAGTGGTGCACTTAGCAGGGCTGGAGCAATGGTTGGACTCAATGATCTTAAAGGTCTTTTCCAAATAAAACCATTCTGTGATAATCTAAGCCCTGTACCACACAGCTGCCGTACTCAGTATTGGGAATTTTTATTCTGATTATCTGTAAGGCAATAAAGTGTTACATGGATTCTTCCACTGTATCCAGGACTAACTGAACCTTTTGAAGCTGTTTGAGGTCTGGATAATTGTCGAAGCATGCCAGCTTGAGAACTGGAAAGGTCTCCTATTTTTAATCAGTTACTGGAGGCATGAGGATGGTTCAGGTGTGTTTGTGCTACAGGGGAAGCAGTAATTTGCATTGCCCTGCTCCTATGCGAAGGAAGGACTTTTTTAACAATATTTGATTTATGAGATAGCCTGTGGACTGTTTGATGGTGATGGGATGCTGTGTCAGAACAGAAAGCCGGTACTGGTACAGGTGTTGCAGAGAATCATGAGAAGAAAGCTGGAGCAGGGTTAGTTAATTCTCATGCCTCCTCAAACTACCATTGTGTTGGAGATTTAGAACCTGTTGGTAAATCTGTCCCTTGCCATTTTACAGCATTATACTTGTTAGGAAACCATTCATGAGCTTTTGTGTAAAGCAAACAGAACTTTGTTAGTGTTTGTGCTTACAAAGACTGCCAGGAACATTGCTGCCCATGAAACATCAGAGGAAGGTGTGAAACAGCAAGGAAGACATTTAACGGAGGCCATGGCGAATGCCTTTGGCACTGAGTGCAGCTGCCTGACTTCTGTGTCTGCAGCATCTGTTCCCCAAGCACCGCTTTTGTGGTTGACTGGCTGCCCAGAAATAGGGGTCAGGGGGAGATGGCAGAAAAAAAGCAATCAAAACTAATCTGGTGACTGAGAGGTTAATTGATTTTAAGAAACAAGTAAATAAACTCCCATCTTTTCTATCTTGAGCTACAGCTGGTGAAATAATGGACACTACGAGACTGGTGCTTTAAGGAACAGAACCTGAATAATAATAATAATAATCATCATCATCATACTAAGTCACTGACAATAACAACCAACAGTATAATTGTTATTATGTCGCTGACTTCCAGGAGGGAATGAAAGGCCTGGAGCACCTCCACTATGAAGATAGGCTGAGAGAGTTGGGGTTGTTCAGCTTGGAGAAGGCTCTGGGGAGACCTTATTGCAGCAGGGTGGGGTGTAACTGGATGGGCTTTGAGGTCCTCTTTTATGATTCTGCATTCCAAAAAGTGCAGCTGATGAAAAGCTGTACTCCTAGAAACGTTCTAAGCTTGAGTAAAAAGTTTGAGACTGTTTTGTGTGTGCCATTTAATTTTCAGTTGCTGTGCCTTGAGTTATTGGACAAACAGGAAATAAGAGTGGAGAAAAGGCAATGTCTACATTATACGTGGCAGAATTATTGTGGCAATAGGTGTTTCTTCTTTTAGTGCCGGACAGCTCAGTAGCGAACATATTTTCTTATCTCTTTTTCCAAGGATCCTTAGTTATAAGAGTGTTTCGCCATAAAGAAAGTGGGGAAGTTGAGAGCAAAGCGATGGGGCAAACGCATCCTGCTGTTATGCAAATGCAGCTGTTGGAGCTGTTTTGACTCTTGTCTGGAGACTTCATGGAGGAACATAGCTCCACATCCATAACAAGTGATTTAATTGAAGTTATGAAAGGTAACGGTCTGTGCTGATAGATTCCAGTAGACTTGCTACAAGAAATCATCTGCTTGATTGAAAGCTGCGAAGTGTAATTTGGAAAGTGCGGATGGAACAACATGCTGTTGCTAAGCTACCAGGATTTTTATGACCCACTCTTTATTTACTTTATTTACCAGAGCAAATGAGACTGTATTTTAAGAATCTGGATTATTAAATGGTGAGACTGCACTGCTGCACCTTGAATCTTGTGTGCAGTTTTGGGCTCTTCGCTACAAGAAGGACATCGAGGGTCTGGTGTGTCCAGAGGAGGGGAACGGAGCTGGGGAAGGGGCTGGAGAAAAAAGTCGTATGAGAGAAGGCTGAGAGAATTGGGGTTGTTTAGCCTGGAGAAAAGGAGGCTGAGGGGAGACCTCATCACTGCCTGCAACTCCCAGAAAGGAGGTTGTAGCGAGGTGGGTGCTGGTCTCTTCTCCCAAGTGACAAGTGATAGGACGAGAGGAAATGGCCCTAAGTTGCACCAGGGTGGGTTCAGGTTGGAAATCAGGAGTCCCCATTCCTGGAGGCGTTTAAAAGACAGGTAGATGAGGTGCTCAGGGATCTGGTTTAGGTACTGTTCAGGTGTGGTTGAACTCAGTGATCTCAACGGTCTTTTCCAACCAAATGATTTTATGATTCTGTGATTTCAAACTCCCTATGGAATGCGGAGATCTGGTGATCATGCCTGAAAATAAATTTGGTGGCTTTTTATATTAGTGCCTTACGTTTGGCTGTGATGCACCTTCTTGATGCTTCTTGTGATACTTGCTGCTCCAGTGTGAACAGGCTCTTCTGCCGTTAAAAGAATCTGGTCTTTTTGATGTAGTCACTGTCATTGCATCCTCTGCTGGTTTTTAACAAACCCTGCCTTGGATAAGCCTTGGGGTAAAACAGTAGTTGTCTGTGTTAAATTGTTGTCTCACTGCTTAAGTGTTAAGAAACAGAATGATTTGGAACGTTTTCTTTCCTTTGAAGGAGATGGGAGAAGAGAGAAGGTTTTCTTGGCTTTCTTTAAAGAAAGTTATGTTTTCCTAAGAAAAAGTGGAATACCAGCCCAGCTTTTGTCAAGAGCTGAGAGGAGTTAATTCGGAAGAGAAATCTGATGGGTCTCCTGGAGGTTGTTATCGGTGTCTTTATCATACAAACCTGGGCTGTGAATATCAAATAAGTTTGCCTTTTTCAGTTCTGTGACTTGTAACAATGATAGGGTTTCATTTTAAGGGATAACACTGTAATTTGTTTTCTCTTCTGGCAGCCTCCGAAGGTGAAGTGCTTGACAAGAATCTGGCATCCGAACATTACAGAGACGGGAGAAATCTGCCTAAGGTAGCACCAGCATTCTGTGTTTTTTAACCTTGGTGGCTTAGCTGTGTTGTAAAACATTGCACGTTATTTTCATGCCAGCATTGCTTTCAACAGATTCTGCAAATTATTGGCATGTGACCGTTAGGAACTTAGAATTATTGGAAGTATTGTTCTTGCTATTCCATAGAGACCATGTAGAGCCTGGCTTTTCAGGTTCAGACTTAACATTTTGTTCTGTTTGGGGTATAAATGGAAACTCCAGCTTAAATGAAGCTTGGTTGTATTTCTCCCTCCATAAAAGAGGCCTTGAAGGGGGCTCAAGGCTTTACTTGTTTGATGCCTGAATGTGTTAAGTGCTCAAAAACTGTTTATATTTTGAAAAGGAAGGAAAAAGTGTTCCTTAAACTTTGAGAGGAACTATTTTATATTTGCCATTTGTTCTCTTAACATTTAATATCCACCATAAGACATGTTCCAATTACTACAAAACAGGGCTGGGGGAGCATAAGTCAAAATAGGAAGCCCAAAGGCTTTACTTTACAGGTGACAGCTTGTCTGAGGTGTTTTTTGCTTCATAGTAAACGTTTCCTCTTCAAAATCAGTTTCTGAAACTTTGCAATTTCAGCATTTCATCATGAATTGGTGGTGCAATTGGCCAGAAACCAAACATAAACACAAATGAGAAGCACCACTGTCATTTTTCAAGTTAATGGGACATAAAAAAAAAGGTAGATGAAGCAGAAGCAGGGAGTATAAGTGAGATTGAAAGCTGTTCTGAAAATCCAAACCGGTTACCACCATGTGTAGCAAATTAGTGCTTAAAAAGCAGCTAATTTTTTCCTGTAGGTTTAATTTTTCCTTAAGATTTTTACCACTCTAGGGCAATCTGTCACACTTCACGAACAGGTCAGGCTCAGCTGGTGGCAGATAGAGAGCTGATATTAAGGTTTTTAGCCGTAGTGGTCTCCACACTTCATGGAGGGTCATATTAATTGAAGGTTGGTAGAAACCAGCCTGAGGAGGCTGCAGTGTGGTCCTGGTGCTCGACAGTCCCAGCAGGAGCACACAGCGAGGGCTGGTGCCTGTCAGTTTTACCTCACTCGGGGGTCAGAGGGTTTAAAATCACTAGAAAGCGTTCTAAATCCTCTGAGACTCCCTAAAAACCTAGTTGTGCCCAGTCATTTGGAGCTGTGTGCCGGTGGTACAGGAAGGTGGGTTTGGCAAATACAAATTGCTGCTTGTCGTGCATTTGCCAGACCTGTAGTGTCTCAATGCCTCCTGGGACTGCTGCGTTTTACACAGCTGGACTGTTCACTGAGCAGAAGAGAAAGCTATTTGAGGATTGTACTTTTACATAAGTTTAAGTTCCACCAGAGTCCCTGTGGCTCAGACAGCGGAGAAAGGTGAGGCGCTTTGAGTCAAATAGTGCAAGGGAAGGAGCGAATAGGTTAACCGTTCAGAACCAGGAAACAAGAAGAACTAAACACCAAAGGATAGCGAAGAGTTTCAGCTCTGACTACAGTGCAGCATCTTCTGAGATCAAATAAAGCCTTGCATTCTTGCAGATATTTCAGTGTTTCTTGTCTTTTAAATGGCTTTAATTACGAAAGATGAATGTAGTGTCGGAACATCGTAATTGTAATGAAATGAAGTCGATTTTTCAGCATCTGCAGTGGAACATCAGCTTTATTTGATTGTCAGATCCTTTAACACATCCAACCTTCGAGATGTCTTACTGTTTAGATGGAAAAGCTAAAATAGCTTAGATTGCTTTATGCCTGTTATGGAGAATGCACTCTCTATGTAGTACCTGCAATCAGCGTATTGGTCTCTGCTTGAAAATAGCTTCAGTTATTTTTAAAACCAGAAAAAAAATCCCTGTCAGTATTTTTCCCAGCTGTCTTTTACTACACATCTCTCATGCTGTGATAAGGCATTGGTTTGGTAATCGTCCCTGAACTAAAACATACCAAATAGTTAAACTTTTGGTCAAGGGTGATAGTTTTGGGCAGGAAGAGTGTTGTTTCTTTGTGCTTCATAGATTGCAGTTACTTTAGACCATATTAATTAGTTGTAGCATGTACTTATGAATCTTGCCTCCACTGCACAGGTGGATAGAAAACATAAAGATACCCAGAGAGCAGGTGTTTGCTTACTACAGGCTCCAGTTGACTCCTGTTTAGAGCAATATCTAATGTGCATCACTGACTATTTTTCTTCATCCCCCAATTGCCGCAATCTCTGCCTGAGGTGTTTTTTTTCTCCTTGACCACATAAGCTTTCAGAATCGTTTAATCACTCAAAAATTTCCCTGTTTTTCTGCTGCACGGTGAGGTGGTCAGTGTCGGATGCAACTGTCTCAGGAATAGGTGGTATTTGTTAGGGTTTGGTTGCTCCATGATGCAGTGTTGAAGGTTGCTGGAGGAGAAGTGTTCAGAGACTGCTGAATTCTATCATCTGCTGTAGCTCAGTGTTGTGATGTCCCCAGTTATAAAAGCTGATCTAAGTTTATCTCTAATTTCTGTTCCTCAGTGCTGTTGCCAGTCTCTTCAGCCGTGCCAGTGTGGAAACAAAAAGCTCTTTAGGCAGACTTTCCACACGGATTGCCCCCTGCATCCAGTCTGTAGCCTCCAGACTGGCTGCACTGGCGGTGCTGGGTTGAGCAGGGAGATGAGGGAGAGAATAACCTCTGTAACATGTCCCTGCTGGTAAGGGAGGGATTCTGAAGGAGATTTACAGCTTTTTAGTTCAAACTCCCCTTGAATGATACTTTCTGTTTGCAAAAGGGAGGCAGAAGTTTTGTTGGATATGGCGTTTTATGGTGATTAATATGAGACTCATGTTGATTCATCTGAGATCATTACATAAAGCAGATTTTTTTTTTCCTGGACTGGTCTCCCCATTACGGTAATTCTTGGTCATTTAAACTGTAAATCATGTCAGCTGGTCTCTGAGAAAATTTTAAGCTTGTGAGAGCCATGCAGTTCCCAGTTCAGTAGATGTTTTTGCAAGGTCTCTTTAGGATGCTGTGTGTTTGGAAAGAAAAAAAAATCCTCAAAGCCTTTCTCCATGGAGGAATTACTCATGGAATGAGAAGATATTTATGGGGAAAAAAAAGGCTGAGAAGCTGACTGGCTCACATTAGTGGCTGTTTTGGTTACTGTAGGTTCAGAAATAGTGATTTTGCAGTCTTCTCATAGGAACTTTGGTATAAGGGTTTGAAATCACGTTCTGGGAGGTTTCCTTAGGTATGAACACTGGTTGTTAAGGAGCGGTTATCACTTTCAGTCCCACTGTGCCTGAGGACAGTCTTGGATTTTCATAGAATCATAAAGTGGTTTTGGTTGGAAGGGACCTTCCACCCATCCAGTTCCACCTCTCTGCCATGGGCAGGGACACCTCCCACTGGATCAGGTTGCTCCAAGCCCCATCCAACCTGGTGTTTTCTCAGACCCTACTACAGCTGAAGACAAAGCAAATGGGGAACTGCGTTATTGTCCTTCCCCCTTCCTGGTGAAGTTCCTGGCTGCGTCTTCCCCAAGGTGTGCACTCACTCACCTGCTTCAGTCATCTGAAATGCTGCAGAAATTGCACAGTTGGTTTACCCCTGTCTTTCCTTCTGCAAATTCATTCTTGGGCAACACAAGGAAAACTTCTGAAGGTTTATTCCATCTGGATAAGACCAGATGAGTTTTCTGGGACTCCTGTTAGAGACAGCAAAGTCCTGGCAATTTGAGAATTGGCACTTAAAGAGGTTTTTCTGCCCATCAGGTGTCCTGAACCCCTGGTAAAACAGTGGCTTTTGTGGTGGTCCTGGCAGCTCATCAAAGGCAGCTTCTTGAAGCACTGAATCTCTGCTGGTTGTGCTGTCTGAGAACTTCCTAGCAGCCCAGCTGCTCTGTGACAGCAGGATCTGAGGATAACAGGTCTTTGAGCAGAAGCTACATGCAGGTGCTTGTTCATCCACTAAACTGGTTCCATGGTGTGTTTTCTGTATTTCTGCTCATTTAGGTGTTCATTCTGCTATTTGTGTGTATGATGTTCTGAGAGCCAATCCCTATCCAGAGCTCCAGCTGTCTGGCAGTTATATCTAGGTCATGCCCACCGAGAGCAAGAGATGCAGTTTCTCTAGATACCCTGTGCTAGGAGAAGATTTTGATTAGGGGCCTGATCATAAAATCACTATTTTTTGTTGGAAAAGACCTTTAAGATCATAGAGTTTAATCATTGATCCAGCCCTACTAAGTCCACCACCAGCCCATGTCCCCAAGCACATCATCTGCTCATCTTTTAAATCCCTCCAAGGTTGGGGACTCAACCACCTTCCTGGGCAGCCTCTGCCAACGCTTGCATGTGATCCCCTTGATGATTCCTAGTCTGTAGGAAGCAAGTGGATGCTGCTCTAAAAATTAATTACATCAGCAAATGAGAAATATCAGGGGAAGGGATATATGTGCATCCTTGTTGCTTTTCTGCTCTTGAAGAGATATGATGTCTCCTCTCATGTCCGGGCTGCTGATGTCTCCAGCTGGAGATGTGCCAGGAGTGCTCTGAGGCTCTGGGGAGCTGGAAGGATGTTAGTGAAGCTTAGCTGAAAAACTCGGGCACTTTGAGCTCTCTCAGTGGATATTTTTATGCCTTATTTTGTGTGTATTAATTATTCCTCCCTCTCAAGTTCGCAGTGAGGTATGCAAAGAGGTGGAGGGGAGAACTGTAGCAAAATGTTATGACAAACACACAAAGCAATCTAAAAAGTCCATTATTTGCTCCAAACTTGAAAATCCCGGCTCTTGCCTGTTCAGCAACACTTTTGGTTTTACTTTTGTACTGTGAACAATCGCAGCCACAAGATGCTATTTTTAATGCTCTTGAAATTAGTTTTGAGCAGCTCTAGTGGTAATGGTATATTTTGTCTTTTTAAAGGCACATTAGCAGCACAGTTAAGATGGAATAGCCTTGTTCACTGTCTTCCTCCTGTTCCTAGCATCTCTACATTGAGCAAGGACTAATGCTAGTCGTACTGTGTTTCTTTGGCTTAAAACCTCGGCGCATTCAGTAAATAACTATGGATAGACTGTATGGTCCAGTCATCAACTGTAACTTAAAAAATGGCTTCATACACTTCATCCTGAAAGTTGGTAATGCCTGATAGTGTAAGACTGTTTCACTTTAACCCTGTCATTTCAGTAGCAGAAGCTGATGGTGACGATGAATTTTCGTGCTTTGTTATTTTGCTGTCCGAGTTTTCACTTCTAGATAGCTGCTTAATGGATTGTGAACTGGCACATCAAGTTTTCCAGACTCTTTGTTTCTCATTCAAATTATGACTTTGCCTTCCCCAAATGCAAGCAAGGATTCAGCTCACTTCTCACTTATGCTCTGGTCTCCAGTATTTTTACCTCTCACGACTGCTGATGCTTTGACCTGTAAGTCCAGAAATGCCTGACCGACTGATTACACCTCAATTATTTCAACTTGTGAATAGGTCAACAGCATCACTGGCTTAATGTGTAGTGTAATATGCAGGTCATATAAAATTGCTATGCTCTATGCATGGGAAGCCTGTCTTATGCATTTATATCAGTATATCCATATGCATTTATATTAATATATTAATACATATCTATATTAAAATTGAAGAGTGTGTATTATAGCCTATAAGGAACTTTTTCCTCCTGTAAGCAACCTCTCGTGCCCAGAGTAGTCTCCATCGTGCTTTCCAAGTGGGGGATGTTTGATGATGGGTTTGTCTGTAAAGCCTGGCAGCCTAAGTCCATGCAGCTGACCTGCTGGAAGGGGACCGCAAGGCCCTGCCACTTGGCTTTCCAGTAGCTCCAGGTGCAGCTGCTCATGCTACAGAACCTTCCTGAGCAGACAGGCCAAAACTGTTTCACTTTCTATCCCTGCATTCAAGAAGCTGAAGCCCTCCTCTCACAGAAGAGAGGGTGGTAATCTGCTTTCTTGCCAGCCCACCAAAAATACTCTTGTTTGGGTTGAAGTGGGTACATTTGGTGAGGGGTCATTCTCTGAGCCTCTCTCTTCACCAGAGATAAACGTGTTCTGAACTGGAGCACGTGTCTGTGCTCAGGAGACAGTAAAGGTTCGATGTTGAGACTGTCGTGAGTGTTTCTGTCACAGTTATTTTGCTTGGTGAAAAGTATTCTGGGTTTTTTTGACAAAGCTTGAGCTCAGAGTGGGGAATCTGTACTGACACAATGTTGAGTGTGATTCAAGGAAAGCTTACTAACCTTTGTGCTTTAAAATCCCAGTACTAGATACAGAGCAAGCGATCTGTGATGCTTGTGTTGCAATTACTTCTTAAGTGCTTAATGTTTTCTAAGAAGATTCTGACAAAGGCTGTTTAACGCGAAGTTGCACTGTATAATATGTGTGTCTCTTTTCCAGTTTATTGAGAGAACATTCAATTGATGGCACTGGCTGGGCTCCAACTAGAACATTAAAGGTACTATTTCCTTTTAGATACATACGTCGAACTAGATATATCTCTTAAAATACTTTTATGGACTTGGAAGAAAACAGATAATGGGGTTTGCTCTAGAAACAACTGAGGGTTTTGTCTTCAAGTCTTGGTGGCAATACTGAAACAAATATGGTGCTAACTGATTCTAGGAATGCTTGCTAGCTTTAGTGTAGCTGCACAAATACTGATAAAAGGTTCTGTAGAATGGTACGGCTACAGGTGACCCTGAGGAACCTAGCTCAGTAAGACTGGTCTGCTTTTATACCCAGGCAACAAATACAAGAGCATGATGTGAGCAGGACTAACGGTAATCCATAACCCTTCTAGTTTCCGTTGTCTTCACATTCCTGATGAATCCCTATCCCATCTTCCTCTCCCTCCCCAAAGTTCCTCTGAGTGGAAGAACTTGGAAAAGTGAAAGGCAAGTTGCATTTGGGAGAAATGAAACACCGTGTGGAACAGAATCTGTGTACCTACTGCACCGTCCTGAGTTCTGTTTCATCCTTGGTGTTCAAAGTGGGGGAGCAGCGCATCCTCACTTAGGGGTTGCCTAAAGCAGGACACTTGTGGCTGTTTTAGTCACTCTAGCAGGGAGCTGCCTCCTCCCTTTAACCTTGCCTCAAGTGTCATTGCACCCGAGTCACTAAAGTGTAAGTGCGCCCTGGTCCCTGCGGTTGTGCCGCTGCGACTGGGATTGCAGGCTGGATCAGCGGTCGGTCCCCCCAGCCGGGCAGCAGTAACACCCTCAGTCATGGTTCTTGAATGCAAGTTTTATCCAATACTTCCTTTCCATTTTGGTGCTCTGAATGAGATCTGTGAATTTCTTCATCTGTAAAATGTCTCCATGAGTATCTGACTTTCTGCAAAGCAAAGTAGAATCAATGTGTGTAGTGTTTTGTGGGGTTTAAACACCCTTTCCCTATTTTTTTTCATCAGCTAGTATGGTTTTGGTTTGCCTCTGGGGTTTCTGTTTTCATATTAGGTTAATTCAAGACACTGACTGGGTAATTAAGTTAAACGGTTCTGTGCTTATCCCTGTATTTCATTCATTTTTGGATGACAAGTTTTAAGGTTCAGCTGTTGGAAAATTAGTACACAGATACTGCAACTGGACGAGAATGTGCATATGTTTTTATCTGCTCTCCTGGCTTTGCTCACGGTATCTGTCTCATAAAGATTAAAATCCTACTGCACATTAGAGCTCTGGGTGGGAATAACTTTTGACGTTATGTGTACTTATCTTCCTGTCCTCAGGGATGATGTATTAATCTTCTTTTCCATTTCACTTTTACATCAGTTCGCTAGTTGCATGTGATTAATTTCATAGATTAAACATCCTGGAGTCTCAGCTGCCATGAGGCTCAAATTGCTGAATATTATGAAGTATTTTAGGGTGTTTTTACCTTCGGTTAGGAAAAGAAACCTCTGAGACCCCAAACAAAAAAGCTCAGGAACCTTGTGGGTATTGAAAGAAAGATTCAGCCAGAGAGAAGGCAAGAGCAGCTAAACTTTAAAAAGAATAAAATGAATATCCCCTTTGGATTTTGTTTGTTCCCTATGGGTGCTGAAGCACCACAATGGCAAGCTCATGTTTTATAGCTTTAAAGAAGCCCACTCCAAAGAGCAAAGTTCTCGTTCCTTACTTTTTGCCTTCAAGGTCTCAAATTTACGTCAGATTGGGGATTTAGTGAGTGTCCTCTTGCTTGTCATGGAGTTGTTTCGTCCAGGTGCTTAGAGTCCAGTCTACACATGCTTCTGAGATGGAAAATCGGAGAATGGTTTGGGCTGGAAAGAACCTCAAAGCCCATCCAGTGGATCAGGCTGCTCAAAGCCCCATCCAACTTGGCCTTGGATACCTCCAGAGATCAGGCAGCCACGACTTCCCTGGGCATCCTGTAGCGGGGCGTCACCACCCTCAGAATGTGAAGAGTATGGAAAATATGGAGTTGTCCTGGTTTATTGGCAGTGTGGCCACACAGACAAGGTATCTGGCTTTGCATCAATAACTGTGGTGGGTACATTTTAACTACAGACCATGGAATTACATGGACTAGTGAGAGACCAGGAGCAAACCACAGTCAGGAGATGTGACCCAGGTTACTTTTATCTCTCGACATGCCACTAATCCAGCCTTCCTGAGACCTTTGTTTCCAGAAATTTTGGCATTGGAGATTGGCTCATGTGACAAGCAGAATACTGTGTGAATTTGCACAGTAGCACTGTGGGTAGTATCCAATCTTGGCCAATAATGGACTTGAAAGCCACTATTCCATATTTGACTCCTCAGTAATGTGAAGGCAGCCTGATTTTCTGGAGGAATAGCACCCAACTTTGTCCAATAAAAGATTCAAACACTGCTAAGACTTTTGATTTGAGAATGACCAGGTCGAATGAGTCTTTGAGCAGCCTGGTCCAGTGGGAGGTGTCCCTGCCCATAGCAGAGGGGTGGAACTGGATGGGCTTTGAGGTCCCTTCCAACCCAAACCATTCTGTGATAATAGGTGTGTGCTGTATTTCTGTGACAAAAAACCAGCAGATGTTACTGCTGCAGCCACTCCGAGTGTGTCAATAAAACCATGCAAATAGAGAACACAACCCCTCAAAAGCCACGTGCACAAACTAGCTCTGCCGTGTGCTACTGTCTGCGTTCATGTTATGTGCTTAACCTTTTAGAAGGCTGAAGGTTTAGAAGTTTTAGATTGTGTCTCATCTTCTCTATCCTTGTGGTGGCAGCAGAGCTCTTATGTGGAAAACCCTTCAAAATCCTTCAAAATAAACTGCTGTGACCTTTTTAGCACTTTCTGTAGTATCAAATAGGTAGGAGCATGGAGAGGCATTTAAATCTTTCTGAAATAATGAAAATCTTCTAAATACTCTGTAAAAGTTACTTGATAAAATGTATTTTAACAGTAGAGAATTCTTCAGGGGGGTGGGTGGAAGCTGACTCAGTTTTGGTTTCTAGTACTTGGTGTCATCTCATCCCTGATTGAATTCTCTGAGTTACTACATGTTGAGCATTATGTTTTTCCCACTTTACTTCTTCCTGCTACTGCACATGTTTTCCATGGAGCACTGGGAACAGCAGCCTGTGCACTAGTGAGGCCACCACAGAAAGTGCTGTTCCTGAATTCCCATGTCATACCTTTTTAATCAGGTTATGAAGAAAATTGGACTTTAACCCTGAAGGAGATCATTCCTGGATTAAAGTTTTAAAACAATCTAGGTAGACTTTTTTGATCACTGTTGATAGGATTGTAAACTATTTCTTACTCCATAGAAACCCTCCGGAGTCCTGAATGCTTAGGGGTTTCTGGCAGCAGTTTGGTCTATGGATTGTGTAAAAACTGATGCAATGCTTTGGAACTGATCTTTGTGTAACTTTTACTTCTTTATAGCTAGCTGTGAGTTAGCAACAGGAGCTTAATTTACCTTTCAGTCTCCATTCTGTTATGTCCCACATCGTTTTATTGCATACGACAATAATCTCTAATCCAGAGTATTCATAAAGCTGAGGGCTGCTGCAGGTATTCTGTGCCTCTGCTCAGAACGTCTGAACTTGCTTTTCTCCTTTTAGGTTTGATGACCAAAATGGAAAAGAAAGTAAATACATGGTTTCAGTTCCACTAGGAAGAAATTCTTCATGATGAGGGTGTTGAGGCCCAGGTTGCCCAGGGAAGTTGTGGCTGCCCCGTCCCAGATGATGTTCAAGGCCAGGGTGAATGAAGCTGTGAGCACCCTGGTCCAGTGGGAGGTGTCCCTGCCCATGGCAGGGGGGTTGGAAATGGAAAGGCTTTGAGTTCCCTTCCAACCCAAACTATTCTATTGTTTACGTCACCAGAAATACTGGCTTTTAAATAGCTAGAGTGAAGTAACGCTATTGCTGTTACTCTGATAACCTGCTTCTTCCCTCTCAATAATTCCCATTTCAAAGTCAAGTGTAGCTCCTGTCGGTCCTCAACGTGCATTGCTTTGTATGTTGTTCGCCACCAGTATCATCTGCCCGGTTAAGATAGGCCTCCCTGCTGCGCATTGGCTTTCTCTCAAATGCTTGTTTGCACTTTGCTATAGAATTATCTCGGGTGATTGATTTTAAAAAATAAAGGAAGAAGTGATCTGTCTATTGTGATTGCCTAATTGGTTCTAAAAGTCAAGCTGTTCCTCCTGCAATTATCTCTAACAAACTCTAACTGGAAATTGGTTGGTGACTGATTTATGAACCATAAAAATAATCAAAACACACTTATGCAACTCTGACTCTGGGGGCCAGAGCAAAGTAATGTTGAAACCAGCATTTTAAATTCATAGAATCATAGAATTGCTTGGATGGAAAAGACCTTTGAGATCATCAAGTCCAACTGTACCTGTCCTCTACTAAACTAGATCCCTGAGCACCTCATTTACCCATCTCCCAAACTCCTCCAGGGATGGGGACTCCACCACCTCCCTGGGCAGCCTCTGCCAGTGCCCAAAAACCCTTTCAGTAAAGAATTTTTTCCTGATGTCTAATCTGAAGCTGCCCTGGTGCCACTTGAGGCAATTTCCTCTTGTCTTATCACCTGTCACTTGGGAGAAGAGACCAGCACCGACCTCTCTACAACCTCATTTCAGGCAGTTGTAGCCAGGGATGAGGTCTCCCTTCTCCCTTTTTTCCAGGATAAACAACTCAAGGTCCTTCAGCTGCTCCTCAAAACCCTTTTTCTCCAGCCCCTTCTTCAGCTCCGTTCCCCTTCTCTGGACAGGCTCCAGCCCCTCAATGTCCTTCTGGGAGTGAGGGGCCCAAAACTGAACCCAGGATTCAGTAGGATGGATGTTCAAAGGGAGTATTTGGTCCTTGGTTTTGTGTGCCTGTTTTGATGGAGCTGCAGTGGGTTTCAGATGTTTCAAGAACTCTTTTCTGTAAGATCTTTATGTTTGCTAGTGAGGTGTAGATGCATTCTGATTCTTCATTGAGATATTTTACAGAGGTGGTTTTTTGTTATTTTTGTTTTAGTACTGTCAGGAGTGACAAAAGTAGGAATGAAGACATCAAGGTAGTCTTAGACTGTAGATATGCAGGCAGCTTTTTATAGGAAAACCTTTTTTTATTTTTTCAGGAATTCCTTTCCATAGCTTCAGTTACCAGGTTAGGGAATATCTGTCAGCATTATTAGATAATCTCATCTCAAAGGATTCGACTTGTTTACGATAAACTATTGCTCCTTGGAGTTTATGCATGGGAGGCTTCTTATTTAATTAGCATTTAATCCTACATGGGAAAATACCCCTTATTTGTTGCCTTGGTTCTGCTGTCTTCAGACAGGAAAATTACTTTATTTCAAATCATACAAATGTCAAACTGAAATCTTTTGGAGAAGCAAATTGGAGGGTTTTGACTTAATTTTTCCAGTTTAGGCATAAACCTGAGTGGTTTTTAAAAAACTTCTTTATAAGCACTAAACCTTCATTCTTAATGAAAACGGGTGGCCTGCTGTCAAAATTATATGTAATTAGTGCAGAGGAGTGTTTTAAAGAGACAGGAGCTGTCACTGGCTTCAGGATGAAGGGAAAAAGGAAACCTACATGTTCTGTGTGGTTCTCATTAATTTGTGCTCCTGGTACTGTTTTGTCTTGGCCAACATTATGGTAATATTGTTCTGCTGTTGATTTATTCAAATCCTGTTTGGAACAAGTCTTTATACCGTGCGTAGAGATGTCAAAGCACGTGATTGTCAAAGCTGCCTCCCTGAGTGGACTGTGTTTGTCCCCCGTACAGGTGAGGTAGGGAGAAGGTCATCCAAAGAAGAAAAGGGAGGGCTTCATGACAGTGGCAAAGAGCACAAAATCCAGCTTTTACCATGCAGGAGGAGAAGTCACTGGGAAGTCAAGCATAGCCTAGCAAGGAGGTTCTTGATCTTACATGAATTTGATATCTTATCTCCTGGCATCTTCTTAGTCACGATCACAGAGGCTACAGAACAGAGCACTCAAGACATCGTGTGCGGATGGCAAGGGGACGCTGTCAGGCGCGTGCCTCCTCCTGGTGCAGACCAGTACAGAGCCTTTGAGTGCTGGGGAAGAAAAAGTGGCCCCAGGTAATTGCAGTCGGTTATGTGTGTGGTTACAGTAGCTCATGGCATGCAGGTTGCTGCTTTGGGCAGAAGAATTCTTGTTCAGGCAGCGTGCCTTCCTCTTTTTTCTCTGATATCGTGCAGGAATTAACCCAGCTGGGTGGTGTTCCAGGTTCTGTCTCCGTGCCTCTTGGCACTGTTGCCTTCTTAAAACTTTTTGCACCACTTTCTTCCTGCTTGTACCATTTCCAAGAGCATGGTAGTTACTGTCATCCAAGCCTGCCCCTCACCCAGAGCAGCATGCGGCACAGTGAGAAGGAAGGAGAGGGCTGAGCTCTTAATTCTGAGCGGCTACTTCAGGACACCCTGAGTGAGCTGATGCCCAGACATAGAATCATGGAATGGTTTTGGTTGGAAGGAACCTCAAAGCCCTTGACCTCTCCAGGCCCTCGTGAAAAGCCCCTCCCCAGCATTCCTGTAGCCCCTTTCAGCACTGGAAGCTGCGCTAAGGTCTCTCTGCAGCCTTCTCTTCTCCAGGCTGAGCAACCCCAACTCTCTCAGCCTGTCATCATATGGGAGGTGCTCCAGCCCTCAAATCATCTTAGTGGCTTCCTCTGGATGTGTTCCAACAGCTCCATATCCTCCTTATGTTGGGGATTCCAGAACTGGACACAGGGCTTCGAGGTAGGGTGTCGCGTCCTGCTCGCCACACTTCTGATGTGGCCCAGGACACAGTTGGACTTCTGGGCTACGAGCGCCTGTTGCCACCTGAAGTTGAGATTTTTGTAAGGAGTCATTTCCCCTGCTCTGTCTGTGCCCAGACTGTGAAAATACTTGCACAAATCAATGTCTTTGCTTTATAAAAGACTTGAAAAAGTTTCTTCCTGTCTTTAATGGTTTCTGGGAAAGCTAAATCTTTGTTTTAAATACAGTAGCTGTTGTTGCTGGGCTGTTTTTAAAGAGTGATTCAGTAAACAGTGTAGTATGTTAGTAAATCTGATTAAACTGTGCTTGTTTGCCCCAAATTGTTGATTTCTGAATATGCAATTTGTGTTAACTTTAATCAGTTGAGTAGACTGGTCTCCAGAGGGCGATAGCTTCAGTGTTCATAATCACTGTAGTGTAGTTCATTAAGAAGCTATCACAGAATTCCCCTGGGAATAATTTATAGGAGATTATCTGTTTGCTCTGAAGTAACCTTGGGGACGAACGTCAAGGAGTCAGTCAGAAACGTAAGGGCTTTTACAGGAGCGCTCCTGCATGCTTGGCAATTCACAACTGCCTTGGCCTGGGAGAAGAACAGGCTAGAGTTGTTCCTCTTTTCTTCCCTCTGGTATATTCGAGCACAGAAGAAATCGTTTTCCACCCTTCCTCCGCCTTTTGTGTTTGCTAACTGGAGCAGTTCATGCCATTTAAATCACCCAGAGCCCTCTGAGTGAGCTGCTGCCTCGTGTTTGGGTGGGAGGCTTGAGTTGGAGAACTGGGATGGCCTTTGTGGATGATTAAAGAAAGCTGGCGTTCTGTTCAGTGCCTTTATTCCAGGTGGAAACGGTGTTTGACCTACTGTGGGAATTCTGTAAGATGCCGTAGCAGTACTGCATGTGGGATTAGAGGAACCATATAGGAGAGGAAAAGTGAGCGATAATCTTTTATTTAGGAGAAGGCTGCTTGGGAGGGAAGCAGGCTTTTTGTAAGCTGAGAAGTGCCTAACATCTCTGGACTGAAAAGATGCTTTTTTAAACCCAGTGCTGAGTTTTGTGCATCAGTTCCAGCATGGTGGTTGCAGAGAGGTCCTTGATCCACAGGGGATATTGGAGACATTTGAGGAGGCACCTGGAGGAGTCAGAGAAGTCCCACAGAGCCTGGGAAGGTGGGGCAAGCTGGGATGAAGGATGCTTAGTTTTCCAGGCTGTGCTGCAGAGAGAAGAGCTGTAGAGACGACAAAAAAAGGTGAATGGAAGTGGAAACCCACTTTGAGCTGGTGTGTGGGCAGGCAGGACAGCACAGAGGCGCCCCAGGAGGCAGCCGGGCAGTGACCTGACTTGCAGCATATTGGGTTCAGGTGGCATTGCAAGCCCTTTTCCAAAATGTGGTGTACAAAGCTTGGCACTTGTTTAACTGGAGTTACTGCTTCAGTGTGTAGGGAAGAAAAAAACGGCTTCAGACATCTGCTTGTATCGGCAACTGCTGCTCCTTTCATTGCCCTGAATGGATTAAATTGTTTGCACATCAAAAATGGTGTAGTAAAGGGATTTGATTTAATCAGTCTATTAGATCAGAAATGCTGTTTAGAGTATGTGGAGCTTCTGAAGAAGTTTCTTTGATTGAACATTCATTAGTTGTTTTTGTTTGCCTTTTTCTCTGCATAAATTGCTGTATTAGATATAGATATGTATATAGATGTATTAGATAAAGGAAAACCTTGATTTAAAATTTACCTGTGTCACGGCTTAGCCCTGGCCTGGCCAATTTCAGCCAGCTAAAACCAAATGGTTGTGCTTCCCGTTCCCTTCCTCCCACCCCCAGGAAAAGGAAAATGAGAGGAAAAAAAGGCTTCCATGTTGGAAAACTAAAAAAGCTTTAATAAAATAGTAATAATAAAATAGGTAGAATTATCTGAGGTCACATCCTCACCCCTCGTGACTGTCTGTCACCACAAATGCTGCAGAGCGAATATAAGGGAATGAGTCCAAGGCTGGAAAGGAGCTGAGCTCAGGAACTGGATTCAGGAACACACGGTTGTGGGGTCAAGGCAAACAGACAGACGAGGTCCTCACTGGATGGCAGCCATCACAGAGGAGAGACCCTTATGATCTGTTAAGTTTATACTGAGAATGATGTCTGTGGGATGGAACACTCTGTTGGTCAGTTTGGGGGCACCTCTCCAGCCCTTTTTTTGTGACCTTTTTCGCCTCTTTGACTTAGAGCATCCACCAGCTCTGGAATGACTTTGGTTTCTATAGGAATAAGTGTGTTTGTCTTTCTGCATCCCTGTGTTATCACTGCTAGAGAGAAACACTGTCTGAAAAACATGTAGTTTCAGAAAATGAAGTTACTGAGACCAGACAGAGCTGAAGTCAGAAAAATGATTTTGGTTTAGCTCAAACCACAACAATGTGTTTGCCCTCTCTTCGGAAGCGTGTGCAGTTGTATTTCCACATCGGCAGCATCGCTAACACTTGTCTGTTAGATGGTCTCAGTAGCATCACTTTGGGGCAGCGGTTGTGATGCTGCCACTTAAGAAGATTGTCTGGATTGGCACCTCCTACAAACGCAGCGCTCCGAGACTCTGGCCTCGGGAGAGGCTATTTCATAAGCTGTATTTAGTATTTTGGTTCATTGCTCTTCAGCTTCAAGCATTGCTGCAGTGCAGGGTTTTTCCCCTCATTTATCATGCCATAAATATTAATAAATCTGTGGGCAGGGGTTTAATGTAACTTTTCACTCAAATGCAACACAGAAATACTCAAGGAAAAGAGCTGACATGAAGGGTTATTTATAACAGTCTCTTGGCCTTCTGACTTGTTTCTGTTGACTTTCCCATGCTTGAGCTCCAAGTGGTGACAGTGCCATGAGCCCTGTGTTTCCTTCATCACCCCCTCTTCCACTTTCCAGGTGCTGCTCTGCTTGGGAACCCCAGCTCCTTAGCTCAAGTGTAGCCAAGGATGCTGTTTTATTAAATTAAAAGAAAACAGAAGGTTTTGAACTGCTAAATCTGACAGGGTCTGTTCTTTGGTGGTTTGCAAATCCTTTTGGTTAGGCAGGGAAGTGTGAGGCAGTTCAGGCAAGGGTTTATCTGTGAGCATCTCTGTGGAGGTGAAGAATGCAAAATGATTATTTTTCCATTGCAACAGTGTCAGGCTTTTCAGATATGAAATACTTGCTTCACTTCTCATCTGTCCCATCCCACTTCCCTTCCTCAATATCCTAGATTTAAATCCAGGCGAACCTCAAATTCATTACAAAACTGTTGCCTACTGGTAGTAATTTAGCGTTATTTTTCATGGAGCCGTGCAAGGTTATGAAATGAATTCAGCAAATCATAAACGTGAATAGGTGGAAACAGAAGAGAAATGGTATTAAGAATTTCACTCATAAGTTACTCAGTAATAGTAATAGTCCTTTTATGCTTTTTGGTGTCTAGAATAGCTGTGAAAATCTACACTGCTCTGAAAACTCACAGCCCACAGAGGTCTTTGCTGGTTTTTTGGTGTTTGGGGTTTTGGGGTTTTTTTTTGATAGAACTCTTCAAAGCTAGCTTGAGTTAAATAATGAGTCGAGTGTTCCGAAGCCTTAAAACCAGGGTTCAACAAAGGAGGATTTGTGAGCAAGTTAAATTGGCTTCAAAAGGGGGTGCTTGCGGAATGATACGAGGATACAGTTTACACTTCTGCTTGCAGTTGCAGCATTTACTTGTGTGGGGCAGGACCCGCCACCACTTGTCTTAGAGCAGGAGGTGTTTTATCTGGAGGGACACTACCCGTGTCCTGCTGGGGAGGCTCAGGAGACCAGGGCTTCAGCACTCCCACATCTAAAGAGAGGTGATCTCATCAGAATCGTAGAATGGTTTGGGTTGGAAGGGACCTTAAAGTTCCTCCAGTTCCATGCCCTGCCATGGGCAGGGACACTTCCCACTGGACCAGGCTGTTTGAAGTCCCATCCAACCTGGCCTTGAACACGTCCAGGCATGGTCAGCTACAACAATCAGTGTGACCGAGTTTCTCTTTTGCCACGCTGATAAGGGGTTGAACAGTTGTGAACAACTTGCAACCCTGTGAATGTCTTCTTGGTGTTCAGGTGGGATTTGGAAATGGACAGTGCGTGAGTCTGAGCTCCTTGTAGCTCTTCAGGATGTATTTTAACATCAGTATTGCAGCTCAGCATCACATTCTTCAGCTAGTCTTCTCTCACGTGGTGTAGATGAAAGGCAACCCTTAAAAAGCTAATTTATTCTTGCTTCTTCAAGTGGAACAAAGCAAATTACTGTGGTTTAGTGAGGTCCCGTTATCAGAGGTTGCAAGAAACACACAGTAGGTTAAAAGATGCAAGAAGTTCTTAATGGTCCCAAGACATTCACTCTGCCTCTGTGAGGGGCAGTGCAGCCTCCAAGGGCAGCAGTGGAAGGGGCTCCTGATCTCCTGGGGTCAGAGCATCCTCTGTGGCTCTCAGCCATCTCTGGTACCCACCCAGCATCCGTGCTGCCAGCAGCATATGTAGGGACACTCGAGTGGAGCAGTCCCCAAGAGCAGAGGTGCTGTGGCAGCCTGTGCTGCCTAAATGCTGGAGTGTGAAGTGGAGGCTGAGACCTTCATGCCTGTCCCTGTTCTCCAGGCTCTCCACACCCCTGAAATCTTGCTTTAATTGGTGACTTTGCCTTATTTTTTCTCGGACCACCGCCCTGTGGAAATAATTTATTCCCAGGATTGCTTAACGCAGGTGTCCTTAATGCCGTGTTTTGCCAACCTCTTCTGTGCCTGGTTTCTCTGGCAGGAGTTGTAGTTGAACAAGCAGCACAGAACTGGAATAGAGGTCAAAATTATGACTTTCATCCATTATTTGAAATGTTCTGCTTTTTGTCAGAGCTGTGGAGGCAGTGGCAGCGTGATCATTTGGGAGTAGGGCTGACTCTTCAGCACCATACAGATACCTGTAATTCTGAGGTGTCTTGGGTCTGCCCTGCTGGGCAGTTTGTGTGTCTGTGCTGCCATGGAAGGTGATTTCACAGAATGTGCTGAGTTGGAGGAGATCCACAAGGATCATCAAGTCCAGATTCTGTCCCTGCACAGGACAACCCCAACATTCACACTGTGGGGCTGAGAGCATTGGACAAATGCTTCTGGAATATTGTCAGGCTTGGTGCCCTGACTGCTTCCCTGGGAGCTGTTCCAGTGCTCCACCATCCTCTGGGGGAAGAACCTTCTCCTATAATCCATCGTAACCCTTCCCTGGCATATCTTCCTGCTGTTCCCTAGGGTCCTGTCATTGGTCACCAGAGAGATGAGCTTTGTGCCGCCTCCTTCTCTTGTGAGGAAGCTGTTAACTGTGATGAGATCTCCCCACCATCTCCTCTTCTCCAGGCCGGATAGACCAAGTAACTTCAGCCGCTCCTCATGTGGCTTTTGAAAAAGTTGCTCTTTGCCACATTTGGTGCTTGCAGAAGCTCCGTGAGGAGGAGATGCTGAAACTGAAAACACTGCCTGACAATACAAGCTTTGCTAGGCAGATTCATGTTATTGAAAGCTGATAAACCGAGTTGGTTTTTTGTGCAGGATCAAAGGAAAATTGGATTGTGAGTGGCTGCTGTTCGGATAATGCTGACATTGTGTCTTTTTCATTAGGGCATAATTGGACAGCATTCTTGAGGGATATGGGTTTCTGTGGTCCATCGCTCCCAGCGGAGGGCCCAAAGCAGGGAACAAACTGAAATCATAGAATGGTTTGGGTTGGAAGGGACCTTAAAGCCCATCCAGTTCCAACCCCCTGCTGTGAGCAGGGACACCTCCCACTGGATCAGGTTGCTCAAAGTCCCATCCAACCTGGCCTTGAACACCTCCAGGGATGGGGCAGCCACCACTTCCCTGGGCAACCTGTGTAGAGGCCTCTCCTCCCTCAGTGTGAAGAATTTCTTCCTAATATTTAGTCTCAAACTTCCCCCTTCCAATTTAAAGCCATTTCAAGTTCTTCGCTGTGGATGGGAAGTTTTTACTTTGAGGCTTTATCTTTATTGTGAAAGCCATGAAGTCTTTACTATGCAGCATTTGTGCTGCTGCTGGAAATCAGGCAGCGTGGGTTTCATGGGCAGGTGCTCAGTGCTGGCAGGATGTAAGGGCTGGAGATGAAGCACTGGTAGGTGCGAGCTCCAATGCCCAGGCTTCAGCAGGTTTTGCAGCCAGGTAGCTTAGTTCTATTGCTACTGAAGCAGATAATCTTTCCTCTAGGCAGAAAAGCTCAGCCTCGGGAGTTGGTGGTAGGTGGTGCTTTTAAGTTTCTTTCTGTACTATTTGGATCCTGTGTGTTTTCTTGTTCTCCAAAGGTTGAGGATGTGGGCCCTTAGCTCAGTGCTGGTGGAACCCTTTTGGAGGTGCCCAAGCCAGAATAAGCTGGGTTTGGTGACACTGAATGAGGGAGTATTTGGAGGCAGATTCCCCTGGAGCTTCCCATTGGCAGGAATTGTGAACTCTCTCTATTTGGCTATGGTTAAATAGGCAGCAGAATTGTTTAAGACACAATGCTTATATAAGAATGGTGTTTCTCTGTATTAGTACTGCATCACAATCTATTTTCCCTGTATTTTGACAGTTTCAAATATATCTGACACCGTTTTAATATTTAATTTTAGAAATAGAGTGCTAAATTAAGTTTTATCCCCTCCCTTAGAACTAAGCAGCGTGGTTTTCAGTTGGTGGCGTGTATGAAGGGATTTTCGCTTTCCTTGGGTAGAGGAGCAACAGGGATAAGGCTGTTAAACACACGGAATGATCTGAAGTTATATTAAATGTGCAGTATTTCAGGTTTGGTGACTTCTAAATATAAAGAACCCATGAAATGGGAAAGCTTTCTCAATATTTTGATATAAGTTAGTAAAACCTCACCCTTAATCTAGATTTGTGTGCTGGTTTAGACCTGTCCCGGCCAATTTCGGCAGCTAAAACTCAGCAATTGGGCACCCAGTTCCCTTCCTACCACCCCCAGGAAAAGGGTAATGAGAGGAAAGACTTGTGGGTTGGAAACAAAAACTATAGCTTTAATGGAATAATAATAATAATAATGAAGAAAATCATAGAAACTAGTAAAATATATACAAATATGAGATCGTGTCCTCACCCCTCAATGACTCTACGTCACCACAGATGCTGCAGAGCAGACGTGAGGGAAAGGCTCCGAGGTTGGAAGGAAGTTAAAGCTCAGGAACTGGATTCAGGAACGAATGGATGTGGGATCAAGGCAAACAGGCAGACGTGGTCCTCGCTGGACACTGGTTGTTGCAGAAGGCAGAGAGACCCTTGTGAACTCTCATTTTATACCAAGAATAGCATCTGTGGAATGGAATGCTCTGTTGGCCAGTGTGGGGTCACCTCTCCTGTCCACCCCTCCCTGCACGTGCGGCCCTTTTTCACCAGCTCAAGGGTGGCTTTGGTTTCTATAGGGGATAAGTAAGCAATGGCCTTTCTGCATCCCAGCGCCCTGTGTTATCACTGCTAGAGAGAATGCTGTCTGAAAAGCATGCAGTTAACTTTCAGAAAATGAAGTTACTTAGACAACACTGAGTTGGAGTCACAAAACTGACTCTAATTGAGGTCAAACCACAATAATTTGCTTTCTTGTAATTTCATGGATTAATAGAAAAACTAAGTATGTGAACGTGTTCCAAACAGCTGAAATGCATCACTAACCCACTGTGCTTTTCCTTTGCAGGATGTCGTCTGGGGGTTAAACTCTTTATTTACTGTAAGTAAATGAATATTTTTGTATATCCCTTTCCTTTTCCCTGCCTGCTTTGGTTTCAGCCTCACCTGATGGGAACCAATCTGTTGCCTCTTAAACTTGAGGTTGTTGTCAGGGGGTGTTGTTTGTACGCGTGTGAACTCAGCCTGTGCTTTCCTTTGTACAGTTGTGACAGTCATACAGATGGTGTGAAATGCCAGATCTTTTGTACATCACTTTTAGTTTTAGTTACAAATCTGTTATGGGATGTTTTGCTAACAAGTTACCTGGGATCTTCTACACAGGATGAATCACAGAACAGTTTGGGTTGGAAAGGACTCTAAGCCCACTCAGTTCCTACCCCCTGCCATGGGCAGGGACACCTCCCACTGGATCAGGGGCTCCAAGCCCCATCCAACCTGGCCTTGAACACCTCCAGGGGTAACCTGGGTCAGGGCCTCCCCACCCTTCTCACTGTGAAGAATTTCTTCCTAATGTCTAATCTAAATCTTCCAATTTAAAGCCATTCCCTCTTGTCCTATCCCTGCACTCCCTGATCGAGAGCCCCTCCCCAGCTTTCCTGCAGCCCCTTTCAGTCCTGGAAGCTGCTCTAAGGTCTCCCCAGAGCCTTCTCTTCTCCAGGTTAAAATTCCTTCCACTGGTCTGCAGGAAATAGAGATTCACATTGCTCTGAGCAGGAATTGTGTTGTTGGTTTTTAAACACAATACTTAGGAATTAATGACTTCCCAGCAGTCTCATTCCTAGTTTGAATATAGATGTTCAAGGGCCTTGTTACCCACTCCCTGCGTTTTGCATAAACCCTAGTTTGTCACCAAAATGATAACGATTTTGTTCAGGGATCTCATTTCCCCCTTTTGCCTTAGATTGGCAGGAGCAAAACCCTAATTACAACTTGAAAATGGAGGACAGGGCAGGAAGCTGCCCAAGTAGGCAGGATACGGCAGCTGCCTTTGCGCTAAAAGCAGAGAGTGGCCAAGTCCTACTGTGCCGAAGCTGCTTCTTTAGGGAGTGCAGGATTATTGTCCCCTTCAGCAGCGACAGCTGCTGAAGGGGACAATAATCCTGCACTCCCTAAAGTGCTGTTGCTGCTGAAGTGGGAAGGCCAGGAGGAAGCAAAGAAAGGCACTAACTTGGTTATCACTTTTGTCATTACACTGGAGAGAACTGCTCTGGGGTGTCCAGAGGAGGCAGTGAAAGACTTTGGCTGAGAAGCATTGTTGTGGGCTTCGCTAGTCCTGGGCCTAGACCAGGACTGGCTGCAATCTCCTAGCTTTGGTGGCATCCAAAGGCGTGATTTATTGCAACCAGTTTCTTTGGTAAATAGGTTTAGAGGATTGGAGAGCGTTTGCCTTTTCAACAAAGAGGAGTTGCATCCCACAGATAGGCTCCCACTGCGTGCTAGGTGACTGGGAGAAAGTGAAATCCACTGGAGGTACAAAGAAGCGCCTGTAAAAATAATCTGTTGGGCAAACAGCTGCAGCCAGCGATGGTCACGCATCGGGGACAACAGGGATTTGTCACGGCCAGTAGGAACCATCCTGGCTTGTCTGTTGGGTTGCTCTCACCCCCGGCTTCTTACAAGCTTGGAAAAGCTGGCATTGGCTCAGACTGGCCTTGCAGATTGTTGTGAGGCTTTCTTGAAGAAAGGAAGGGAAAATGAGGTGGAGTGGGGTCCTGGCTTGAATTAAACAAGAGGTTCACTGCTTGAAAATGAGTCAGAGAGTGACAGGAGCCTTTCACGTGTTTCACTGCTGTCACAGACTAACCTCAGACTGGGGAGAGTGAGCTGGGGTTTCGGCAGAATGGGGGATTTTGTGATTTTGTTTTTTTATAATGATTCCCCTTCTCTCAGCATCTTCTTTTCCTTTGGTTTCAACTCTAGACCCTTTCTCCTTCTGAAGTGAATATTAATTGAGATTAAACCAGCAGACCTGAGATTCATTTTGATTATTTCTGCTCCTTGTGGTCTTTGCACTCCCTTTCCTCTGGGCCCTGTTTTTCCCATTGCACTAAAACCTCCCTGTCTCCCAGGCTCCAGGTTGTTTCTTCTCAGAAGGAATGAGATTGCTTCGTTCTTGGGGGTGCTATTATGAAACTCTTCCTACTTTATCACCAGGCTGATTGCAAGAGTCTTTTTTGAGGGTTTATTTTACCCTTGAACAAAAATCAGCAGGAATTGTGTGTGCATTCCTTTGAAATTTGATTTAAAACTCAGTTTTCCAATAGAAACGCATCACTGGAGGAGAAAGCAGTGTCACGGGGCTGTGTGTGGTGTGCTGCCAGATAGGGTCAAATACCATGCTGCTGTTGTCCTTTAATTGACTCATTATTTGGTTTGCAATCATCAAACTCATTGACATTTCCCTTTGGCGGGGGTGCCTGTCAAGGTAGTGAGAAAGTGGCACCACGTTTGCTGGTCTTCGCTTTGTTTCATTACCTTGTTCGTTAGGGCTCTGGATTCCTTGTGTAATGCAGGGAGTGGAAACCCTGTAACGTTCTCTTTTTTACTTCCCCCACCCCAGGATCTTCTGAATTTCGACGATCCTTTGAATATTGAGGCAGCAGAGCATCATTTGCGTGACAAGGTGAGTCAGTGGTTTATTTAAAGCACGTTGTTCCTAAACAAATCTGCATACTGCACTGGCGATTCCTAGTCAGTCCTTTTAAAGCATTGGAGCTGGTGCTTCAGGCAGTGACTCATTGTACCAGCAACCCTTTATTCAAACAAAATGTGCTTTATCTGGGAAAGTAAACATGACACAGTAGCGGTGCTCGCCATATGCTAGACTTGATGACCCTAATGTAGTCATAGCTCCAAAATATGTGATCTTTTCCTTCTTGTTCCTGAGATTTTTTCCCTGTGTCATGTTTTAGCCCTGGCCTGACATATTTCAGCAGCTAAAATTGAGCAGTTGGCCTCTCAATTCCCTTCCCCCAGGCACCCAGGGAAAGGGAAGTGAGAGGGAAAATTCTTGCAGGTTGGAAATGAAAACAGCCTTAATAATAATAATAGTAGTAGTAGTAAAGATAATAATAATATATGAAATTGTGCTCTCGATGACTACTTCACCACAAACACTGCAGGGAACACAAGGTGAGTGGCAGGAGGGAGCTGGGCTCAGGAACTGGATTCAGGAACACATGGATCCAGGATGGAGGCAAACAGACAAACGAGGTCCTCCCTGGATGTCAGCCAATGCAGAAGAGAGAGACCCTTGTGATCTCTCAGTTTTAGATGGAGAATGATACGGATGGAATGCTCTGTTGGTCAGTTTGGGGTCACCGCTTCTGTCCGCCTCTCCATGCAGGTGCGACCTCTTTTCTCCTCTTTGGCTTACAGCTCCACCAGCTCAAGGATGGACTTGGTTTCTGTAGGAATAAGTGTAAGCATTGGCCTTTCTGCATCCCCGTGCCCTGTGTGATCACTGCTAGAGAGGGACACTGTCTGAAAAGCTTGATGTTAACTTTCCAAAAATGAAGTTACTCAGATGAGACTGAGCTGAAGTGGGAAAACTCTATCTCCTTTAGCTCAAAACCTGAAGTTGTATGTGTTTTGTGCAGCTGTGTGAGTAGCCTTTACCCCAAAATGCTTGCAAAAAGATCTCATCCTTCTCTTCTCTTCAAAATGCAGCTTTTTTTCTTCTCAACTCTTACATTTTACTTGCTTTAATTAAGCCAGAAGTAATTTTGGCACGTTTGAAAGCCAGGGGTGGAAAATTTATGGGTTTTTTTTTCACTAATCCTAGTTGTTCTGGGCAGAGCAAAGCTTGGTATGGAGTAGTATCCCGATGAACCTCTGTGAGATGCATGTCTCAATTCAGATTGAGAGTGGAGGCAGAAGTGAACAAAGTTCTGTCATCTTCATTGTGTGGAATGCAGTTGTATCGCTTTGCGTTATGTAGATGCATACCTCAAGGATATAAAAAATACACTTGGTATGCTTGCGATCTCTTGTTTTAATTAAACTCTTCCGACGCTTTTGTTCAAGATAACCTTGAAGATTGAAGAAAGCTTCCAGGTGAATGCTGATTTGAAGAGTTGCTTGAAAGCACAGCCAGGCAGTGCACCTCATTTATCTCATTTTTTTCAAGAGGAAGCACCAGGATTGGCACTTTGTCTTCCCAGCTGTTTTTTGTTTAATGAGATCTTGTAGCTTTTCTGGTATTTATCACTGTTTGAGGGCTGGGATGAGACCTTAAGCCTGAGTTGGGAAAAATCTAGTAGAAACCTACTCTGGAAGAGGGGTTTTTTTATGGTTTCATTATACAGTTTTAGCAAAGAGTGCCAGGAAGCCTTCCAAGCCTTAAGACACTGAAAGTAGTTGGGTTACAGCCTGAGAAACAAAGCCAGCACAGTGGAGGGTAGCAGGGTGAATCACTTCCTTTGTTTGCATTGTTAGACTGAATTATTCTCTGGTGTCTTGCCCAGAAAATCAATAGCTCTTTGGGAATGGTGAGGCTACGCAGCTATTGCTGAGGGTCAAACTTGGCACTTGATTTCTTCCAAGAGCCAGGGGAAAAGCAGTTTCTCTGGTGTCTGGGCAGGGTTTTGTAAGGAGTGATGCTCCCATAGTACTGGTAGAATCCTGTGTCAGATCTGCTGAGATTGTGGCGGGTGACTGACCAGCGCTGCCAATAAGTTGTTAGCCCTCAAACCAGCCGAGGAGTGATGAAACACTATGAAATCACTATCCTGCGTCACCTATCCTCATTCAGAAATTGGAAGTCTGGGGAATCCAAAGGAAGGAAGAACGTTACTTGCTTTTAAAAACACACCTTCCTCAAAAACAGAGAGGTGACCACACAAAATAGGTGGTAGCATGGACATTTTATCATAGAATCATAGCTTCAATCAATGATCTGGATGAGGGGACTGAGTGCACCCTCAGTAAGTTCACATGTGACACTAAGCTGGGTGGAAGGGTTGATCTGCTTGAGGGTGGAGAGGCTCCGCACAGGGACCTGGACAGGCTGGATGAGGCCAGTGGGATGAGATTCAACCAGGCCAAGTGCCGGGTCCTGCGCTTGGGTCGCAACAACCCTGCGCAGTGCTCCAGGCTTGGGGAAGAGTGGCTAGAAAACTGCCTGAGGAAGAAGGACCTGGGGGTGCTGGTTCGTGAGCCAAGTGGCCAAGAAGGCCATAGCATCCTGGCCTGTATCAGACACAGCGTGGCCAGCAGGAGCAGGGCAGTGATTGTGCCCCTGCACTCAGCATTGGTGAGGCTGCACCTCAAATCCTGGGTCCAGTTTTGGACCCCTCACTCCAAGAAGGACATTGAGGGGCTGGAGCGCATCCAGAGAAGGGAGTGGAGCTGGGGAAGGATTTATAGCACCAGCCTTACAACGAGCGGCTGAGGGACCTGGGGTTGTTTAGCCTGGAGAAAAGGAGGCTGAAGGGAGACCTTATCACTATCTACAACTCCCTGAAAGGAGGTTGTAGTGAGGTAGGTGTTAGTCTCTTCCCCCAAATGATGGGCAACAGGACAAGAGGAAGTGGCCTCAAGTTGTGTCAGGGCAGGTTTAGTTTACAACATCAGGAAAAATTTCTTAATCTGTAGGTTTCTGAGGCCCTGGCAGAGGCTGCCGAGGGAGGTAGTGGAGCCCCCATCCCTGGAGGTGTTTAAAAGACGGGTAGTTGAGATGCTTAGGGGTGTGGTTTGGTAGTGGATAGATGTGGTTGGACTTGATCTCAAGTGTCTTTTCCAACCAAATGATTCTGTGATCAAGTCGAAACCAATAATTTTTGTCTGGAGAGATTAAATGATGCAAGGTAGAGGAAAGGCTGCTTTTGCTGTTAGCCTCAGAGGGTGCAACTGCAGCATGAGTTGGTTTAGGTCTCTCTGGGGCGTAGCTGTCACATAACGTGTTGGTGAAACTGCTGTGATCCTGTCCTGTCTCTTGCAATGCCCGATGCGATTGTCGCATGAACATTCATGAATTGTTCTTGAGACATTTTGCGTGGGTGATCAGTCATACAAGCAGTAGGTGTGTAACGTCTGTGCCTTGTAGCAGCCAAACCAAATGCACATCGAGCTGTCCACTGTGGCTCTCCTGGAGGAGATGGCTCAGTCTTTCACTGATGTCATTTTGGATTTTCAGTCCTGGGATCCCTTCACTGACATTCCAGGGTAAGTGTGGCTGCCCCAGAGGTTCACAGCTGATCTGGAACCTGCCTCTGGTTATTTAAAATGTGAGCCTGGAGTTTGTTCAGCTCCATGGGCTGATGTTAAGCCATCAAAAATCACTGCTGCCTTGCAGATGCTGGAAGAAGTCACACTGAAGATATCAGATCTTTATTATTGGTTCTTGGAAAGCTGTACTGTGAATGTTTGTGTTATAGACAAGGCTGAGAGGGACAGTTGTGATCTCTTCCTGCTTAAGGAAGCTCAGACCTAGGGCTTATAACTGAGCACATAGTTGTAGTCTTTGGGAAAGCAGCCTTGTTCTAGGATGTAAAAATGATACAAAATTCACAGCTCAACTTATTCGACTGATTGCTTTAGAAACCTATGTCTTATCTGCCGTCTGAGTTACTGCAGCTTCCGCTTCCAGCCCTCGGGGGCCTCCTTCAGCTCGAGGAAGGAGCTGTCTGTTCCTGAGCCCCTTCCCTTGCAGATTCCTTCAGCCAGTGGTCATTAGGTCACTTCTAAACAAATTCTTCTTTAAAGTACATCCAATTGTTTATACTGTTTGAGTGGTTCTACGGCTGTTCCACACGCACTTTGCGAGATGTCAGTAGGTTTTCAGAAGGTCGTACGATAAATTTGGGCAGAGTCATCAAACATCCGTTGTCATAAACACTGGATAAAGAGATTACCTCTGTATTCAGGCTTGCTACTCCTTGCTTATATATCTAAAACCTACTTTTTTACCAGAAGTCCTATGTTGGAGTTGGTTGTTTTCATGAAAAGACCTTTCCAGCAGCAGGGGATGCTGTCTGCCACCTTGTCTGACTCTTAATTGATTTTGCAGAAATAGGACCCCTGGGTTTGTTTGCATTAAGTGGTGCTGATCAAGTGGTTTCACCATCTCTGCCATCAACTTTGGAAGGCTTCAGTTTCACTAGTCAGCACAGGAAGGACATGAATCTGTTAGAGCAAGGCCAGAAGAGGCCATGGAGATGATTTGAGGACTGGAGCACCTCCCATATGAGGACAGGCTGAGAGAGGTGGGGTTGTTCAGCCTGGAGAAGAGAAGGCTCCAGGGAGACCTTAGAGCAGCTTCCAGTACAGCAAGGTGCTCCAGGAAAGCTGGGGAGGGGCTTGTGATCAGGGGGTGCAGGAAGAGGGTAAGGGGAATGTTTTTAAGCAGAAAGAGGGGAGATTGAGATGATATATCAGGAAGAAATGTTTTCCTGTGAGGGTGGGGAGGCCCTGGCCCAGGTTGCCCAGAGCAGTGGTGGCTGCCCCATCCCTGGAGGTGTCCAAGGCCAGGTTGGATGGGGCTTGGAGCAACCTGGTCTAGTGGGAGGTGTCCCTGCTCATGGCAGGGGGGTTGGAACAGACCTTTAAGGTCCCTTCTGACCCAAACCATTCTGTGATTCTGTGATTGTATTTACCTTGGCAATAAAAAACCAAATCAGCTTAGTGGTTCAGGACTTGTGTATTCCTTAGCCGGAGGTGCTGCGGGAGCTGTGACTGCTTTTTGTTAGCTGGAATTTAGGAAATACTTTCCATACGTACATCTATCACGATTGTTTTGAAATTCTGCCTCAGGACATTACAACCTGCTGGATTCCTTGGAAGCCCTTCTGTTTTCTAGTAGCGTTTGCCTTTGCCAAGGCACATTTCAAATCCGTATGTGCAGTTCACAGCAAGAAATTTCAGCACACTTGCCATGTGGCTTAAAGTAGGAATGTTTTTCCAAATGTTCCTTAGCTTTCTTCCTCACCTGGTCCTGCCATGTCAGGAAAGCTAATGCTGTGTCCTGTTTTAATTGTATTCATTTGTTATGTTTGGTACAATTTAAAAGGCTGAAGCAATTTCTGTCGTCCTGCGGATTAGCCAACGCTCATTTACTTGTTCACCCGGCGTTCTTGAGTTGTTTTAGTATGGGAAGCTGAGTAACATCATCCATGTTCTGTTCCTGCGCAATCTTTCCGTCTCAGTGAAACTCGCCTGTCAGCACTCAGTGCACGGGAGCGCATCCTGCTGCTTCGCTGTGCAGGGATAAGATAGCGCTCTGGGAGGGATTTTTCCCCACCTTGTGAAAATCTAGCCTGCCTTCTTTCATTGGACCTTTACCAGCAGTTGTGAAGTGCCAAAGCTGAGAATCCTAATCGGGGTAAGTGTGCATTTGCCAAAGATCCATCTTAAATGCAAATTTTTTACTTAATTCAGCAAGCCCTGATCTGATTTGCATCTTCCTTGGGAGGCTGTGTTATGTATTTCCAATTAGAGAGCACAGGAACGCACTGAACAGTAGGATTGTTGCCTCTTTGCTGCCTCAAGGTAACTTGTGATTGCGTTGACAAAGATCATTAATGCCATGCTTTTGTGGCCCTCTTTTTGCCTGTCCCAGCCAGAGGCAGGAGCTCTGTTGTGTAGTTATTGCTGGAAACACACGGAGGGGTGAGCCTACTGCTTCCAGACACCACTCCAGATGCCAACCATCCCGATCTATGACTGTACTCTCTTATTCTCTGTTTGTCTGCTTGGTTTTAGAGAACAGACAGCACAGCAACTTTATCTCAAAGGGGTCTTGGTTTTACCTTTTTTATTCTCTGGCCATCTTCTGCTACTCTCAGAAAGGTAGTTTTAATTGCCTTTCTACCTTTTGGGCTCATAGCAAGGCTCAGAGATGTTGTTTTGATCCTTTAATTAGTTTTTGTAGGTTTATGGGGGTGAGTTTGGTTCCACTCCAGGTTTTAGAAAGCCTGGAGACTATAGCTGATGAATTTAGCAGCTCTGGTTGTCAGTGACTGCATTTCTGGTCCATCTGTCTTCAAGTAGCTTTATTTGTTGCTATGATGTTGTTTGTAGGCAGTGGGAGGCCAAGCTGAGAGAGTTGGGGGTGTTCAGCCTGGAGAAGAGAAGGCTCTGGGGTGACCTTAGAGCAGCTTCCAGTACTGAAAGGGGCTCCAGGAAAGGTGGGGAGGGGCTCTTGATCAGGGAGTGCAGGGACAGGACAAGGGGGAACAGTTTTAACCTGAAAGAGGGGAAATGAGGATGAGATTTTAGGTAGAAATGTCTTCTTAGGAAGAAAGAGTGGCGAGGCCCTGCCCCAGGTTGCCCAGGGAAGCTGTGGCTGCCCCATCCCTGGAGGTGTTCAAGGCCAGGTTGGATGGGGCTTTGAGCAGCCTGGTCCAGTGGGAGGTGTCCCCATGGCAGGGACTGGAACTGGGTGGAGTTTGAGGTCCCTTCCAACCCAAACCATTCCGTGATTCTCTGATTGTGTTTCACTCCAAGGGAAGGGGGGTTGTACAACAAGAATGTTAAGGGGGAAATCCCAGGGAGTTGGGAGTTTAACTGCAGTTAAACATGACTCTGGACAATTCATGATGTTCCTAAGGCTGTATTCTTTGGTCTAGTTGAACTGATTTGTAGCTCTTATGGTCTTTAGTCCTTAATAAATCATCCTTACAGCTGCAGTTTATACCCGTGCCCAAATTCTGTCTCTCTGACTTCATGCGAGCCGAAGTCCTCCAGAAGACACCAAGGAGAGTATCTCCAGCCTTGTGTCACCTGGGATGCTGGTGTATTTTCATCAGCTGCACCCTCAGATGCATAACACAGGCAGTGCTGGCACCAGTGATATATGAGGACAGAAGCTGATGGGGAAGAGATTTGTTGGGACAGGCTTTTTCTTGTATCACTTGCAAGCTGCTGTCACACCTACTGAATGTTTTTCCTTTTTCCACAAGCCAATACATTACTGCTAGCGTTTTGCATTTTTTTTATTGAAGCTTTCTCTTGATAATTAAGAAAATAAGGTTTTTATTTGAGGTTTGTTTCAGTGGAGATGGGTTTATAATGTTCGTGGTGGTATGGAGTCTGAAGATGCCTCTTAGGGTTTCCTCCTAGGATTTGAGTTGCTCCACATAGCCTCAGCCCCTCAGGAAACCAGGCTTGAAGAAAAAGTCTCTCCTTAATTGCTTGCAATGTTGGGAGGTTGTTTTAATGAGTCTTCTGGGATGAACATTTTACTTGAATTACTTGGGGACTGTCTTTATGTCTTTACAAGTGAGAGCACTAATCTAATCCATTAGAAATTCCGTTGATAATTAGGAACAGTTGCCGACTGAATTATTTCACTAAAGAGCTTTTATAACCTTATGCCGGTTTTTTGAGTCCTGCAAGAGCAAACAGGTTAGGATTTTTGTAGAAGAAGCTTAATTTTTCAGTCTGTACCTTGGGCACCTGACAAACTGTGTGCTCACAGCCCAGACAGCCGCCCTTCTCCTGGGCTGCATCCAACGCAGTGAGGCCAACAGGGCGAGGGAGGGGATTTTTGCCCTCTATTCCTCTCTTGTTAGACCTCACCTGGAGCCCTGTGTCCAGTTCTGGAATCCCCAACATAAGGAGGATGTAGAACTGTTGTAATGGGTCCAGAGGAGGCTACAAAGATGATCCAAGGGCTGAAGAACCTCTGCTGTGAGGACAGGCTGAAAGAATTGGGGTTGATCATCCTGGAGAAGAGAAGGTTTCGGGGACACTTAGAGCAGCTTCCAGTACTGAAAGAGGCTCCAGGAAAGCTGGGGAAGGGCTTTTTACAAGAGCCTGGAGTGACAGGACAAGGGGAAATGGCTTTTAATTGGAAGGGGGAAGATTTAGAATTAGATATTAGGAAGAAATTCTTCACAATGAGGGTAGGGAGGCCTTGGCCCAGGTTGCCCAGAGCAGTGGTGGCTGCCCCATCCCTGGAGGGGTTCAAGGCCAGCTTGGATGGGGCTTGGAGCCCCTGATCCAGTGGGAGGTGTCCCTGCCCATGGCAGTGGGGTGGAACTGGATGGGCTTTGAGGTCCCTTCCAACCCAAACCATTCTGTGATTCTAAAAAAATGCCAGGTTCTGCGGGGGATGTGAATGGGTCTTCTGCAAACAGGTAATTTGTGGGAAGAGAAAGTTGTGGGCAAGAGGCCTGTCTCTAAGTTGCCGTCATAAGTAAGAAACAATACAGATATAGCTGTGGAAGATCTCTGGGTATCCCTTTGGAAATACAGTAGTTGAATTTCTCCCAAATGGTCTCTCTGCATGAGAAACTTGTCGTTGCCCATCATCATCTCTTAGTTCTGGTGCCACCAAGAACCAGCAGCAACTTGAATCTGTGAAAGTCCTTTTTCACCAGGGGTGATTTCATCCTTGCTGAGTTTTTTTCACTTACGGGTTTTGGGTTTTTTTTCCCATCTCAGAAACTATGAAGCTTGGCGTGGGAAGCACGTTCTCAAAGTGGGCAGGAGTTACTGTTCTTCTGTCTCACCTCAGGTTTCATCAAACACTGTAAACCACTCTGGCACACAAACCGGGAGCCCAGAGCTGCCCTGCAGGGTGCTAAAAATGGAGAGCTGAAGCTCTGCTGGAGTTCAGATAACTCCATCCTGAGACTGACCATGCCTTCAGACAGTTAAAAAGCCCCAGGGCTCGCTGCCTGTGTATAATTTCAGATTTGATCTTCCTAAAGACTGTTCCAAAATAAGGTCACGGCCAGCTGTACTTTTATCATTCTGGCTTTTTCTTTCTGTCTTCATACATAATAAGGGCGTAATTACATTTAGATTTAAGTCTACCTCGAAAATCCATTTTTCTGTGTAGTGGAAGAAATACATTTAAGCCTAACTAGTGTCTTCAAATTCAGCTTCTCCTTGATCTCTTGTCATCAATCACTTTGAAGTTAGTTTTCTTCTATTAACGTGCTTTCATATATCAGAAGATTAGTCTGTTTGAAATGTTATTTGATGCATTTGAGTGAGAAAAGGGAGATTTAAAATGGTAGCAGTCACAGGAGTGTTGGATCATCTAAGAAGACAAACTAACACAAAATTAAAACTTGGAAGTTTTGGGAAAAAAATACCTATTATTTGTAATTCTGTCTTCTGATATAAAGTAACTCATTTAACTGATAGTACAGGAACAGGGCAGGTGTCCCTGTCATGGCAGGGGAGTTGCAACTGGATGATGTCTAAGGTCCTTTCCAACCAAAACCATCTATTATTCTCTGTTTTGCTGTCATACCTACTCTTTTTTTGGTTACCATTTTAATATCGAAGGCGTTGGTTTATAGATAGGAATGCTTGGCTTGCTTAGCTCCTGCAGTGATTCTTCCTGTTCAGAGGAGGTTGGGTCCCTTCCTTTGTGCTTCTCCAGAACCATCCCGGGCTTCACAGAAGCAGAAGGAGCAGCCAGCAGCACAGGCACCTTTACAGGCCGATGTCTTCAGTGCAGATCAGCACCTTTGCTTTCTGAAGCAACTGAGGGATCTGACCTCCTGCCCCTCACTTGACACACTGCCTGGCATCTGTGGTGGAAATGAATGAAGCATCTGCAGGAGGATTCTAATAAATAACTCCCTTACTTTTTCCCCTTCCCTCCACACTTTGACTCTGCTTTTTTGGTTTCTCTCGCTGGCTTCTGTGAACCTCAAGGCCACAGTGGCTCAGTTCTTTGCGACTTGGGCCTCAGAGCCCTGAAGCAGAGGTGCTGTGACCATTGTAGGGGGTGCCTCATGTAGAGCCTTCACTTTTCTGGCTTGAAGTGCTTGGATTGGTTTGACTCTTTGTAAAACAGACGGAATGACCTGCAAGAACTTTTCCTCCAGCTGTGATTTAGTTGGGTTTGTGTGGCTGGAAGCAAAAGCTCTCCTGTGGATGTTGTTCTGCTTGCTAGATTTACCTGTTAACGGTAATTTATCTTGAAGTAGATCTGTCTGAAAATTAGAAATGTTATCCACTGATCTATAGTGCCTGTTGGCAAATTCGGGTGCAGAACAGTTTGTTTGGAGAATACCAAAAATGTCCTATATTCAGTAGAAGACATTCCAATATAAAACATCTGTACTATATAAAATATAAGAAATTCAATGTGATCCGTTATCAGGGGTTATGAGGAGCAGCTGAGGGACCTGGGGTTGCTCATCCTGGAGAAGAGGAGGCTGAGGGGAGATGTCATCGCTGTCTACAACTGCCTGACAGGAGGTTGTAGCGAGGTGGGTGCTGGTCTCTTCTCCCAGGTGAAGGGAGATAGGATGAGAGAAAATGGCCTCAAGTTGCACCAGGGGAGGTTAGATTACAACATCAGGAAAAATTACTTCACTGAAAGGGTTCTCGGGCAGTGGCAGAGGCTGCTCAGGGAGGTGGTGAAGTCCCCATCCCTGGAGCTGTTTAAAACACAGGTAGATGAGGTGCTTGGGGATGTGTTTTTGTAGTGGACAGGTATGGTTGGTCTTGATTATCTCAAAGGTTTTTTCCCACCAAGTGATTTCTGTGATTCTGTATTGTCCCTGTACATTTCAGAAGAGGTACAATTTGTGGTAAAAAGCACTAGAAATAGCTCTTTAACAAGCATTCTATATATAATTATGAATTATGTGCAATTGCTGTGTTCCTTAGATGGACAGTGTTTCTTGAGGAAACTGCAACAGTTTATTTTGTGAGGTAGTCAAAGGCATATGGGTAGGTCAGAAGCCAAATACCAGCTCGGTGTTACCCAAGTTTGTATCCTGTTTCTCTCTGGAAGCTTGTTTCTTTATTGGATTGGGTCTGGGCAAGGCGTGCCAAAGTTTTGTAATGACAGTCTGTTTTTTCTAATGCCTTCAGTGAAGAATTCTTTAAAAATAATGCTCGTTTCATTCACTAGTGCATTATTTTTAGCCCAGTTCTCTTTCTCAAACTCAACAAATGGCTTCCCATCACAGCCAGACAATTAAACCTTTCCTGTTGTCCATATGTGAAATTTTGCCTGCAAACAGCGCTAATGGTATTTGACGAATTCTGATCATCCTTGATTTCATTTTTAAGCTCAGATGCCTAGGGTTTAGGGATGGCCCAAGACAGCTGGAAGGCTATCCTGTTTCAGAGGGGGGGGTGCTGAAGTCTGACTGGTTTTTCTTTGCACTGCTTCCCTGAGGCTTCAGGTTACAGAGAAGAGAAGAGATGCCCCTCGGCGTCGCTGTTTCCCCAGCGCTGGCAGTGCTCTTCCCCCACCACAGCAACTGGAAGAGTTATGGATGTAGTTAGGCATCACAGTCCTTCTCTCTGTTTGATGTGGGAGGCTCTTCAGTCCTTTCTATCAGATTTTATCAAAGAGCCTTCTCACTAAACTGTCTTTTCACCATAATAAGCTTGACAGCTCTGTCAGATGAAATGCTTTTGTTTAAAGCAGAAAGTTTGGAGTTTGCGGCTTGGCTAAAGAGGCAGTCGTGTTTCTTGGTAGCTCAGCATTGCACTCGCTGCTTTTTCTGCAGTGTTTTCTGCTTACACGGTCCAAGTAAAGCCCACAAGGTATTATGGAGACATTGCCTGGGTACTCGTGTAGGAGAAAGCGTTTACAGTGACGCTGTGTCCAGTCTGGAAATCATCACTACAGCAGGCGTGTGTGTGTGTGCAAGCGCGGAGCTCTTTGAGTTCACAAGGTCCACAGCTGTTGCCTCCTTTAGTGCTGTGCAGGCTTTTTGCTCCTTGTGGGATGCTGATGGGGTTTTAAAAGGTCAGTATGGTTTTGGGATCCTTCCTGCAGCTTTACAGGCTTTCCCACACAGGTCGGAGTACATTGGAGTCCGTCTTTGTGTAGTTGAATGCCAGGCTCCATCCCATGGTCCCTCACTGAAAACATCCAGCTGTGAGGTGCTTTGAAGTTTATTATTTTTAAGGAGTTAAAAAGTGGGCACGTTCTTGTATCATCTTCAGAGTTTGCTCCCTAAATCATAGAATGGTATGATGAACTGAAAGCTGAAATGTTACATCTGTGAAGCTAACTGAATGCAGAAAGGGCTGGAGCACCTCTGCAACGAGGACAGGCAGTGGTTGTTCAGCCTGGAGAAGAGAAGGCTCTGGGGAGACCTTAGGGCAGCCTCCAGTGCTGAAAGGGGCTCCAGGAGAGCTGAGGAGGGGCTCCTGACCAGGGAGGGCAGGGATAGGCCAAGGGGAATGGTTTTAAGGTGAAAGAGGGGAGGTTGAGATGAGATATCATTGCTGTGAGGGTGGGGAGGCCCTGGCCCAGGCTGGCCAGAACAGTGTTGGCTGCCCCGTCCCTGGAGGTGTTCAAGGCCAGGTTGGATGGGGCTTGGAGCCCCTGATCCAGCGGGAGGTGTCCCTGCCCATGGCAGAGGGTGGAACCGGATGGGCCTTGAGGACCCTTTCAGCACAACCATTCCACGATTTTATGATTCAGAGTTATTCAGGATGGGTTTTTGGTTTCGTATTGATCTTGTAGCAGGAGGCAGAGGTGCAATGAGGATTGTGGATAGGGATTATCTGCCATTTGTTCCTGTCTCCTGTGAGCAATAAGAAAGGCCAATGGCAGTAGGGAGAGGGATCACAAGCTGGGTTCCTATTCCCTAATGTAACCTTGCATAAATGAAGGGAGATAAAACCAAAATGTTACTTTGCTGTTACTGGAAAGATGTAATACAATATCCAGTGTTGTAGCTAGCCTGGAATTCTGTTAACTGTGCAGAGTGATGAGGTCTGGCATGTCACGTTCCCAGCCTGTTTTCTGTTGCATGCTTGTCAGTAACCTCAGGTTCATGACTGACAGCTCTACGCTGCTCGCTTGAATTTCTGCCTTCATCTGATTTATTTTGTGATTTATTGAGACAGAGGAGCTTCCTATTGTAAAAGAGAGACAGATGTGGGCACAGACAGGAGCTGCGCAGGAGAATTTTGCTATGAATCCAGCAAACAAATGGAGTCAAGCAACATCTTCCACCTTGTGTAGAGTAACTAATGGTGCTGGCTGTTCCTTGGCTTAGGGTAGGGATTCTTCAGTTACGCTTTTCTGTGTCTGGAGCGTGAGCCTCTGCTGGTGCTGTTGGGTGAAGTGGCTGCTGGCTCACCTGACAGAACATGAAGGGACAACATCTGACAGCATCTTGCTTCTTTGTGTTCTTCGCTAGGAAGCTGTTTGCACACGTGTCAGTCGAGAGAGGACAGCTGAATGTTTATCAAAATAGTCTGAGATTTCATTTTTGACCTGTTGAATGTGACATGAGAAAGCGATAGATCAGCAAAAAATAAGTTTTCCTACAATCTGTCTTCAGCACTGCTGCTGGTCCTATTTCCACTATTGCCGTGTTGAGCCTCGTATTCGCTTTGGCAAAGGAAACAGAGAGCAGTGGGTTGGTGAACAGCAACCAAGTGAAGTGTTGTCAGGGAGTGGGTCTTCCCTGTGGATTCCAGCCCGGTGTTGGCAGGCTCAGGAGGGAACTATCAGAAAACTTCAGCTTGTCTCCGTGTACCGGCTGCCTTGTCAGGAGTGTGAATGTTCAGGAACAAAATCTGTAAAGCCAGAATATTTTTTTTCTGGGGTCTCCAAAGAGGTTTCTTGCACCAGTAAAACATTTCCTAAGTAACCTGCACATTGCTTTCTATGTGTTTTATTTTATTACTCAGCAGCAGCTACAAGTAAGTTACTACTTTTGAGCTCACAGCCCTCTTTTGAGTATATGGACCGACCATCTTTATATGTACACAGTTGTGTGGCCAGCCCTGTCCATTGGAATCAGCAGTTCTTAGTCCATTGGAATCAGCAGTTGTTAATGTGACACCAGTTTCAGCAGATTTGGTACTGGTTTTTAGCACTGGAAAAAAAAAAATTAGGCTTTCTGTGGGTTTCATTGGCACAATTTAAGAGCCGTATCTGCCCAGCAGCGTTTAAACAAGAGTCGGGGTTGTTCAGCCTGGAGAAGAGGCGGCTCTGGGAAGATTCAGGTGTTCTCCGTTCACTTGAAGTCAGTTTGAGCCAATTAACTCTAAATTAAAAGTGAGCTGTAATGCCTAGCTCTTATTAGGGCATTTCATCAGTGGCAACAAAGGACACTGATGGAGAGCTGATGGCGGTTTTGCTACTTTGCTGGTGGGAACATAGTGATGTAGAGAGGGAGACGATTCACCCCGGGTGGGACAATACAGCAGTGAGAGTCTGGGTATTTGCTTGTGTCCTTTTGCTCCTCAATTAGTGCCCTGGCATTTAAACTGCATTCTCTTTCTCATCTTTTCCTTATTTTTGAGTTGAAAGTGCCTCAGTCTTGCAGTAATGTTCCTGCACAGACATCCTTTCTCACCTGTTTTACCTGTGCTCTGACAAGTTCGGGTTTGAAGGCGTAAAGACAGACCACTTTGCTGTGCTGCCCTTCTTTCTTAGAGGTGCCAAAGATTCCCATTATACAGAGAAGCTAAAATGGAAGAAGCAACCAATTTTGTAATCTAAGCTTGACATTTTGCTTATTTTATCTGCCTGCAGAATAAATCCTTTTTCTGGTTTTCAGAACTGAGGTTGCGCTGTGGGCTAAGTTAGCACCGTGCCGCACTGACTGCGATCACAGCTGAAACTCTTTTCCTAGGGGTTTTCTTTCTTGCTTTCCAGAAACTCCAGCCCTAGAGTCACGCCTGTTGTGTTAAACAGGGAGAGAACACTCGGCAAGGCAATCAGTGCAAGTCTTAAGAGAGTCCCTAACAGTAAGGAATTCTTGTATCTGATCTGGTTCGTGGAGCCGTTCTCCCTTGAGGAGCCCCTCTTGGGCTCAGTGTGAAGCATTGACAAAAAGAGGCTTCACCTGGGTTTTTGGAACCACTTCCCTTGTGCTGACGAGGGGAAAGTTGCTCTCATTGGCTTGGCAGTGACTCCACACGGTTCACTCATCCTTATGATAAGTAGTCACTCATCCATGATGTAATTACTGTATCCTACAGGCAGTCCCAGCTCCAATTCCTCAGCTGAAAGGACATTATCTCTCATGTGTGTGATTAAAGTCTGTGGCCATCTATCTAAAAACAAAAATAAAGGCTGCTGTCATAGAATCATTTGGTTGAAAAAGACCTTTGAGATCATTGAGTCCAACCATACCTGTTCTCTACCAAACCAGATCTGTTGGCATCTCACCTGCCTGTCCTTTAAACAATTCCAGGGATGGGAACTCCACCACCTCCCGGGGCAGCCTCTGCCAGGGCCTGAGAGCCCTTTCCGTGAAGAAATTTTTCCTGATGTCCAATCTAAACCTCCCCTGATGCAACTTGAGGCCATTTCCTCTGGTCCTGTCACCTGGGAGAAGAGACCAGCACCCACCTCGCTACAACCTCCTTTTAGGGAGTTGTAGACAGTGATAAGGTCTCCCCTCAGCCTCCTTTTCTCCAGGCTAAACAGCCCCAGCTCCCTCAGCTGCCCCTGTTCTCCAGCCCTTCCCCGTTTCTGTTCCCCTTCTCTGGAGGCGCTTCAGCCCCTCAATGTCCCTTCTTGGAGTGAAGGGCCCAAAACTGAACCCAGGATTTGAGGTGCAGCCTCACCAGTGCTGAGTGTAGGGGCACAATCACTGCCCTGCTCCTGGTCCGTCAGAAGGGCAATAAAGTACAGATCGCTGCTAAAACAGATGAAAAGGAGAAGAAAGTTTTTGCCTTGATCGTTAAAAGCAATCAGTTTAACATGATTCATGTAAATTATTGTGAGGAGAGATACAGACCTGCAGGCACTTCAGTTTAAAGTGATTTTTTGATTAAAGTTTCCTGCAGTGTAAAACTGTAATTGGGATGGGGAAGAAGGGGAATCCATCCATACATTATAAGCTAAACAATCTGGTCTTGAACATATTGGAATCTGAGATAATAGTAATTAGATGTAGAACAAAAGAATTTCTGTGGAGCTGAGAGGAAAGGAATTGACAAGCCCGACACCTCCCTCCTCCATTCCTCAAACTGAAAATTATGCATTTAACAAAATGTTCTGGTGTTTGGTGCGTCAGTGGTATGGATACATGTGTCAACCTTGGTGCCGCTGTTGAGTGTGAAGGATTTCTGTTTGCTGTCCCTTCAGTTGTGTGATAGAAGTTGGATCTGGTTGGAGGCTGTCAAACTAATATTCATGTAACAGCAGGAGAATAATTTGAGGAAATATAAAATGATGAATAATGATGAAATTGAGTAGAGAGACAATGGAAAACTTTGCTAGGTTACATGAAAATAAGTGTATGTTTTTAATGTTAAAGGTCTTGATAGAAACATGTGTTTATTCTTTCTTGCTTTACCCAGTGTAACCACGTAAACAGTGGTTCTGAATTAAATTAGAAAGGTTGTTTGTTCTGTAACCATAGTTTTCCCAGCATTCCATCCTTGAGATGTTTTCAGAAGGTTTTTCAGAGTCAGAGTCGCTGGAGTTGGCAGGGACCTCTGGAGATCATCTAGTCCTCCCTTGAGCTGCTGCCATGCTTTTCATAGTACAGCCCAGGATGCTAGTCTTTGGCTTGGTGACCACTAGAACCCCAAGGTCTTTCTTTGAAAGTCAGCCCCCCAGCATGTGCTTCACAGGTAAGACTCTGTGTTTCCCCTGTTGAATTTCATGAGGTTCCTCTCTGTTCAGTTTTTCACCCTGTCGAGGTTCTTCTGAATGGCACCATGCTGATCTGGGGTTTCAGCCACTCCTCTCAGTTTTTATCATCAGCAACTCTGCACCCTCATGCGGGTCATTAATGAAGAGGTTACATTATGATACAGTTAAACATTAATGATGAGGCCCCAGTATGAACCCCTTGAGTATTCCAGTAGGACTCTGTGTCGTTGATCAGACTCTCTGAGCCCAGCAGTTCCACTGGTTGCATCTGCCTCGCTGTCCATTTATCTTGTCCATCTGCTTGTCTTGGAGCTCTGCTGAAGCAAACCTTTAGGAATTAAATTGCTTTTCAGGCTTTTTTTGTAAAGGAGTAAGGCTCATGCAGCGATGCCATCTTCAATCCCCTTCCTGCATCATAGCCTCCGCCTCAATCCCTGAACACACACACACACACACATAAAATTTGACAGAGAAGCAGAGTCTTTCTGTCCAGTTCCATAACTGTCACAGGAGCCACCGCAGCAGTAAAGAGAGGGTGGTTTGTGAATGAGCCACCAGGGAAGCGTCCCATGTGAGCTCAGCCAGGACTTGCTCCTGCTGGGCTGTTGTCACGGGCACGTGCAGCATGGAGCAGACCATGTGCTTTGCCTTTCCCTGGGCTGATGACAAGGAGACCTGGGTGCCACCCAAAAGGGCTCCAGGAGGGTGAGGAACCCTCTTGTGGGAGAGAGGAGGTGGTGAGGTGCACCAAGGCAAAGCGGTACTGGAAGGGAGGGAGCAGGAACGATAGTCTGCAGATCAGATTGTGCTGTCTGCTTGCTGAATGTCTTTTAAAGCCCTGGGTCAGTTGTGCTGGGTATTCCCAAGCTGCATGGGTAAAACTATGTGGGTTGCAAACAATCTTGCTTATTGAGTGAGGCTGAGGCATTATTCTGCTAAAGAGGACCACCTGCAAGCTATTCAGACACTGTGGGGAGTTCCAGGCCTCCATACTGATGCATATTTTTACTTGCATTTGTCTTTTTTCCTCTTCATATTTAGCCGCTTTTGCAGTAATTAGCAATCAGACATTAATTTTTGGGGATTTTTGCATTTCTCATTCTCAGCACTGCTGGCTCTTACTCCAGCAATACAGAAGTATCTGCTATTAAGATAGCTTAAGGAATAATTGAGGGTCAAGGCTTTGAAGCTGCTCCTTCTTTATCTTGCATTATTAATTCTCAACATCCACACAAAGAGTGGCATCTTAAAACCCAGTGTGAAACTGTAAAGCATCTGCCTGCATGCTTTCTGCTGTTCGTTTCACAATGTGTGCACATCTCTTTGGGTTACCCCTTATGGATTTCAGTTGGTTTCAGTTCCTCTGTAAACTGTGTTTCTCCTTCTCTGCTTTTATTCTTCCATGTGATCTTGGACTTATTCTGAAGCTAAGTCTTGGTAAGAAATCAGATTGACAAAGAAGGTTCCTAAGAGCTTGCTGAGGCTGCAGAAGAGAAGGATTTGAGGTGATACAGAGGTTTCTATGTACCTGTATGAGCAATAAGAAGATTCTGTTATTGAAAGTTATTAGTGTAAGAAGTGTTTTGTGAAACGTGATTGCTACAATTCAGGTCATTGCATGAGGTTCAACAAAGGCCAAGTGTCGGGTCCTGCACTTGGGTCACAACAACCCCGTGCAGCACTCCAGGCTCGGAGAGGAGTGGCTGGAAAGCTGCCTGGAGGGGAAGGACCTGGAGTGTTGGTTGACAGCAACTGAACATGAGCCAGCGGTGGCCAAGGTGGCCAACAACATCCTGGCTTGGATCAGAAACGGTGTGGCTGGCAGAAGCAGGGCAGTGATCCTTCCCCTGCTCTCAGCACTGGTGAGGCCGCACCTCAAATCCTGTGTTCAGTTTGGGCCCCTCACTCCAAGAAGGACATTGAGGAGCTGGAGCGCATCCAGAGAAAGGGAACGGAGCTGGGGAAGGGTTTAGAGCACAAGCCTCCCTCAGCTGAGGGAGCTTGGATTGTTTAGCCTGGAGAAAAGGAGGCTTGAGGGGAGACCTCATTGCTGTCTACAACTGCCTGAAAGGAGGTTGTAGCGAGGTGGGTGCTGGGCTCTTCTCCCAAGTGACAGGCAATGGGACAAGAGGGAATGGCCTCAAGTTGCATCAGGGGAGGTTTAGGTTAAATATCAGGAAAAATTTCTTCACTGAAAAGGACTCTCAGCCCCTGGCAGAGGCTGCCCCGGGAGGTGGTGGAGTCCCCATCCCTGGAGGGGTTTAAAAGACAGGCAGATGAGGTGCTCAGGGATCTGGTTTAGTAGTGGACAGGTAGGGTTGGACTCCATAATCTCAAAGGCTTTTTCCAGCCAAGCGATTCTATGATTTTTTGAGGACTTGCAGCGTCTTTGGCTGGAGTGCCAACCTCACTTTCTTCCCAGCGCTCCCCTTTGTACTGCAAGCACACAGCAGTTTTCTCCAGTCCAGACAGCCGTCTCCATTCTTGTGACCCATTCTGTGAGCATTTTCTCCCCCTGCTCTTTCAGGGGTGACTTGGAAAGAGCTACCAAGATAGTTCTGCGCCTCCACGAACTCCTCCGGCTCCTGATCTGTGACCTGAATCCAAGAATTTAGGATGCAAATCAATATGTTTTCATCTTCAACTTGTTCAGTGCTGGGCTTTGTCAACAACTTGGTTGGCTCTTAGCCCAAGGGAGAGAGCTGGCAGAAAGGCTGTTAAGTACTTGTCAAGACAGGGATCTCTTAGAGCTGACAGAGGGAGGCAAGCCCAGATCTTGCTCTCATTGTTTGCTTCATGCTGCCTTTGTCAGGCCCTCATTTTTGTCATTGTTTGCATTGTAGAGTATTTGAGTCAGTGTGTTGCTTAAATTAATGTAGTCTCATCCTTGCTGTGCTGCTTTATTCACCTTTGAGCTTCTCTTGCACCAGGATAGGCCTTTGTCCACTGGCTGGGATGAGGTTTTCCACTTAACCTGGTTCCCTTGTTTAAATGGATAGCCCTGCAACAGCCCCTGGCATCCGCAAATCTCTCTTCTTAATAGGAAGGAGCTGTTTCTGAACATTTTCAAGAGTGCTGTTTTTCATGTCTAACGGTACAAAACTGTGATGTGATGAAAGCATGAGGGGTTTTTTTAGCCTTCTTCAAGTAAAATAAGAAACCTGCATTTATTCCTGGACACAGAATCGAGTATCTACTTCCTGATTTCTTCTGAAAGCTGTTATGAAACCTTGAAGAATTGTTCTAATTAAATACACCCATGAAGCAGAGCTGAGGAATTGAAGTGTACACTCACCTTTGGCCAGGCAAACTTGTCCTCGCTGGGTAAGCAAACTCCTTCTCTGGAAGAAGCGCGTCCAGAGAAGAGCAACGAAGCTGGTGAGGGGGCTTGAGAACAAGTCTTACGAGGAGCAGCTGAGAGAGCTGGGGGTGTTTAGCCTGGAGAAGAGGAGACTGAGGGGAGACCTCATTGCTCTCTAGAACTACCTGAAAGGAGGTTGTGGAGAGGAGGGTGCTGGCCTTTTCTCCCAAGAGACAGGGAACAGGACGAGAGGGAATGGCCTCAAGGTCCTCCAGGGGAGGTTTAGGCTGGACATCAGAAGAAGATTTTTCACAGAAATGGTCATTGATCCCTGGCAGAGGCTGCCCAGGGAGGTGGTTGAATCACCTTCCCTGGAGAGGTTTAAGGGACGGGTGGATGAGGTGCTGAGGGGCATGGTTTAGTGATTGATAGGAATGGTTGGACTCGATGATCCTGGAGGTCTTTTCCAACCCAGCGATTCTGTGATTCTGGTCCCTTGTTTGTAATGAATCCCACAGAACTTGTAACTGATCCAGAACACACAGCCTTGCTTTCCTGATGTCTGCAGCCGCTGCTCAGATCAGATGTCAGCTGCTCCACGCAACGATTCCACTTTGTGCTGATGGGGGGATGCGCGTGTGTCGTGGTGATACCCGAAGACATCAGCAGTGTGTGCATCGTCACCTTTGCCCTCCAGAGCTCTGGATTTGGAGGGGTAGGGAAGAAATCAGAATGGGTCTCCAGCTTGTGGACACCACATTTATGGTTTAGGAGTGGGTGAGCATCAGAAGGAGCTTCTCGAGGGAGGAACATGTTCTGCTACATAGGAGGTGAACCTTGGCTTTTCAAGCTTTACCACACTGGGAAAGAATTTAGCTCTGAAAGGCTTTCAAGCTTGATGTGCTTTTTTTGGAAGCGGTTTAATTGTTGTTGTGGGGTTTTTATTACTCTCTGATTACAGCTTAACTATCTTATTAAGAACAACAGTACCATCCCAGTCCAAACCCATCTTTTTGTAAGGATTTGCCCTGTGAGTCACTGCATTTATTTATTTCCATGTTTATTGCTGTAAAACCTTCTCATCCTTTTCACACCCAACCACCCTGCTTGGTGTTTGTTGCTCTCACTAAAACTATTGCAGCCACAATAGAATACATATTGTGGGGTGTTTTTTTTCAGTATTCTTGCTTTTAGAGAACCGCATTGGAGTTTTTCGTGGTTTGCCTCCCCACTTTATGTTCTGTGTCCATGTTTCAGCCTTTGAAGCCTTTTCCCAGTGAGTACATTAAATAGCCTGTGCAAATGAGCAGCAGCACAGTTGCTAATTGTGCTAACAGATGTAGAATAGGAAAACCATTGTTTCTAATGCTAGAAGTATTTATAGAAACCGTTATCCCTCTTTTCCTAACAATTTGATTATGGATGGGGGCCTCTTTGAGGCCCAGCAACGTTGCTGAAGCTTTTGCAGATGGTTTTGACTTGCTGAGGTAACGATGGAAATGTGGAAGAAACGCAGATGCTTTAAAGCATTTGTTTTATGTGCCGTAGGCAAATAAGTGCTCGAAAGGAAAGCTTTTGCTTTGAATTCTTTCAAAATATGTGTGGATTTAAAATGGAAGCAGCGGGGAGGTTGTTGAGTGCAAACATGGAGCCTGAACGCCTTAAGCCGAGTCCCCAAGGTGCCTCTCCTGCCCGCTCAGGTTTGTCTGAATATCCTTTGAGCTGAGTAGAGTGTGACTTGCAAAACCCCCCTCACCAGGCTGAGGCAGCTCCCATTCCTCTGTGCTTGTAATTTAGCCATTCAGATCTCTGATCCCAAGGACGTGTCCTCTCTTGGGAATGAGTGGCATCCTCACGAGTGGAAGAAGAGATAGTTCCAGGGAGACCTTAGAGCAGCTTCCAGTGCTGAAAGGGACTCCAGAAAAGCTGGGGAGGGGCTTTTTTACAAGGACCTGGAGTCATAGGATGAGGGTGAATGGCTTTAAACTGGAAGGGGGAAGATTTAGATTAGACATTAGGAAGTAATTCTTCACGCTGAGGGTGTGAGGCCCTGGCCCAGGTTGCCCAGGGAAGCTGTGGCTGCCCCATCCCTGGTGGTGTGCAAATCCAGGCTGGATGGGGCTTGGAGCAGCCTGGTCCAGTGGGAGGTGTCCCTGCCCGCAGCAAGGGGTTGGAACTGGATGGGCTTTGAGGTTTCTTCCATCTCAAACATTCTGTAGTTCTATGACTTGGAAAATTTTTCAGACAGCGCTGAGACTTAGCTAAATAAAACAATGGCAGGGAAATGATAGCACGGCAGGAAGGTGAATTGGAGAATCACATCATGCTGGAGAACTTTGTATTCCTCCAGGATTTCATTCAGCTCCATTTTTAAATAGGAGTGGGCGTGTGGGGGCTGGTGGGCGTGAATCCTCATTATTTCCTGCTGGATGGAAACGAAAGAAAAGGTCCTTTAAATCTAATTCATAGGGCTAATGGGTAAACCTACCTGGTTATTACATCCTCCTCCCAAATCGTTGGAGCTGAGTAATCAGCTGATTTTTCCTTGGCTCCTACTGTTCCGAAGACCCGTTTACCGAACACTTTAAAGTAAAACCGTAAGTCAGATCCTGGCAAAAATTATTTGGAATTTAACTTCAGTGGTAAACTTTGGATTAAAATTTTGTTAAAATAGAGCTTCTTAAAATTATTATTATGAAAACAATTTACTTGTTTAACACAGAGGAGGGAAGGACACGATGCCACACAAAAATCGAGTATTTGTTTGATCTTTTGTCTCCATTTGAAAATTACCTGATGTAAATCTAAACAGTTGGAAGGTGGCTCAGGGTTTGTCCCCATGCCTGGGTGGCTGCAGTCACAACTGGGGGGAAGATGCGATACTCCATGCGTTTTCCTGCAGGTTCTGGCCAGCATGGCCAGGATTATCTTCTTTGTGTCCTCCTCTGGACCTGCTCTAACAGATCCATGTCCTCCCTGTGCTGAGGACTCCAGAACTGAACTCAGGGCTCCAGGTGGGGTCTTACGAGAGTAAAGATGGAGAATCCCCTCCGTACCCTGCTGGTCCCACTGCTTTGGATGCAGCCCGGGACACGGTTGCTTCCTGGGCCGTAAGCACACGCTGCTGGCTCACGTTGAGCTTCTCATCCCCCAGCACCCCAAGTCCTTCTCTTCAGTGCTGCTCTCAACCCATCCTCCATCCAGCTTGTAACAGTGCTGGGGATTGCCCCGACCCAGGTGCAGGACCTTCACTAGGCCATGTTGACTTTTGAGGTGGGTATATTAAGGATAACGAGCTAAATCTGCTTTGTTTGGGGTGGTTTCACTGTGAATTCTTATACATGCATTTGTTTTAGATAAATTAAAAAATTAATTCCTGAGATAGTTTCCATTCCAGCTTTTCCAGACCTCCCTGGTAGCTGTCTCAGACAAGTCTTGTGTTTGCTTTGGAGTTGAGTGGAGCTTTCTTTTTCAAATTAAAAGCTTAATAAGGAGTTCATCGGTATAAATTGTTGAAAGAAGAAAGCCTCCTCTCGTAGAGGTGCCAAATTGAGTCAAGCCCTGGCTTTCAGAAGGGTGCCCAGATCTTGCATGTGTGCTTCAAGATGCCTGTACAAGCGTAGGCAGGGATTCTGTTCTGGGGTATTAGGGGGCTGTTCTCCTTTTGTTTCCGTAGTCACCTCCGTATCCTTTCCCAAGTGCTCCTCAGAGGTACAGAACTTGTGATAAATCACCAGTCTGGGGGTTCTTTGTGCCTTCAGTGTCGAACAGCTTCTAGGAACAACTTGGTGGACACTTGGCTTCACCTGGAGCCCCATGTCCAGTTCTGGAGTCCCCAGCATAAGGAGGACATGGAGCTGTTGGAACACATCCAGAGGAGGCCAGGAAGATGATGCGAGGGCTGGAGCCCCTCTGCTATCAGGACATTTGGGGAGAGCTGCTCTGTGGGAGAGTTGGGGTTGTTCAGCCTGGAGAAGAGAAGGCTCTGGGGAGACTTTAGAGAAGATTGAGATTAAACATTAGGAAGAAATTCTTCACAATAAGAGTGGTGAGGTCCTGGCCCAGGTTGTCCAGAGAAGTCATGGCATCCCTGGAGGTGTCCAAGGCCAGGTTGGATGAGGCATTGAGGTGGGAGGTGTCCGTGCCCGTGGCCGGGGGTTGGAACTGGATGGGCTTTGAGGTCCCTTCCAACCCAAACCACTCTATGATTTTAAATATCTTTTCCAATATAAACAATTTTGTGGTTCTGTGAATTGTTCTTATGTCAGCCACTATGGTTTTGTTATCTAAAGCTAATTAGATTTTTCCTTTTTAATGATTCATTAATGGAAATCATTGCACATACTTTACCAGTCAGCGTGATAAGTACAAGTGAAAACCACAAAACCAGTTAAGTTGTTTGAAATGGATGTCTTTGGCCAGAGTTCTTACTTAGAAATCTGTGCACATGTATATATTTATTTGCTTTAGGGATATTTGTTAAACTTCTTTGTATAAACAAAACTTTTTTGTTTAAGTACAAAGAAGCCCCCAAGGGCAGTTCTGGGATGTGTGTTTTAACTTCATGGTCTGTGCAGGAACCTGGTTTTCAGCTAATGATGATGTGAAATACGTTGTAGTTTATATTCCACGCTCTTCATCCACTGGCAGAGTTTGAATTTCCCTTTGACTGATTGTTCCCGTGTGGTTTCACCGAACGAGGCGAGGCTTTGGCCAGCAGTGCTCGGGGCTCTCCTCCCCGCAGCCTGGGCTGGGCTGCTGTGGGGCTGGTTCCGATGGTTTTTTCTCTTTGAGAACTGAGCCCTTTGAGAGCTTGGTCTTGCTTATCCTGGGTGAGGACTGGGATAGGATTGGGGCAGGGGTCTGTGCTGCAGCCTGGTGAGGCCGGTGAGGCCCTTGCTCCTCACTGAGCTGCATCTCTGCCTCTTAGGACACAGCAGGAGCTGGGGAGGCGCTGCTCTGCTCTTTTGGAGTGTGCTTAGGGTTATGATGAAGTATTTTTATTCGTTTCCTGTTCCAAACTGATCATCAGGTACCTTTCCTTCCATTTAAAGGTGTGTAGAAGGTGTTTGTTGAATCGTATCACCTCATGCTTGTGCTGTGTGAGGGGATGGCTCAGGGCATCCTAGCGTTGTCCGAGTTCAATTTCCTGCACTGCATGCGAGGCCGGTGCCCAGTTTGGGTGCCTGAATCCTGCAGGAGTGTTCTGTGCAGAGGGGATCTGTCTCCTGGAGGAGCACCCAGCACAGAACCCTCTGCCCTAAGCAAGGCAACGCAGCAGGTCCTGCTCCCAGATGGAAACCCAAGCCCCATCCCTCCCCACTACCCACTGCAAGGAGAATCCAAGGGCAGTTTTGTACACTGCTTGCTCCATATGTGTTTTTATCTGGAAATTTGTGAAGGAAGTGATCTACAGTGTGGTCAGAAGGCAAATTATCATAGAATCATAGAATAATCAGGTTGAAAGAGACCCACCAGATCACCGAGTCCAACCATTCCCATCAATCACTAAACCATGTCCCTTAGCGCCTCGTCCACCCATCCCTTAAACCCCTCCAGGGAAGGTGACTCAACCACCTCCCTGGGCAGCCTGTTCCAGTGCCCAATGACCCTTTCCGTGAAAAATTTTTTCCTAATGTCCAGCCTGAACCTCCCCTGGTGGAGCTTGAGGCCATTCCCTCTCGTCCTGTCCCCTGTCACTTGGGAGAAGAGACCAGCCCCCTCCTCTCCACAACCTCCTTTCAGGTAGTTGTAGAGAGCAATGAGGTCTCCCCTCAGCCTCCTCTTCTCCAGGCTAAACACCCCCAGCTCCCTCAGCCGCTCCTCATCAGGCCTGTTCTCCAGCCCCCTCACCACATTTCAGGTGAACGTGTCTCCAGCCCCTCTCCTGCAAAGCGAGTCCCTCTTCTTTCCCTCAGCATTCTGGCAGGATTTTGCGTGCGCCTCCTCATCATGCAGGACACGTGCCGCTCTGATGATTTCTTTTGCCGCTGATTATTCAGTGCTGCACACAAACAGATGTGCACGTCGAGAAGTGCCTCCTGTTCAGCACCAGGTTCACGTGCAGGGTTAACACTCTCACAAATGCTGTCAGTTCCATGGATTTCTGGAGCCTGCCTCTTCGCTGAGCTCCTGCTTCTGTTAAGTCAGTGCGAGAGCCCATCCTCCCATTTGAAAACCTCGTAAAGGGACAGGTGAAAGAGCTGAGGATGCTCTGAGCTCTTTCCTCTCAGATACTGCCCAGACAGTGGCCCTGTGGCATGTCCAGCAGCGTTTCCTAGTCCGGAGACCAGTTCCCCAGGTGAAGGGATTGAATGTACCCTTAGGAAGTTCACGGGTGACACTAAGCTGGGTGGAAGGGTGTGTCCAGAGAAGGGAGCGGAGCTGGGGAAGGGGCTTAAATTGCACCAGGGCAGGTTCAGATTGGACATCAGAAAAAAAATTCTTCACCGAAAGGGTTCTCAGGCCCTGGCAGAGGCTGCCCAGGGAGGTGGTGGAGTCACCATCCCTGGAGGGGTTTAAAATAGGGGCAGATGAGGTGCTCAGGGATCTGGTTTTAGGACAGGAACGGTTGGACTTGACGATCTCAGAGATCTTTTCCAACCAAACAATTCTATGATTCTGTGATATTTTAACAGACTCGAGGTACCTGGAGATTCTTTTTGCTTGAGGCAGCTCACGATCTGGGAACCACTCTAACAAATGCTTTGTTTATAAGTAGTTACTCAAACCACTTCAACATGATACTTGGCTATCATTATTGTCGTTAAAGGATAGAAGTTGCCTGGTATCTGAAATCTGATTTAAAAGGATTTCTGCAGCCCTAAAGAGTTGTTGGTTTCTGTTCTCATGGGCTTCCTCTCCACACCCAGGCTCCTCCTGCCCGATGCTGAGGTGTCAGGCATCTCACAGTGATTTCCTGCAGTGTGTGCTTGTAGTTTATGCTCTGCCTTTATTTTTTCCACGGCACGGATCCGCTGCGCTCTTGGGAAGAGCTGCTGGCGGTGGGTGGTGTTTCCCTAAAGAGCCATTTCCACACCTGTGGTAGTTTTGGTCATAAACCGCGTTTGAGCATCCATCCCATGTGTCGGCTCGGGTGAGGATCGCGGCAGGAAAGTGCTTTTCCAGCGATGCGGGTTTTCCGTGGAGGGTTGGAGGTGTGGGCACCTTCCATTTGAGCCCCTCCACAGGTGAGCAATGCGAATGAGGAACGTTTAATTCTCCAGGCTGTAAGAAATGCCAAAAAATGCAGTGGTTGATGTAGCTTAATTAGCGGTGGCTGCCGTATTGTACCAGGGACGAGCGTTTGGGACAGAGGCTGCCTCGGGGTGCACAGCTCCCAGCCCTAACCTTGCCTCTTCCGTCCGATAAGGACAATTCCCCTTCCTTCTCTGGAACCACGGCCAGGTCTTCACTGTGTGGCTGGAGCCACCAGCCCCAGCATCTCTTTGCACCCACGCTGAGAGCTGGAGGTGGGAAACCCTTGGTTGAGCTCCGTCCCCGGTGAAGTGCAGGCGCCTGCTCACAAGGACTCGGTTCTCGTCACCTCAGCTCTCGTGCGCCGGGTCTGGGTCTTTTCCCCGATGGAGATTTGACCCCAGTCCCACGCGAGTCCCTTCCTGACGCACTCGGGGTAACTGTGGCTCTGCTTTCCTCCAGGAGGACTTTCGGAATAAAGTTGAAGATTACATTAAGCGCTACGCGAGATGATGAAGGGAGATGGCTGGCAGGACCGCGGCTTCTGCGCTAGAGTCATCCTTAACTTCAACACCACCAACACCAGCCCGGGTTGTACCAGCCCCGTGTCCATGTCGTACTGAAGAAGAAACCCAACTTCATAACTTGTCCATGTTAAAAGGAGAGTTCAGCAAAAATACAGCCAGAAATTGTGTCTGTTGGTTGAAAAAAAAAAAGTCGTTTGCTTACTTTTAAAATGTTTACTCTTCTGAACTGTACTGTATAGCCTGGTAGTGAGACGTGCTCGGGAACGTAAAAGAAATCACTCTCAAAATTGTAATTACACTTTTTTTTAAACTCTTGCCTAGTTTGGAGGGGGAGGAAGGGGGAAAAAAACCCCAAACGGCAAAGGTGGCGCGTGTTTGGAACACTTGGAGTTGGCAATAAAATGGTCTCCTGTGAACCAAATCACCATCCTGTCGCCTTTGATGAGCAGGAACAACGCGAGCTTTGTCCGAGAGTCGTTCAGCTGAGGCGTGGGGCCTGCCCGAACGCAGGCGCTGAAGGGAGTTCTGCTGCTGGCCTTGGAATTCGGGATGATATTCAATCTAAGTACGCTCTGGCACACGGAGGGAGCTCTTACGCTTTTGTTTTCAGCTTCGGTTTGGGCTGCAGTGGTTTTTTGTTTCGATTTGTTGCGTGAAGTAGTTAAAAGGAACGCAGGCTGATCTGTAACTTAAGTAAATGTGCAGTATTAACAAAATCATCTCTATTTTATACATCTATTTCTGTGAAAATGTAATGAAAGGGAGACTTTTTTTCCTTCTAATAAATCCACCTCTGGCTTTCTGAGCCAGATGAGGGGAGGGAGGATCAGATGCTGCTGGATCTGCTGAAAGTAAATTCAAGCCCTGTTATCCAACTGTGTTCTCTGAACTCCTGGGCGGGGAGATCCTTCAGAGGAGCAGCAGGAACTGCTTCGGAGTGGATGCAGTAAGGAGTCTGTGTCCCGCAGCAGTGTCGCTCAGAGCCCAGAACACATTCCGCATCCCACAGAGATGGAACGGAAACGATTCAACCCAACATAAGAAGGAGATGGAACTGTTGGAACGGGACCAACCCTGCTCATGGACCCTCGAGGCCCCCAGGATCCGCCTGCACCCCACAGAGGAGCCGAGCGCTGAGGACTCATACCAGAGACTGGCACCTGGTTTATCAATGTATTTATTTAGGTAGGATTAGCACCTTATTCCCGTGTCCCGGGGCGCCCCCGAGCTCCCACTGCCACCTTCCACCCCTTGCCCAGGAAAAACCCACCCCACATGGGCCTGGCCAGGGGAAAAAGGCACCTTTCCTGGTGGGAAATAAAGGGACAAAAAGAAAAAGCCATGATGGTTTCATCACCCGGGGTAGCGCCCAGACCCCCCTGCCAGCCTCGTGGTTACGCTCACTGGCACCTCCCAACACCACGAGGCCAACAGGATTTCACGCACACAAACCCTTTTCCCTTTTTTCCCCCCTTTTTTTTCTTGGAAAATTTCCCTTTTTTGGCACGTGACGCTGGGGGTGCTGGGATGGAGGCAGCTGGGCACGGCTGAGCGGAGCCGCGGTGATGCCGGCACCGGGATGAGCCGTGCTTCCCACGGCCAGGGCAGCCTGGCCGGCACCGGCATCCCCATTCGCCACACGACTGAGTCTTAGATAACGTATTTATTTGGAAACGGCCGGGCGAGGGAGGAGCGGTGGCGTTACCATCTCTGCCTTGGGATCCCAGGGTGCTCCTCTGCCAGGATCTTCCCAAAATACCAGGGTGGGGGCCCCCCCATCCCGCTCCGGCGGCGCCGCGGCCTTACACGATGCCCTCGCTGCGTTTGCTCCTCCAAACCACCAGCGCCGTCATCATCAGGGTGACGAGGACGGGCAGCAGGATGAAGGGGCAGAGGACGCTGTTGGGGGGATCGTGGAGCGCCCGGCCGGAGGAAGAGCAGTTCTTGAAGTATTGCTTGTGCACGGCCACGAAGAACTCGTCCACCAGCCGGTTGGGCCAGTAGCAGTCGAGCCTCTCGGCGATCAGCACCGTGCAGTTTGTCAGCTCCCCGTAAGTGCTGCAACAGAGAGAGGGGCGGGTGGCACCGGGAGCAACCAGGGAATGGAAAATATTGTGTATTTACCCTTGTAGAATTGTGGAACAGTTTGGGTTGGAAAGGACCTCAAAGCCCATCCAGTTCCACCCTCCTGCCATGGGCAGGGACACCTCCCACTGGATCAGGGGCTCCAAGCCCCATCCAACCTGGCCTTGAACCCCTCCAGGGATGGGGCAGCCACCACTGCTCTGGGCAACCTGGGCCAGGGCCTCCCCACCCTCAGCGAGAAGAATTTATTCCTAATGTCTAATCTAAATCTTCCCCCTTTCAGCACTGGAAGCTGCTCTAAGGTCTCCCCAGAGCCTTCTCTTCTCCAGGCTGAACACCCCCAACTCTCTCAGCCTGGCCTCATGACAGAGGTGCTCCAGCCCTTGGATCATCTCCGTGGCCTCCTCTGGACCTGTTCCAACAGTTCCATATCTTTCTTATGCTTGGGATTCCAGAACTGGACACAGGGCTCCAGGGGGGGGTCTCGCCAGAGCAGAGGAGGAGAATCCCCTCCCTCGCCCTGCCGGCCTTGCTGCTTTGGATGCAGCCCAGGACACGGTTTCAAATCCCACCTGCTTTAAAATTGCCCATGCCTATCAAAAACTAAGTAGATCTAGTTCCCCCCCATCCCAGTGACTCACATCAAATCCTGGAGAGCCAGCGCTGACCAAAACCCAACCATTCAATTAAAAAAACTGCCTGGGGCAAGAAGTATTCCCTAAGCAGCTGCCCAGCTCCACGCCGCAGCCTCTCTGTGTCTCCTTAGCTGTGTTTCCATGCTGGCTGCTTTGCCGTGCCTGTGGGCACACGGCAGCACCGAAGGGAGACCCTGTGGAGCCCTGTGATTTAATTAACGGGGCGCCTGGAGCTGCTAAAAGCAGCTTCTGCTCAGCATCTCACTGTGCACAATTACCATTTCCTGCTCATCAGCACCCTTGGCCGATCACAGCAGCCGAAGCATCTTCAAGAACAACAGGGAAAGAGTTAAGTGAAATGTGACTAAAAGCTGGTTTTATGAGTGAAGGGGGCAGCTGGCGCAGCCCTTCCCCAGCTCGGCCCGCGCTCCCCTTGATGAAGAGCTGCTCCCATTGTCAGACGTGACGCCGTGCGAGCAACCGAAGCACAATGGTGTCAGCAAATGGAAGGATTAATTGGGATCATACTTTGTACCCACGCAGCAGAGCTCAGGCGGCTCCATGTGCAGCGGCTGCAGAGAGGATGGAGTCGAGGTGAGGAGCCACGCTGGCCGTGGGGCTACAACCAGCTGTGGAAAAAGGTCTCTCCATCCCGACAGAGGGTCTGCAGCTGTCGCTTAAGTCACCCTAAGTCTCTTGTCCCTTTATATTCATGACCCCTTGTCTTTGTGACGGCCTCGTCCACAGGGAGCGAACAGGAGGGGCCTGGAGGGAGAAGGAAGCATCTGCAGCAGCGAGAAGTGCAGAAGTGAGTCCTGAGCTCCTGGCCAAGCAGGTCGGAGTGCCCGTCAACAGAAGATTCCTGCCCTTCCCACAAAGCACTGCCTGACCTTCACAGGCTGAGGGAGACCCAACCAAACCCAAAGCCGAACTCTGCACTGCAGCCGAGCGCTTCAATGTCCTCCACTTTTTTCTCCTAAATACACTCGGCCATCCAGAGCCGCGTGTGCCAACAGCCACCGACCGAGTCCATCCTGAGGGGCCTTGAGCTGCTGTGTCTCATAGTTGGAGAGAGGCTCCTCTGAGGCTCCATCCATCCTCTGCCCTCACATGCAGAGCACCAGGACACGTGGCACCGAGGACCTTCAGATGCTCCTGGAAAAGGGATCCCTTTGCTGGGTACAGATAAACCAAGCTGGTCAGACTCAGGCTGCTGCTTGCGATGCTCTGTCAGAAGGGATCAAGTCCCATGGGAGAGCAGCAGTGTTGACACCCGGGGCTGAGCGCTCTTCCCTACCACAGTCGTGGCGAATGTTCATCCCACTGCATCTCCAAAGCAGCGTCTGGGTCTCTCTCTTTCTGCATTATTGCTGTAGCACCATGCCAGCACGGTCCCGCTGGGGAATTCGGCTTGTGCTGATGGTGAAACCCCTTACGGGGGGGTGTTTTGCCACCCAGTACGACTGCTCTGCTCTCCTCTTGCCACCCTACAGGCCAGCGCAGGAGGACACCCTCCCCCTGCCACACAAAGCTGAGCCAAGCTCTGGAGCTGCAGGGCTGATCCTGCTACTTCTGATGTCCACAGAGAGATGGAACCCCCAGTCGCAGAGCAAGAACTGTCTTTGGAGAGAAGTTCAAAGTCCAGCTTATGGCTTTCTGACACCCCTCCAGCTCCCTAAACACCAGCTCCTCCAGCTGAGCGAGAAGGCACAGAGCTACCAAAACGAAGCCTCCAGAGATGATGTTGTTGCAAGCAGGAGAAAATCACCAGGGAATCTCAGTTCCCCATGTCCCACCGTCTGCAGGACCACAGCCCAGGTGGGGACCCTGCTGCTGCTGGGAGACACTGCGGTGTCAGTGACCCCGGCAGCTGCAGAACTGCTGCGTCACCGTGCGCCACCAGCTCTGCCACTGCGGCTCGAGCTGTCACCTGCTGCTGGGCGTTTAGGGAGCCCCCAGATGCAGCTGGGACCACCCTGGAGATGATGGCAAGGACAGAAACCCACACAGCCACTGCCCCACGTTGTGGCATCTCAGAAGGGTCGTCCCTGACTCCCCAGCCTGCCAGGGAGCAAAAGGGAGCCAAAAGAGCAGGTGTTTTTAACACTGTTTGCCAGGGCCAGGAAGAACCAATGCAGCCTGAAGCTACGTGCTCGGTGCTATTCCTAACAACCCAAAGCCAGGCTGCAAAACCTGGCTCCAACGAAGGGGTTCATTAAGATGATATCTGGACTCAAGAGGATGCGACGAAAGCCTTTCCATCGGGCACCTCTGCTCCCGTGGAAAGGGGTTTAAAATCTCTCCCTGCCTTTTGCAAGTTGTATGCGCAGAAACGTCCTGGTCAGAGCGCTCAGACTGATCCTACTTCCCCCCCAACTCCAAGAAGCTCAGCAGCTTTCAAGAGAAGTGTTTCCAAGTCATGTTCTCTTTTCCTAACTGGGCTCGGGCTTCTCTGGAAGCCTTCCTGGCACCAAAAATCCCCCGCAGCCCAGCGAGGACTGGCTGGGAACAGCAGCTCGCAGGGGCTCGCTGTGCTGTGAGATGAGGGATGCCCGGGGCCAGAGAAGCACTGAGCATGGGGGCATCTTTAGCTCGCTGGGATGGTCAGTGAATCCCTAGGGGGGAGGGAAAGGAGACACAGTCTGTGCCCAGGCCACCTCCTTCTCCTGCCCTCCCGCCTCTCCCGTGGTTTTGCATTAAATACCAGCACTACAAACCCTTAGAACTGCCTTAAAAGGCAGCGGCAATATAAGCTTTGATGATTTTGTTAAAAAAATAATAACCCAGGTTTTCCCAGGCCATTCCCCCCTGCCGGCTGTGGGCAGGGGCCCGGGCAGCCTGCCCCGAAAAGGACAGCTTTCATTAGCTCAAAATATTTCCTTCCCTACTCAATATGAACCACAATTAAAACGGTTTTCCTCATCACCATGGAAATGGGTTGAGTTTCAAGGATAGTGTGACGCTACGGATACCGGCTGGGGTTCACAGCTCTCCCTTTTGCCACAAGGATCTTGATTTTTTCCTACCTTCCCGAAATGCCTTGCTTCAGAAGGGAAGAAAAGCCAACCACAATGCAAGGCTTTCCTTTTGCGTTGTTAATTAAAAGAAGCTCAGCGAGGCTGAGCTAAAAGGGCATCCAGAGGGACCTGGAAACCCAGAGTTAAATAAGTAGATAATGAGATAATAAGATCATAGAATGGTTTGGGTCGGAAGGGACCTCAAAGCCCATCCAGTTTCACGAACCCTGCCATGAGCAGGGACACCTCCCACCTCCAATTTAAAGACATTTCCCCTACTCCTGTCACCCCAGGCCCTCATAAAAAGCCCCTCCCCAGCTTTCCTGAAGCCTCTTTCAGCACTAGAAGCTGCTCTAAGGTTTCCCTGGAGCCTTCTCTTCTCCAGGCTGAACAACCCCATCTCTCTCAGCCTGGCCTCATAGCAGAGGGGCTGCAGCCCTCACGTCTCCGTGGCCTCCTCTGGACCAGAAGATAATGGCTCAGCCTGTTGTCTGTAACATAACGGATAAGGACCCTGAAGACGCGCCGTGAGCACATTCCCAGCTGCGAGCGCAGCCCCGTGGCAGGGTAGCAGCGGGCAGGGTACCAGGCGTGCCGGGAGCTGGCAGCTTCGGCACATTTCTGGACCGCCAGCTGTCAGAGCAGCAGGCACAGAACCACACCGGCGACCTCCTTCCCTGCAGCGCTGGAAAAGCATTCCCTGGAGTTTTAGATATACCACAGGACGGATATATTTGGGCTGAAGGCACCCGGCTCAGCTGGAGTGACACCCACAGCTGCGACACGGCTCGGCATAGAGAGCACCCTCCCGTCCGATGCCCTGCAAAGCCCACCGTGCCAAGCCGTCCCTCGGCCACAGGGAGCTAAAACCACGCAGGGAAAATATCTACAAGTCCTCTTGCTCATGCATTGGTGGGTGAGCAGCCAGCGGCCTGCCCCTTCCAGCAGCTCCAGCTCTGCCGGCAGCGCTCCACTCCCCAAAATAGCTGCTCCAAGGGAGACCACAGCTAATCCCTCATCTCAGTCACCACGGCGATGAATCTGGACCTGGAATCAAAATAGCCGACATGGTCTTCGAGATAATTAGTCACACTCAGCTGAGCTCCTGGTCAAGGCAGCGCAGCCACCTCTGTGAAGCAGGGGAGGCCGCAGTGTGGCTGCAGTTCTAAGTAATGAATGTTGCAGCTGCAAGCCCTGAGAAACAGCAGCAAAGTGCTTACTTGGAACTGCTCTCAGCCAGGGATCCATGGGACGATGCCATGAGAGAGGCCACTTTTCAGCACATGAGCTGAGATGGGCAGCCGAGCCTGAAGGCACCGGCACACATGGCTCCAGCAGGAGCATCCAAGGCCAGCCTGGATCGCTCCTCCTTTAGGGATGAAGAGAGGGAAGGAAACCAGAAGACCTAAGGGAAAACACCTCTCAAAGCAGTCCTTCTCCCTTCACAGGAGCCAGCATTCGTGGCCAAATTCTGGAACTAATTATTCCATTAAAAACCATGTAATGGCTCAGCCAAGTTCTCCCTGGTACTTGATTTCATTTATCAAAATCATCAGCTTTCCCCAGATCAGGACAGCTAAGAAAGGCAGCAGAGCTCAGCAAAACTTCTCAGAGAGTTGGTGCTTGTCCAGAGGGTTCAAGACCAACCTGATCCAGAAAGTTCCCTCTGTTACCTCTGAAAACAGAGGTGCTGGTGCTGCAGAAGCTCAGTTAATAATCCTGAGGGTAAGAAAGGAGGATAAGCTGCAGCCTATAAACAGGACCAACAAACCCCAATTACAAACTCTGCCAAGAGAATTCTTTTATCCCGATGTTCCCGTCGTGTCACTCTCAATTGAGCAGTAAATGATGGGCCCCACAGGCATTTCCCTGCTAAACTCCGCATACCAGAAATCCCAGCTCTAAATCCAATGCTGCAGGTCCTGTCAGAGGCAAAACCTTCAAACATCTCTCCTTCTTGTTTCAGACCAGTTTCAAGCATCAAAATTCATAGAATCATAGAATCCTTTGGTTGGAAAAGTCATCAAGTCCAGCCATACCTGTCTACTACTGAACCATATATCTGAGCACTTCATCTTCCGATCTTTAAACACCTCCAGGGATGGGGACACCACCACTTCCCTGGACAGTGTTTCCACTGCCTGATAGCCCTTTTGGTGAAAGTTTCCTGATATCCAGTCTAACCCTGCTGCAACTTGAGGCCATTCCCTCTTGTCCTGTCACTTGGGAGAAGAGACCGGCATCCACCTTGCTACAACCTCCTTTCAAGGAGTTGTAGACAGTGGTAAGGTCTCCCCTCAGCCTCCTTTCCTCCAGGCTAAACAACCCCAGGTCCCTTGGCTGCTCCTCATAAGGCTTGTGCTCTAAACGCTTCCACAGCTCCGTTCCCCTTCTCTGAACGCGCTCCAGCCCTTCAATGTCTGTCTTGGAGTGAGGGGCCCAAACTGAACCCAGGATTCGAGGAGCGGCCTCACCAGTGCCGAGCCCGGGGGCACAATCACTGCCCTGGACCTGCTGGCCACACCGTTTCTGATACAATCCAAGATGCCATTGGCCTTCTTGGCCACTGGGGCCACTGCTGGCTGATGTTCAGCTGCTGTCAACCAACACCCCCAGGTCCTTCTCTTCCAGGCAGCTTTCCAGCCGCTTTTCCCTAAGCCCAGAGCACTGCATGAGTTTGGTGGGAGACAGGGAAAGGAAACAGGCTCTAGGTAGGTCTTTGATTTCCACTTGTTCCTCTCACCCCTGCTGGAAGCCAAGTCCTTCCCCCTAAAGCCAGCGGGACAACCACCCAGCCTGCAGCATTCCCCTGCTCCTCCTGCTGGGACATCTAATGGTGCTTTTGCTACTAGAGGGGGACCATGAGTCCCACACACACCCAGGAGCAGGGGTGTCGAGTGAGGGGGGCCATGCAAAACCCTCATCCCCACAGAGCAGCTGATTTGCAGCAGCAGCTGACCTATTCCTACCTGATTTTCTCAATGTCCTGAGGTCGCAGGAGGATCAGAGGAATGTCATCTCTTCAATAACCCCAAGCTTTGTGTTCGCACAGAGCAAATGGACTCACCCAATCAAATTAAACACTGCAAGTTTATCAACATTTCCTCCAAGTGCCTCAAGGATAACAAGTTTAGTAGAAGCTATTTAGAAGAAAAACAGGATGTCGGAGATAAAGAACAAGCTCTTTAATACACCTCTGCTTCCTGTGCGATGGCTTTGTTGAAGGTCTGGAGGAGGAGATGGATTGCATCTCATCAAGCTTGCAGATAGCACCAAACCAGAACCAAAAGCAAAGTCCTGCTGCAAGGACGCACTCAGCCCCTGCATGGGGACAGCTCTGTCGTGGTGGGAGCTCACCAGGGAGATAATTATTGGAGATAATTATCCCCTTCTCCTACCACTCACTGCATCTAGACCACACTTGGATGCTGCCTCAAAACACACTGACAGACAGGGACAGGTCCTGTGGAGATCCCCACAGTAGCCAGGGTCTGGAGCAACTTCTTGAGGAACAAACAGTTTCTCAGAGCCAAAAAACCCTCCCACAGTCTCTCCACTCTCTTTTCTTCCCCTCCATTTTATCACAATAAAAGGGAAGGAAAATCCAAGCTGTCCTTTTCAAAAGCTGCTGGAAGGTGTCCCTGCCCATGTTAGGGGGGTTGGAATTGGATGATCTTTAAGGTCCCTTCCAACCCAAACAATTCTATGATTCTATGATTTGTATGTTTAGATGCACACGTATATATAGATTTTATCTTGGCACAGAAAGGTGCATGGAGGAGAAAATCAAAATCTTATAAAAACTCTCATTTCTATGATTTTTGGCAACAGCTGCTCACCATTTCCAACTGACCTCAATCCCTTCCTCGTGTCGCAACAGCTCATTTCTGTCTGCCACTTTGTTTTCCCAGAGAAAGGCTGTGGCAGCACAACGCTGGACAATGTAGAAAGCCAGCTCAGAGTGGAGAATGTGGTGTATTTTCCCCTTCAGGCTCTCACGCCAACACATGGACACCCTTGGCCGGGCTTTGCAACTTTAATCAAAACCATCTCGCCAGGAGAATCATCACAGAATCACAGAACAGCTGGTTTGGTAGGGACCTTAAAGCCCATCCAGTTCCAACCCCCTGCCATGGGCAGGGACACCTCCCACTGGATCAGGTTGCTCAAAGCCCCATCCAACCTGGATTTAAACACCTCCACGCTGCTTTGGATGCAGCCCAGGATAACAGCTGGCAATAATTTATGATTTATGAATGACTTATGCCACAGTGGCATTGTAAAATTCAGCTCTGCTGATTATAAATAGGGAAGAGCTAATCCAAAGAAAGCATCATTCAGGTGGTTTGCAATAAAAATTACCACCAAAAAAAGCCTAAACCAAACACATAGAGTGGCACGTTCCCCAAATGCAACATCCCTACTCCTGCTGCATTCAGTAGGGTTCCCTCATCACCCTCATTATTCCCCCAGGGATGCTGCCGGGCGCTCCACCAGGAAAGCAGACCACATCTCTGCTTCTCCTAAATCATCCATCACTGCTAATTCCCTGACACTGATTACAAACAGGAGCCTTAGCAGAAGACGGCCGTGCCGGACCGTGCCAGCCTCTCCCTCTTGTTGCTAAGAGAAATCAACACGCAACTTTTAGAAGCGGCAGGACTGGTGGGACAGCCCGGGAATTTGTCATAGGAAGGATCTGAGAGCATCTCAGGGAGTTGTGGGCTTTTCAGGTTGAGTAGGGGCAGTTTGGACTGTCTGGAGAAGCCGAGTGGCAAGAAAGAAGAAAAATCTCATGGCAAATACATCCAGGGATGCAAACCTGCTGCCTTATTAACACATTGACACCCAGCATGCAGCACACAGCGAGAGCAGAGGTCTTCTCCTGCTGAAGCTCCGCCACTGGGGCATGTGGTTTCTCCACACATGCTGAGCAAGACCGCTATCTTGACTTCCAAACGCTGCTGAGGCCGGGGTCCTTGAAAGCCCATTCAACCCCAGAATGGTTGAGGTTGGAAAGAACCTCTGGAGCTACGTCTCACCCTGTCTAACCCCCTGGTCTAACAGGGCCACTTACAGCAGGTTGCCTAGGGCTGTGTCCAGACAGCTCCTTAGTATCTCCAAAGACAGAGACTCCACAATCTCACTGGGCAACCCATGCCACTGCTTGGTCACCCTCACAGTGAAGAAGTGTTTTCTGATGTTCAGAGGGACCCTCCTGTGCTTCAGTGTGCACCCATGGCCCCGGTCCTGTCACTGGGCACTGCTGAGAAGAGCCTGGCTCTGTCCTCTTTGCCCTTCCCTTCACGTATTTAGAGATTGATAAAAGCCCCCTGAGCCATCTCATCTCCAGGCTGATGATTCTATGATTTCTCCAGCCTGGTGAGATCCCTCTGGATGTCAGCGCAACCCTCTGGAGTGTCCCCCACTCCTCCCAGTCTGGTACCATCAACGAACTTCACTGCAGGCATGCTCTGCCCCACTTCCCTGGGGTTAATTAACGAAAGGGTTAAGCAGGCCTGGACCTAGTTGTGACCCCTGGGAAGCACTGCTGGTTGCTGGCCCCCAGAGATCTCCACCCTCTGGATCTGGCCATTCCACCCAGTTTTCAACCCGCCTCACTGCCTGTTCATCCAACCCACACTTCATCAGCTTCTCAGTGAGGATCTCATGGGACACTGTCAAAAACCTCACTGAAGGCCAAGTAGGCGACGTCCACTGCTCTCCCCTCCAAGCCCACCTTGTGGCTCCTCCACAAGCAACGGGGATGGGGCGGCCCCTTCAGCTGGACCCAGCAGGGACAGAAGCACCAGCACTTGCAAAGCAGAGTGAAATGGCACATCTGTTCCCTCCCCTAAAATAAAACCCCCTGCTGACCTCCTTACACCCCCCAAAACAAGACGGGTGCGGGTGGTTCTGGGATGCCAGGAACGGATTTGGTGAGCAGAGGGACCTCACTTACCCCACGGTCTCATCCCAGTCACACCAGAGCCGCTGCCCGATGCCCTCCATGCTGAGCTGGAACTGCTTCAGGCAGTAGTGCCGGATCATCCAGCCGTAGTCCGCCTCCTGGCACGCCGTCGCCACAATGAAGTGATGGGCTGGAAGACAAGCGAGGGGCGAGCAGGGTTAGGCTCTGCTGTGAGGGGGCATGGCCCAACGGCTTTTTGTGAGGAGGGCATCTGCCAACACAAAGCTGGACATCAAAGCAACCCCGCTCTCAACCAGCTGCTTCAAAACCCCGTGCTCAGGGTTTTATTCCCCTCTGCACATCCCTACAGCATCACCCTCCCTGACAGCAGATAAATCAATTATTCAAAACATGCCAGGTAAGGCATGAATAAGTAAGAACACAGATTTATTCTCCGCTGATCGTTTGCATGCCTTTGGATTTTAAATTCCCAGTTTTTTGGTCCACAAAAAGAGTGTGGGTGAGGGGGAAGGTGGGAACAACTCCAGGGCTCTCAGACAGATCCCTGCTGAGGCCGCCTTCACACTTATCTGCATGCTTGGAAACAAATATCCATCTCCAGTGGAGCCCAGTGAAATTCATCTCTAGGTGCACGGCGCTGATTTAATTCACCTCTGGGTACGCGCCCCTGGCGCACGATGACTTCTGGGACCAGAGGAGGAAGAGATGCTGCCTACTTCACTACAAGTTTGTGCACAATGGGTGCAATGTTGCTAGCGAGTGGAAAGCGAAAAGAACTGCGATGCTTTTGAGGGAAGAAGGAGCAGGACCGAAGTAAAAAAAACCTTTCAGAGGAATGATTTACTGAGCCTGGCTATAAATAATATCTTTCCCTTGGTCCCAAAGTGCCAGCTAGTGCTGCTGTAGCTCCTGGAGTACACTGCAGGCAGGCATGGCATACCAGCTCTATTTTTTGCCACGCATGAATAACTATGCAGAAGAGTGGGGCTTTATTTTTATACAAACCAGAATTTAGCTACTTATGTAGCAGTCTGCATATGAAAAGCATGGAGCATCACCGGTGGCTCCTGCCCAGGGCATGAGCGGTCCCTCTGCAGCCCCCAAATCCTCAGTACCAGCATCTTACGGCAACGGATGGGAACTCTGGACCCACTGGGGGCAGCAAAGGACCAGCCCCAACCCTTGCCAAGGTTGCTGGATGGCTTCAGGATTCCCACGCTACCTCCCACCGCAGCAGTCCAGCTTGAGATGAGGCAATGTGAGTTATCAAGGCAAGAAAAGGGAGTTAAGGAGCATTAAACACTCATCATCGCAGTAATAAACCTGAATATCATCATTTCAAGCTCTCCCCAGCTGATACTGCTCAGGGTTTGACCCTACAGCACTGTGCAACAACTCCTGAGTCAGAAACAAGCCCTGCTCTGAAAGGGGAAGGTTTGGGATACAGAAACAAAGCGCTGAGCAAGGAGGAGGAGGAGGGAAGGTGCAATAATTTAATGTAAGAGCTGACTGCAAATCTCAGTCCAGGCAGGCTGAGAGATGATTGATAGCCAGGAGGCTTTTCTCCCCTTCCCATCCCTTCAAATCTGGATGAATCAAGTGAAGAAGTGACATGGCTGAGTGAGTACCAGCATCCAGGGGAGGATCAGCCGGGTCACTCCTTGGCGAAGGACAAGCACCCTGCAAACATTACGTCCATCACGGAGTCGGGGAAACAGCTTGCAGAGAAAACGCTGCTGGCAAATGCATCAAGTGTGGACACGAGACAGATGCACAAGGGAGAAGGGGGAGCAGGGCAGGTAAACAGATTAAAAAGCAGCCGGACAAGCGGCTGAGGGAATCGTGGAGCAAAGTTGGAAACAGAGCCAGGCAGAAAAGAGCGAGACACACAAACCATAGAGAGAAATTGAGGAAGACCAAGCTGCTTTGAGAAATCCAAGAGTGATAGAGCATGAGCAGAAAGAGAAATTAGATGTTAATCGAGCTGCTCTTTGCCTGGCTTCGCTCCTCCCAACTCCCAGTTAGCACGGATGAGCCTAGAGACAAATCTTCACTTGAACTATAAAAACAACCATGCTCAAAGGTTCTCTGATGCTCCTGCAGAACAGACCTGGAGGAAAATGCCTTTACAGGCTGCTCCACCTTGGGTGGAGAGGAGAGAAATATGAAATACACCATGGGCAGGAAGCAGCCAAAAACCACAACCGGGCTGCAACGCCTGTTTGAGTAGCTGCAAGCCACATCTATCCAGTAAAATGAGCCCTGCTTCTGAAAGAAACAAACACCCAAACCAAGTGAAAACAAAACCCCAGGGAGCTCTAAGCACTCGCCAACCAAAGCAGCTCAAAAGATGCTGCTGGGTTGGATGTGGCCGTGGGCTGAATACAGGTGTGGGCAGCCAGGAGAGAGACAGCACAGGGCTCTGTCACCCCCAGCTGCGCCACTTGTATGCTTGCTCTTTGCTCGCTCCTGCCTCTTGTCCCAGCTCCTTTGCCAGCACATTGCTATCTTTCTTCCTCCTCCCCAGCAGCTCTTTGCAGCTTCTCCAGGAGCTCTCCCTTCCCCACAACCACTTGTGGATGCCAACTTGGCTTGGAAACCCCAAGATACAGAGCAGAAGACAACTTCTTCCTGGAAGATTTCTCCCCCACCGCATCTCCTGTACCTACACATGGGGTCTGCCTGCAAATCCTTTTCCCCATGGGACTGGGGAAATCAGACCCATCAGCCAGTGACCAAAGCATTTCATGAGGACATTTGATTTTTCACTTTTTAACCTCGTGATGGGCTCTTTTGTTTTATACAGCAGAGGCAAAGAGCATCTGAGAAGAGCAAGACTCAACACAGCTCACTGTGTAAATGCTGCGAGGATGAGGCTGGGCAAGGCGAGGCTGAAAACCTCTTTTGTTTTCATCTGGCTAGGGAGAATTTGCTTTAGCTTTAAACGCATATTTTAAGGCCAAAGCAAGAAGCTCCTGCCACATTACCACATGATCTCTACCTAAATCCATGGATATTTCCCTGCTGCTTCCCCAGTTTCCACCAAACTGGCATCTATCAACACATCAGGCCGGGGCGGCTCAGGGTTTCTAACAACAGGGGGAAAAAAAGCAGGAAGGATTTTTTTTTTCCTCCTGGCTCTCATTCCAGAAGATTTCCTCCCCCCTCAGCCCTGCTGATGGAGACGATGTAAGTCAGCTGCAGGGAGCTGTAAATAACTGCAGTCACGTCTCTGTGCTTAGCAGCACCCATTTGTGAAGGCTGTAAGGAGCTGCTAAATAAACGAACTCCAAACCCCAACTACACCCAGGCTGAACGGCCGCCAAGAGCTCCCTTCTCACACGCTCCCGACGCTTCCCTTCCCTTGGGAAAAATGGCACTGGGAGCTGCAGGAACACAGTGACCCCTGGGAACATCCCACTGGAACCAGATGGCACCTCCAAAGCCCTACTTGGTCTTCAGATGCCACCTAGATATGGAGCAGGGGGTTATCTCCACCTTCCCCATCTCCATCCATATGATACAGGTGAGCAGGTGATACAGGTGAGCTGTCAAAAATTCATCCTTGCAGCACGTGAGCATGTTGTCTTCTCAGTGCAAAGACATCTGCTGCTGGAAGAAGCGTTTATCTCAGCATAAGGACCCACACAACCGGTGATGAACGCCCTTCCCTGCTGAGAGAAGCACTGATTGCCTGATAAAAGACATAAATTCAAGGACCCTTAATTTGCCACCTCACAGGGACCACTGCGGGAGTGGCGGTGAGGAAGTGATTGGAGGGAAGGATTTTAAGGCTTCCCAGATCCTGTTGATTGCCCTGGGACTGATGCCCTGGAGAGTGCCAGCAAACATCTACCAGGGCTCAGCTTCCTGAGGGTTAGCTGCCAAAAGGCAAATCACTCGTGTAGTTTGGCAGAAAAACAGAGTTGGCCCTGAATTGTTAGAAAAACCTGGGGAAAATAACTGGAGTTTCTTTTGTTGCACTTCACAGAATCATAGAATGGTTAAGGTTGGAAAAGACCTCTAAGATCATCCAGTCCAGCCATCAACACGACACCACCGTGCCTGCAAAGCCACGCCCTGAAAAGCCACATCTACACATTTTTTGAACCCCTCCAGGGATGAAGACTCCACCACCTCCCTGGGCAGCCTCTGCCAGTGCTTCACCGCTCTTTCAGTAAAGAAAATTTTTTCTAAAATCCAATCTAAACCTCCCCTCGTGCAACTTGAGGCCATTTCCTCTCATCCTATCACTTGTTACTTGGGAGAAGAGACCAGCACCCGCCTCGCTACAACCTCCTTTCAGGGAGTTGTAGACAGGGATGAGGTCTCCCCTCAGCCTCCTCTTCTCCAGGATAAACAGCCCCAGGTCCCTCAGCTGCTCTTCATAACCCTTGTTCTCCAGCACCTTCCCCAGCTCCTTTCCCTTCTCTGGACACACTCCAGCTCCTCAATGTCCTTCTTGCAGTGAGGAGCCCAAAACTGAACCCAGGATTTGAGGTGTGGCCTCACCAGCACCAAATATAGGGGCACAAATGATGCTGGGAAGGAGAATGGTCACTTGCAGCTAACCCCAAACCCGATTGCCAGCCACCCCTGCCAGGACCTGCCACTCACCCTGGTGACAAAAATGATGTGTGGTGTCCACAGTCCCGTGTCTCCACTGGAGGTACCACATGGCTCTGGGAGAGTGGGTTTTGAGTAGGAGGATTTTGCAGGCACAGCCCTGGAAAGCCTTGAAAACCAATTTGTACATAGGGAGCACATGCTAATTAGCCTCACACTCCCTCATTTTGCTTTCCAGCCCTTCCCTTCATGTTGGGACCCACATTTACAAACAGACCAGCCAAGCCAGCCCTCACCAGGTACCTTTCTCAGCACCTTCACTTTGATTCAGCAGAGCTGCTGCTAATTAATAACCCAATGTAATTAAGTTTTCATCTTAAGCCTAGTGAGCATGTGGTACCCTCACATCAGGGTTTGGGCACCCTTGGGAGCATCCCTGGGTCATATCCGAGCGAGTTCCCCAGCACTTTGGTGCTCTGCCTGGTTTGAAGCAAGAAACCAAGGGAAGGATGAGACCCAGCCCAAACCTTCTCATCTGAAACACTCGTGGGAGGGCAGGGAGAGGACGTAGGGGCAGGAGGCAGAAGATGAGCATGAAAAATATCCTGGTTTGCAGCCAAAATAGAGAAAATTTGGGAAGGGGGACACTTTGTTGACACAAAGCCAACAAACCAGCCCCGCTAGAGGCAGCAGATGGTTTCACAGGGGACGGAGCAAGTGCTTGCAGGACTAAAAATAAACCCACTGCTGGCAGCAGCACTCACACGTAAAGGGCTGGGCTGGGCCCACAAACCATCAACATGGGAACTGCTGCTATGTCTGCAAACCCACCCCGGGGACCTCCCTGACCACCAGTCTGTACCAACATAACCCTTCTCCTATGCCCAATCTGGGGACATTTCCAGGCTGCTGCTCCATACTTAGCCTCTGGCCTCCCTGGTGGTGTTAGAAAGTTAGATGTTTTCTCCAAAAAGCAAGCAGAGCCCCAACAGAGGTGCAAGCCCTGGATATTGACCTCCCCTGCAACTCATCCGTCCAAGGAGCAGCTTCTAAAGGGCCCCATGGGGTCCAGCTCCGGATAGGGCTTAAAAACCAAACCACTGCACAACCTCGCAGGAAGCTCAGGTCTTGTGCAAGAAACCTCATACCAAGAAAAAAACAGAGAGAGGAGAAGTCTCCCATGCCAGGTGGGGAGAAGAAGGAAGAACAGCACAACTGTCCCTTCCAGCATCTGCAGCCCTGTAATCCCCAGGAAGGGTCCAACATCCTCTGCTTAAAAATATACTTGTGTCTGGGCTGCTTCGGGCAGCTGCAGCTCAGCAAAGGCTTCAAAGCTTGCAAATGCTACCTTGGTTTGCCAGGAAAATAATGAAGCTGGTGCTGAGCAAATGTGTGACCACCTTTGGCTGAAGCTGGGGGGGCAGGAAAATGCGGATGTTGGTGCTGGGAAACAACAGGGAAACTGGCACAACACTATCCTTTTCTTTATCAGAAAAGAGGGGGCCATCTGCCAACACCTCTGCTTGCCGACAGCCCAGGATGCACCCCCGCAGTCAAACGAAACCTCTGAGCCCTGGCAGGGGATGCTATTTCTGTCCCGGTTTTGCATGGGGAATGTATTTTTAAAGCCTCTCCTGGGATCCAGCAGAGGCTCCTGAGGCTGTCACGGCTGTACAGTGGCTTGTGAACAGCAGGATGGATGGAGATACCCAAATCCCCTTCTCAAGCAGCCTGGCCAAGCCCCACCACCAGCACAGCATCAACCCAACCCCAACCCCATCCCTTCCTGGGAAGGCTGAGCCAAACTTCTCCCCAGACAGCTCCTCTGGTCCTCTCCTCCCTTCCAAATTTGACAATATTTCATCTTCAGCAGCTTTCCCTCTCACTACCAGCCTGCTGCAGGGGAATGTAGAATCGTAGCATAGTTTGGGTTGGAAGGGACCTTACAGATCATCTAGTTCCAACCCCGCTTTCAGCATCTCCTCATGGTGATTTCCAAGCCCAGGTTAGAGGACCATTGCATCACGGTTCTGCACACATTTTCCTCCTGAACTCAGCAAACACAGTGGGAGGAGACCCCAGGGGTCTCCAGGCAGGTGGGCAGTGTCTGGGGAGGACATCATGAGGTGCCTTCCTGCCCCAAGTATCAGCTTTTAACTCAAGACACCTCCCTCTCCTCAGCTGCAGGCAAGGACCATCATCTTATTCTCTTTTGTAAAGGAGAAAAGCCTCATCTGATATTTAACAGGCAGAAAAGGAGCCCACAGCCACCAACCTGCCAGGCCTGCCAGTGACCCTCCAGCCACCTCTGACCAAAGAAAATTGGCCGAGGAAAATGGAGGATGTGTAGCACTTCCAGCATTTCAGAAACTTAATTTATTAACGCACGATTGGATGAGCTGCTGCTGCTTTTGCCACAGCAAAGCACCAGGTTCCCTGCATCTTGTTTAGAGACCTCGGAAATAAGTGGAGGTGTTCCTAGTCCTCGCAGAGATGCTCCTATTTCCCGATCACCGTGGGGATGCGAGGGCTTGGCAGGTGGGGGGAGTCCATGGGGAAAAGCCTGTCCCACACACTGGCAACCCACAAGCTCACAGCCAGAGCCAGGCTCAGGGACATCAGGACAAGGAGGGACTCGCTGGCCACCCAAAGCAGCCACCCACCACCTCATGTAATGTGAAAAAGGGCATTTCTCATGCCAGCAGCATTAATTCAGAGAGCTGCTCTGCTCCAAACCCATTCCCTGATGGTTCTGGATCATTCACAGGTCCAAAACCAGGCAGCCTCTGCCTCCACTGCCTCCTGCACACTTGCTAAGGGGATTTTCCTTCCCATCATAGCCATTAGGGATGTAAATTAAGAGGGAATTCATGAGATTCAGGGGTTTTCAAGTTCTGACAGGGAGTGAGGATTTTTCAACAAGACACCGTTTTTCAACAAGCACAGCAAGGATGGCAGAGGGAGGGAAGAACATCTGCCCATCTCCCAGAACAAGGGAAGACTGATCCCAGCATGTCCTGGACACATTGTCACTGCTTGCTTAGGAGAAGGGAAGGGAGGTGAAGAAGGGAAGGGACGAGAAGCATTCCCTGCTCCCTGCTTCCCTTCCACCCTGGGGGGCTGCAGATGGAGCAGCAGAAGGAAACTACCCAGCTCTGACTTGAACAGAGCAGTCTGTAAGCACGGCCAGAGCTCCCCAGCAAGTTCAGCAGATGGAGGGTTCATCCCATCTTTAACCTGTCCAGCAGTTTCAGTGCTGTGAAGCCACAAAAGCTTTCAAAGGACTCAAGGACTCAGGAAACTTGGATGGGAGAGATGTCACTCAGGCTTGGGTGAAAAAAAAGCCTCACTGCAGGGAAAAAATGTTAAATGAAAAGAGACAGGACTAGGCATGCTCAATTTTAGGAAATAAGATATTCCCCTGAAAACCACACAGTTGGTTGTGGCTTTGCTCATGCTGCTTTAGGGAGAGAAAGTCAGTCCCTGCTCAGCCAGGTTGGAGCCAGTTCCCTGTTACAGCCACAAAGATGATCTGAAGGCTGGAGCCCCTCTGCTATGAGGCCAGGCTGAGAGAGCTGGGGGTGTTCAGCCTGGAGAAGAGAAGGCTCCAGGGAGACCTTACAGCAGCTTCCAGTGCTGAAAGGGGCCCTCCAAAGCAGCCAAAGGCTTCCAGTCTACAGGAACAAAGCGTAACATGTGATGGGTCTGGAAAGCACTGTGGTTCTGCCACTGCCATCCCACTACTGATTCCAGAAGAACGTCCCTACAAGTCCCATTTCAGGGATGACCATGCAGGCAGAGCCAGCATGAGGACTGCGCCTTGCAAAATCCAAGCTGGATGATGAAACGCTTCTGGGGATAAACGTCACCGGGCATTGAAGACTTATTTAAGGTAAAAGGCAGTAACAAGAGAAGGTCAAACGGAAACAAGGGAATCGCGAATAAGCATTGGCTCCAGCTCAGCTGCACACCAGCAGCCAGATACAGCTCTTGGCACGAACATGAGCCTGGTGACCGCAACAGCCTTGTACCAGCACTCTGCATTTCCCTGTCCCCTCACTGTACCTGCACACAGGGCACGCAGCACCAAAGCGCTACCGTTTCCACCCAGGATCACATTTGCTACCTATTTTTTTCAGCTCTGAAACAACACCAGGCACCACATCTTTGCCAAAGCATGTTGAAGACAAGTGCTGCAATTGCTTTCCCCCTGGCTGTGGCAAGAGGCAGGTGGAGTAGCTCCAGTCCCAGTCACTGGAGCTGGCATCTGGACCCCTAACCCCATCCCAGCTCTGCGGACCCAAAAGGAGCAGGGCTGCAGCGAGCCCAGACATCAGTTCTAGAGCCAGACACCTCATTAGGGCCATGTGGGCTAACGAAGCTGGCTGGTACATGGGTCAGGCAACCATTGTCCACATCTCTCTTCCTAGTGTGACACCTTGTCATAGAACACAGAATGGTTTGGATGGAAGGGACCTTAAAACCCATCCAGTTCCACCCCCTGCCATGGGCAGGGACACCTCCCACTGGATCAGGGGCTCCAAGCCCCATCCAACCTGGCCTTGAACCCCTCCAGGGATGGGGCAGCCACCACTGCTCTGAGCAACCTGGGCCAGGGCCTCCCCAACCTCATTGTGAAGAAATTCCTCCTAATATCTAGTATAAATCTTCCACCTCTCAATTTAAAGCCATTCCCCCTTGTCCTGTCACTCCAGGCTCTTGTAAAAAGTCCCTCCCCAGCTTTCCCGGAGCCCCTTTCAGTACTAGAAGCTGCTCTAAGGTCTCCCTGGAGCCTTCTCTTCTCCAGGCTGAACAGTTCTCTCAGCCTGTCCTTATAGGAGAGGTGCTCCAGCCCCTTGGATCATCTTCTGATGATCATCTTCTGCCTCAGTGGCTTAGTAAGGCACTTGCTTAAAAAATTAACAATAACAAAGCCCCCAAGCCTGCACTGCCTTCAGGCAGCTGGCTCTGACCTCAACTGCAACAAACAGTTCAGCTGCCCGGTTTATTTTGTGCCCTCCTGTAATGCTTGGGATAACTATAGATCAACAGCAAAAACTCAAACACTCCCATCCAAGCAAAAACTAAATGAATACAAACCATCAAAGCATCAGCTCGGTGGATCAATCACCACGTTCCCTCGCAGGCACAACAGGATGCCAAAATTAAAACCTCGGATATCCTTTTGGGTCTCTTAATTAGGTTCAGCTGTATGCAAAATAGCTCATTAGAGTCGGCTGGGGAAAAAAAGCCATCTATTTATTTGGCTTTGTGTAATAAAATGAAGGGGAATAAGTGTTCCAGGAGTAGGGTTCCACTGGATGAAGTCCTCCCTTTCTACACCGAGTTAATGAATCAGATTAAAGGCATTTAGGTCCTGTGTGGACAGGACAACTCCAGTTCTCCTAAATATCAAAGTTATTCATTTTCTGAGTATTCGAGGGATTTAAGAAACACGGAGATGTTTTAGCATGGTGTAAGGCTTCCAAAGCACTAAATCACTCCAAGATAAAACAACTCACAAAACCATCAAGCAATTGACTCAACGAGACCATGGAAAACAGCTTCTCCAGCCCCTCCGGTTGGATCCCTGCCATGCCCAGGAGATGCTCAGGAAGCACAGACACTGCTGCACTGCTGCTATTCCTCTCCCAAATTCTATATATGCTATGGAGCACCTCAGAAAGCATCTTTCTTGCACCTAAAGCGTAACAGCCAAGCCCTCCCCAAACCCAAGACAATTAAACATTGTTCTGAGATAGATTTGCACGGAACGGCTCCTGTGAATGCAGAATCTTGGATTAAAATTAAAATGCAAACCAAATGCTGCTGCTATGCCAGGCATCACACGGTGCAGGACAGTCCTACTCAGCTGGGTCATGAGGGATTCACTTTTTTGTAGAACCATGGAATGGTTTGGGTGGGAAGGAATCCCAAAGCCCATCCAGTTCCAAGCCCCTGCCACGGGCAAGGACACCTCTCATCGGATCAGGCTGCTCCAAGCCCCATCCAACCTGGCCTCGGACACCTCCAGAAATGAGGCAGCAACAACTTCCCCAGGGCACACCCTCACAGGAAAACATTTCCTTCTGATTCATCATCTCAGTCTTCCATCTTTCACTTTAAAACAGTTTCCCCTTGTCCTGTTCCTGCACTCCCTGTTAAGGAGCCGCTCCTCAGTTTTCCTGGAGCCCCCTTCAGAAGGCCACAATAAGTTATCTCTGGAGCCTTCTCTACTCCAGGCTGAACAACTCTCTCAGAGTGTTCTCATGTGGGATGTGCTCCAGCCCTCGCATCATCTCTGTGGCCTCCTCTGGACTCACTCTAACAGATCTGTGCCCTCCGAGCACTGAGGACTCCAGAACTGAATGTAGGGCTCCAGGTGGGGCCACACAAGAGTAGAGGGACAGAATCCCCTCCGTACCCTGCTGGTCCCACTGCTTTGGATGTAGTCCAGGACACGGTTGCTTTCTGGGCCGTAAGCACACGCTGCCGGCTCACATTGAGCTTCTCATCCCCCAGCACCCCAAGCCCTTTTTCTCAGGGCTGCTCTCAATCCATTCTCCACCCAGCCTGCAGTTGTGCTTGGGATTGTCCCAGTTCAGGTGCAGGACCTTCACTTGGCCTTGCTGAACTTCATGAGGCTCGCACGGGCCCACCTCTCAAGCCTGTCCAGGTCCCTCTGGATGGCATCTAGTAGTGCTGTTAAATAATATTAACCAATAAACACATGGAAACAGGACCTGGGTGCAATTTTTCCCCTTTCCTCGGTTTCCCCTATGTATCACCACGAGTTACCGTACATCCTTGTTAACCATCAGCAGCTGCCAAGCACGTTTCCAGGAACAGGACTTATCCTACTTGTCCCCAGGCTGAATTCTGCACAGGGCAGAAAGACAAATACTTTGCTTTCCCCAAAAAAATCATTTAGTAAGTAAAATAAAAGCAGCTGAGAAGAAGGGAAGGAGAATGTGTATTCACAACCTAGGCATGCTGAAACCCAGCTGCTGGCTGACTACACATCAGGGGAGAGGAAAGTCTGCCTTGAGCAGCCAGATATAAAGATAATTAGATCCTTAATGAATAGTGGGATCTTTTTAAAAATAATCCACCTTGATTAAATTGATGGAGGAAAACTGCAGGTTTTAAACACGTGCTGGAGATTTGGATGGTAGAGCCTTGGCTTTACCCATTCCTAGTTCAAATTGGGTCTGATTGTTCCCACCACTGAACACGCACCCGCTGACCTAGATGAGCTGAATTGGGGATCCCCATGGAATTCCACACATCCAGAAAGAGAAGGTGCTTCCAGGGGCTGAAGGGATGGCACCCCTGGGAGCCAGCCACAGTGGCTTCCAGCATCAGCATCCGCTTTAGAGTTGTTTATAAAACATCAACAGCACACAGGATGCCACAAGAGGCGTGTTTGGTCTCAAAGCTGGGCTGGTCTTGCAGAAAGCCAGGGAGAAATGAGCAGTCACCACGCTGAGGATCTCAAGACTGTGCTAAAGGCAAACACGCTCTTCTCCCCCTGCCCCCAGACTATTTCTTACTTCCAGCGATTGCAGTTGATTGAGGCTATAATAAGAACAGGGAAACTAACACCAAGGTTAAAAGTGTCTGGCATCAGTTTGGAGACAACATGCTTCGATCCTTGGTTCATGTTTCAGCGGGTTTGTGTGCATTAAACATGGATTATTCTGCTACGTGGGGCTATGAACTGTTTTACTGAACTGCCTTCGAGACAAAAAAAAGTCAATTCCTGAGCAAATATTATTCACTGAAACAGAGTGCATATAAATAAGCACATAAGAAATACATAAAAATTAATCAGGGAGAAAAATAAAATAAATTGCTGTTCTGTTTTGTTGGTGCATTCATAGGATCACAGAAAGATTTGGGTTGAAAGGGATCTCAAAGCCCATCCAGGCCCACTCCACCTGCTGTGGGCAGGGACACCTCCCACTGGATCAGGGGCTCCCAGACCCATCCAACCTGTCCTTGAACACCTCCAGGGATGGGGCAGCCACAGCTTCTCTGGGCAACCTAGGCCAGGGCCTCCCCACCCTCATCATGAGGAATTTCTTCCTAATGTCTAATCTAAATCCAATTTAAAGCCATTTCCCCTCATCCTATCACTCCTGGCCCTCGTAAAAAGTCCTTCCCCAGCTTTCCTGGAGACCCTTTTAGTACTGGAAGCTGCTCTAAGATCTCCCTGGAGCCTTCTCTTCTCCAGGCTGAACAACCCCAACTCTCTCAGCCTGCCCTCATAGCAGAGGTGCTCCAGCCCTCGGATCATATCTGTGTCCTCCTGTGGACCTGTTCCAACATAGGAGAAGAAGGATATGGAACTATGTTGGAGATTCCAGAACTGGACACAAAACTCCAGGTGAGCACCCTGACTAAATGCTTCCAATATACAATTTCCAGACTAAAATCTGTCACTGAGAAATGCAAGCAGCCCGGTAATAATTTATTGTCCTTTTCAACAGGTTTCTCAATGCAGTTTTCTTTCTTTCCAGCTGAATAATGCCCAGAGACGGCAGTTCTCTGCAACTCAGCACACAGAGCGCTGCCGTTTTCCCAGCAAATGCTACCTAAGGGATCTGGAGAATCCCAGAGGGATCACGTCCCACCCTTGGCTGAAATTCAGCGCTGCCAGAGGTTTTGAGCCAGGCTGCTGCCCATGCCCTGACACCGAGCCCTGCTGGGCTGCTTTCCCAGGGTGCCAGGCTGTGGTTTGAAACTCTGAAAAGCTCAAGCTGTAGAAGGGCAGAGACAAGGGACTGAAACCATGAAGCAGGTTCATTACTGGATTTGCTGATTAAGAGCACCGAGCTCGTACGCAGCACCCACAGCAGAGCACTGGCACCTTGGGCTTGGGATTCCCCAGTACTCACCTATCCAGAGCATGAATGTGCCCAGCAACCCCTAGCCGTGATTTTCTTTTAGGAAAGGAAAAGGTATTTAGCCATTTGACTAAGCCAAAACACGCTGCAAGTCCCCTGTATAAGCAGTTTCTAACGCTCCTCTACCCCAAGCCCAGTGCTGCCCCGCAGTGTTTTCATTCCTCGCGCAGTGTGAGGTCTGTGCCGGCAAGGAATGTGACCACAGCCATTGCTTTGGGGCCACAACCTTCCCCCAACACGCTTGCTAACTCCGACGGCGACGGAGGCAGAAGGAACTTGCTAGTGCAAGGTGTTAACTCTGGATTCCCACCCGCAGGTTTCCAAGACCTCCCTCAACTCTGTAATGACACGATGCCCATTTCCAGCCCTGTGAAAACATGATGGATACCAACCCCATTTTTAGTGATTATGAGGTCTCTAATTTCATTCCAGGTCATGGCATTTATATTTTCATTACCCGCAACCTCCAGGGTCATTACAAATACAAGATTACAGTGTCAGCGCTTAACAGCTGTTTAATTCAACAGTATTTCAGAGTTAATAAATGCAATTCAATTTCTCAAAGCCAAGTGGCTTCCTGACTGGATAACACAGCCAGTATCCAACAAACCTATAGACCTCCAGTTTCTATAGGAATAGAGCTGCCATGTATGGGAAATTACATTTTTTCACTACTCACATACTTTTCTTTTAACACATCATGTCCTCTCCATTTCAGAGATGCTCTGAAAAGGAGGAGGAACGTTCTACTTCACTGTCAGGGACACGCTCTAAATATTTCAGAGGATTTTCCCAGAGTAGCCTTCAATCAGGCTTTCAAGCAAAACAGTATTATTCTAAAAGAGGTGCTCGGGCTCACTGCACATGCAGGGATAACCACGCATGCTTTGGGGTGAGGGAAGGCACAAATAATTCTAATGCACCACACAATTTTGCTGTAGCGGTGCAGCCGCCTGGCTCTCAAAGCCGCTCCTGCTGCCAGGCAGAGCTTTCCCTCTCTCATTACTTTTAGTGTTAATGTTCTCTTATTACCATTATTTTTGAGTCCAGGAAATTCAAGCAATTGGCTGACTACAGCCACAAAGCACTGACTGATGGCATTAAGGCATGAGATGCGATGGTTTAGGGATGAGTATAAGACAAAGGGAATATACAGGTGTACAGGTATGCACAGAAAACCCAAAGCATCTCCTCTCACTGCCATCTCCTTTCCCCGAGACATCTTGGACCAAAGCCCAAGGATCGACGTCGCAATGTTTAAATGAGTTAAGACAATTTAAACCACTCCACAGAACTCCAAAGGTTTTAAGTTGCTTCCTTTTCTCCTGACTCCAGGGGTCCCAGCAGCCAAGCAGAGGATACAAGGGCATTCATAATTTTGTATTTTCCTGGACAGATCATAAATGGTGCCAATGACTGTTTTGTTTTTTAAGAAAGAATCATTTTCTGGAAAATATACAAAAAATACATACAGCACATACAGAAGATGCAGGGAGCCAGTGTGATATTAATGCTTTACTGGCCTCATTTGCGATTCCCTCTTATCGCTTTCAATAATACAGTTACCGAAATCTGACAGAAATCAAAGCAGCACAGCACTGCGTGCGACCAGAAACAGGCACAGGAAGTGACAGCAAAAACCAGCATGGGGAATATCTAACCCCATGGCACCTCCAGCCACACGCTAGCACGTTCTTGAGAAGCACTGAACATCACTTGGCCCTTCTCGTGGCTGCCAGCATCCTCAGGCACGCACACGGATGCTACCAGCACATGCCCACAACTCACTCCAGCAAGCAGCGCGGCACTAATGCCATCGGTGTGGATCCAACTCTGCAAACCTGCCTGGGGTTTAGCAAGGTTTCCCTGTTAACTCTCACCTGCCTAACCCTGACCTGGCTCCGAGTCATAATCCTGCTTCATAAATCATCACCAGCAATGACAAGGCTCCGTGTGAAACCCAGCCCTCAGGTAACCCCTTAAACACCAAAATAAGGCTGCAGAGTACAGTGTTAATCACCTCTGCTCCCAGCATGATGAGCAAGAGCATGGCTCATTCCTTCCTCTCAGAGCAGCCTCTGCAGGGAACCACAGGCAAAAAAAAAATGAAAGAGCCAAATTTTACCTCTAATGGAAGCAGTTACCTTGGGATACAGCTGGATCTCAGCTGAATGAGACCAGGGTTACTTTTAGGCAGTCGATGCCCTGACCATCACTGCTTTTTGAAGACTCCACAGCTGGCTGTAAAGTTGCCTAAAGCTTGAGCTTTAAGAAAAAGGCTTGAGCTGCAAGAGAAAGGCTTTTCTTGCATAAAATGAAAGCTCAGCTGATGCTGCCAGGATCTGGATCTCAGCTTCAGTAGGCCAGGGGGTTACGGGAGCAGGGAGAGGGTCTGTGTCATCCTCTCGTAGCTCAGACTGCATGCAAGTTTGGAAGTCAACAGGGCAAAGCTCTCCAGTTGGATAATAAGGTGAGGCAAACAATACAAGGGCTCTGTCCCCACCACCAAGAATTCCTGCGGTGGCTTTGGTCACAAGTCAGTGAGGATGCTGGATGCTCTCAGCTGGCATCAGGAGTTACACTCTGACTCAATGGAGAAATGAGCAACCGGGAGGCACAATGAAACAGTATCAGCCTTAAGCTCACACCCCTTGTTTTATTCTGGATACTGGGCTCCTCAGAGCAGGACACGTCTCCAGAAATACAGCTCTGGGGAGGAGATCATCACAAACCACGGCTCAACACTCACCCTTCATAAACCCCTCAACCATTTGCAAGGGAAGGTGCTTTAGTGACAAAGGAAGCTGTCCAAGAGTGTGTCCCAAGGCAGCAGCTGGGCTCACAGGCTGGCAGTAAAAACACCAACATGCAGGTTTCTGTGCAGGATTGTTCCTTCCTCAGCCAGGCACCCGGAGTCTTTCCCTGCCACTGAGCACGGAGAACACACTTCACCTAACAGCAAGCTCTCCTCCCATGAATAGCCGCCAGCTAAAGAGTAGTAAATAGTTAATTACATGGTACAGAGACCGTTTCATGCAGCACAGCTCAATGCATTATTCACCAGGGTTTGGAGGAGAAAACTAGCAAGAAAGAGCGAAGGGGAAGAAGAACAAACCCACACTTCCTCAAAGATTACTTTGATTTCATATAAGATCAGCATTAGGATAAGCGTATGCAGTTTCCCTTCTAAGTAACCTTAAATAAACACACTTCTTATAGAGAGTACCAAGACGTGACCCTGCTGAGCTTTCTGCTGCAGATATTCAGGTTACAAGCACAGCACAAGGCTCTACCTGTTGCATCTGAAATACTAGGGACAAAGGAACCAGGGCATGCTGCACTCTGTGAAAATAACCAGGCAATACAAGAGCTTCCAACCCAATTTAAAGTTGATCTGCTAAACCCAGCACACCAAATCTCAGCTTGAAAATTCTCGCTTGAACGAGCACTCCTGGCTGCATCCTCTCCCTGTATTTCAGGAACAGGAGAAAAGAGACTCCAAAACCACTCCCTTAGTAATTAATTCCTACTTCGGAAACAAATGGTAGAGAGCATCTTCCCGCATGGACGTACTTCAGTAAATCTTACCTACCAAAGAGAAAATGCCCCACAAACCAGGCTGTGTCCGATGCCTTCATCATCTGGCACACGCAGGGGCCACGTTAGATGTTTTATTACGTCCTGTTGCTCTGGAATGATTTCTCTTTCTAATTTCCACCTGCTTTCTGAGTTGCTAGCCAATCTCAGCTGGAGACGGTGGATTTCTGAGCAGGTCGGCAGGTGGCTGTAAGGTCAGGAGGAGGGCATCAGCGCCGCACACCTGCTCCTGGGGCTGCACGCCCGCTCCCGGTGCTACGAACCCTCTCCCGGTGCCCCACGCCTGCTCCCGGGGCAGAGGCGGCGCTCCCGAGGGGAGGCAGCGGGCTCCCCGCAGCCGGGGTCGCACTTACCGAGGAGGAGGCAGAGGAAGCGGCGGGGGAGCGGGGCCATCGCCGCTGCAGGGGCGGGCCCGGCACCGCCCGGCCCGGGACACCGCCCCGCCGCGCCGCTGTCGGGCCCGGGTCGCCTCGCCGAGGGGCTCGGCAGGCAGCGCTGCCTCCGCGCCGGGCAGGGATGCGGGGAGGGAGCACGAGTTCGGCGGGGAAGCACCGAGAAACCCTTTCCTCTCGCGCCTCCTCCCGAGCCCTCCTTCCAGCCCCACCGACAGCATTTCGCTCCAGCCCAAGGCTAAAATCCATCCCTTCCCTTTCTTTCCAAGGCGGCGAACGCGAACGTAGAGAACGCGATGCGATTGTGGGAGGAAAATAAGTGTTTTGTGGCTTTGGTGGGGTTTTTTACTGCGTAAAAACCCGGTCCTGAGCTTGCAGAGCTCCACCTGCAGCCGGCAGCGGAATCCGTGCCCGAAGAGGAGAGCGCCTGCTTGGGCTCCTGGGATGAAGAGGGGCCAGTAAGCCAGGGCTCCAGCTGTGGGAGCTCTGCCCCACACACTGGCTCTCCCAGTTTAAGTCAGACCTTCCCTTCAAACGGAGAAGAACAAGGATCAGGAAAACGTGAGCGAACACCACAGTGTGCAAACTTCAGTGCTTCCTATCAGACCCGTTTTGCTTTTCCCGTAGAAACAAACCAGCTTGTTCTAGTTCTATCCCAAACTATTAATAACACCCGACTAATTACAGAACCAGGGCTGGGGAACACAAAGGGCAGCACTCGCTATTAATAATGTGGTAGAGCAAAGCCTCTGCCTGCTTTCATCTTGGTATGAATAGAGAAGAGCCAAAGCCGAGGTTTTCCTGCAGCTCCAGGCCAAGTCTGCAGCACAGGCTGTCAGAGCGGGCTGGGGCTCGGAAAACGTTACCTAATGGTGGTTCTGCTGAGAGATGGAAGGGACGAGACCAGAAAACAGCAGAACAGCAGCACAACAGTTCAAAGAAGGAATTTTAACCTTTATTTTCAGCACCAAATGCAGCTGAGATGGAGAATAAAGTACAACAGAGAGCGAGTGATGGACAACAGCGAAGTATCGGTCGTTGTGCAACGTCACAGCACGAGCCTGTCCGTGTCAATCAGGGATAATTCTCCTCACTCCCTGACCAGACACATAGACCTAAACTGCCTTTCTTTCGTTTAGCAGAAGATCTAGATCTCTTCTGTACAGTAACATCACTGACAAACACAAAAGACTGGATACTCGCAGCTTTCCCATTCCTCTCTGTATCAACAAAACCCCAAAGCTTCTGGGGGCGCGTGCTTCCCACTAACACCAGCCCATGGAACACAAAAAGAGGATTTAGAAGCTCATCAAGAGAACTAGAAAACAAGACAACAAAATGCCATGCTTTGAAAAGAAAAAAAAAATTAATGCCCAGGCTTCATCCTGAAGGAAACATTTGGCCGTCTAGCCACGCTGCAGCCTGCAGGATGCTTCCGAATCAGAAGGGACACGAGATGACTGTGCTGCAGCCAGGGATTATGAAACCCAGCCGACCAGCGCTGGCAGCTCCAAAGCCTGGTTTTCTAAAATGAAACCCTTGCTGCCTCCCCTGCTCTGCCCTGGTATTCAGAGGATACGTGGAATTGCTACAGACTATTCCGAATCAGATTATCTGGAACGCATGAGGGTGTTGGCTATTTATTAACATCTTAACAGATACCACCATGTCTAAAATTTAGGGGCATGCAAGCACCAGAGGTTGTTTCAGCCTGGCAGAGCCCTGCTGGTATGAGAGAAGTCTTGCTTCACTCAAGTGGAATCTTTGCATTGAAGAAAACTGCTGAAATGCTTTAACAAATTTTGGAGAACAACAAAACTGCAAAGAGTTATCTAATATGCAATACATAAGCAGTAAAACATCCCAAACTGACCTTCAGGTTATATTCTCTTGGATAACACTGCATGTCGTGCAGTGACGTTACATGAGTTTTCATTAAGACCTGCTGAAATAAACCAAACTAGAAACACAGCACACTCTCAGAACAAGCTGGAGCATTGGACTTGCAAAACTCTTCCCAAGGGAGATGATGGATTGTTCACCATCAGAAAGCCATCTACTGAAACAGAAAAAACAGACAAACAAAAGCAGCGGGTAAATTTTGTGCTCAAACAGAAATAAAAGAAACATCAGCAGTTTTAGGACCCCAGAAAACCACTGGAAGCTGCAATCTTGCTGCAGAAGTAGAAGAGTGAGCTTTCCTAGCTTTGAGAATGGCATGAAGGAAATGACTCCAATAAAATAAAATACATAATCTTTGTGCAACAAATCATATCTGGCGGTAATTTTTTAATTAAATCTATTAATTCAAAATTAGGTTATTAAATCATCATTTGGATACGTAAGCTCTGTGCAGTTCTTTGTTTCTCAAAGCACTGTTGTAGTTACGCTTTGATAAAATCCCTCTCCATTGGTCTGGGTTTAAATTTTCACTGCAGATCATTCATTTCACAGAAAGCTTCCAAGTATGGACGTTTGGCATTGATAAAATTTAAAGAAATGGCCATTTTTAATGCTGCACTGAGTAACTTCTGTAGCATCGCAACTCCTGTCAACTGCTGCTCACCAGGAGGTTTAGAAAACAGAAAAAGGTTGTGTGCTGTTCAGGTAAATATGACAGCAGCTCACTGGTGAGAATACAAAAGGACCTTCCAGCCCAAAGCCTAACTTCCCATTTCTAGTGAAGTTACGCCTTCAAAATTAACAGATACACAGGATCTGTAAGCAGCCAGGTGTCCAACGCTGGGCTAAGTCAGCCAAAGGAAGGAGCTGGATTAAATTCAGCTTTGAAGTATAAAACATTATAAATGGTTACATATTAAATACTCTGCAATACAGCTTGAAACACAAGTACTGTCTGTAAAACTCTGGATGTTCCATCCGCTTGCAAGGACTCCAAGGTGGCATTTCTCAGTGGACACTGACCCTTACGGAAAGCCCGAAGCTGTACACTTACCAGAATCATCTTTTCTTGAAACACATCACAGACTGGTTCCTTACTATAGAAAGTTAAGAATTTTTTTTCCTGATTCCTTACTAATAAACTTGCCTATTTCCCAGCTCCCTCATGGTGGAAGTAAAAATGGTTACGGGTCACAATCTCTTTAGCAATGCAACAGAAAAATATACTATCATGGGAAGTTATGGCTGTAGAGTCCACAAACCATTAAAATGAAAATCACTTGACAAGGAAAGTACAACACATTTGGGCTGTTAAGACCTTACTGTCTGAAATACTTTCAAGTGTGAGATTTTGTTTGGTTTTAATGAGTTTTAACGTGTGTGTCTGCAATCCTGCGGGAGTCAGACAGTAGATTAACATGACACCTTTTCCTTTTCACATATTGATAGAGGCAGCTGTAAAAGCTCACAGGACAGTCAAATGCCAAACTAACAAACCTAGGTTACACTAACCCTTTCAACAGGAACTCAAACAAACATGCACATCGGTTGAGATTCTTTCATGCTCTTCTTCATGTGTAAAATCCTGTCCTATGTCCGTGTATTTGGCACAGTCTACAATCAGTCTTTCTGAAGGACTTTTCCAGTCACTGATATTAAATTCCCAGAACAACACCTGGGATGAATGACTTGTAAGAACTTATTTATTGCTACTAGGGAAGCTTTTCTAGCCCAGGTTTCTCCTTTGTCTTACTGGGCAGAATCGCTCTACTTCCACCACAGTTCTACTACGGAACACACAGCGGTTCTGTTCAAGTTAAGGCTGTTCTATGGTTTACTCATGCACTACAGTAATACACGCGAGGGACTTGAGCAGGAGAATTTAATCTCACAAGCAACATCTAGTTTGCTGGGAAAGCTACTCAGCTATGTAAAACTATTGGCATAAACCTAGTACTACTCATTTTGGAAGAGTTGGTATCGATTAAAACCAGATTGACTCCTTCAAACAGGAGCTTTGAGACCAAAATCGGAGCATTAAGAATTTGGTGCAGCATTGTGAAGAAACACTACAGAAGAATAAATATCATACAACAAGTTAGACTGCGTTTATCGGCAAAAGTGAAGCTGGAGCACTGCTAAGAAGGTTTGGGACAGTGCGGGAAACCTAGCAGTGGCCCTGCTAGCAGCCCTAAAGCAAGGGGAATACCAAGCTTCGGAGACTGAAACAAGCGCTAACTCAAGGATGTCTCCTACAGGAGAATATAAGTCAGTGTCCCGGAATTCTGAGCTGTGGCTCTAGCTGTTCAGCTCGCTGCAGCTTCCTGCAGCATCCAGTGTTATGACATCACACAAGATGTCCTTTAACATGAAAAATCCTGAAAGATGGACAACCTTACTCTGTTAGATCGCTAGTCCAGACCTGAATCTGATACAACAGACAGAAATCATCAGTTTTTAAACCAAAGTGAACCTATGCTGGCATTTCTTCACGAAATGCTATGCAAGGACTGGCCATTAGGCGTCACTTTTGCCCAGAATATGTATGATATCTCCACTTAGTTAATACAACAGTTAACAAACAGCATAATAAAACCCTCTGTATGCCAAGTTTTGTAGAGCACAAACCTAGCAAGCTAATCTGATCCTCTGAAAACCAGCTATCAGTCCTTAGAAACCAGTGTTTCAGTGGATTCATTCAGGTCCTTCTTGCAGAGCTTTATGCTAAGTTACTGATCTAGTCAGGCTACACAGCTACACAAATTCAAGTGGGTTTTATTTCACTCTTTTTCTGTAGGCCCAAATACTCACTTATTTACGTTCCTTCTCCCACCCACAGCTAGGGGTTGATTTCTTCAGAACTGCAGAGGTCCTTTCCACAATAGAATTGATGGACAAGCCGCTTAGGACACCTTTGTTATTTTTCTTCACCTCCAGCAACGCAGCCACAATTTTGTCGCTATATGAATAAAACAAAGAACTGTTTACGTCACATTTTGTGCAACACATTCAGTACCCATGGATATCAGATCCTTTACAAGTCCGGGCAGAAAGGAGATCCAGATGCTGTTACCTGCTGGCTGCTGGGTGAATTTCTTGAAGTTTATTCATTAACTTGGTAAAGCTGCTCAAGTTCAGTGCATTAGGAGAAACAAAGGCATCATAGGAACTTGTGGAGAAAGGAGATGCGATTTTCTGCTGCAAGTTTTCTCTGGTATTCTGGAATTGCATCAAAATAAGCAAAACTTGAATGAGTTAGAGTATTGTACAAGTAATACAACATTTTTTTTACTACTAATAAATATTCCTGTTATGGGAAAAGGAAAAAGAAATGACAGGTACAGATTCAGATCAATATCTTCTTCTAATATGCTGGTCATATGGACTCGATCTCAAAGGTCCTTTCCAACCAAACAATTCTATGATTCTATATTATGCAATCTGTAAATTAGAAATAAGACTACTACACGCATTTATGGGTAACTGACATTCCTGCTACACTGAATTACATCAGATTCATACTTTCCAGAGGACTAGCACATTCAAATATAAATCCCCAGAGCAACATATCTATATAGTTTATGAGCAACACCAGCAATTAATCACTACCTTTACTTTATCCTGCAAGGACCAGCCTTAAGGAATACAAAAAATATATTTCTACATTCAATGTTTCTTTACATTTATATTTAAAATCCCAGAGTTTCCCCTCTAATATCCCCAAATCTTTCCATTATCAAAAGCACAAAACATTGACTTTAAAAGGTGTTACAAGTGGAAACTCAAAAGAGGAGAAAAGCAAGCAGAAAAGCAGCAAATGGCTAGGTTCCCAGCTGGCTTAGGATTAAGAAAAAAAGAAGTATCATGAGTTGACACAGAGGTTCTCGCTCCTCTGCAACACGCCAGAAATTTATTACTTATATATAACATGTTTTCTTATCCTAACACCATTCAGATATACTAAATGTAACACGTTATGGAATAACAAGTTTTAAGGCTCTTCATCTGCCATATAAAGGAGATCTAGCAATAATTATTTACGTTTTTATTAACTCGAAGCAAAAAACGTACCAAATCTTCGGTAGGTGGTTTCAACCCAGGACACCTTGTTTCCGAAGGTACTTGGGTAGAAGAAATGTCTGAAGAAGTTAAGGGGTGGAGATGCACTTTCTCAGAAGTAGAGGTGGCGTCAGGTGCTTTCGCAGCACTGGAGGCTGAAGCAAGTGCTTTATCTTGATCATTTATTTGACTGTTATCAACAGGCTGGATTTCATGCTGAAGCTTAGCTTTAAGTATTTGGGAAACCAAAGACTTGTTCTCTGATGCATCATTTACAAGTTCAACGCTTATTGCTTTTCCTTTTATTTCTTTCTGGTTCATTTCCTCTACAGCTAACTGGGCTTGATTCATCTCTTTGAAGCAAAGAAATGCATATCTACAACATAAAATCAAAATAAAGGAAACTAAGTAAAACACAAGTTACCATCAGTAAGAACATATTATGGCTCTTATCTTGCAAATATTAACTGTATCTCAATTAAACTCAACAGAACATTTCAGACTGCTTAACTTATGAGAAGCTGTCTGGAATGACAAGATTTTGTCAACCTATCTTTATCTACATTAACTACTGAGACAAAATGAAAATAAATTAATGAACAAATTCCTCTTCTCTCCCGCAATTCACTTTGACAGTAAAAAAGTCTGAAACAAGTAAAACATTAATATACCTGTAGTTACCGGAAGCCACACAGATGAGAATGTCAGCAATCTGATACTTCTGGAAATGTGATCTTAGCTCAACCTACAAAACAGAAGCATATTTTGGTTGCAAATGTACAGCGTGAAGGAACTCAGAAAGGAGGCAAGATATGACTATTGCTATGTTAATAAAAACAGGCATACCTCTGACACCGAGGAGCTCAGGCCACCAACACGAATAAATGAACACTCATTTCCACTCTCTGTTATCTTCGCTTCTAATAATGAATGTAAGAACACAAAGCGTTACTGATCTTGTTTCAGTTCAAGATAACACCTTCTCTGTTGATTTTGGAAAGCGTACACATAAAACCTTTAAAATCCTAAAAGACTGAAGAGCATCTTCTAACAGAAAACAAGTGTCCTGAGCAGCACAACAGTTCAGTTCGTGAGATCTCTTTTCCCTGAGTATTTCCTGAGGTTTGAAGAGGCAGAAGAGGTATAACCAGATAAACAATGGTCTGAGCTAACGGTGCCAGTGCTAAAGAGTGGGTACTCACTGGGAGCCCTCACCACAGAACACAAGCTCTCTGTTTTCAGCACACTGGGACTGCCCACCATCCAAGTTTCCAAACAGAGACCATTCCCAGCTAACTCTAAAGAAGCCAGCATGGAGAAGAAGCAGAAAGCAGCTGAAGAAAGAAAAAGAAAGATTTCCAACACGATTGGCTGGACATTTCCTAAAATGAGTTTAACAACTGTAGGTAAAGTTTTCAAGGAAAAAACATGGATGAAGAGAGCTGAACATTTGTACGAGCATGCAAGTTAGTGAAAAAGTAAGTCAGAAAACGCAGCTAGCATTTTTACTATGTTTACTCATTCTCAAGTAACAAACACCGTAACTAGGTATGGCAGCTTAAAGAACACAAGCTCACCTCTTACATCAACCCTGTCTTGTTTTTCTTGTTGCTTTTTAGTTTCTTCAGGTTTTACTGAGGAATCTGCTACTGTCAAGTCCTCATTCCTTTCTTCCATTTTCACACAGCCTTAATAGTTGAAAAAAATCCATTGTGTTAGAACTCAGACCGTGAACACCATATATCACATAAATATATGTGATTTCTGTGCTTAAGAGGATTCCAGCTACCTACATGACTTGGCACTGCATTATGAAGGGTGACACACAACCCGTTCTCACTTCTTATTTAAGTAGCAAATTCTTTTTCAAGATGTAAAGTATAATATCGAGCTGACAACGCATTCCATCACAGAAAGGGTAGTTGAGTATCATACATATGTTTTACACAGGGACTGAGGTTTTCACAAGAACTTAAATAATGTAATATTTGACCAGAAGCAGATCGCCTACCACATTCCACATCCTGATCTTTATGTTGGTCTACAGATGTCTTGGAGGAAGGAGGGTCACTTGGCTGATGGCCATCAAGTAAGCACACAGTCTGTGGATCGACCTACAAACACGTTTCAGTTATGCCATAGCACTTGCACCTGATCATATGCTATTTTTCTGAGCTGCAGAATATTAATTGATTAAAACCAGGTAAATTTTTAAAAGTTAACCTACTGATCACCATCAAGAACGCTCAAATTATTTTGTTTTGAGAAGCAGAGCAAAACTCTGGTCACATCAGTTGCATTTACAATTACTGGCAGAGAATGTCAACTTGGGCCTTGAAGACTGTGATTGTATTTGCAAGTATCTCAGAGGAGACTGTGCTCACAACATCAATGTCTATGAAACTCAATAAGGAAAAAGTCCCTACCATGTTGACAGAAATGTTCCTTTCATTCCATTTTTGTGCTTCGAAGTAAGCTTTTCTTGTGACTGAAACAGAACTAAAACAGATCCAAGAATTTAATATAAAATACTGCACAATTTTAAATTCTACAATCATACCAGGTGCTCTAAATTGGTAAATTAGATATTTCCTTAAGCTTGCAGTAACATAAATAAAATGTGCATAATAAATATTAGCTTAAAATGAATTGGGAACCAATTGAAAACCATTTTTTTTTGACAGATGCATTTTACAGAAGCATTGGTTGCAACCTGAAACATCAAGCTCTGTTCTAGGTATATATTATTTTTTCTTATATCCAGATAGCTTTCTGTGTGATGTTTTGATGTAGGTCTTTACAATGTGAAATTTCCATGCAAGTCTTTATTAATTTTAGTAATGCTTAACAGGAAATTTGAAGTCATAGAATCACAGAATGGTTTGGGTCAGAAAGGACCTCAAAGGCCACGTAGTTCCGCCCCCCTGCCATGGGCAGGGACACCTCCCACTGGATCAGGCTGCTCCAAGCCCCATCCAACCTGGCCTTGAACACCTCCAGGGATGGGGCAGCCACCACTGCTCTGGGCAACCTGGGCCAGGGCCTCCCCACCCTGATGGGAAAACATTTCTCCCTAAGATCTCATCTCAACCTCCTCTCTTCCAGTTAAAAACAGTTTCCCCTTGTCCTGCCCCTGCACTCCCTGTTAAGGAGCTCCTCTCCAGCTTTCCTGGAGCCCCTTTCAGTACTGGAAGCTGCTCTAAGGTTTCCTTGGAGCCTCCTCTTCTGCAGGCTGAACAAGCCCAGTTCTCTCAGCCTGCGCTCAAATGGGAGGTGCTCTAGTTGTTTACTTGATGTAGTAAAAACTTATTGCCAAATTTGTTTTAAAACCCACTTAGTGAAGTTGCTTTATGTGGCTCTTGAATGTGCAGCATGACATATCTGTCTAAATTATGAAGTTATCTTTCTATCATCCTTCATACTCGATTATAATCCTAGCAGAAGACCTGAGTATATACTCAATACTGTGTTTGCTGGCAGCACTCTTTTTGGTTTGGTGGGGTTGTTTTGGTTTTGATTATTTTTAAGACAGCATTAAGATTAGAGACAAACACTTTAGTAGTGAAAGTAGGGAACTGGGGAAAAATACCTGTAAATTTAAATTTTTTGCTATAAAGGTAGTAAAAATATGTCATAGTTTGCATATTGGAAGACTACTCTATAGAGTAAACACTTCCTTAAAATAAAATCCCTGTACCCAAAGTGCTACACTAGTGTTTCAGCTAACCAATTTGAAGCAACAAGATCCATCTCGTAATAAACAAATTCTAAGTTTAACATCTTTTAAACTCACTTCTCATTTATTTTGAATTTTATTAAGTACCACAAAAGAGCACTACTTACTCACAGCAAATATCCTGTCTGAGCACCTGTCAGAAAAAGAAAAGATCTGTCTTAATTTTCTGAAGAAAACAATTTAGATTAAAATCAAAAAGCAATTGATAAAATACCTCGCAGGGGACATAAGAAGAAGAGATTGGGAACAACGTTATCTCAACTGACAGTGGTGGAAGTGCACTTAAAGGTGTGCCCATTCTTATTTCCGTTCTCATACTGTTGTAATCCTTTTTTAGCTCTTCCAAAACCAAAATGAGAGATGAATCTAGTTCGGCATTTCCATTACATCTGTTAAAAATGTATAAGGAAATAAGATTAACTTATCATTTATTTTACTCTTTCCAGAACTGCCTGAACATTTTAGTGTTTAAGGCTTCCTCCACATGGCCTAAGAAGAGGAGCTGAGTCCCACAGCATGGAGTAGCAGCCACCTAGAGCCATTACTCTGCTCCACAGCAGTGCTAGGTGCTGTCTTGAACCCTCGCCCCAGCTACGGAGCAGGCACCACAGTGATGAGGTTTTATAGCTGCCCCTGGCACAGTGAAGCATCCAGAGGCAGGACTTCTTGGTTGAATTCCAGGTTCCTTACAGGGCTTTATCAGCCAGAGCCTCTGCAATCGCCATCCCCTTCCTGCCTCTCCTCTTAGTAACTCTGCACCTCCTCTCTTTCTCCTTTACCACCTCCTCTCCAGCTCCCCTTCTATGCATCAACCACTTCTCGATGGATTCTCTGTCTTATCTTTCTCTACTTTTCCTCTGGCACAGAAAGACATTCCTGGAAAAAAACCCATTTTTCTCTGAGTACTTGGGTGCTACAGAAAATTTTAGGCTGAGAATAAGACTCGGCAGTTAGGAAAATGCAAATTATTTTGGACAATGTTAACTATAAATGCTATTACAAGCTATGGAGAGAATACATCAATAACTATTAGCAATTAATGCCTTTTAAACAAATTATCCATTTCATTTAAAGGACATTAAAGTACATACCTGTGAAAACATATGTTTTCCTCCAAAGCAAGCTTGTAAATCTTCAAGCAGTGCTGATAGCACATCTTATAATGAGCGTTTAGGAGCTGCAATTCTGCTTCAACTGCCCTCTGCAGTATTTTTTGACAGTAGCTTGGTGTGGAATCCTTCACAGCTTGTTTGTCAGGTTGTACAAGCCTTGAAAGTAATAATAAACAAAATCTTGAAACACCCAAATCAGTACCTGAAGTTCATTATGCTTTATTTTGAAACAAGTGCCTTGCCAGAAACTATTTCTGATATGAGTTAAGGAAAACTCATTGGAAAATAAAAATTAAATCCATTCCTTCTATTTACTACACGTTAAAAAATAAGCATCTTCCAGGAGTTAGTACAACATCTTCGCATTATCATTAGCCTTAAATGAGAGGTGAAAACTGCATAAGCACCATAATAACTTCTATCCCTGAAGTGTGGCCATATGAATGAATAGAAACTTGGCAACTCTATTTCCACAGTCAGAATAATTTAGGTTTGGGAACCTCTGTTCAAAGCAGGGCTAACTCCAAATGCAGCTCAGGAGCTTATCCTCCTTTTTTTTTTCTTTTTTTCCTTTTATATCTCCATGAAAGGAGACTGTACAACCTCTCCAGTCCCTTTCCAGTACCACTCTCACTGTAAAAAACTTACAGCGACTTAGAATTCCCCTCACTGTAACTGTTGGTTCTTGCCTTTTCAAAATACACATCTACACAGAATCTGATTCTGCCTTCTCTGCACCCCGCCACCAGATTGCCAAGAGCTGTTGCTTTGGTCTTTGTTCAACTCCAGGAAGCAGGCCTCTTCCAATTTGTTGAGGTCCCTCTGACAGGCAGCCCTACTCTCCAGTGCAGGAGCCGCTGTCCTGCAATCTTTCTGTATCATCAGCTTTGCTAAGTCACCTTCCAATCATGAATTAAATCTTACTCAGCATCTAGAATTCCAAACCAAGAACAATTCACGACCCACCTGTCAGTGCTTATCTTCAAATTGCTGCCACACCACTCACATTGTTCCTAAAGAAGAAACATTAAAAATAAGTTAGATGAGTATTTGTATTGAGAAGTTCTGAAGGATTCTAGGTTAAAAAAAATTCAAATAAAAATTGGTTTGGTTTTGTTGTTTTTTTTTAAATTACTTCAATGTTAGTACTTCTTACAGCTGTTGCAGCGTTGCCATCTGAGCGTTCTTCCACTGTGTCAGAGAACTGTGACTGAATCTCCTCTGTGTTTTCAGCTCCATGTAACCAGTCTGCACTGCAAGTAACGCCTGCACAGGTTTCACAGAGCCATTCCACAGGCTGAGATTTGTTCATCGTTGTTAGCTCTGTATTAATGGCCCTGGACGAGAGACAAACCTGAGCACTGATACTTCTGCTTGTTGTAAAGCAAGCTCGAAAATCAGAACCCACATCAACAGCCTGGTCAATATCAGAGTCACCGGTTTTGTTTTTCAGGTTTCCACGATGCTCCGAGTTTAGACAGCTGCTTTTTCCACAGGAGGATTCACCCGCATCTTCCACCCCAAAAGAGAGATTCTTGCCAGTGAGCATTTCAGAGACTGGAAACCAGCTTTCAGCGTCCTTCATAGCGCAATCAGCGCAGATGATGCCACACATGCACATACCAGATTCCTCACAGCCGTAGAAACCACAGTCCCTTGCACTTATGTGAAACTGCACGGCCTCTGCAGGGATCCTCTTCCGTGGTGAAAGTGAAGGATTGTCTCGCCTCACCGAGGCGCTGCGAATGTGTCTGTCGCTGTGTTCAGCCACTGCACCCACAGCCATCAGGGGCGGCTGCGTGCTGTCAGTCAGCGGGATGCCTTTCACCTCACTGTTTTCTGAACTGTCAAATGCAAGCAGATTTGGACAGACCCTTTTTTTATTCCCACAAGAATGACTTTCAAGTGTACTGCCACAAATAGCACAGTGATACTCCATTTGCTTTTCCTGGCAATCACAAATCATGTCACTGCACTCCTGAAGCAAGTGGAACAGCTTTGGCGTAGCTGCTTCTGCGCAGGTACACACATCTACACCGCACTCAGAAGCAGGTGAACTATCTTCTGACACCTCTAAGGTATTTTGTTCCTTTGTGACTCCACCCTCTGGAACTTCTTGAACTCGATGGATCCACTTTAAGGGTTTGATTCTTACAGCTTCCCTTTGCTCAGAAAACTCCCTTGAGCTATCCCCATCATTAAAATCTTGCTCGTGAGCACTGAGGTACTCCAGCTGTGAATCTTCACTCAGATAGCTTTGTCTGCCACCACCACACACCTCGCAATTCAAGTGCGTGTCGTCGCATGCCTCTCCCAGCACATGGGCTTCTTTCTTGCTTTCATCTGCTTGTGCACAGCAAATTTTCACTCTGTTCTTATTGTACATTTCAAGATCTGCATCTAAAGATGAACTTAAATAAGGCAAGCTTTCCTCTGGCAACTTTGATTCTGACACACTGGCAGAATGGGCCTGGCCAAACCCAATGTTGTTCGCTCCTTCAGCAACCTCTCTGACAGACGTGTGCTCGGCTTCCTCAGGATGAGGAAGAAGATGGGAGGTCTGATTGAACCATTGCCTTTTGCTTTTAACATCACTGTTCTTTTTGGATTCCATGGCACAAACACTTAAGTCGTCCTTGTCATAAGTCATCCACACAACTTGTTTCCACTGCAACTTCTCAAAGTCATTAGCTTTTCTCTTCCAATAAGGTTCTCACCTTAATAAAAATTAAGAGAAATCTGAGTCATGTTAAACAATAGGACACGACTGTTTAAATAATATGTTAAATTAACTATCTTGGTTTTATTCACTGCACGCTAGCATAGAAGCTAGAAATTATACAGTATATTCTCAAAGAAATCCTAAGAGCTCATGGAAGGGCTTTATTGCCACTACTTTTTCCTGGAGAATGAGTATAGCAACCTCACAGCAGTCAAGGGGCTCCACAGCAGCCCAAGGGGCTCTCAAGGTGGCCAAAGGATCCTCACAGCAGCCCAAGGGGTCTCTCAGCAGTCAAGGAGCTCTGCAACAGCCCAGGGCCCTCACAGCAGGGTCATGGAATCATGGAATCACCAGGTTGGAAAAGACCTCTGAGATCACCGAGTCCAACCATACCTATCTGCCACTAAACCATAACCTTAAGCACCTCCTCTACCTATCTTTTAAATACCTCTAGGGATGGTAACTCAACCATCTCCTTGGGCAGCCTGTTCCAGTGCAGCAGGAACAAGCAGGGTTCTTTGCAGCAGCCCAGGGGCCTCACAGCAGTCAAGGGGCTTCGCAATAGCCCATTACCCTCAAAGGAAGGTTCTTGCAGCAGTCAAGGACCCTTAGAGCAGTCAAGGAGCCCTCACGGCAGAATCCTTGCAGCAGCCAAGGACCCTCACAGCAATCAGGGGGCTTTGCAATAGCCCATTGCCCTCACAGGAAGGTCCTTGCAGCAGTCAAAGACCCTCACAGCAGCCAAGGGGCTCCACAACAGCCCAAAGGGCCCTCAAGACAGCCAAAGGACCCTTATGGCAGCCCAAGGGGCTGCACAGCAGTCAAGGAGCTTTGCAGCAGCCCAGGGCCCTCACAGCAGCCTTGGGGCTTCACAAGAGCCCAGGGCCCTCACAGCAGGGCCCTTGCAGTGGGCCAGGGACTTCACAGGAGGGTCCTTGGCCCTCACAGCAGCCAGGGGGCTTTGCAATGTCCCAGTGGCCTCACAGCAGGGTCCTGGCTGCAGCCAAGGACCCTCAGAGCAGTGAATGGGCTCCACAGCAGCCCAAGGGGCTCTCAAGGCAGCCAAAGGACCCACATGACAGTCCAAGAGGCCCTCCGAGGAAGGTCCTTGCAGCAGTCAAGGGTCCTCACAGCAGTCAAGGGGCTCCACAACAGCCCAAAGGGCCCTCAAGACAGCCAAAGGACCCTCATGGCAGCCCAAGGGGCTGCACAGCAGTCAAGGAGCTTTGCAGCAGCCCAGGGCCCTCACAGCAGCCTGGGAGCTTCACAAGAGCCCAGGGCCCTCACAGCAGGGCCCTTGCAGTGGCTCAGGGCCTTCACACGAGGGTTCTTGGAGCAGCCACGGGCCTTCACAGGACTCGGGGCGGGGGGGTGCTTTGCAGTAGCCCAGCGCCCTCACAGCAGGGTCCTGGCTGCAGCCAAGAAGCCTCACAGCAGTCAAGGGGCTTCACAGCAGCCTGGTGCCCTCACGGCAGGCTCTTGAAGCAGCCCAGGGCCCTCGCGTTTGTCCACGGGCCCTCGCAGCAGCCAAGGAGCTTCGAAGCAGCCCAAGGGCCCTCGCAGCAGCCAAGGAGCTTTGCGAGAGCGCAGGACCCTTCCAGCGCTCACAGGGTTTCGCCGCAGCCCGGGGCGGCCGAGGCCCCCGCTCCCTGCGCCGCCTCACGGCCCCGCGCGCGCCCAACGGCCCCGCGCGCGCCCAACGGCCGCTCCCGCCCAGGCCGCGCGCTCGCAGCTCATTGGCTGAACCGCGAGGCGCTCCGGTCTCCGATTGGCTCCTTCCCCGCCCCGCCCGTTCGCGCGCTCGTATCCCATTGGCTGAACCGCGAGGCGCGCGGGGCTCTGATTGGCTCGCTCCCGGCTACCGCGCGGGGGGGGGGCGCAGCGAGCTCTGATTGGTCAGTGCTCTGTAAGCTCCGCCCACTCGCAGCCCATAGGCTGATTAGGGAGGGGACCGGGGCTCTGAATGGAGATGGAACTGCGGGAACGGGCCCAGAGGAGGCCACGGAGATGATCCGAGGGCTGGAGAACCAGGCTGAGAGTCAGACTGAGAGTTGAGGTTGTCCAGCCTGGAGAAGAGAAGGCTCCAGGGAGACCTTAGAGCAGCTTCCAGCACTGAAAGAGGCTCCAGGAAAGCTGGGGAGATACTTTTTACGAGAGCCTGCAGTGATAGGATGAGGGGGAATGGCTTTAAATTGGAAGGGGGAAGATTTAGATTAGACATGAGGAAGAAATTCTTCACAATAACGGTGGTGGCCCAGGTTTTCCAGAGAAGCAATGGCTGCCCCATCCCTGGAGGTGTCCAAGGCCAGGCTGGATGGGGCTTGGAGCCCCTGATCCAGTGGGAAGTGTCCCTGCTATGACAAGACAGCAGAATCAGATCATCTTTAAGGTCCTTTCCAACCCAACCCATCCCATGATTCAAAAGGAAAACAAGCCCATTACCACCAGCATCATCCAAAAAGTCTGTATTCTCCAAGAGGACTTTTACCGATAACATCATCACAAGAGACCAAACCATGAAAACTACCCAAACAGCCCATTTTTTATTGGCGAATTCTGCTAATGAATTTCCTTTTCCACGCTTGTATCTCCAAACAGATTTGATTTAAAAAAAACAAACAAACCAAAGAATCTTGGGGTAACATTCCATTTGCAAACAATAAAATCGTTTAACATTTAGAAATAAAACAAAAGGTAACAATTTAAATACGAATTCTAGGAAAACTTGCCCTGGTTGCCCTGGAACTGTTCCTCACGAGGCTGCCATCACCTCAGCTCTGGGTACCAAGGCTCTCATGCTTGGAGCTCAATTAAAAGGACCGGGGCATGTTCTGTTATTAGCCCTGTTGTACATTCCTCAAAGGAAAACATGAAACAGTTTGCAACAAACCAACCAGTACTTTTTATCTTCTCTTATTCTAAACCTAAGACATACTGAGAGTCAAGGGGTAAAAAGGTGGCTTTGACATTCAGCTACTTCATCACACACAGAGATTTCTACTAAGAGCACATCCAGGTCAAAATACACATCTGATTCCTGTCATGAGGTTAATGCTTATGGGGTGCGAGATGCAACCTAACTCAAAGTAATAAACACATCACTTCTCGATGAGGAAAATATTGTTTATACCCTTTTGGACCAGCGCATAATCACTAGGTTGTTTCTCTTTAATAATCAGGAGAGACAGTTTTCACCCCTACCACAAATAAAAAGGTGACCGGCAGCAATCGCACACCTTATAGTCATTAGTAGGGTGTTATATTCAGGACATTTAATTGCATTCTGTAAAAAAACTTTAATTTTTAGGCCCCAGAGGCTTTGTACACCAGAAATCACACAAGTTGACCACAGAAAATTGTATCCACAGCGATTCTGAGGTATTGCACAAGAAACCTGGCTCTGCACCTGAATGTTCTTCTCCAACCCCACCAAAAAAAAGAGAAAAAGAACCCAGAACCTTAGCTGGAGTGGAAATATCACTTCAAAGATTCCCTTAATACCCGTGTTCCACCACATTTGATCAGCAAGGATATACTTAGTTCCCCAGGGGTACAAAGAAAGCTGCCTTTATCCTTTTCCGGAAATAATTTCAGTATTTCACTCCTAAATTTCCCGGTACGCTCTGAAGAGATGGAGAGGAAGGTGTTACTTTCTAGCCAAACCAGAGAAACTCATTCAGACATCAGTTTTGGGTTGGAAGGGACCTTAGAGATCATCCAGTTCCAAGCCCCCCGCCACGGGCAGGGACACCTGCCACTGGATCAGGAGCTCAAAGCCCCATCCAACCTGGCCTTGAACACCTCCAGGGATGGGGCAGCCACCCCTGCTCTGGGCACCCTGGGCCAGGGCCTCACCACTCTCATAGTGAAGAAATTCCTCCTTATGTTTAGACTAAAACTTCCCCTCTCCAGTTTATACCCATTGCCCCTAGTCCTATCCCCACAAGCCTTCGTAAAAAGTCCCTCCCCAGCTTCCTTGTAGCCCCTTCAGGTACCGGAAGGTTGCTCTAAGGTCTCCCTGGAGCCTTCTCTTCTCCAGGCTGAACAACCCACCTCTCTCAGCCTGTCCTCACATGGGAGGTGCTCCAGCCCTCTGATCATCTTTGTAGCCTCCTCTGGGCTTATTCCAACAGCTCCATCTCCTTCTTATGTTGAGGATTCCAGAACTGGACCCAGGACTCCAGATGAGGTCTCACAAGAGGGGAACAGAGGGGCAGAATCACCTCCCTCGACCTGCTGGCCTCGCTGCTTTTGATGCAGCCCAGGTGAAGGTGCTCTAAGAAGATACCAGCCATCCCCTTATATTGAAATCAGCAGTGGTTTGTACTCTTAACCTCCAGTCTGCGAGGAAGAGGCTTGGGAAAGATCTGGATCAGGAAGTCTGAAGACAAAGTTAAAGAAACTATCTCTGGGGTCTGGATTTGGCTCAATAGAACCGCGTCCCTTGAGGACGGCAGCTGCGACAGAAGGTGGCTCCTGTCTAACAGGAGAGGCTGCTTTGCAGCATCAGGGTCTGTTTGCCTGCCTTATTCACAAGCTTTTGTTAGGGCTGGAGGGGGAAGAGCAGCTTTATTCTTCAGGCAACTGCTGTTCTCCTTTGAGCAGTACATTCAGAACAATTCCCAACGAACCAGAGCTGTAGTGCTAGTTGTGTTTAACAAATTGCCCGCAACGTTTGTATTGATTAGGTTATTTCTCATGAGAAGTGGAAAACCTTCACAATGACCTTAGAAGGAAATCATTCGTTACTTCTGTATTTGTAGAAAAAACATAGGCAGGAGTATTTTCTAAAGTGCTTCTTTACTTACCAGTTACTTCTTTAAAAACTAGACTCGTATGTTGTAGTGGCACCAGTTCCCTAGGAGTTCATGGACCAGTAGATAAGTTTCTGATGTAAAAAGCCCAGTTTAAGCAAACACCACTTGCTCTGACAAATGCACCAAAGTGAGTGATCCAAGTGCAACCCCTACCATTTCTGAAAACGTGGCCTTATGCTGGTTTATTAATGCAACTTTACATCCTTTAAAAGTAGTTTACTTCAAATTCCAAGAGCAGGGATTAAATAATACAAATAAAAGCTGAAAATTCAATGAAGCTATTGCCTATTTACCCTGAAATAAAATAGTCTTATGATTCAACTGGTGCAAAAATCCCTCCAAACACCTTTGTTTTATTGGCAAAGTCTTTTAAGGTCACTTTTGCTTCCAAGACCATCTTCTTCCATGATTTCCACTGAAGGAGTTTTGCTTTGTAATGGCTTGTGGTTCCACAGTGATTTGTAAATGAAAAACCTACCATGAATCACTCTACCATAGTCACTAAATTACAGATACCGTCATGAGAAAGTCCAAAACTTAGTGTTTCTTGTTTAAATTCTCAGCAAGACACAAAATTCCAGTCCCTTTAAAGTGTTTTCTTTGAATGCCATTTTAAATGGCGATAAATGGCTGCTGTGCCTTCTGGATGGAGAACTTAACGCGACGCCCGATGTGCTTCTTGTATGGTAGGCGGCTACTGGACTGCGAATGTCCCCAAAGAAGGGGGCAGAAGGGCTCCCGCAGGCACAGCCATTTGGATCAGCTACTCCTAGGAATATAGTGCAGTTAGGTTTGAATCTGCGCAGAGAGAACCGCAGCTGGGTGGCACGGAGCAAAGGTTGGGGTTGTCTGTTCTCAGAAGGCAGGACACGCAGCATCCCGGACAGCAAGAGGCAGAAGCATCTGCAACGTTGTTCTCGTTCCCTCAAGTAGTAGCAGCTCCCATCGGAAGGTGGTGGTTATTGCTGAGACAGTAAAGCGCTCCGGTTGGCTTTCATCTTCTCCAATCGTTTTACTAGATGACCATTGCTGACTTCAAGCTCTTCCGTTTTATCCAGTGCTGAACGAAGCTGAAGGAAGGAAGCAGAAAAAAAAAAAAAACCCGCATGATTTTGCAGCGTTTTCCCTTTTCAAAGACAAAGGGAGCTTTGTAATTACCAACACTGACCATAATACTGGAATTTCCTCATCAGATAAAGCAGCTGAAAATTCCCATTAGTGGAATTAGAGGTAAATGTTGTGTAACAGCCTGTGCTGTTGCTTTGAAGGCCACACACACACAGAGATCTTTTCTAAGCATCCAAGAATCCAAGGTATTGACAGCAAGTTGAACGAACAGCTCAGAGTTTGCCTCCACTTCAGAGGGAGGATGCTCAGAGGTATCTGCTGGGCAACAGACCCCTGTCTCATGGCCTGGCTTTTGTGTTTCTGGTTCCCAGAACTACAGTCACAGCTGTGAGGACCTTAGTTTTCCCTAAAGGCTACCACGGGATGGGGAGAGGGAGAGAGAGGTGGACTGCTCAGTGCCACATTTGGAGGCAGCATAATATTTATGGTTGGACTCGATGATCCAGTGGGTCTTTTCCAACCTAGTGATTCTGTGATTCCATGATTTAGAGAAAGCAAAGAGCCACACTGAGAATAAAACCTTAGGTAGCAGGTGCAGAAGAAGCTGACAAACATATTTACGCTCGATGTAGCTGAGAACATGAAATTTGGTAAGGGAAATAGGGCCAAAATTAGAGACAGCTTGAAGATGCAGTGTTTTAAGACAGGGAAACACAGAGTCTGTTAATGGACACACTACAATAACAGGCTGAATGGATTGACAGAACAAGAATCCAAGTTTAGTGCTCCCAACTTGAATCCATTAAGCACTCAAGTTTAGACTCCGAAGCGTGTAAGTTTAGACTGTCATTCCTGGTAAGGTGTGCTTAAATAATGAAGCGCCCAAATTAACCTTGCGGCAAGATTTCCAGCTTCCAACCGCTGTAATTTCTGAATCACAAGTTCTAAAAAGACCAGTGGCTTGTATTTAGCAAGCCAGGATTTATAGCACACCCAAAGCTATGAGCCTTCAGGTACGACAAAGGCAGCAAACAGGATTTTTTCAGCGTGATGAACAACAAACCCCATTAAAACTCACAACAGCAAAGCAGTGTGCAAACCTGAGCGTTTGCAGGCTGCTTCTTGATTCAAGCAGCACAAGAACTTGGCTTTGCTCTGAAAACCCAATTCAGATACAGAGCAAGGCATCACATCAGTTAGGTTGCATTTAGAGTTACCTCTCTCTGGAGTTTGCGCTTCTCTGCTTTCAGTTCATCTTCTATTCTTTCAGCGTTTTCAGCAGCAGTTTTGTATCGGGCGACCTGACCTTCCAGTCGTATTACCTAAGGCGAAGGCAAATTGTTTTAATTAAAAGCTGTATTAAGAAGTTCCTTTGAAGCTTTACTCTTCCACGAGTAATTAGGCAAGAACAAGAGATGCACATTTTCCTTTAATAAAAAAGGGCATATTTTGAGGAAAAAGAAAATACATCAAGGAAGACTGGCCATGGTAACTTAACTCCAGATGTTTTCTACATATCCTTATTTAATACGCTTCCAGCAACAAAAAATACAGCCCATTGACTACGTGTATCTTAGCAAGAGTATTGCTGACGTACTCTGGACAAGGCAAACAGTCAAGATTGAACAGTCTTGTATAAAATGCATCTATAATCCATCACATGCCAGGAGCCATTTATGAATTGTTGATTGCTAGGTGTAAGAAAGTATCTTGAGAAGTCAGTAAATGCTCTCGATATACCTTTGTTCACACTTCCCCGTAAATAAATGAAAGCATTTCAGTCGTTATGACTGAAGTGCCATAGTCCTGATGCTCCAGCACTTCTGCTTCTTGTTTAAAGGGAAAATCACAGCAATCATTGAATCACAGAATGGTCTGGGTTGGACCTTAAACATCATCCAGTTCCACCCCCTGCCATGGACAGGGACACCTCCCACTGGATCAGGTTGCTCAAGGTTCCATCCAACCTGGCCTTGAACGCCTCCAGGAATGGGGCAGCTACAACTTCCCTGGGCAACCTCTGGCACAGAAAGACATTCCTGGAAAAAAACCCATTTTTCTCTGAGTACTTGGGTGCTACAGAAAATTTTAGGCTGAGAATAAGACTCGGCAGTTAGGAAAATGCAAATTATTTTGGACAATGTTAACTATAAATGCTATTACAAGCTATGGAGAGAATACATCAATAACTATTAGCAATTAATGCCTTTTAAACAAATTATCCATTTCATTTAAAGGACATTAAAGTACATACCTGTGAAAACATATGTGTTCCTCCAAAGCAAGCTTGTAAATCTTCAAGCAGTGCTGATAGCACATCTTATAATGAGCGTTTAGGAGCTGCAATTCTGCTTCAACTGCCCTCTGCAGTATTTTTTGACAGTAGCTTGGTGTGGAATCCTTCACAGCTTGTTTGTCAGGTTGTACAAGCCTTGAAAGTAATAATAAACAAAATCTTGAAACACCCAAATCAGTACCTGAAGTTCATTATGCTTTATTTTGAAACAAGTGCCTTGCCAGAAACTATTTCTGATATGAGTTAAGGAAAACTCATTGGAAAATAAAAATTAAATCCATTCCTTCTATTTACTACACGTTAAAAAATAAGCATCTTCCAGGAGTTAGTACAACATCTTCGCATTATCATTAGCCTTAAATGAGAGGTGAAAACTGCATAAGCACCATAATAATTTCTATCCCTGAAGTGTGGCCATATGAATGAATAGAAACTTGGCAACTCTATTTCCCCAGTCAGAATAATTTAGGTTTGGGAACCTCTGTTCAAAGCAGGGCTAACTCCAAATGCAGCTCAGGAGCTTATCCTCCTTTTTTTTTTCTTTTTTTCCTTTTATATCTCCATGAAAGGAGACTGTACAACCTCTCCAGTCCCTTTCCAGTCCCACTCTCACTGTAAAAAACTTACAGCGACTTAGAATTCCCCTCACTGTAACTGTTGGTTCTTGCCTTGTCAAAATACACATCTACACAGAATCTGATTCTGCCTTCTCTGCACCCCGCCACCAGATTGCCAAGAGCTGTTGCTTTGGTCTTTGTTCAACTCCAGGAAGCAGGCCTCTTCCAATTTGTTGAGGTCCCTCTGACAGGCAGCCCTACTCTCCAGTGCAGGAGCCGCTGTCCTGCAATCTTTCTGTATCATCAGCTTTGCTAAGTCACCTTCCAATCATGAATTAAATCTTACTCAGCATCTAGAATTCCAAACCAAGAACAATTCACGACCCACCTGTCAGTGCTTATCTTCAAATTGCTGCCACACCACTCACATTGTTCCTAAAGAAGAAACATTAAAAATAAGTTAGATGAGTATTTGTATTGAGAAGTTCTGAAGGATTCTAGGTTAAAAAAAATTCAAATAAAAATTGGTTTGGTTTTGTTGTTTTTTTTTAAATTACTTCAATGTTAGTACTTCTTACAGCTGTTGCAGCGTTGCCATCTGAGCGTTCTTCCACTGTGTCAGAGAACTGTGACTGAATCTCCTCTGTGTTTTCAGCTCCATGTAACCAGTCTGCACTGCAAGTAACGCCTGCACAGGTTTCACAGAGCCATTCCACAGGCTGAGATTTGTTCATCGTTGTTAGCTCTGTATTAATGGCCCTGGACGAGAGACAAACCTGAGCACTGATACTTCTGCTTGTTGTAAAGCAAGCTCGAAAATCAGAACCCACATCAACAGCCTGGTCAATATCAGAGTCACCGGTTTTGTTTTTCAGGTTTCCACGATGCTCCGAGTTTAGACAGCTGCTTTTTCCACAGGAGGATTCACCCGCATCTTCCACCCCAAAAGAGAGATTCTTGCCAGTGAGCATTTCAGAGACTGGAAACCAGCTTTCAGCGTCCTTCATAGCGCAATCAGCGCAGATGATGCCACACATGCACATACCAGATTCCTCACAGCCGTAGAAACCACAGTCCCTTGCACTTATGTGAAACTGCACGGCCTCTGCAGGGATCCTCTTCCGTGGTGAAAGTGAAGGATTGTCTCGCCTCACCGAGGCGCTGCGAATGCGTCTGTCACTGTGTTCAGCCACTGCACCCACAGCCATCAGGGGCGGCTGCGTGCTGTCAGTCAGCAGGATGCCTTTCACCTCACTGTTTTCTGAACTGTCAAATGCAAGCAGATTTGGACAGACCCTTTTTTTATTCCCACAAGAATGACTTTCAAGTGTACTGCCACAAATAGCACAGTGATACTCCATTTGCTTTTCCTGGCAATCACAAATCATGTCACTGCACTCCTGAAGCAAGTGGAACAGCTTTGGCGTAGCTGCTTCTGCGCAGGTACACACATCTACACCGCACTCAGAAGCAGGTGAACTATCTTCTGACACCTCTAAGGTATTTTGTTCCTTTGTGACTCCACCCTCTGGAACTTCTTGAACTCGATGGATCCACTTTAAGGGTTTGATTCTTACAGCTTCCCTTTGCTCAGAAAACTCCCTTGAGCTATCCCCATCATTAAAATCTTGCTCGTGAGCACTGAGGTACTCCAGCTGTGAATCTTCACTCAGATAGCTTTGTCTGCCACCACCACACACCTCGCAATTCAAGTGCGTGTCGTCGCATGCCTCTCCCAGCACATGGGCTTCTTTCTTGCTTTCATCTGCTTGTGCACAGCAAATTTTCACTCTGTTCTTATTGTACATTTCAAGATCTGCATCTAAAGATGAACTTAAATAAGGCAAGCTTTCCTCTGGCAACTTTGATTCTGACACACTGGCAGAATGGGCCTGGCCAAACCCAATGTTGTTCGCTCCTTCAGCAACCTCTCTGACAGACGTGTGCTCGGCTTCCTCAGGATGAGGAAGAAGATGGGAGGTCTGATTGAACCATTGCCTTTTGCTTTTAACATCACTGTTCTTTTTGGATTCCATGGCACAAACACTTAAGTCGTCCTTGTCATAAGTCATCCACACAACTTGTTTCCACTGCAACTTCTCAAAGTCATTAGCTTTTCTCTTCCAATAAGGTTCTCACCTTAATAAAAATTAAGAGAAATCTGAGTCATGTTAAACAATAGGACACGACTGTTTAAATAATATGTTAAATTAACTATCTTGGTTTTATTCACTGCACGCTAGCATAGAAGCTAGAAATTATACAGTATATTCTCAAAGAAATCCTAAGAGCTCGTGGAAGGGCTTTATTGCCACTACTTTTTCCTGGAGAATGAGTATAGCAACCTCACAGCAGTCAAGGGGCTCCACAGCAGCCCAAGGGGCTCTCAAGGTGGCCAAAGGATCCTCACAGCAGCCCAAGGGGTCTCTCAGCAGTCAAGGAGCTCTGCAACAGCCCAGGGCCCTCACAGCAGGGTCATGGAATCATGGAATCACCAGGTTGGAAAAGACCTCTGAGATCACCGAGTCCAACCATACCTATCTGCCACTAAACCATAACCTTAAGCACCTCCTCTACCTATCTTTTAAATACCTCTAGGGATGGTAACTCAACCATCTCCTTGGGCAGCCTGTTCCAGTGCAGCAGGAACAAGCAGGGTTCTTTGCAGCAGCCCAGGGGCCTCACAGCAGTCAAGGGGCTTCGCAATAGCCCATTACCCTCAAAGGAAGGTTCTTGCAGCAGTCAAGGACCCTTAGAGCAGTCAAGGAGCCCTCACGGCAGAATCCTTGCAGCAGCCAAGGACCCTCACAGCAATCAGGGGGCTTTGCAATAGCCCATTGCCCTCACAGGAAGGTCCTTGCAGCAGTCAAAGACCCTCACAGCAGCCAAGGGGCTCCACAACAGCCCAAAGGGCCCTCAAGACAGCCAAAGGACCCTTATGGCAGCCCAAGGGGCTGCACAGCAGTCAAGGAGCTTTGCAGCAGCCCAGGGCCCTCACAGCAGCCTTGGGGCTTCACAAGAGCCCAGGGCCCTCACAGCAGGGCCCTTGCAGTGGGCCAGGGACTTCACAGGAGGGTCCTTGGCCCTCACAGCAGCCAGGGGGCTTTGCAATGTCCCAGTGGCCTCACAGCAGGGTCCTGGCTGCAGCCAAGGACCCTCAGAGCAGTGAATGGGCTCCACAGCAGCCCAAGGGGCTCTCAAGGCAGCCAAAGGACCCACATGACAGTCCAAGAGGCCCTCCGAGGAAGGTCCTTGCAGCAGTCAAGGGTCCTCACAGCAGTCAAGGGGCTCCACAACAGCCCAAAGGGCCCTCAAGACAGCCAAAGGACCCTCATGGCAGCCTAAGGGGCTGCACAGCAGTCAAGGAGCTTTGCAGCAGCCCAGGGCCCTCACAGCAGCCTGGGAGCTTCACAAGAGCCCAGGGCCCTCACAGCAGGGCCCTTGCAGTGGCTCAGGGCCTTCACACGAGGGTTCTTGGAGCAGCCACGGGCCTTCACAGGACTCGGGGCAGGGGAGTGCTTTGCAGTAGCCCAGCGCCCTCACAGCAGGGTCCTGGCTGCAGCCAAGAAGCCTCACAGCAGTCAAGGGGCTTCACAGCAGCCTGGTGCCCTCACGGCAGGTTCTTGAAGCAGCCCAGGGCCCTCGCGTTTGTCCACGGGCCCTCGCAGCAGCCAAGGAGCTTCGAAGCAGCCCAAGGGCCCTCGCAGCAGCCAAGGAGCTTTGCGAGAGCGCAGGACCCTTCCAGCGCTCACAGGGTTTCGCCGCAGCCCGGGGCGGCCGAGGCCCCCGCTCCCTGCGCCGCCTCACGGCCCCGCGCGCGCCCAACGGCCCCGCGCGCGCCCAACGGCCGCTCCCGCCCAGGCCGCGCGCTCGCAGCTCATTGGCTGAACCGCGAGGCGCTCCGGTCTCCGATTGGCTCCTTCCCCGCCCCGCCCGTTCGCGCGCTCGTATCCCATTGGCTGAACCGCGAGGCGCGCGGGGCTCTGATTGGCTCGCTCCCGGCTACCGCGCGGGGGGGGGGCGCAGCGAGCTCTGATTGGTCAGTGCTCTGTAAGCCCCGCCCACTCGCAGCCCATAGGCTGATTAGGGAGGGGACCGGGGCTCTGAATGGAGATGGAACTGCGGGAACGGGCCCAGAGGAGGCCACGGAGATGATCCGAGGGCTGGAGAACCAGGCTGAGAGTCAGACTGAGAGTTGAGGTTGTCCAGCCTGGAGAAGAGAAGGCTCCGGGGAGACCTTAGAGCAGCTTCCAGCACTGAAAGAGGCTCCAGGAAAGCTGGGGAGATACTTTTTACGAGAGCCTGCAGTGATAGGATGAGGGGGAATGGCTTTAAATTAGAAGGGGGAAGATTTAGATTAGACATGAGGAAGAAATTCTTCACAATAACGGTGGTGGCCCAGGTTTTCCAGAGAAGCGATGGCTGCCCCATCCCTGGAGGTGTCCAAGGCCAGGCTGGATGGGGCTTGGAGCCCCTGATCCAGTGGGAAGTGTACCTGCTACGACAAGACAGCAGAATCAGATCATCTTTAAGGTCCTTTCCACCCCAACCCATCCCATGATTCAAAAGGAAAACAAGCCCATTACCACCAGCATCATCCCAAAAGTCTGTATTCTCCAAGAGGACTTTTACCGATAACATCATCACAAGAGACCAAACCATGAAAACTACCCAAACATCCCATTTTTTATTGGCGAATTCTGCTAATGAATTTCCTTTTCCACGCTTGTATCTCCAAACAGATTTGATTTAAAAAAAACAAACAAACCAAAGAATCTTGGGGTAACATTCCATTTGCAAACAATAAAATCGTTTAACATTTAGAAATAAAACAAAAGGTAACAATTTAAATACGAATTCTAGGAAAACTTGCCCTGGTTGCCCTGGAACTGTTCCTCACGAGGCTGCCATCACCTCAGCTCTGGGTACCAAGGCTCTCATGCTTGGAGCTCAATTAAAAGGACCGGGGCATGTTCTGTTATTAGCCCTGTTGTACATTCCTCAAAGGAAAACATGAAACAGTTTGCAACAAACCAACCAGTACTTTTTATCTTCTCTTATTCTAAACCTAAGACATACTGAGAGTCAAGGGGTAAAAAGGTGGCTTTGACATTCAGCTACTTCATCACACACAGAGATTTCTACTAAGAGCACATCCAGGTCAAAATACACATCTGATTCCTGTCATGAGGTTAATGCTTATGGGGTGCGAGATGCAACCTAACTCAAAGTAATAAACACATCACTTCTCGATGAGGAAAATATTGTTTATACCCTTTTGGACCAGCGCATAATCACTAGGTTGTTTCTCTTTAATAATCAGGAGAGACAGTTTTCACCCCTACCACAAATAAAAAGGTGACCGGCAGCAATCGCACACCTTATAGTCATTAGTAGGGTGTTATATTCAGGACATTTAATTGCATTCTGTAAAAAAACTTTAATTTTTAGGCCCCAGAGGCTTTGTACACCAGAAATCACACAAGTTGACCACAGAAAATTGTATCCACAGCGATTCTGAGGTATTGCACAAGAAACCTGGCTCTGCACCTGAATGTTCTTCTCCAACCCCACCAAAAAAAAGAGAAAAAGAACCCAGAACCTTAGCTGGAGTGGAAATATCACTTCAAAGATTCCCTTAATACCCGTGTTCCACCACATTTGATCAGCAAGGATATACTTAGTTCCCCAGGGGTACAAAGAAAGCTGCCTTTATCCTTTTCCGGAAATAATTTCAGTATTTCACTCCTAAATTTCCCGGTACGCTCTGAAGAGATGGAGAGGAAGGTGTTACTTTCTAGCCAAACCAGAGAAACTCATTCAGACATCAGTTTTGGGTTGGAAGGGACCTTAGAGATCATCCAGTTCCAAGCCCCCCGCCACGGGCAGGGACACCTGCCACTGGATCAGGAGCTCAAAGCCCCATCCAACCTGGCCTTGAACACCTCCAGGGATGGGGCAGCCACCCCTGCTCTGGGCACCCTGGGCCAGGGCCTCACCACTCTCATAGTGAAGAAATTCCTCCTTATGTTTAGACTAAAACTTCCCCTCTCCAGTTTATACCCATTGCCCCTAGTCCTATCCCCACAAGCCTTCGTAAAAAGTCCCTCCCCAGCTTCCTTGTAGCCCCTTCAGGTACCGGAAGGTTGCTCTAAGGTCTCCCTGGAGCCTTCTCTTCTCCAGGCTGAACAACCCACCTCTCTCAGCCTGTCCTCACATGGGAGGTGCTCCAGCCCTCTGATCATCTTTGTAGCCTCCTCTGGGCTTATTCCAACAGCTCCATCTCCTTCTTATGTTGAGGATTCCAGAACTGGACCCAGGACTCCAGATGAGGTCTCACAAGAGGGGAACAGAGGGGCAGAATCACCTCCCTCGACCTGCTGGCCTCGCTGCTTTTGATGCAGCCCAGGTGAAGGTGCTCTAAGAAGATACCAGCCATCCCCTTATATTGAAATCAGCAGTGGTTTGTACTCTTAACCTCCAGTCTGCGAGGAAGAGGCTTGGGAAAGATCTGGATCAGGAAGTCTGAAGACAAAGTTAAAGAAACTATCTCTGGGGTCTGGATTTGGCTCAATAGAACCGCGTCCCTTGAGGACGGCAGCTGCGACAGAAGGTGGCTCCTGTCTAACAGGAGAGGCTGCTTTGCAGCATCAGGGTCTGTTTGCCTGCCTTATTCACAAGCTTTTGTTAGGGCTGGAGGGGGAAGAGCAGCTTTATTCTTCAGGCAACTGCTGTTCTCCTTTGAGCAGTACATTCAGAACAATTCCCAACGAACCAGAGCTGTAGTGCTAGTTGTGTTTAACAAATTGCCCGCAACGTTTGTATTGATTAGGTTATTTCTCATGAGAAGTGGAAAACCTTCACAATGACCTTAGAAGGAAATCATTCGCTACTTCTGTATTTGTAGAAAAAACATAGGCAGGAGTATTTTCTAAAGTGCTTCTTTACTTACCAGTTACTTCTTTAAAAACTAGACTCGTATGTTGTAGTGGCACCAGTTCCCTAGGAGTTCATGGACCAGTAGATAAGTTTCTGATGTAAAAAGCCCAGTACATACTTTAAGCAAACACCACTTGCTCTGACAAATGCACCAAAATGAGTGATCCAAGTGCAACCCCCACCATTTCTGAAAACGTGGCCTTATGCTGGTTTATTAATGCAACTTTACATCCTTTAAAAGTAGTTTACTTCAAATTCCAAGAGCAGGGATTAAATAATACAAATAAAAGCTGAAAATTCAATGAAGCTATTGCCTATTTACCCTGAAATAAAATAGTCTTATGATTCAACTGGTGCAAAAATCCCTCCAAACACCTTTGTTTTATTGGCAAAGTCTTTTAAGGTCACTTTTGCTTCCAAGACCATCTTCTTCCATGATTTCCACTGAAGGAGTTTTGCTTTGTAATGGCTTGTGGTTCCACAGTGATTTGTAAATGAAAAACCTACCATGAATCACTCTACCATAGTCACTAAATTACAGATACCGTCATGAGAAAGTCCAAAACTTAGTGTTTCTTGTTTAAATTCTCAGCAAGACACAAAATTCCAGTCCCTTTAAAGTGTTTTCTTTGAATGCCATTTTAAATGGCGATAAATGGCTGCTGTGCCTTCTGGATGGAGAACTTAACGCGACGCCCGATGTGCTTCTTGTATGGTAGGCGGCTACTGGACTGCGAATGTCCCCAAAGAAGGGGGCAGAAGGGCTCCCGCAGGCACAGCCATTTGGATCAGCTACTCCTAGGAATATAGTGCAGTTAGGTTTGAATCTGCGCAGAGAGAACCGCAGCTGGGTGGCACGGAGCAAAGGTTGGGGTTGTCTGTTCTCAGAAGGCAGGACACGCAGCATCCCGGACAGCAAGAGGCAGAAGCATCTGCAACGTTGTTCTCGTTCCCTCAAGAAGTAGCAGCTCCCATCGGAAGGTGGTGGTTATTGCTGAGACAGTAAAGCGCTCCGGTTGGCTTTCATCTTCTCCAAGCGTTTTACTAGATGACCATTGCTGACTTCAAGCTCTTCCGTTTTATCCAGTGCTGAACGAAGCTGAAGGAAGGAAGCAGAAAAAAAAAAAAAACCCGCATGATTTTGCAGCGTTTTCCCTTTTCAAAGACAAAGGGAGCTTTGTAATTACCAACACTGACCATAATACTGGAATTTCCTCATCAGATAAAGCAGCTGAAAATTCCCATTAGTGGAATTAGAGGTAAATGTTGTGTAACAGCCTGTGCTGTTGCTTTGAAGGCCAGAGATCTTTTTGAGATCTTTTTGAGATCTTTTCTAAGCATCCAAGAATCCAAGGTATTGACAGCAAGTTGAACCAACAGCTCAGAGTTTGCCTGCACTTCAGAGGGAGGATGCTCAGAGGTATCTGCTGGGCAACAGACTCCTGTCTCATGGCCTGGCTTTTGTGTTTCTGGTTCCCAGAACTACAGTCACAGCTGTGAGGACCTTAGTTTTCCCTAAAGGCCACCACGGGATGGGGAGAGGGAGAGAGAGGTGGACTGCTCAGTGCCACATTTGGAGGCAGCATAATATTTATGGTTGGACTCGATGATCCAGTGGGTCTTTTCCAACCTAGTGATTCTGTGATTCCATGATTTAGAGAAAGCAAAGAGCCACACTGAGAATAAAACCTTAGGTAGCAGGTGCAGAAGAAGCTGACAGACATATTTAAGCTCGATGTAGCCGAGAACATGAAGTTTGGTAAGGGAAATAGGGCCAAAATTAGAGACAGCTTGAAGATGCAGTGTTTTAACACAGGGAAACACAGAGTCTGTTGATGGACACACTACAATAACAGGCTGAATGGATTGACAGAACAAGAATCCAAGTTTAGTGCTCCCAACTTGAATCCATTAAGCACTCAAGTTTAGACTCCGAAGCGTGTAAGTTTAGACTGTCATTCCTGGTAAGGTGTGCTTAAATAATGAAGCGCCCAAATTAACCTTGCGGCAAGATTTCCAGCTTCCAACCGCTGTAATTTCTGAATCACAAGTTCTAAAAAGACCAGTGGCTTGTATTTAGCAAGCCAGGATTTATAGCACACCCAAAGCTATGAGCCTTCAGGTACGACAAAGGCAGCAAAGTAGAAACAGGATTTTTTCAGCCTGATGAACAACAAACCCCATTAAAACTCACAACAGCAAAGCAGTGTGCAAACCTGAGCGTTTGCAGGCTGCTTCTTGATTCAAGCAGCACAAGAACTTGGCTTTGCTCTGAAAACCCAATTCAGATACAGAGCAAGGCATCACATCGGTTAGGTTGCATTTAGAGTTACCTCTCTCTGGAGTTTGCGCTTCTCTGCTTTCAGTTCATCTTCTATTCTTTCAGCGTTTTCAGCAGCAGTTTTGTATCGGGCGACCTGACCTTCCAGTCGTATTACCTAAGGCGAAGGCAAATTGTTTTAATTAAAAGCTGTATTAAGAAGTTCCTTTGAAGCTTTACTCTTCCACGAGTAATTAAGCAAGAACAAGAGAGATGCACATTTTCCTTTAATAAAAAAGGGCATATTTGAGGAAAAAGAAAATACATCAAGGAAGACTGACCGTGGTAACTTAACTCCAGATGTTTTCTACATATCCTTATTTAATACGCTTCCAGCAACAAAAAATACAGCCCATTGACTACGTGTATCTTAGCAAGAGTATTGCTGACGTACTCTGGACAAGGCAAACAGTCAAGATTGAACAGTCTTGTATAAAATCCATCTATAATCCATCACATGCCAGGAGCCATTTATGAATTGTTGATTGCTAGGTGTAAGAAAGTATCTTGAGAAGTCAGTAAATGCTCTCGATATACCTTTGTTCACACTTCCCCGTAAATAAATGAAAGCATTTCAGTCGTTATGACTGAAGTGCCATAGTCCTGATGCTCCAGCACTTCTGCTTCTTGTTTAAAGGGAAAATCACAGCAATCATTGAATCACAGAATGGTCTGGGTTGGACCTTAAAGATCACCCAGTTCCGCCCCCTGCCATGGACAGGGACACCTCCCACTGGATCAGGTTGCTCAAGGTTCCATCCAACCTGGCCTTGAACGCCTCCAGGGATGGGGCAGCTACAACTTCCCTGGGCAACCTGGGCCAGTGCCTCAACACCCTCACAGTGAAGAAATTCCTCCTTATGTCCAGTCTAAATCTGCCCCTCTCCACTTTATAGCCATTGCCCCTTGTCCTATCACTAAAAGCCTTTGTGAACAGTCCCTCCCCAGCTTTCTTGTAGGCCCCCTTCAGGTATTAGAAGGTCATGATTTCATTTCATCAATCATGATTTCATTTCTTGCATTATAAAACATACTTTCTGTTTGCATTCTCACCATGTCTAAACAAACAGAACAAGCCCAAAACTTACATTCTGCTCCAGTGCTGTAATCTCTTGCTCCGACTTGGCTAGTTTAAATTTGAGATCACTGATCTGTCTGTTGGCGTCTCCTAGAAGAACGGCAGATTGATCAAAGATGTCAGAACAAGGATTAACGGTGTCTAACAAGCCCATCATAAAATCTCCACGCTACAGGAATCTATTTGGTAGCAAATGCACTCTGACAGAAAGGTCCCCAGCAGGCAGGCGCTATTCCTGGTGTCACCCTTCTGACCACTCTGAACGCAGGATTAACCAGGAACTCAAGCCCAACTCTCCTGAGGAACATAAGGGAGATTTCCAATTATTTGAAGGATAATCATTCTGTCCTCTCTAGTAGAGGTGCATGGCCAGCTTCCACTCTGAAACCCTCTTACACAACTGAAGGCTCATTGTTAGTTAGAGCCACACGTTTGCTTACAGATACATTTTGTTGCTCACATGCAGGACATAAAAGTTCTCTTAAAAGCAAAACGCAGCTCACTTTGGAGGTCAATCATGTGCATATCTGTCCCGTTTTCTAGAACTTCATCTTCGGACTGCTTATGTTCCATCTTGCCATTCTTTTGCTTTTCTTCCAGTTGTCCCTTTAATTTTTTAATCTGAAGGACACAAAATAATTAGTTATTAACATCAGTTAGGGAAAATTGTGTCTCAGTACTCAAATTCACTTGAGTATCATAAAACAAATTATTTTTTTTAAACCTAAATTCCAAAAGTTTTTTTTCTTATAAAGTAATTTCCTAGAAATTCATTATGACTCCATCATATTTTAAGCTTTTGTGCTTTTGCACTGTTCAGGACCAAATGTAACGAGTGGAAAATAACTGTTTTATTAGAAAAGCCACAAATATTCTGTAGGCACATTCACTTAAAACATTCTTAAGCCCCAAAACCAGTGTTTCTCTGTGTGTGAAGTCTCAAGGTCAAGGATATCTTTTGTAAATGAAAGCACAGAGCAGCCTGCAGAGAAATAGACCAGCTAATTTTTTTGGAATAAGCTTTATATCCACTATGAAATATCATCGTTCCAGCAATAGTGACTTTAATTGCCATTTATCCATCTACTGCAATTCCTCCAGCACTTCCTTCCACATGACCCATTGCTCACAGATCCAGCGATTAGGAAGGCTTTCTCTTGGAGATAAAATTTGCTTCTGTGGTTTCTGGACCATGTTAGTGTTTCCCTTGGGCTTGGCCAATCTGAAGTACTATTGTTCAGAAATACCCCTGGAGAAGGAGTTTTAGGTGACTAAGGATGCTGAATGCGACTGGTTAGCAACATGATATGGTTTAGTGGTGGACAGGCATGGTTGGACTTGATGATCTCAAAGGTCTTCTCCAACCCAACAAGCCTATGATTCCATGGAATGGGCATCCTGGGTTGTATCTTTCTTCCCCTGTATCCTCAGCTAAGGTGCAGGAAACATTTCAGAGGGAGAATCAAAGTGGCAAGCGATGCTCAGCAAGAGCAACGCAGCCCATGTTCTGAAAGGCAATGGCACTGCCGTTCTATACCTTATGTTTTGATTCTTCCAATCTCGAATACTCCTATTTATTATACACAGAGCATTATTTAGTGTATTTAGTATACACACAGCATTGCAGTTTTCCTGGGATTACCTGGTCTAGTAAGGATTCTCGTTCATCAATGAGTTTTTTCAGCCTGTCTGAAAGAGAAAACCAAATTCAGTGCCGATTTGATCGCGCCACACATCTCAGAGTGCATCTGATATAAAACCGGATGGTTCAGGTTAGTGAAACGAATGATGAAGGTAGTTATGCACGTACCACAGGCAATGAGGCCACAGACAGGGCTGGGAAGGGGCTGCAGCCAGGGGAGTTATGTCATTCTCACAGAGCATGCTTGTCACGGCAGCGGCAGCACCCAGCTGCATGCAAAGAGGCTAATCTTCTACGTTAGGTTAACATGCAAGAACTCTAGGGTCAAACGCAACTGCAACACAAAATCTCACAAATCTTTACGGTTTAACATAACACAAATACGGTAAACACCTATAATCACAGCTAAGCACAACTCAGCACTCTAAATCTTCACTTTACTCATCACCACGACAATAACATTTTGTGTTATCCCCCATATTACGACCAGAAATCATTTCCCCATTGGATTATTTTTGTTTTAAACGTAGCAGTCTGGCAAAATGTTCTTTTCTCTTTAGTCCTTCATGGTTCTCCTGGTCAAACATCAAGCAAGCGACGGGCAATCAACACCAACTGCTGCGTTACAGATTGGCACGTGGATAGATGTGACACCAAGTAATGAAATACACGCTACAGAATGAGACCGCTGGAAAAAAACACCTCGAAGTAAGCAAGCAAATCACTTGGTTTTCTTCTTCCCTGTTGAGGGGTGTAAAACGTGAAAGCTTTTTAGCAACAAATCTTAACTCACGCATTTTCATATCAATCAAATTACCTCATAAATCAACAAGCTTAGTTTGTTCGGGTACACCTCAAGAGAACATAGCATTCAAATATTCTTATCAGAAGAGGACATACTGACCCCAGGAAGGCCTTACTCCACACAAGCTTGAGTGTGTGATTATTTTAGGGTTATTTCAGCTCGCCTCCCTGGCCAGCAAGTGGTCACCCATGCAGAACCAAGCCAGTGGGTGTTCAGAGCTCAACTCCACATCTAATGTCTGGCCTGTTAATTAAATGGTTCAAACCCAAAGGTCACTCAAGGAAAAGGAATTTCTCTCAATGTAAGGAAAGCAATGGGCAAATTACAGGTGAGAGGCTGGTGGCCTTTACACAAGTAAATTCTGCTGACAGACTTCAGTATTTATGGAATGCTTTGAAATCCTCATTTATTGTTAAATCCTGAACGGGCCAAAGTCTTGTGGGTCATCATTTCTCCTGTTAACACGCAAAGCAAAGGGAATAAAGGGTCTGTATTGAATCAAATCATGGGGAAAGCTGAAGTTTTCAGACAGAAGTGCCTCTCTATGTCAAGTTAGCTTTCTCTATGTCTCTATTAGCTACTAATAATATGATAAATCATTCCCCTCCTGGGTATACAAGTTCCCATGCACCAGCAGTCACTCTAGAGCACGGAATGAAACCTTTACCTTGGCTTCGGATGCGATACCCAAACACAGATCTGGAAGTGACATCCCAGGTCAGCAGTTTTGTGCCTTCCTTTTGAACCTCCTCCAGTCCTATCCCTGCTTTTTAGTCATATGTAACACACCCAACATTGTAACATCTGAGCATTGATATGGAAAAACAACATAAACAAAACCAACAAACCAACCACATTGTTGTAAACTATCAAGAGTAACAAAAATTTACCAGCATAAACCCCTTCAAAATACTAAAATCATTTCACTTATCCATATGGGAAGTAAAGGAAGCTCAAGCAAGAAATTCTTTAAGAGATGAAAGTGGGACGTGGGATGAAAGACAGGGACGAAAATAGAACTCAATGAAGAATGCAAGGAGAGCAAACAGTAAAAGAAAGGTCAGAGACATTCAGCCTTGGAAATAGGGTTGGGAGTCACAGGTCAGAAGAGATCAAGAAATTTAGTCCTAAGGACTGGAAAGAGAACAAGGAGCAATGCAGAAGGAGACCTCTAGGCCACTACAAAATTAGCCCAAACTCACTGACTCCAAAGAGGCCAAATAATCCACCTTGACCCTGAAAATTACATAGTCGTGCACACACTGATGTAATTGCCATGAGCATAACCACTGCTGTGGGGTGAAACGCCCACCTGACGAGAGGACACCTCCTCCAGGTTCCAGGAAGGAAGCACGTCAGCTTCCCCCTTCTCTTAAAACCCCACACTGGCACAGAAAATTTGCTTTAACAGATATCTCTGCAGAGCCACCTTATTTTTGCACTTAGGAGACGTTTTTCCAACCAATCAAGGATCTGAGGACCTTCAGAACAGGTGAGCAGAAAAGAACAATCTACTGAATCAGGACATGAAGCAGCTAATTACAATTCTCATCTGTAACAGTCTTATTTCACATAGGAATAATGGATAATTAGAATGTGACATTCACTTCAATTTACCTTTGGTAACGCGATTCCCAGGCTACTCCCTGCACCAGTTCAGGGCTTTCATACGCACTGGAGAAGACTCTGCTATGGTACAGGCCTGTTTGTAAGTCTGTTCTCATCACCTCGATACTGCAGTTGACTCGCAGTGATGCTAATTAGGGTGCTGCTCCAGTGGCACAGTTGACCTACCATCCTCATCAGCCACAGATACCCCAACGCCTCTTTCTACTCGGAGAGGAGAACGGGGTGAGGAGCAGCTGGTTTTAACCAGAATTATTTGTACGATGTACATCCCAGCAAACAATTAACACTGATGCAAATGAGAGGGGTAAACTGTACTTGGAAGGCATCCCATGAATTTGCACCAGCATCCCCAGGCAGCTATTGAGAGCAGTCTGCAAGAACCCGATGGTCGGATCAAGAGCAGGTTGGATGATATTCCTTCTCCAGATCTGTCAGTTTATTTTGAATCAAGAGAAAACAAACAAACACAAAACCATAGAAGAATATCCAGGAATGCCTTCCTCCCTTCTCACAGAAGAGGGATTCTGCTGTGGACAGGCTGTTGGGACAATGAATGGGATTTAGAAGACACCAGCTTGCAACACTGATATTGAGAGGGACAGGAGAACTGCTCTTTTCTGCAATAAAGTATTGACCAAGGCCTTTCACTATTACTTACTGGGTAAGAAATGAAAGGAAAAAAGGGTTTCTTCAGCTATGGCTTTTGAAAGCATTGGATGCTCGCTTTGAATTCACAGCAACGCACAAACCTGGGCGACGGGCTCCCTGTACCACCAGGGACTGAACAGAAAACCCAGAGCCATCTGGAGCCACGGAGCTGCTCCATGAGTGGTGTAGAGTGTCCCTGCTCAAACCAAAATGGGTAACGTCACAGCAGCAAACAAGAATCTTGATTTCAGTTCATCTCATGACTTCTTGGTTTCAAAAAGACTGATTTTTGATGTTTTGCTGTCTTTGAAAGCCAAAACCAATGAAGAAAGGGATAAACTAGTTCTCTTCTTGTATCGGTTAGATATTGCAGGGAAAATACCAAAAGCTGTTTTCAATTGAGTAACTTCACAAAAGATGCATTTTCTAGGTAATTCCTCTTGAGGCACTGCCTTCTTTTCCTTTCTAATTGCACATATTTCACTCAGTTCTAGGTGGCCTATTTTATTAAACTTTGACTATAAAATCTAGGAGTTCCCTTTATTTCCAAGACAATTTTCCTGGGAGACCTCCCCGCCTCCCTTGATGTGCATGTAGTCCAGTGAAAATCAAGGAGGTAAAGAACACCATGACCTTCTCCTCCGCAGTACCTGCAGAATTCCAGAAGTCAGGGATGAGCTGCCAGCAGAAGTACCAAGCAGCTAACACTCAAGGATGTGTTTGTAGTCCATCAGCTACTCTGCACTGTCTGTCCATGTTCCTGCTCCTGCCCAGTGACTGAGAGCTGGCTGGTACTGTGGGATGAGAGCTCATACAGGGACAGTTAAGAATCGAGGTGTTCCTCCCTTCTGTGACCTGGCATTAAAAAGGACTTTTCTGACAGACACTTTGTTGTCTGAAGTGGAAAAGCTAGTTAGAACCAGCTCACCATTGGCTCCCTCAACCACTCAGGAGCATTTCTATTAAAAACAAGCACATATGAAAAGGACAAGAAATGCTGGTGTGCACCTAATTTAACTCAGAGCTGTTTACAGATCCATCCACAAGTACAGGTAAGCACGCTGAATTACATATTTAAGTGTACTTAACCTTTAAATATAAACACTTTCTGCATTAAAGTATACATTACTTTTGCAAGTATCATAGAGAGAAATCTTTAAATAAATACTCCTACTTAGTAAGAAGAGATGCTTTTGAGATCGATGACTTCTTAAATTACAGTGCAACCTCTTAAGAAGAACAACTGCTAATACTTACAGAAACCGTGCTCGAACTGCTGTGAGTTGGAGAGAAGCCATATGAAAAGAGTTACAGGTTTACAGTCCCATTAGAGGTTTGCAGTCACGGGTGCCACCACTTATTAAAAGTCCTCAAACACCAGGGCTGCCTGATCCTAGTAAGACAGATCTTCCCACTATGCAGAGCAATGCAATCAATTTAATAAAGAAAACTGCAGAAAAATGACTTTGAAATGATATAGATTTTAATAAATATTTATGCAGGCTTATAAACAGTGCTCTGGACAGGCAGTTTAAAGTATAAAATATGTTTATTTCAATTATATACAGCTCAGTACATTTTGATATACACCTTGACATTTTGCAGTCTGTTTGGACTCGAACTGTTTTGTAACATCAGCACAAATACGGGCTTCCAGATCCCTTCCCCCAGCTCCTCAACTTGCATTCCCTTGGGATGTTCATCGTTTCAAATAGCTTTAAATGATTTTTTTAAGTATGCAAAACATGCTCTTCCTCCCAAGCACTATCAAAGATGCAAGAAGAAATAACACCAATGCAAAGTGTCCAATTTATGCCAGCAATTCCAAGCAATCCACCTTTTCAAAAGGCACTGGAGCTGGTATAGAGAACAACAATCCTCTTTGGTCTGATATCCAACAAGAATTAAGACATGCAAAGTCATCTTCTATCCAGAAGGGAAGAGGAAAGAATTTTTCAGAGATAAAAACATTCCTTCAGAATCATAGTTTGCAAAAAAATATAATGTAGTAAAGAAATACAATTTTAAGCAAAAATCTTCTTGGAAAAATAGGTATTTTCTGTATTCATAGCTAGACAGTACTTGAAGGCAAACCTATGCACACATGGCAGTGTGTGTGGACAGTTTCAGTGGAAAAGATAAAACAACCATGTGAGCTGTGGTATCAAAGGCCTTTTGGGGTGCAAAGTGCCATGAATTCATTTCAGCAGGCTAAGACCTGTCCCTCAAACTTCCTTCAAACTCTATATTGGTCTTCCAAAGTGCTTAGGCTAAGCAGATTCACAAGGATCTATCTAACTAGGTTTTGGAATGTGACCATATCAGAAATACACACGAAGTGGAAATGACAGCGTCTCTTTTTTTCTATAAAGAATTGGTTCCGAGGCTTTAATTGTTCAGAAAGAAGTTTCCACACCAGATCAGTGTTGCTGACCTACCTAGTTCCTTCATGAAGTGCTGTCTTCACTGTAGATCCAAGGCACATAGATGCGCATAAGCATGAACATAAGTACATTCAAGACATCTATCAGCTAGCCTAGGAAAAAAGGTATTTCCTACAGAATCTCCTCCGGAGCAGCTCTCCACCCTAAAAGAACTTTAATTGCAGGGTGATCTGACTAGCTGATTTGTGAAGGTTGCTCGTTTGGTGATAAGCTTTAAACCTGAGACAGCAAATCCAAACCCACACATATTTCTTGTGGCTAGGTACGCCAGTGAATAACTTATTACTTGCATCATTCCCACTTACATAACATTGAAGTCTGATGAGTTACCTATAAAGAAAAAAACCTTCAGAGATTCCTAAGGTCCTATGTGTTGTGCAAAGTGCATGCGTCTGTACTGGAACTGAGCAAATGGCAGGTAGCTTGCGTAGCCTGGAGATTCTGGAGTTAGGATATTGTACAGTCATCTCTGGATCTCCCCTTACTCCTTCTACCACCCTGCAAATCCTCTTTGCTTTCATCCCTGGTATTGCCAGCACTTTCCAAATCCTGTTCCGAAACATTTCCATCTGGTATTTTTTCCACTTTATTAGAATCTTCCATCACACCACTCTTCTCATCGGTTTTCCATGATGCTTCCTCTTGCAAATGCTCTGCTTCTGCAAGCTCATCTCCTTTTTCATGCTGCAAGCTGTCACCTTCAAACAAGGTGGCTTCGATTTCTGTTTTGTCTCTGGCTTCATCTATTTGGGAAGCTTTTCTGACAGCATCGTTTGCTCCAACACCCTCTCCTTTCTGTGTATCGGCTTTCTCTCCATCACATTTTTCAGCAGTTTCTAGTAGCTGATTTGACTCCTCATCAAAATCAAACACATCGCCATCACCACCTTCCAGTCTTCCCTCTTTTTCACTCTCTAACTTAACTTGTTCACTAACATTTTCATCCTGTTCAGCTTTCTGTGCAAGGGAATTACTTGCACCTTCCTCAGAAGCAAATCTACCACCGTGGTAGTCTGCAAGCTCTACCTCTTTCTCATTTTCTTCCAGTGTTGCTTTATCAACTTTGTTTTCAGTAGTTACCCTAACATCTACACCTGACTCCTCTTTAGATTCACCTGCCTCTTGTTCAACCACATTCTGTGTTTTTTCTTCTAAGGAAATATTTTTCTCTTCCACTTTATCATCTGTTGTTTCTTCACTAAACTGAACCGTTTGAACTTCTACCTTTGGCTTTAAATCTTCTACACACTCTGTCCTATTTTCCTTTCCTTCCCCAGACTCATGCCCCGTTTCCAATTCTGATTCCTGAATTTTGTCATCTAAAAGACTTGGGCCTAAACTGGTTTGTTGAATCGTCACCTCTTCCACAATGTCTGTGTCTGGCTCTGCCTGCTGCACCTCATCTTCTTTTTCCTCACTTATATACCCTCCAGCCTCCACAAATGCCTTATTTTGTTCGCCTGTTTCTGCAGAATCCGAAGACATCTCCAGCTCTTCCGTTAACACTTCCTCCTGCCCATCCTTCTCAGCTGTAGCATTTTCAAGCTCAGTTTTATCTTGCATATTTTGTTCCTCTGATGATGCTAAAGGACTGTCCTCTGAAGAAACTGCTTGGATGTGTGCCTGGTCTCCGCTGCCTTCCTTTTCATTTGCACCTGCTGGGTCATCACTGTCATATGACACCGTTCCCTCCAAACCCATGGGTTCCATTTCCCTCGTCTGAGCCTGAGCTACCTTCCCAACCTCATTTTCTTCTTCAGCTCCATCACCTCCTGTTTTGCCACTTCCCCCACCAGCGCAGTCTTTGATTTCAACACGCTTTTCCTCCAAAACATTTGTAACCTTGTTTTCAGCACTTCCCTCTGAGCCCTGCAGCCCCTCAGCGTGACTCTCCACATTTACCCCACCACTAAGCGAGCCTGGTGCTGCACCCTCTGGTAGCCCTGCCTGCTTAGAAACCAACTCACAGCTCTCACTTGTAATTTCCTGATCCATTTCAGTATCACTCAGGCCATGGTTCGTCTTAAGATCCTCTCGTTCTTCCTCTTTGGGGGCAGCTTTTTCCAGTTCACGCTCCGTACCTAAGACACTGGGCATTTCCTGAGGGGCCTCAAACATCTGATGACCTTGCAGAGAGCCCTCCTCCGAGCTCTGATTTGTCCTTGCATTTAAATCACAGTGTTCAGACTCCGTGCTAGCAGGTTGCTGGACTGCTGAGCCTGCAGACTCAGTCTCCTTTCTCAAATCACCTGCATCGCTATCATCACTCGAAGAAGCGCTCCCTGATACGTGTTCTGTAAGGCTTTCAATTTGCTCTGCAAACCTGCTCCCTGGTAACATCACTGTTGACAGGGCATCACATTCTTCAACCACTTTTTCTGTCTTTGCATTTTCATCGGCATGAAATGTCTGTATTTCCTCCTCCTCAGACTCCTCTTTGTGTTCCTCACGCTCAGTATTCTGCAAGATTTCTTTTTTCCCCACATCCTCCAAAATCTCATTTTTCATGTCCACTTCATTGGCTTTGCCTAAAAGACCATTGAGAAAGTTGAAAGGACCGCAGGATGGCACTTACCTCCCCACTTAAAACCCGAAAGAGAAGGAGTCAAAGAAAAGGTTAATGGAAGAGCAGCTTTTGCCAATTACATGAGGCAAAGCAGCGATTGAATTAGTAAGGGTCTGGGGTTCTTGATCAGTGAGATTCACCACCACCTTCTCAAAGCAAGAAGTCTCTGGTGCTGGCGTGTGTTTTTGTAAAGGAAACGATCTTGCTCTTGGCTGTGCGAATTGCAGCTGCTGGAATGAGCACAACTGCCCTAAGCAGTGGGATTTAATGGTGATACTTCCAGATGGAACACTTAACAGTGAAGATCATTTTTCCTCAGTGATATTATCTACAGCTTTCACCGTAACACCACTCCACGCATGCAAGAGTGTGTGTCTGATGCCTTTAACGAAGTAATGGAGGATTAGTCAGTAATATTTTACTCCTAAGTAACTTAAACCGGCACCATCAGTGCATATGACAAACTCCAAATGTAAAATCTGATTGGCAAGCAAATGGTTCAGCTGTTTAGCATTTACCAACACAGAGCAAAGCTCAGGCACTCAGTGCCCCTCACAGCCACTTCATCCACCGAAGGGACAGTGACTTCTGTGGCTTTGTAACAGTTTTTCCTTCAGCTTATACTTAGAAGCAACAGGTATTAGAATAACAGTGTTTGTGGTTTCCTCAGTTAGCTTTTGGGTCTATGTTGTACCTATTTCCAAAACAAAACAGAATAAGGAGAGACAGAAAACACGATACATTTAAAAACAACCCTTACCTTGGCTTTGGCGTTCCATATTGTTTCCACACAAAAACTGAGTGAGGAAAAAGCAGCCAACAGCTAAAAGCAGGAGTCTGCACTCGCAGCAGTTGGCTGCCAATTGCTATTAATGAGTAAGTTCGTGTAGAACAAAACCAACAGAAAAATCTATTATTTCTTTCCTTTCTACTAATCTAATAGTTCTCCGAGAGGCTGTTTGTCACAACTACTTAAGAAAAAAAGATTTTGCCAACCAGATTTCTCCTTACTAACGCTAATCATCTCTGAGTTATCTGCTTTGAATTTAATAGCATTAATCTTGTTTTAGCAAGTAAAAATGTCAAACTGTTGATATGCCAACACTACCAAGTGCCAAGAACAGCTACTTCATACACTGGTGTGTTTAAACAGTGCCCAGCATTGCTGCTCAGAACACACTGACAGTTGCCAGGTACACAAATGAACTGACCTAAAGTTCTCTATAAAAAACTAAAATGCAGTTTTCCTGATTCTTTAAGATAGGTGCTGAAAAATATTGAACAACAGTGGGATTATTGTGCGACAATTTTCAAACTCAGGGTTTAAATAGATATTTGAATGATCGCTACTTATCTGTAACGCAATATTTGTATTCTTTTCCCATTCAAGGTGACAAAGGATGAAAAGTCTGCCTTTGCAGCAAACTGCACAACATACTCAAAGTGCTAACAATTATTAAGCAGGAAGTGATTCGACAAGTCGCATGCTGCGTGATGTGTTAATTGTCCCACCAACAAATGCCCAGACTCCAAGCAGAGATGAATGAATGGACAGACAGAAAAGACGTGAAAGGAAAGACAGCACTTACCTAGCATCCCATCCCCTCCTGCCTTTAACGCCTGAGTTGTGCCTGGAACATGTTTGGAAGAATCCAAGTGTCCTTCATTGCTGAGAATGTCTGATGTCTCCCCGTTAGTGGCTACGTCAGAGTCTGGGATTATTCCATGTTTCTGCGGAGAAGCAAAAGCAAAGCTTTAGCACCTGCTGTTCAGAAAGGGGAGGATAGCTCAGGTATCCTTGATATTCTGAATATAGAACTGTTTCAGTTGTTCCACTACAAATGACTGGAAGTCAGAAAAGAGCACAGAAAACTACAGTTATAGAATCACAGAATCGTTTGGGTTGGAAGGGACTTTAAAGATCCTCCAATTCCAACCCCCTGCTATGGGCAGGGACACCTCCCACTGGATCAGAGGCTCCAGGCCCCATCCAACCTGGCCTTGAACACCTCCAGAGATGGGACAGCCACAACTTCTCTGGACAACCTGGGCCAGGGCCTCCTCACCCTCATAGGGAAGAATTTCTTCTTAATGTCTTATCTAACTCTTCACCCTTACAATTTAAAGCCATTCACCCTCATCCTGTCACTCCAGACCACTGTAAAAACTCCCTCCCCAGCTTTCCTGCAGCCCCTTTCAGTACTGGAAGCTGCTCTAAGGTCTCCCTGGAGCCTTCTCTTCTCCAGGCTGAACAACCCCAACTCTCTCAGCCTGTCCTCATAGCAGAGGTGCTCCAGCCCTCGGATCATCTTCGTGGCCCCCTCTTGAACCCATTCCAATAGTTCCACATCCTTCTAACGTTGGGAATTCCAGAACTGGACACAGGACTCCAAGGATGAGTCTCATGAGAGAGGATTAGAGGGGGAGAATGCCTTCCTTCAGTTCTCAGTTACCTCAGTTCTCAGCTTAGCCATTATGAGAGAAAGGATGTGATCCCAGCGTTCAAACTCTGCTGCATAAAATGTTCCTCAGAGAAGAGTCTCATACAAAAGCAACTACTTAATACTCCAGTCTGTACAAAAAGCTCACTGTCAATATTAGGGGGAAGGACTTTGTATAGACAGTTCCTGAAATGGCAGCTTATAGGCAACTCAAAACCAGAGTTATTGCTACTGAGCTAGATTAAATTTTCCATAAAAACATACAGCAGTTGGATATACATTTCTTTTATTCCTCTTGCATACCTTCAGTTGCTCCTTCAGCACAACCACTTCATCTCTAAGGTCATCCCGCTCACTCCTTATGCAATCAAAGAAATCTTTCTGCCTCTCTAACGCCTGAGTTCCCAACACAGACAGAGGGCGAGGAGATGTGAAGAAAGTAAAGGAGAGACAAGTAAAGACCATGAAAAGCAAGTGTAAACAAGAACAAGTAGATTTAAGATATTCGGAAGTTCATGGAAGTGGCACATGTGAAAAAGGTAAAGTTTACAGATTAAAGGACCAAGTTCACATACACACAACTTAAAATCCAAGAAATGCACAGCTTGTTCAATAACAAGGAGTCCTCACTAACGACATTCAGAGTCCAATTCCCCACTAGGGATCCTTGAGAATCCACTTTTCATTCCTATCTGCCAGCCAAGGCAATTCGTATCCACAGTACTTCAATGCCCACTTAGAACCATAACGCCATTCCCTGTGTTAACAGAACAGCATGAAAGCAGCCCCAGCAGATTTTAACAGCTTTTTTTATTCCATGGGTTATCTTCACAGGCACAGTATCTTTTAATTAATTTGAAAGCTGCCATTAAGTCATCTTTAGACTGGGATGTACCATGTGCAAATGTGTATTTTGCTACTGAACCCCAAATTTTTGATAGATCGGTAACAAAAATTAGACTATTTTGAGTTTCAAATCACTGCAAGCCACTGGACATGACAAGCACGGGCGAGCTGCCAGCTTTCTTTCTCCTCCTATATTCACAAAGTCTTGCTGTGCTCACTGTCAGAAAATAAAGCCGTGATTTTCTCTAAGAGCAAGTTTTCATTTGGCTTTGGTAGGGGCTGGAGGGAAGGGATGAGAGGGCAAGAGAGAGATGGAGCCTTTCATCCCAAAAGCCCATAAATAGCTCTATTGCTTCTTTATTGCACTCCAGTTTCTGCTCCATCCGCAGATTAAATCCGAATAAGCGAAAATTCAGTGCTGATGGAACGGCATTATAAATAGCACTTCCTTTCTCAATATGGCACATACAAACGTGCACCACAGCAAATAAACTACCCTGGGTTTTGAAGTCAGACCAGCTGCTTATTTTTTCTTGGATTTTATGATGCTGGCCAAAGGCAAACCCTGCTATTTGCCAGTTCACTGGCACTACAGAACGACAGCCACACCGAGTAGAGTCACTGGGGAGGATTTTAAAGTGTTTTTGCAAAAGCAGGACCAGCTGGGTTACAACAGTGCCACTCGGAAAACAATCAGGAGCTGATGGTCCTACCCCTATTTTTTTGTCTTTCCACTCTATTGTCTCCTGGAGATCAGAAATTTCCCTGACATAGCTCTGCTGTTTCTGTTGCAGCTGCTGGATTTCCTGAGGGACAGGAGCAAAACAAGAAGACAGAAAGCAGGTAACAGGTTAGCAAAGAAGGTCAAGATTGCAGTGATGCCAAAGAATGAAAACAGCCAGGCGCTAAAGAGCATCTACATGCACAGTTTCACAGTTCCCGACATCTCAACTCAACCTACGCTCCTGAAGACAATCTTAATGTCCACGAATCGACTTGTAGACACTTCCATCAGTGCCCTCTGCTCGTTTACAAACAGCTGCCTGAAATACAGCTTATTTCATTAACAGACAAAGCAAAAAAAGTCCAGCTTCAGGTAATGCTTATGAAAATATCATTCTGTCATTCTATTCTGAACCTGTCTGGCCTGAAACACTTGTATTTCTTCAGGTGAGAAACTTGAGCAGGGAATATAATTCTCCACGCCTCACCTTCTACACTCCTACTGCTACCTGGGAACATACCAGTCACAGAAGGCATTAAAGTTACTTACTGCAAGCATTTCTTCTCTTTGCTTCAACGCCTCTTTGATTTCCATGAACTGAAACTGCAATATGCTATGAGCATGCTTCTCCCTCTCAAATTCCTACGAATAATGAAAAATTCATGACATTTTTATTGATCAAAAATAGCAACCTATGAATATAAAGAGAAAATAAGCCCAGCCACAAAGAAAATGCTTACTGCAATGCAACCCTTGGATATTCCTCTAACTGCAATCCCACAAGAGTACAATTTTTAATCTTATTTTTCCTTTTTCCAAGGAATTGTTGTTCCATCAAACAGAAAAGTGACAGACATTTAGCCAGTTTCCGAAGCTGAGCGGCAGGCTGGCACTGAATGGCTTTGACACTCAAGTCCTACAGATGAATGGATGGGTATTTAACCCACTCATCCCACAAAACTGCATAGAAAGTTAGTTAGACATTCTGGAAACTGTCCCTTCCAGGAACTGTGTGTTTTCAACTACATAACTGTCAAATGCCCCAAGCTAAAGAGCCTGTTGTGAAGAGCTAACAGAAGCCGCAGCTTTAACGCCAACTCACTCGCTGTCAGATGCTGAATTCACATAAAATTTAATGCAGCATTCAACTTGGTAGCTGCCTCAACAATGTAAACTGCCCAACTCTCCCACGGGCCTTCTGCAGAGAGCTGTGTGTGTAAAAACACTCTAGAAGTCACTATGAACAAATCCTCTGGATAAACTTAAAGATGGAATACAAAAGGGCATGCGACATCCTCTTCACTTCTTCAGAAATTGCTTTGTAAGACAGAAACTTAGGGGAGGTTTGTCTAACCATAACCACATAATATGTTGCTATCCCACTTGATTTAACGATAACTAAACCAATAACTTATTTAAAGTCTTGTATAGCAACTTGGTTGCCTCCTCCCAGAGCTCTCTGCCACACCCCCCAACCCTTCCCAGTTAAAGAACGTGCCGCAGCTATGTACATACTTTACTTTTTTCTTCATATTGCCGCCTGGATTCTGCCAGCTGCTCTTCTAACTCTAAGAGCGCATCCTTCAGGGTATCTACTTGGTACATGAAATTTGTTTTTTCATTGTCTAGTTGAGCATTTGACACCATAGCCTTTTTATATTTCTCTTCAACTTCGGCTAGAGAGTCCTGCAAAGCAGAAGCAGTCACAGTCGGTTATAAAGACACTTTACCAACCAAGATCTTCAACAAGAAAACAAAGCACTAAACCATAGGCGTGCCGCGTACTCCTACAGAAACCAGCGCTGGGCTAGAGAGGCTGAGCAGCTGTCCCACGGTGAGGAAAACTGCCCCTGGGTTCCCACCACACAGCTGTTTATAAGCAAGAAACCTTACCTCAGGATGGATAAAACGCTTCCTGTTCTCTGCTGCTTCAGCTTCTGCCTTCTCAGAGTCTTCTTCCCTCTCCCTCCTCCCCCTGCCCCTGCAGATTGGCAGCTCAAAGCAGCTGCTGAGGATGACAAGCGGGGATGTTTGCTTTTTAAAGGTAAACTGGCCTTCATTTAAGATCATTTTATATGATCTTAGGCCTTAAATTGAGGCAATTTGACAGCCGCTTCACACAGATTTCAGGGATCCTTGCAGTGTGGGAACTTCTAACCATACTGGCTCAGGGACTAGAATTTGCTGTGAAAGAGTTGCAGCTTTTGGGACCTGATGTATCATTTTTCATTAGGTTTCCTGTATTGCATCCCTTCTTTCTAAAGTTACTATGTAAGACAGAATTCCCAGGGTCTGGAAAGCCCTTCCTATCAACTTGACCTGGTACTGAGGTATTTATAACAACAGATGACGGCAAAACCAACATCAGGATCATTTTCCAAAGCTGAACTCTGCAGCATTTGATTTTAATACAGAAAAAAAAAAAGTTTGAGAGACACAACAGTGCAAATATGTAAACGAGGAGGATGCTCACATCAACATTTTAGTTTAGAGATCAAGCAATTTCTCTCAGAACTTAAGTAATTCTATTAATTACACCTGCAGCACAGGTGAGTTCATGCACGTCCCTTCCCATTCGGCCAGTGGAACTGAGGGTGACAGCGGAAAGATGATGATGATACAATTAAGTTTCAATCAGTTTAGCTTACATTTCTATAGACAAATAAGAGGATCAGTCTGTAAGGACATGAATCTGTATAGTTCCAAACACAAGACGTGTTTTGATGCACTTTCCAGCCCAAGAATACCAAGCAAAGGAAAGCAGCCAGGATTTGGGTGTCTAGGATTACACCTCAGAAAGGAGCCGGGAAGGAATTACACGCAAGGAAGCAGTTAAGGATGCTGCTGCACCACTCCTGCAGCAAGATACCTTCTGTTTTCCTAGCACCAAGTGAGGCAGTTTAAGTACAAACCACCCCAAAAGGCAGTCTAAGGGACATGAACTGGAATCTACTTTTTTAATGCAGTGTGATTATTTTGCCTTTTCCTTTTCTTAGGAGAAATTCCTTCATTAAAAGGGTTCTCAGGCCCTGGCAGAGGCTGCCCAGGGAGATGGTGGAGTCCCCATGCCTGGAGGGGTTTAGATGACGGGTAGATGAAGTGCTTAGGGATATGATTTAGCAGGGGACAGGTACAGTTGGAGTTGATGATTGCAAAGGTCTTTTCCAACCTAATGATTCTATCGTTCTGTGATTCCAGGAGGTGGCACACAGATGCACAACTCAGTTGTTGCACCAAATCTCTATTATGGCTTCATGAACTGGTACGAGCATTCACTCTTTGTTAATGAAACAACAAGCTTTGTTACATGAAGTTTTGTTAGACTTGTTTAAGGGTGTCTCCTGTGATCTAAATACAAAAGCAAAGCAATAATCACCACCTCACATGCACAACTTTTCAAAGGCATGCGGGACCGTATCACAACAGAAACACACAAGCTCTTGAACTCTTAGAACACAAGGTTTAGTTCATCTTCCAATGCTGAGAGGTTTCCTGGATTAGAAAACTATTAAAAACCCTAATAATTTTAATGTGCTAGAAAAATTATTACCTCCTCAAAATGGCAAAGCCAACATGCAATAGTCAGCAGCAGCCTTTCAGCATTTCTCACTGCAATCAATCACAGCCAGAAACAGACACTTCTCCAGTTAATGAAATGCTTTTCACACAGGTTATAATCACTCCCTGAAGGAAAGCATGCAAGGTCAGCTCCAGGTCTCAAAACAGCTCTCATGTTTAGCTGGGGTTAATGATCACACTCCCAGTCTGCAGTAAACCAGTACCTTCATTTCTTTCAGTCCCTGCATGTATCTGCCTTCTACATCCTGAATCTGGTCCTTTAACTCATAGATATCCTGAGGGAAACGGGGAGAAAGGTGAATGATGCCACTGAAACTAATGTGCAGGTGATAGGGAAAAGCAGGTATTAAACATTCTCATATAAATATTTCTACCACTCAGCTTAAGCGGTCTGACTCTAACCTGAAGCCCTACCGGACAGTGTAATTCCCTGGTTAGAAATTTATGCTACTTCTGCTCTTTCTTATTGGAAAAAATGGTCACCAGCAAATGGCTGTCTTTCAGCTGGTGTGCAGTGCTGAAACCAGAGGTCCCAGTACAAATCCCAGATGAGAGTTCTAAGTTGTATGCGCAAAAGTTAACAGCATTCAGATTCCCCATTTTAAAGTAGCCTTCAGAATGGGGCATTAAAAAAGCTCACAGAAACAATTTAGCTCCCTAGCTGGGCACACAGGGATACAAACAGTGGATTTCACAGCTATTTGCTATTCAAATGTGTCCAACTTCATTGAATCATGAATTAGATTACAAAATAAACCCTCCTCCCCAAATGAGCATCCCGTAAGTGCAATGCTTCTGGCATCATTTCCATCCTCCTATCAGTGTCTGTTTCCTATTTCTTGAGGTTAGGAAGAGATGTGTCTAACACCATCAGCCTGTTCTGCTATCGCACACCATAGGACTTCACCCAAACACCCCTGCGATGCACATGAGCTTCCCAGCAGCACCTCTCTGACAAAACTCTTCACTGCTCACTCACAGCACACAAGTTCTTTTGTCAGAACTGCCAGGAGGAGGAGACAAGCCAGTTTCTTGTCCGGAAAGAAACCTGAAGCATGTTTAATAATTTATGGTGGGTTTAAGTATCTCTCACCTTTATTTCTCTAATAGATGCCTCTGTGTCAGCAGAGATGGATGTATCTTCGCTGCCTCTTCGTGAAGAAGTCCCACCCAGAGAAGCTAAGGTAGCAGCTGATAAACTTGAGACAGTGCGTGCTCCCTGCATCACACAGAGGATAAAATGGTTATAACATTTTTTTCTAGATATATTGTGATGTTTTTTTATTTAAATGCACATAACACATACCCTTGCACGTCTAAATTATGCAAATTTGATTAAAACATAACTTTCTTAGAAGAAAATTCGAAAGAACAAGATTTAACAAGGGAAACTGAAGAGAAAAGGCTGATCAGCTGCATTTAAACAGTTTTGAAAAAGCAGTTCATAGAATCATAGAATCACTTAGTTGGAAAAGATCTTTGAGGTCATTGAGGCCAACTGTATCTCTCCATTACTAAACCTGATCCCTGAGCTCCTCACCTACCTGTCTTTTAAACATTTCCAAGGATAGCGACTCCACCACCTCCCTGGGCAGCCTCTGCCAGGTCCTGAGAACCCTCTCAGTGAAGAAATTTTTCCTGATCCTCCCCTGGTACAACTTGAGGCCATTTCTGCTCATCCTATTGCCTGTTACTTGGGAGAAGAGATCAGCACCCACCTCACTACAACCTCCTTTCAGGGAGATGTAGAGAGCCATGAGGTCTCTCCTCAGCCTCCTCTTCTCCAGGCTAAACAACCCCAATTCCCTCAGCTGCTCCTCACAACCCTTGTTCTCCAGCCCTTTTTCTGGACGCGCTTGCTCTTCTCTGGGAGCGCTCTGCAGTTTGCATGGCTTAGCTTCTAAATGTTAATTCTAAATTAGATCAAGTCTTTAGGGGCTGCTATCAGCTTGCCAGCTGTTTTCAAAACATGTAGTAACACATCGTGTGGATGCTCTGAGCACCCTTCAAGCCCCTCTCCTGCATATTTATGTATTCTGCAGCAGTGGCTGCATTACCTGCTGCAGTGCACTGAGGGCTCTGCATTAAAGCCCGTTTCTCACTACTGCAGCATCCACCTCTTATTTATTAGTATTTATGCAATACCATAATTAAAATCTAATACACAAAACCATTTTCATGCGGCTTAGCTCAAAGCAATTTCAGCAAACTGTAATTGAAGGTCAACTACCTCACAAACTCCAAATAACCACAGAGGCTTAAAAGTTTGTCTTAAAAATACATAGTAGAAGGCTCCAGTAGTTCAAAGGTTTGCCCCACAGTGCATTTTCTAGAGGATTTCTGTGCACTCACTGTGTATTCTACCCACCACACGAACGTGAAGAAAGCGCTACTGGCAGAATAGCTCAGAAGATCCTTCTTACCTTCTCAAAGTCTTTTTCTGGCCTTTCCTCAATCTGTAAAACAAAGATTCAGAAGGAATTGTTACACATTAGAGGACAAGTGAAGGCAAGAAGAGAACAGAAAGGGGATTCTTAAAACTGTTTCAGACCTCATTAGCAATTTCTACCCACTCAAAATGCAGTCAGCTTGCTCACACAGCAGTGTCCTCGCTGCATCTCAGGGCACAAGGCTGGACAATCCAACTCACATTACTAAGCGGTACATAATTAAGTGGAATATACTTATCGATACAAATCTATTTAGCCTATTAAATAAGACAGAGCAATACTTTTTGCCCCTTCTTCTGCATCCCAATGTCTCAAACAAGACGACGACACTCCATCTACTAAGTAAAATTATGCCTCAAGTGAAGTCCAAACGGCAATTTAATTAAATGGAGAGGTTAACTATTGTAATTGAAAGACCAATACATTTCCAGACCAATAAAGCTTCTTCAAGTATCATTTTTTTAGGACCTAAACTAAAAGGCTACCTCTGAAGCCTGCCAGCACAAACTCCCCCATCCCAAAAATCCAGGTACCAAGTTAAAACTGAACGCCTCTCCCGTGTCTGCATCGCTCCAAAAGAACAACATGGGGGGGAAAAGGCAAACTAAATAAAAAAGCAATCTAAAACTCAGAACCCCTGTAATGTTCTCTGTTCAAGACTAACGACAATTGTGACTTCAAGCAAAGATCCACGTAAGGCTGAGACTACAAAACCACTCAAGTCAAATATCAAGGAGCAGTTCAAAGTCTAAATAAACAGCGCTTTTGTGGTTTCAGTACTTTGCTGGAATTTACTAATTCAGAAGAGAAAACCTACACTAAAACTAGCCTAGAAGAAACAAAACAGACCAAAGCAGCATCTAGGAGTACAGAAAATTACCACGGATACAGACAACTTAAGCATTTAAGAGAAAGTTACAGAGCAAAACCCACATACAACCTGAGCAGTTTTTTTTTTTTGCCTTGATGGAAACCATCCTGTCAACTTTTTCCTGCTCTGAAACCAAACAAAATACATAAGTTCTCAAGGGCAGAAATTTAAAATCAAGTGTTCCATCATTATTCACTTTAGAATTGAGGGAAAAAAAAAAGAAGGGGGAAAGAAAGGCTCGTTTCACAACAGAATCTTTTAATCTCTGTCTAAAATGGAAGGAAAAGCTCAGCAGAACTCAAGAAGTCCAGAATACATCAACTTCTGGGAATATTCAGCACCAGAGCCAAGATGGGTTCCCAAAACACTTTTAGGAGATGAATGGTTTCCCCTGATCGAGAGCCCAGAGCCAAGGGGACTGTGTTTTTTCAAAGACTGAAAAGAAGCAGGAGAAGACAAGGGGAAGACAGGGGACAACGAGGTTATGTTTATAAGTGTCAGTTAAAAAAATCCTACATCTCTTTCCAACCCGTTTACATTTGGCATCAGGTTTTTTCTTTGAATTACAGAGTAATGTGTGGATGATCCCACTCATTATTTTTCATATTGCCCACGGTATCCTGGGAAAAAAAAATCCCAGAAGTGAGAAGTACCTGTAACAAATCAGCTTTTTACACTGACAATACATCTTGTATCATAAATTCCCTTTGACTGGCAATAAGAAAAGTTAAGACTTAGGCTTTGAAGTAAAATAAGGCAGCCTTAAAGCACTAGAATAAACTTTGCAGAGACACTGGATACACAAGGTACTTAAGGGAAAAATAAAATATCTCTGAATCTGGGTGCAATGAGAGGCCTTGAGCAGCCTGGTCCCATGGGAGATGTCCACGCCCACAGCAGAAGGTTGGAACTGGACGGGCTTCGAGGTCCCTTCTGACCCAAACTAATCAGTGATTCTAAGGGAAGGTCACTAACGAAGGCAGATGCGTCAGTTCAGATCCAATAAATACAACGGACTTTTGCAAACAGCCTCCTATCTTCACACCAGTCAGCTCCAGGTGGTGGGTTGGCAGGGTTTCCAGCCCAGCCAAACACTGAGTTGATGTTTATTGAGACACTCATGGCAGCGTAAATATAGCTGTTACCAAAGGTGAGTGTATACACACACATCCACCTCCAGAAATCCACGTCCAGCCTTTTGCGAAGACTACCTATGGGTTCAAGGCACAACTCAAAATACTGTTTTCCTTAAGCCATCTGCAGAATGCCCTCTATTTTCCAGAAAAAACAGGCAACCTCGGTGTTTAATGAACTAAAGAAGGGAGAAAATCCATATATTGTTTTAATGATGTAGCACATGAGTCAAAAAATAGCTTCCATCTACAAAGATGGAAACACTGAAGATGTGGTGAGAGATAGGCACAGCGTGGACATTCCTACTGGGCGCACTCAGAACCACGCCTGGGAGGCTTGCTACACACTGATTGCAAAACAATCTTCAGTAATTCTCTTAGGTGACATAATCTTTAATAATTAAAGCTATTAAGTAACTTCTGAAATTGGGGTGGTTGAAAAAAACAATGCATGAAATATCATTTTCCATAGCGCCGCCCTCGTACCCAGGTCGTTTTGATGCCACGAAGGGAGCACGTGGAGCATTTTGCTCAAAACTGGTGGTCACTGCCACTGCTGATTTATTTAAATACTAACATTTAAAAATGTAATTTGCTTTGAGAAAAGCCAGTGTCTCCATCTAACATCACATCCTTTCCTTACTAAGATGCCTCCCGCTAGGGCAATGCTTTTCTAAGCAAAAAGTCAGTCCGAAACCAGCAACATCTAATTTTACGGCTGTGCAGCAGTGAGACACCAAGAGCTGTGTTGTGTAAAGAGGCATAAGTCTATTGTAGGGGAGTATTTTATATAGTTTTCGGTCTGCTCAACTTTAGATTAATTTATTTGCAGTATCATTCCTTTAAGAAGATGTGCTTTCCAACACCTCTCAGCCACCAGAGGGACCTCCAAGTTTTCAGCCTTCACCCAGCCGCTTCAGCACTTGGTCCAGCAAGAAATCAGACAGTGAAAGGTCAGGAAAAGATGTTCATTTCTATTTGAAGTTGCACAAAATTCTTGCCTAAATGACTTACCTTCTGTATAATCATTCCATAAAGAATACTGTAATGAATAAACACAGAACAACCCCTCTAACTTCCTGGTGCTGTACTCTGCACTGCCCTTCATGCAAACTCCAGAGAAGGGGAACGGAGCTGGGGAAGGGGCTGGAGAACAAGGGGTATGAGGAGCGGCTGAGGGAACTGGGGTTGTTCAGCCTGGAGAAAAGAGAGCTGAGGGGAGACCTTATCACTGCCTACAACTGCCTGAAAGCAGGCTGTAGCGAGGTGGGTGCTGGTCTCTTCTCCCAAGTGATGGGTGATAGGACCAGAGGAAATGGCCTCAAGTTGCATCAGGGGAGGTTCAGATTGGACATCAGGAAAAATTTCTTCACTAGGAAGGTTCTCAGGCACTGGCAGAGGGTGCCCAGGGAGGTGGTGGAGTTGCTATCCCTGAAGGGGTTTAAAAGACAGGAAGATGAGGAGAAGACAGGGAGCTGGTTTAGTAATGACCAGGTATGGTTGGACTCAATGACCTCAAAGATCTTTTCCAACCAAGCTATTCTATGATACTGCGATCCTGGCCTTGGGATTTTCCACATACAAATATAAACGATTGACAGAATACTGGCTAGAGGAGATCTGAAGAGGGATTAATCAAATAGTAGTAGATCTTTAATTTACAGAACAACACCATTTTTTGTTTCCACAAGGTCTGGGTCTGTGTCACAGATTGCTTCCCCCTTCACCAACCATGTGGGTAATTTGCACTGGAGTGCATAAAAAAACAGGAAAAGGAAGTAATTTCCCGAGGAACTCCACACATCTTTGTTTTGGCAAGGGGAATAGGTTGCTTTATGCACAGTAAGTACAATGGGATCAGAGTTCAGCCTCTTCTGACAGCGAGTTCCGAATAAATCCAGAGCCCTGTCACAAAAACATCAGCACTATCAGAGGTTCAGCACAGCTGGAGAGTAAGCGAGAGCAAAGCCAGCCCTCAAGCCTATATATGGGTACATTGCCTATTGTCAGAGATAATAGAAATAGTTTCATATCGTGTTTTGAATAAGCAGGAGCTTAACCCTTGCAGGTATTCACCAATGCCCCTGCAGCGACATCACAGTGCACCCAACACGACAGCTCTCCAACACCTCCTGAGAGGACCAGAAACCCTGGGACAGTTAAGGTTTACAAAGAGAAAAACTATTCTAATCTTTAGTTTGATGGAGGGTTGAAGAGTGAAGCACCATTGCCAACTTCCAGGCTGCTAAACAAGGCTGGAGAGGAAGGGAAATACCAAACTCTTGCAGCTGGGTAGCTCTGTGTAAAAACCTTGGGGATGAGAACAACTTCAGCGCGTTCGCTACGTGGCTGTCACCGCTCAGCTCCATCAAACATGTTGCACTTAGATCAACTTCCTCATAAAGGCAAGGGGTTTTTTTGATGACAAATCAAATTAAGATCATTTCCTGCTCTTAAAGCAGCACAGTTTGAAATGGAGATGTGGCCCACAGTGAAGAAAAAGCTTGCAGTAGGTAGTTCTGAACACAGGATGGCACCTATAAAAACCAGAATTACAAACCAAGCTGTCCTATGACCAATACAACCCCTCCTACAATCCCATCTTACCAGTCCGATCAGCTGGGCTGGGGCAGGCGGTAACTCAAGAGGGTTCCTGCGTGTTTCTCCAGCGAGAGCCACCTTAACAGGAGCAATGAGCAACAAGCCTCGAGAAGTCAGCAGGGGAAAACCAGGCTGAACTTTGTCAGGTCTGAAGTGGATTTGTCAGAAGGATCCTCGCTTAGGAATGAGTGTTATGCCGAACGTCATTGCTTAAACAAACTTATCAGTCCCTGAAATGCAAGTTAGCACTGCAACAAATCCTTGCTCTGGAGGGGCTGAATGCACACCCAGACTGTCTGTGGCTGGGCTAGGATACAAGCCTAACCATAAATCTGTAACTGCAGAGGAGCGAAGGCAAAGCCTGAGCATGCTGACAACTGCTTCTATGAAAATTCAGTCTAATTGTCTTCATTTAATTTGTGGTGAGAATATGAGAAGCTTCTTCAAAAAAGGCTCTTCACAGCTGAGCATTAAAATGGCTTTAAATTGGAAGAGGGAAGATTTAGACTAGACATTGGGAAAAAATTCTTCACAATGAGGATGGTGAGGCCCTGGCACAGGTTGCTTGGAGAAGTGGTGGCTCTCCCACCCCTGGAGGTGTTCAAGGTCAGGTTGAATGGAGCTTTGAGCAACCTGATTGAGTGGGAGGTGTCCCTGCCCATGGCAAGGAGGGGTGGAACTGGATGGGCTTTGAGGTCCCTTCCAACTCAAACCATTCTGTGATTCTATGATTAAGGTCTCCACACTCACCAAGCGGCGCTCGCGCTGTCTGGCACGTTGTACGGCCACGCTGTGGTCAGTGCCAGCCTGCCTGGCCAGGCCACATACCAACTCCTTCAGCCCTCTCCTATTGTTATGCCTTCCTCTACTTAGAAATGCTTCAGCTAAATGCCACTGCATTCTGAGTCTATTTCAAATGTAGAAATAACTGCTTTTCACTGGTAGTTTATTCATTTTATAGGAAGAAAAATTCCAGCAACTCATATCAGAAAGCCCATCCCAAACAAAACCCGCCACTTGCCAGGCACAAGATTCACCTCCAGCTCTGCAGATGGGCCTGGTGCTTGCTCTCAGTGCTCTTAAAATCTGTATTTTATATCAACTGTAACACTTTAATATTAAAACATGCTGCATTTACATCTCTACAGTGATTGCAAGGACAGAGGACAGGAATCATGAGTGGGAATTAATGGGAATCACAGAATTGTTGGAGTTGGAAGGGACCTTAAAGCCCATCCAGATCCAGCCCCCTGCCATGAGCAGGGACACCTCCCACTGGATCAGGTTCCTCAAAGCCCCATCCAGTCTGGCCTTGAACCCCTCCAGGGATGGGGCAGCCACAGCTTCTCTGGGAAACCTGGGCCAGGGCCTCACCACCTTCCTCATGAAGAATTTCTTCCTAATGTCTAATCCAAATCTTCCTCCTTCCAATTTAAAGCCAGTCTGCCTTGTCCTTTCACTCCAGGCATTTTTAAAAATCCCTTCCCTAGCTCCCCTGGAGCCCTTTCCAGTACTGGAAGCTGCTGTAAGGTCTCCCTGGAACCTTCTCTTCTCCAGGCTGAACAACCCCAACTCTCTCAGCCTGTCCTCATAGCAGAGGTGCTCCAGCCCTCAGATCATCTTTGTGGCCTCCTCAGGACCTGTTCCAACAGCTCCATGTCCTTCTCATGTTGAAGATTCCAGAACTGGACACAGGACTCTAGGTGAAGTCTCACAAGAGCAGAGTAAAGCAGGAGAAACCCTTCCCTTGCCCTGCTGGCCACGCTGTTTTGGATGCAGCCCAGGATGCAGAAAAATGTTTAATCACTGCATCAAACAGCAAACTTCATGCAGATAAACTGAAGTCTTAAAAATACATCCAAGAGACAAAGAAACATTCACGTGTTGTGTTTAAGTATCTCCCTGGCTTTTACGGCTACAAACAGGATAACACAAATGGGAATGCGAGCTGGCAAAGCTGCGCGCAGCAGGAAAACTTCAGTCACTCTTTGCTCACTGTTTAATGAGCAGCGATAGAAGGGGCACACAAAATGCTGAGAAAGGATTTAAGGGCTGCAGTAACAAGATATTGCACGATTAAATTTGGAAAGTTAAACCGACTCTTTCTCTCTTCTCAATCTGTAATTTCTCCTGAGAGCTGGTCAGCCTTGGGACCAGTTCCATTTTGGTTTTGTGCCTAATAATGCCCATAATCATACAAAAATCATATTTAACTTCAGTGTCAAGCACTCATGATTACAGCACATGGATTTTGTAAACTTTCAAGTGACATAAGCATGCTGGAAACTCAGCTTTTCATCCCAACAGATACTCCCTTTTCCTTCCTCCTCCACCAGTCGCTTAAAAAGTAAACTTGGAATCAAATCTTTACGCGTGTAAATGCCAGAAGATACACAAAACAGAACCAAGAAAACATATGGCTGCATCCATTAAGGCAGAGAACAGCTCAGTCGTAGACTACTGATATAGATTAAAAACCCACTTTTTTCCTCTCATAAGTCATCACCATCATCCAAGGAGATCCTTACTCTTCCCTTAGGCAGAGGGTTGGAACTAGATGATCTTTAAGGTCCCTTCCAACCCATACTATTCCATGATTCTATGGAAGCACACAGCAACGTATGGGTACCCAGTTGTTACAGTTAGAGAATTTTAATGGAATCCCTGTTATTCTGGTTGGTTTTTGCTTTGGGGACAACTGAAACTCAGTTTGCAAAACCGTTTAAGTAAAGTGTTACTCATGTAAGATATTGCAGGAGCTCATAGCTCAGGGACTCAGGTTCAGGGATTAATTAAAATATTTATTTATAGCTCACTGCCTGCCATACATTATCTGATGGAAATATTTCTTTTAAAACAAAGCATTTAAAAGGCAGATGTACTCTTATCTTTAAGGAACACCAACACTTCAGAGCACGTAGCTCTATTCCATCTGCTTTTGCTCCATTCAGCTTATCCAGCTCCTTCTCACTTAGAAGGAGCTGATGGCAAGGAGTGGGGAGTCCAGGGACCTCTGGCCACTAGGAGATGGACACAATTCCAACCACGGGAGGAAGCACCCACAGCTCACAGACTTTCCCAATCCCAGGCTATGAGTGAGGGAGGAACCAGTGGGGCACACCAGGCACACAGCAATTCCTTGCTGCAGACTGAGTGGCTGCTGAAAAGGAACGCTCCAAACATCCATGTTAGAGCCCACTGTGTGGCACACTGTGGTAGCTCCTCCAACTCCCCAGATACTCCTTTTTAATTAGTCCAGAAGGCAACATTTACAGCATTTAACTACCAGCTCCTCAGCAAAGCAACAAAGGCAACAGGATGTTGTGACTAGAGAAGCACGTTGTGTGTGTTAACTCACAGTATCACCCTCCTCATCACTTCCCACCGCGGGGATGTGGTAAGTGATACGTGACAGGTCCCAGCAGAACTAGCACATTAAAGCTTCATTAGGAGGAATGCTTCCATGAAGCAAAGCCAGCTCACCAAAACAGTGCAGAGCTTCAAAACTCTCTCTCTGTGGAAGATTCATTTTGTTACAGATCGTAAACTGCATATTTCCTCTAAAAGAGATGCTGCTGCACTCGGCTGCTGTCACCACGCTATCAGGCCTTGCTGTGAAATTACTCAGGAAAGCTATTTGGAGTCGTGAACAACAAGATGGAACGAGCACAAAGAGAAAGTGCCAATACGCCACTTTAAAAAACAGAAGACAATTTCTCTATAGAAGTAAAAGGTGTGTGTGTGGGGAAATCTTGTCTTGGTCAACTAGTCACAGGGGTCAGACAAGCCTCTAGCACTTGAGCCTTGCTCAGCCACAGCTCCTTGGGAATCCGCCAAGCTAGACACACCAGGTACGTGGAATCCTTCTAGTGCTTCATCATGCTAATGGCTCTGCAGCACCTGATAAACCTTCAGTCCAATAAATATGATCAAATCCAGCCTCTGGACAGCCCTGCAGCAAAATGCTGCCCACTGGCGAGAAACTGAAGTACCTAAATGCTGAAAGGGGCTCCAGGAAAGCTGGGGAGGGGCTCTTGATCAAGGGGGAGGGCAGGGACAGGATGAGGGGGAACGGTTTTAAGCTGAAAAATGGGAGATTGAGATGAGATATTAGGAAGAAATGCTTTCCTGTGCGGGTGGTGAGGCCCTGGCCCAGGTTGCCCAGAGAGTTGGTGGCTGCCCCATCCCTGGACGTGTTCAAGGCCAGGTTGGATGGGGCTTGGAGCCCCTGATCCAGTGGGAGGTGTCCCTGCCCATGGCAGGGGGATGGAACTGGATGGGCTTTGAGGTCCCTTCAGACCCAAACCATTCTATGTACAGTAAAATGTAAGGTCTCCTGATTTTAATACCTGAAGGAGATGGGGCACCAGCATTAACAACCCAGTTTTCTTCACAGTCCCCTTGTCAATGTGCTTTGTGCCCAACTTAGAACAAACTCAGCACTGTCACCTGAGTCCAATGTGCACTCCTATTGTAAAAATCTGTGCATCTGCATAGAAAATCACTTTGGATTTGCCATTTCTCATCTGTTTCACCCCTTCTTTTTCTTAAACATTGCCCAGAAAGTCCAATTAATACCATAAGAACCTGCCCCAGGAGGCACAGTGACCCCTTTGTACAAAAGAAACCTTGAATAACAGAAGAATTAAACAGTGTAGAGACAAGGAAAAATAGGAGAGCTCACCACCGGACTGGCCCGAGCAGAGCTGGCTCTTGAGGATGCCCGAGATCCTGAACCGAGGTAGCAGCTGTACTCAGAAGGCTGCCGCAGGTAAACCAGGAACAGCAAGCAGAGAAAAGAGAAAAGCATTAGAAGTGGGAAGGGAAGCGAGAGAGGATACAGAGCATTACAGCGGAGTTAGTAATAAAAACGTTCCATGCAGCCGGACGGAGGATTAGCAGTGGAAGTCAGAGAACAGAGACCTCAACTGGTAATTGCAAAATCCAGGCAAGCAGCAATTCCAGTCGACAGACCAAGCAGAGTTTTGATTCAGTTCTTAGCATGAGAGGACACTACAGATTTATCTATATATCTTGAGGTACCAGCTCCAAGTAAATAGCACTCAGGCTCTGTACAAAAGGCTCGACCCTACTGCTCTTCACGAGCTCCAACGTTCTCTGGCTGAGCCTTCTTCCCATGTTCCCAACATTGTGCACATATAAAATGAATCTGTGCTTCACAGGCCAAAGCAAGAAACATCCATCCTACAGAGCCTGAGTATCCCTCCTGCTTTTCCAGCACCTGCAGTCCTCATCCCCTGCCAAAGGAACGTTTTAGTCCTCCTTAACAGTGAACATCTAAGCAGTGATGCAGAACAGGCAGGGCTGGCTCAGTGCGGACAAGGACAAAGAATGCGCCTGCATTGTTTTATTTCTCGAGGTTATGTTGCAGTGGAAGTAGAGAAGGGAAATAAAAGTTTAAAGCACCAGGGAAAACAGAACTAAAACTCATTTGAGAGATGCGCTTTAGAATTCTTCCCTCTGTTTTCAGGTTTCAGAGTAGCAACTTCACACTCAGCGCTGTGTTTAGCTGCACTTTGTAGGCAAAAACACGCAAAGGAGGGTTTGACGCAGTCAGAACAGAGAGGAATTAAAGAAAGGTATGAGGTTTACCAAACACGAGAGCTTTCCTACTGCTACCACCTCGAGGCAGTTGGGAATGCAGAGAGGCACGGCAGTTGTTAAACATCCTGTGCAGCAGCTTGTGCCGCAAAGGCAGCTCAGGGAGAGGAATGAGCCTGAGGAAGTTCATTTTACAGGCGCTTCAGACTCTTTCTCAGCTACAAATCCACTGAAATCTGAAGAATTACCTACTTTTGAGATGCCTGCGTCTGTCTGGATTTAAAGCTTCTCCTGCCGAGCTACCTGGCTGCTACAGGAACCCCCGGACTCCACAGCTACAAGGCTACACCATCAGCAGTCACGCCAACAAAGTAGCATGTTATTACATGAAAATTAAGCTTACAGTGCTAATAAATGATAAGAGGTTAAGCTGGAAATAACCCCAGCTACAGTACAAGCATAAACTTAGCAACTGACCACAAAGCACCACGTTCTGAAGTTAGCAGCCCTCAGCGAGCCCCTCCAGCAGGGCAGAGCGTGACCGAGCCGTGTCCTCTAATGCCCCATAAGAAGAGATGCTGGCTCCCTGCTCCTGAGCTACTGAGCTTCATTTCGGAGATGGGAATATGCAAAATGTACAACAGTGCTGCACGCAGTTTACAGCTATTTTCTATCACAGCCATTTCAATTCTTAACTTAAACCCAACAAGCGCTGACGTAAGGACTTCGATTTTGTGTTTAACTGGTTCTAGCACAGAAACCTTGCGCTGCCACTGCAGTTTTCTGTTTAATGTCATCAGAATGTGGAACAATCTGGAAACACGTGATGGGGAAAAAGGATGAAGTACCACTGAGTCCCATATTAATGCTTCACGGGACCTACTTACTCCATAGACGCTCCTTGTGCGTTACAGGGTAGAACATGGAAACAAGCACCACGTGTTGAGTGGAGACCACACAAGGCCAGGTTCAAGCTCGCCCCTTGCATTCACCTCTTGGGGCAGCTACCCAAACGCCTCACCCTCTGCACCTTCAAGGTGTTATGAGGTTCAGAGGCATTAAAATAACTGCAGATAACTCAGGAATTGCGACAAGGCCATTCCCTGTGAGGCAAACCCCTCATATTTCAACTGCCTCGTTACGACCAGTGAACTGGAAAGGCCGGGTTCTACACAGGCTGGATGGGATGATGGAAGGGGAACAAGCAGCAGGTTTTATTCCTGCTCAAGCCATTAACAGCTGCTGGAAGACGTGTTAACAGCGCTTGGGCTCAGAGCCCACTGTAAATGATTTCTCCTCCCAAGAGAAGCATTATCATCCAGCACTGCAAGAGCCTTATCTCAAACACAGGAAGACGTCCCGTACAACAAGGGGCTAAACCAGCTCAGCTCAGCGCAGCCTCAGCAACAAATTCACTGACTTGCAGGCTGCGCAGCACTCCAGATGGATAAGGATCGATGAATTTTCCAAGATAGACAAATGAAAACAAGGCACAAATGTGAAACAAAAGTAATCTGAAGCTTAACATGGGCAACAGCAAGGAGCACAGCCCCACTGGTGCATCAGTGTGATGGCAAGGGGATGGCACAGCCCTGGGAAGACTGACCAGGGCTTAGTAAGCATTCCTGAAAGTTTGTTTCCTTCTCCAAGTTAATAAAAATGTAACTTTTAACGTTAAATTAATATAGATGTTTTGCCTTGAAGCTTTTTTCTGTTCAAGTCTTGGGTGGTGCTTATTTTGTTTCCTGGGGGTTTTGTTGCATGGTTGGTTTTGTTGCATGGTTTTGACAATCAGCGAAGGAGTCCAGAGGCAGAGGCAGCAGTGGGTCCACACAGAAGCATTTAGAAACCAGAAGAGCCTGGTTTATCTTTCCCAGGCAGATCCAATGGCAGGAGCTGCACTGCCCGGGCCAAACACCCGCTGCGACACTGAGACCTTGTTGAGACAACACGAGGGCGTTCCTTGCCTTCCAAATCTGTAAACAGAGTCCCATAGCCTCTCCTTTTTGAAAAGAACAATTTCCCAGTGTCATTCCTTACACCGCCTCTCCCATAACTGACCGAGCCCTCCTCTCACACACACATACTTCAATAACATTGTCCCAGGTTGCCTGAGACATCACTACAGAACATAAACCCGAGACACAAAGCTGAGCAAGCTGCACGCTCACAGCAATTCTTCACTCCGTGCTAGTGCTACTGGGGAAGCCATTTCATTGACTTATTTAGCAAACCTGCATTAGTCTCAGTTTTCAAAAGTCTCGGGGAGGGAATGGACTATTTTTCCAAAGTGGTTTATCTGCAAACCAAGTGCAAGGCAGGGCTGAACACCCCCCGCCGCAGGGGAGGTGAGTGCCCAGCGCCGGGCTCGGTCGGTGCTGCCCGGAGCCGACGTGCGCGAGGGCAGCTTTACAGCAGCAAAGAAACCACTTTGGATCATCACATGGAAGCACATGAAAGCGGTGCTCGTCCTTTTGCCTGCAGCAGCAGGCTGTGAGTCTCACACAGTCCGTCTTAAGCGCTCCTCAGCCCAGCAAAGGCTGTGTTCTGGCACACACAGGTTACTGGAAGACAGAGACAAGACAAGGGGAAATGCAGAAAACATCTTACAGCACGAGAACTAGAGGCACTATACCGACGGCTCCCGCTGTAAACGCTCTCGTCATACACAGACGCCTACAATTAAAAGACAGAGTCAGAACAGGACGGGCAGCCCCAGTTTGTGGCTTGCATTACAGACTCCCGAGGTGCAGCGCGAAGGAGGCAGCGGAACGAGCAGTTTGTGCAAGTACAGGGACCTCTCCTCTCCGCAACCACAAGCAACATGCAAGTGAGGATTTCACACAACCCGCAGGGTGAGCTGGGAAATGCCAGGAGGCACGGGCAGAGCCTGACATCCCCCCGGTTCATCACACAGACATGCATTCCTAACCCTTCCCAACAGCCTGCATCCCTGCGACAACACGGCTACATCAATTCTTACATCGTCCACATCCGTTGAACTTTCATTTCTGGGACTGGCAAAAAACAGGGGAAAACTCACACCTGACGAACTTTGCTTACAGTCAGTTTACTAAATTAATGAAAAAGGAGGAGGATGGATATTCCAGGACTGGCTCAGGTTTGGCAAATAAATGTATGGCTCGGGAAGCACAGGGAGAGTAACAAACTCTGCCTTTAAGTTTGAGAAAAAACATCCGAGCAGCTCATTTAAAAGTTTGAACAAGGGTGGAATCCGGCTATAAAAATGTTCAAGCAGATTTCTGTCAGCTGTGACACAACCAGGAAGAATTGATGTTGCCCCTCCCCGGCCTGCTCCTGCACAACAACTCATAAACCAAAATGAAGACAATCATCTCCACCCAGAGAGTCTGTGGCAGCATCACAACCCCACGAGCAGTGGTTACACAGTTCCAAGGGGAATAAAAGGGAGGATCAGCAAACACAGGTCAGTGCAAACAGCATCGCACACGTGCATTTGGATGGACTGGACAACAGAGGGTGGAATAAATGGAGCCCAAAGAACGACTGAGGTTAGAGACAATGACATGTGCATGGCTGACGGTGAGTGGTGTCGGTATTTGTGTTTAGAGCAAAGCACAACAAACCCTGTGGCTTCTGGCTGGCAGGGCATCGCTGTACAGCAAGGAAGGCTGAGGAAGACAAGCACAAAACTTTTTTGCATAGGAAATGAAACATAAAAAAGGCACCTACAGCAGAATTAACCACCCTGATGAGAGATCAGGAAGGAAACCCAGCACAGCGGGCGTGTTAGTCATCAGCACTGTGAAAGCATTAGAGCTCAGCTCCCGATGCCGAGGAACACCGAGCAGACACGTGCGCTTCTTGCAGGAAGGGCGGACGCGACAGCACGCAAAAGCAAAACAGCACAGTTTAATATGAGGTTGTTAAATTGTTAGTGTCTCGCACACATGTGGGTACAGCAGCCTGGAAGGGTGCTCCTCCTCACTTCAACCACAGCTGGAGGAAGAGCCACATACAACAGAAGTGCTTTAACAGACACGGTTTAAGTGTTTCACACAGCTGTAACATCATCTCTCGTGTGTATTAGTGTTAAATAAAAATGCAGAGAAACCGCAAATAATCCTAGATAAAACTATAAGCACTTCAGTCACAAACCAACCAACTCTGCTGTTAGTAACCACCCCTCGCAAGACACAGCCAGGAAGTTCCGAGAGCACGCGCTGCATCCAGCAGAGCTCGGTGCAAGAGATGCTCCAGCAGCGGTCCCCAGCCCACGGCGTGCACGGAATCTCCTGCTGCTTGAGCTCTGCTTTGCCAGCGCCCGACTGGCAGAGGACAATCCAACCTCGCAGGGATGCTGAAGCTTCAGCAATCTGCCAGTAGTCTGAGAATTACCTGCTTGTAACATCATTTGGTGCATTGTTCTACACTTGTTAGACCAACATGGTCAGTAAAGTCGTCTCAACCAAAACAGAGAACTTACTTTGGCTAATTACTTACTTTTCCAGATCAGTTGAGGCCAAAAGCAAACAAAATAATGGTAGGAAAGGGAGGAGCGGCAAAGGAAAACCAATTGTGCTCAATTTAAAACAGCTTTCCATTACTCACTCCAATCTTAAAAGGTTGGGTTTGGTTTTGTTTATTTTAAGAGCTACTTAATAACTGGTCCAAAGTCGTTCCTAAGTCCGAGAGGTTGTATTATCCACACAAAGTGAGAATAAGGCCAGGCTGAGTAAAGCCAGAGGGCAACAGACCCAGTTTCCATTCTGGGAAGAAGAAGGCTGGGATGTGGAAGCGTAGCCGCTGTTGTGAAGTCCCACGTCAGAGTAGTAGGAAGCCTGCACCAACAACATACATAAAACCTCCTTGAGAGCTCAGCCTCGTAATAGGAAGGACCTTCTAAATTCCTTTACATGGGAAAAAAGAAGTAAATTAGGTGCTTACAAACTGCAAAGAGTCAAAGCAGTCACAGGTGCCAAAAGAGGAGAGAAGTGCATTAGGAAATGGCATTAAAGAGGGGAGGCTGTGTGAAAACTGTGTGCTCTTTCCATTTGTAAGTCAGGGGGTTAAACAACTAAAAGGCCTTTCCTTCATCCCTGCAGCACCTTGCGCACAAAATACCTGTTTGATTTTCCACGGAAGAGGCTGAAAACCCTCACATTCCTCTCCTCCCTTCCCATTGCTGTGACCCAGTGTGACAGCAAGCTGCAGGACACGGTCTGTGTGGCACGTGGAAGACGCCGGACCACATTCCCAGAAGCAGGACTGCAGGTCACGCACCGTCGCGCTCTCACTCTGGGGAAGCAAAGCTGTATTTGCCAGCAGACTTTGGGAAAACCACCTTTTATGAGAAGCTGGAAACCTTGGCTTCCAGGCTCAGTCATCAAGCTCGGAGATATCATGGCTTCACCCTTGCAAACTCAGGCTCCTGTTTAGGGGGTTTATTTCTTTGCACGTGCAATCCCACTGCTGTGGATGAGAGAAAGGATTGCCACTGCCCAGCAGGCACTGGAGGAACGTATTGGTTATAGAGTAGGTCAGCTGCCATCTGAATTCTCAAGGAGAATGGCAGCTCTTGAGCCAATTTCAAGCCATTCCTGTAAAAAGCCCCTCCTCAGCTTTCCTGGAGCTCCTCTCGGTACTGGAAGCTGCTCTAAGGTCTCCCTGGAACCTTCTCTTCTCCAGACTGAACAACTCCAACTCTCTCACAGCCCGTCCTCATAGCAGAGGTGCTCCAGCCGTCCGACTGCCCTTGTGGCCTTGTTCCAACAGTTCCATAACCTTTTTATGTTGGGGATTCCAGACCTGGTCAGAGGATTCCAGGTGAGGTCTCACCAGATCAGAGCAGACGGGGAGAATCCCCTCCCTCGCTCTGCTGGCCACACTTCTGGATGCCCATTGCTGTCTTGTGTCCAGCTCATCAATCAGCACCCCAAGTCCTTCTCCACAGGGCTGCTCTCAACCACATCATGATACCCCAGAGAAATGCATCAAAACCATATGGGAAAAGCAATTTAAAACGGACATGACAGACAAGGTCCCACTTCACTGTGTGTGCAAGCGCTTGCTTAACTTCATGCTTACAAAGTAACTCGCTGAAGCCTGTCTCGGTTCTGCAGACATTGCTCAAACTCAGCTAAATGGAGTCTTAAGAGGAGTTTATTTTTCCTCTAAACACACAGCTATAGCCTGCATACCGCTAGAGTTCTTCAGAAATCTTGATAGCATAAGGATCAACAGGCTCCGCGCTTTTGTCTGCCTTGTTAAACTAAAGGCGAGGAAACAAAACCCCAAACCGTTCCCCTCCCTGCCCTGCAGAGGCTTTAAATAATTAGCACAAACCCCACTATTTCATAAAGCAGGACAGCAGATTCCTATAATTGACACGACACCCTTGTGCTGGGACAGAAGGGAACATTGTGACCCACATACACACAACGGAGTTAATAATTAAGGGATTTTTAGACAAGAATATTTTAGATATACAAGCACTTCAACGGCAGGCAGATAAGGAGGAACAGTAGCACCGGCTGCTAACTTCAGTGGGAGCTTCCAGAAGCCCTAGGATACAGTTTATAAAGGGAAAAAAAAAAAAGCATTTTGTTAAGGAAACTTCTAATAAACAACACACATTTAGGGAAAATTCAAAGTCCATTTTACATATGCAAATCTCCAGACGTGGGCTAAATTCCAGGGGACGCCTGGGAGTTTCAGTGGTGGAGCCACCATGGACACGTCGTACAGGCTGGGAACAATCGCTCTGCTGTGTAGCACGTGGAAACCCTCCACGCCAGGCGCTGCCAAACCATTCCTTGTCACAATTTAACTTTAATTTCATTTACAAGTTAAGCAGCCCTGGCTTCCAAGGTCTCCTCGTCCCAAATCTGGAGACTTTCCCTTCCCACTCATGGCCTAATTTGTATTTTTTTTAAACCACTTCTTGCGGCACCTCCGCCTCTGACAAACTGCACAACCCGCAGCGTGCGAGACAGGAAAAACCTGCTTTACCACAGAAAAGAATTCGCTAATTAGCTTTAATCCCATTAAACACAGCAACAGATTTTATAGCAATATAAATCATCTACTAACCCTGCTAGATTTCCTACTCTGGGATGATCCGTATGCGTCTTCCTCATAACCATTGCTCTGTCAGGGAAGGAAAGGAGAAAGAAAACAAGGAGAGAAAAGGGAATTTTTAGCAAAAGCCCTCGCTTACGACAAGGACAGAACTTTTCAAGGATAGAGCAGACCAGAAGGACAGGATTAGGTTGCGATTTCAAATAGGGGGACACGAATGCTTGTGTGTCTGTCAGTAATTGCACACCAGCCAAAAATGTCAAGGATGCTCCTGCTGGCCTTGCTTGCCCCCTTTTTTCTTGTTAAGGAACACTTTTGTGTCCCCTGTTATTACTGCACTACAGCACCTGCCTCATCAAATGCTCTGTGAAGGGAAAACAGGAAAAAATTATGACACTAGAGATGGGAGACTACAATAAAAGACAGTGATCGCTGTACTTACTGATGCCTCTGGCAGCTCAGTTGTTAAAAAATAACTAATTGCAGCAAAAGAATAAATTTTAAGATTATATTTGAGAAATTCATACAATGCTGTATGAAATCTTTTCAGCTTTCCCCAGCCACATCAAAACCAAACCCAGACAGCGACATCCTGCCCCATCCCAGCACTTTGTGTGGCACCCAAGGACCACAAAGAGATGGCGGTGGGTTCAGCTGCCCTCCCACCCACTCTGTTGCCAGCCTTGTTCTCATTTACATGTTTTCTCTCAAAGAAGAAAGAACAAACAGGCTCAGGAGGAGCGTTTCACAAGCAGGGTGAGATGCTCCAAGTCCCCAGGGCAGCAGGGCTGGGAATAAATAAAATAATCCCTGGTTTTTATTCTGGAAACATGATGCTGAAGAAAAGAGGCCCAGAGCCCAAAGTCACCCCAACTGATACCATTAACAGCTCAGATGTCTCCAGCAGTTCTCTAGTCTGGCATTACTTCATAGAATCATGGAATGGTTTGAGTTGGAAGGGACCTCAAAGCCCATCCAATTCCAACCCCCTTGCCATGGGCAGGGACACCTCCCACTGGACCAGGCTGCTGAAAGCCCTATCCAACCTGGTCTTGGACACCTCCAGGGATGGAGCAGCCACCACTGCTCTGGGCAATCTCAGCCAGGGCCCTCTCCCCCATCAGCATGAAGAATTTCTTCCTAAAGTCTTCACAAGGCCTGGTTTAACATCCAAACTGAGGAAGCACTCTGCGTATTCCGGGTGGTTTTATTAGTGGAAATTTAATTCCAATTTCTATTCAAATTACGTTTTGAAGTCCCAAGCTTTAATGCATTCCCACATGAAAATCCACTAAACCCAATCTGAATCTATTTCCAAGCGAAATATTTACCATATACTATACAGTGGCTTCCATAAGAAATTAAACTAATTAACTTAGAAGCCAGTTTAGACCCAGGCTGGTAAAGTAACGTCTGGGAAAAGCTCAAGCTCTCTCCAGAAACGCAATAGTCTCACCACAAACAGAGGGCTAACATCCAGGTTCTTTTTTTGAAGAGGAACTGATTTGAAATACTGCTACAGCCTCTCACTCAGCTTGGCTTTTTTCCAGTTTTACTAGGGCTCTTTTTTTCCCCAGTTTCTTGAATTTCTCCAGTTTCTTGAAATTCTTCTCTGAAGAATGGTTAAAATGAACCTTCAGCACCAGGAGCCAACACTCCCACAGCCGTTACCACCACTGCCCTTCCCTTACGATGCTGCGGAATTCAGTTTCCCTGCTCTCAGCATTGTAATAGTGACTGAATGTAACCTCAGTTCATGATCTGAACCATCCCTAGGCACAATTCCTTACATTGCGAGAGTACATTCTTCCCAAATGTGGTATTCCTCGCTTATTTTTCCTATTACTCACTTGCCTGCTTTCCCTCATGTTTATTTTGATTCCAACCTGATGTGAAAGCCCCTTTGCTACCTGCACGATGACGATCAGGCAATAGAGACTCTGGCAGAACTGGTTTTTCAAACAGATGATGCTGTCTTGGATGGGAACAGACTAGATGAGATCCTTCCCAGCCATCTCGCTTCCCAACAGAGTTATTTTTCACCTAATTCTGCATTTCTTTTACACAAACCCCATCTCACCCAAGGCTTCACTGAATGTCACTAATGCCAAAAGCTTCAAAGTCATAGTCGCCTCTAATGCTCTGTTTTATAGCCTGAAATAATGACTCTGCTTAAGAAAATTAAGTTGAATTGACACCACTCATTTCCCACAAACCCAAGTTAACAGTTTACCATGTTATACTTGAGGCACTTCAAAATGTGTCATTTGCCTCGTGTCTTTCAGATGAAGCCCTGCAGCTCAGGTCATTTCCCTCATCACTGTGACCCATACTCCACAGAGACTTCCCCAGCACATATTTCTGCAGGCAAACGCTCCAGCCAATTCTTGAAGCCGTGCAGGGTCGATTTTACCAGACCTCACTGACCTTTGTTCTGCGCTACATTAACATACTAAGAATCCAGTCATAAAACACTGGAACAAATAAAATTACACACTGGGGAGGGTGAAATATTCAGATTTTACATGTTCTCCCTTCATAACTACACAACTGACCCTGGTTTTTTTTTCTGTTTTCCTCCTAACAGCTACAGAAAACTTTCCTAATGCTGTTTTTTCTATTTGTACTAGTAACATTCCAACTTAGCCTGTGGCTAATGCTGGTCCTTCAGGTCTCCTTCTCCATCCCACATTCAGTCTCCACCTCTCAGAAAACTCCCTCCTGTGTATGGAAGAAGCCCAGACCAGCCTGGCAACCTCTCGTGATGAGCAACCCTCCCTCTGCAGCAGCAGGACCCCACTGTGCCCTCTCTTGTGTGCTCTTTCCCTCCATGGAATTGCTCCCCATGAGGTGGAAAACCACCTTATCCTTTCCCTTCCATGCAGGCCTGGCTTTTTGGTGCTCTAAGTACTGCCCTGTGTTGACATCGCAGTCTTTATTATAACACCTATCTATTCCAACTGCCGTTACGCAAGATGCAGCCTTTGCCTCACACTTGTTCTATCAGAACCACCTATTTCTGTGAGAAGCTAACGCTCAGGTTGGGTTTTGAGTTTTTCAAGACGCTCTTTATGTCCAACACTAATGGAAGTGTTTGGGTTGCACCACATTTTGCAGGCTAAGGGATGCTCAGTGTTCTCACAGACCCAATCAATCCCGAGTTACCCCGCATCCTTGGCATCAGGCTGGTGAGTTCTTAGAGCCAACACACTTGCTCGTGGCCTTTGTCCTATCACATGAGATTTATCTGCAAAAAACTCTCTGAGACAGTCAGCCAGGATACATACTGCTTTGGAGTAGCTCTTCTTTTTGGTCCTCTCATTCTCTAATCCAGCCTGCAGTGAGATTAAGAACGCAGGATGAGAAGATCAATGAGTTTATGTGCACCCATCCATAGCCAGGCATGCGGATCAACATGCAAATGCATCAGCCCAGTTCACCTCCAGCTCCACGCAACACGACTCAGTAAGCACACACAAAAAAAAAATCAAATCTCAGAGTCAAATGACCAGTTATTAGAGAATATTGTTAAAAGTAATGATAGAGCTGTTAAATTTACTAGCCACAGTTAAAGTCATTCACGCGTACTGGGTTAAGTCAATTAAGAGAGCGACCAGATGTCCATACTTACTGCATCAATACATCCATGCAAAATCCAAATGCATTTCAACTATTTCTGTATATAGGGCACTCAAACAGCCACTAAGCATTCCAGATTTGAAATAGAGCAGGAGAGTGGAAAAGCGAGAGTCTATAAAACTGCTCTCTGCAGTCTGCTTTCTGCGGAAGCTGAGACACCTCTATTTCAATGCACTGCAAACAGCACGAGGAGATTTTAAATTGACCCTGAAGCCCCAACTCTCACTCTCCCTCCCTGTCTGTTCTTCCAACAGACAGCTTTATCCCAATGCATTCAATGAACGTTCTTGATCTTGCCTTATCAATACCCACAGAGTTTGATTTTAACCCCCAGAGCAGGGATCACCGCTCAAAACACAATCTGCAGCATTGGCAGGCAGCGCATCTGTCCTGCTGCCTTTGTCAGAGCTACTCAGAGTGCGTTTGGGAGAGTTTTATGAGATTTATGCTGAAACAAAACCAGACATGCCTGGTCACACGATGGATAGACTGGAACAAAACTCATCTGTTTGGGGAAAATAAAGGTTATTCAGCTCTATGTCATGGTAACTCCTGAACCAGATCTGGGTGAGAGCTCTCTGATCACTCAGTGCTTTTCATCTGAGCTGCATCAGAGCAGTAGGCAAGGGAAATGGCACCTTCACATCTCAGATGATGAACTGCCTCAGCATCCTTTTAGACAACCCCTTATCTCAGATCAGTTATCAAAACCAATGTTAGTTTCGCCTTCATGGTTAGTTTTTAACACACACTTTAACTTATTCTCACCACTGGGTAGGTGCTGGCATACTCCAAATGAGACTGGCAAGGAGGAAAGAAAATTCAGAACACTGGTGCAAGTTATAGCAATCAAAAGAATCCCTCAAACCAAACCAAACCAAACCAAAACATAAAATACAGGCACAAAGATGTAAATCCCACCTAAAAAACACATTGATAATAAGGACTTGTTGCACAAAGGCAGAAGTCAGGAAGGTTGTTGAGCAAACAAAACGAAGAGAACACACAAACTCCATCACGAGCGATTACGAACACAGCAATATTTCCTGCTGAATGGTCTCAGATTAGAGACAGGCAGCTGGGAATGGAGGGGAACAGGGTGGATGGCAGTAGAAGAGAGGCTGAGGAGAAGCTCTGGTGCCTCAACACACACAGGACAAGGGAGCCTTCAAACACCCTAAAAAAGAAGAGCATTCAGGATTCTCCAACTAATTTCACAAGCTCTTTGTGGACACAAGGTTATAGCTTTTGGTGCTTTCCTCATACTAAAGCAGCTCAGAAGTCAAACTGAACTCTCACCCTCAGAGATCATGTTTTAAGTTGGTCATTTTATTTACTTTCTTATTTTGAGGACAGACACAGAAGAGGCCAAACCTTCACCAATGGCCAGAGAGAGAAACTATTAAAAGTATCCCCAACAAAAGAACGATATGGAATTGTTGGAACAGGTCCAGAGGAGGCCACAAAGATGATCAGAGAAATGGAGCACCTCGTAGCAGAGGTGAAAGAGTTGGGGTTGTTCAGCCTGGAGAAGAGGAGGCTCCAGGGAGACCTTAGAGCAGCTTCTAGTACTGAAAGGGGCTTCAGGAAAGCTGAGGAGGGGCTTTTTACAAGAGTCTGGAGTGACAGGACAGAGGGGAATGGCTTTAAATTGGAAGAGGGAAGATTTAGATTAGACATCAAGAAGAAACTCTTCATGATGAGGATGATGAGACCCTGGCCCAGGTTGCCCAGGGAAGCTGAGGCTGTCCCATCCCTGGAAGTGTTCAAGGCCAGGTTGGATGGGCCTTGGAGTAGCCTCATCCAGCGGGAGGTGTCCCTGCCCATGGCAGGTGGGCTTTAAGGTCCTTTCCAACCCAAATTTCAGCTCAGACTAGCAAACATTTACTTTCTTCTACAATCCCAGTGGCACTTGGATGAGGGAAGGAAGCTCTGTCCAAACTCTTCTGCGCCTGTCCAAGTGTCAGCTTGCACAAGAGAAAACACCAAATGCTGCTTTACAAGGAGAGAGGGAGTCTGTGCAGCATCACTGCAAATACCAGGGTGAAAAGCCTTAGCCAGATCCTTCCGTCGGAAACAGACACTCCTTGCAGAAGCATTAGGAATTTACGGGAATTTATTAAGCTCACCAGAGCAGCAGCTCTTATCGCAGCATGACGGCACGCCAGCAGCCCAGAGTGGCCTCTCCAGGGAAAAACAGCCAGGAGAGTTGCTTCTCCAGGGACGGTTAAACAACTATTTGCACCATCATCACCTTCTACAAAGAAAGAATTGAAACTTCCCTCCAAAAAACACTTTCTTCTACACATCCAAATTGAACTAGAAGTAAAACAGATATTAGTTTTCTAGTTCAGGTGCGAAGCCAAGCTTTTCTTCATCAAGTCTTGAGAGCTTTAAAGCATCTTCTAGCTTTGAAATATGCTCAAATAACTTTGCAGCCTTAAAGAAAGATTTTAACAGCACTTCCTAAGTGCTAATCCTAATAAGGATTCCACTAAAAAGGGAATGAGGCAACACTTTAAGATGTACACCTTGTAGTGGCTGAGAGTCAACTCCATTAGGATCACGGAGCAGGGAAACTTTATCATCATCTTCCAGACTCTTTTAGTATATGACGTGTTCCAATCAACCCTGGTTTTGGGGGATGCTTTGTCAGGAAAATAAAGGTTGTTCTGGCCTGGATAATTATTAGCAAGTTTAAGGAAAAAAATAAATAGTTTTATGACATGAAATCTCCATAACTGCCAGACACCAAGGACTGCAAAATTAAGACCTTGCTATGAACACATAAGTCTTGATTATTCTGTAAAAATATCTGATTATCCAGCTTAACTATATAAACATAGTGCCATGGGCGAGTTAGGAACAACAAATTATCCACAGACAATGGTTTTAGGTATAAATGACTCCATAACATAAACTTGTTGCAGCTGATTCTGGTTCAGGACTGCTGAGAGCTTCCTCTGCAGCGTTGCCATGGATTGTTCCAGTTCTGAGGTTAGCAAAGCACTTCTCCATGGGTCTTGGAAGCATTGAGATCTGATCATCTTCTGAAAGCGACAGGGCGAGAGGATATGGCCTCAAGTTGTGCCAGGGGAGGTTCAGATTTCACACAGGAAAAAATTTCCTCACCAAAGGGCATTGGAAGGGTCTGCCCGGGGAGGTGGTGGAATTATCATCACCAGAGGTGTTTAAAAGATGGAAGATGAGGTGTTGAGGGATCTGGTTTAGTAGAGGTTGGGTACAGTTGGACTCGATCTCAAAACGCCTTTCCCAACTGAGAGATCCTATGATTCTATGAACACACGCCGAGTCAGTAGCTGTTCACAGTTACTAAATTGTCTAAACCGTCTCGGCAGTTCCAAGAGCTGATTACATCCATGCCAGGATGGAGTTAAGATCTGTACACGTGTGTTATCTGGGCAAATACTGAATGGACATTCTAGGAACGAACTCTCAGGCTTTTCCCACACACAAGTACTGATGCAGTGCAGCACTCCGTGCTCTGCTAATCCCTCCCTCCTCAAAACTCAAGTCTGCAGATGAATTTCAAATATCTCTAAAGAAGTTTTGAGGAGAGCCTTCACCTGCAATTCCTATGTGATTAAGACTTACGTCCACTGATAATTTGCTTTTGCTTTTGCTTTCTTGAGTTGATAAACGTTGGTCATGTTCTTCCTCCTCCCAAATTCTCAGTGTCAATAATGAAACAGGGGAGCTCACAAGGTGCGTACAAGAAATAGCGGCACATATCAGCTTTTTGGCTCAGAACCTCCTGTGACAGTAACAGGGAATAGCATTTACCAGACAGGGTTCTACGTAGTCGTGTGCTCTGCTGGGGCTCATGCACAACACATACAAATCTGACAGCTCACCTGGCTGGAAGAACTATTCACCTGCATGTACTCGCGGAAAAAAACCCCAAACCCATATGCCCTGAACATGGAACACGGCAAGACATGGGAAGGGTGATATTACCAGAGTGCTATAACCAGGCTGGTGGCACAGGGGGACAGTGGCACTGGTTCACACGCATGCACACTTAAATTGTACAAGGTACCCACCCTCAGGCTTCCACGGCTACCCACTGACATGCGCTCGTCTTCATCCGAAGCCTAGCAAAAGAAAGTATAAAGACAAGAAAACAATGAAGGAACACAAGTCACAGGCAGCGAGGCAAATGAAGATGGCTTTGATGGAACAGAATGCAAGAAAAGACTTACAGAATGAACATCTCACGTTAAACTGGGAGCAGAAGGTACATGAAACCATGGCCTGCTCAAGAAACACCATCAAGCATTTCACTACGGGATGAATAACAGCCTTGCTCAGTGTTCCCTGCTCTACGCTTCTGGCCTACAGTCTGAATTAATACCCACTAAGCCTCCAAGTGGGTGGTTTCCCCACTTTCCACCCCCTGTGTCCCCTAATTTGCAAAAGCTCCCAGTGTCACCAGGGAGAGGGCAGAGAAGCCAGGATGTGGCTTTGAGGTTTTCACTCAGCTGGGGCGGGGAGAAGGGGAAAGCTAGTTTTGGTTTTTCTTTTAAAAGGGACCTGCCTTATAAGCGTCCGTTTTCTTCATTTGAAATGTCTATCTATAGAGAAAAAGAAAAAGCAGATACTAACCGAGGCGTTTCTTCGGGCTCTACGGGAATAACGCTCACTGTCTTCCTACCAAGGCAGCAGAGAAAAACAAGAGAGTGAAGTGGTGAAAGGACAGACAGACTGACAGAGCGCTTTCACACAGACACAGCGGAAATTCTTCACGATGAGGGTGGGGAGACGCTGGAACAGGTTGCCCAGAGCAGCCGTGGCTGCCCCATCCCCAGAGGGGTTCAAGGCCAGGTTGGATGGGGCTTGGAGCCCCTGATCCAGTGGGAGGTGTCCCTGCCCATGGCTGGGGGTTGGAATTGGATGGGCTTTGAGGTCCCTCCCAACCCAACCCATTCGATGATTCCATGAACTCCAGTAGCGTCTAGGAGTCCATAAGGTTAAACCAAACAACAGAAGGTGACACCTTGTCAAGTCAGAAAAACCCTTCTCACCTCACCTGTGACCTCAACTTTCTTCCCCTCTGTTTTATTCTCCTACACACTTATATATAATTTGACAAAAAATCGTACATAGTGACATCTTAATTTCCATCTCAAAAAGCATTTGAAGTGCACCTGGGAATCAGTTCCTTCCAGTGCTTTTGTACTCAAGCTTTCCACTCTACAGCCTTAAAAAAACAAAACTCAAACCTCTTCTATTTGAAACAACAGGGCAGGGCAAGGGTCCCTCTCTCGTAGGCAGCCCCAAGGGGTGCAGCCCGGCCCCCTCCTAAGCAGGGGAATTAGTGCTACGGTGGAGCTAAGCTCACCAAGCAAGGATTGGGAGAGACTTAATGGCTTATCCACGAGACTGGAGCATCTTGGGTGGGTGGTTGGTCCAGATGGCAGCAGGCTTGTGAGAAGGCACAGAGCAAATCAGCATTTATGCCCATTAATTATCAAGGGTCAAGGCAGTCAGTAAGTTCATAGAATCATGGAATGGTTTAGGTCAGAAGGGACCATCCAATTCCAACCCCCTGCCATGGGAAGGGACACCTCCCACTGGTTCAGTTTGCTCCAAGCCTCATCCAGCCTGGCCTTGAACACCTCCAGCGAGGGGGCAGCCACAGCTTCCCTGGGCAACCTGGGCCAGGGTCTCTTCCACAATGGAATTCAGCCGTTCTGTTTTGCCTTTTCCAGCGTGCGCTACTGAGCTTGTATGGAAAGGCCATGCACAATAGTTTTCATCTGGCATCACTGGTAAATTTAGGAAACCACTTATGTTTGAAAGCCATTAGAAGCCAAAGTCTTCCAGCCCTTTAGCAACTTCCTCACCTTATATTATGGGTGTTACAACAGCCAAATGTTGCTAATGGCCAAGTTCATATCTGGTGTCAACTACCCTGGCTTAGCAAACAATAAAGTCCAGGATGCATTATTGGAAAAAGCAAGCACTGCCAATGTAGCAGCAATAATGGATCCAAACAGTGTCCCTGGGCCAGTGAGCACAAAGGGAACTGAAGAAGCAGGGACAAAACATTCTCAAAATTTAACTTAAGTCAGACCTGAAAAGGTTGAAATTGTGATCAAACCCATAAGAAGTAACATGAGCTGGGGAGGGACGTTTTACAAGGGCCTGGAATGATAGGACAAGGGGGAGTGGCTTTAAAGTGGAAGGGGGGAGATTTAGATTACACCTTAGGAAGAAATTCTTCATGCTGAGGGTGTGAGGCCCTGGCCCAGGTTGCCCAGAGCAGTGGTGGCTGCCTCATCCCTGAAGGTGTTCAAGGCCAGGCTGGATGGGGCTTGGAGAAACGTGATCCACTGGGATGCGTCCCTGCCTATGGCAGGGGGTGGAACTGGATGGGCTTTGAGGTCCCTTCCAACCCAAACCATTCTCGGATCCTATGATTCCTTGTACCACCACTGGCTGTGACAGGGCTAAGCTAATCTTCAAGCAACAGGGTGGACACAGAGGTCTGCAAAAAGAGATGGCTCTAAGCAAACCCATGCCAGGTTTAAGGTGATCATAAGCCACATTGCAGGTATCAATGCAGGCTGCAAGAATCCTTGTGATAAGAGAGGAACTCACTTTATGTTTCCAAAACATGAAAATACCTACTTGGTGGGATTTCAAACTCTATGAACCATACAAAGTTTCAACACGTAAAAGCTGTTTAGCTACGTAGATCAAGGCCTACCATCCATTGCTCGATGTCTCCCCACTTAGTATCCAGACCATAATATTTCTACAGACAGAAAAGGGAAAAAACAGAATTTAGGTGAGAAAGGCACACACAGAACATTCTAGACATGCACTGCCAGGCTTGGCCGAGCCGCACAGCTCCGTGCATCCCGACACGCCAGGGAAAAGCCGTGCCGCGCGCCCCCAGAGCCTGTGGCACCACGTGCCTTGGAGAAGCCACCTGGCAAGGGGAAGGGACTGAGCTTGGGCACTCGACAGCTGCTTCTTTCTCCGCAGGGCAAAGCCCCCCAGTGCTGGGGGGACGGGAGCAAGGAGCACAATGAGCCTTGAATTCCTGACCCAGTTAAGTCAAGTCTCGTTACAAGGAATTCAAACGCAGAACGCTTTCGGGATGAAAAACACTGCCAAATCATGTTTACTGTAGAGATTTGTCAAACGGGGAAGGCAAGTTGAATACAATACAAGTGATCTCCATGCGTTCCTCCTTGGGTTATTCCAAACTCCCCAGCGCAGAGGGTTTTTTGCCTACACTTCAACCATGTGGACAGTGGTGGCACCACCAGCGAGGATGGAAGAGGAACCTCTGGGATGTGGGGCAGCATAGCAGGCAAGGTGGGAAAGCTCTCAGCCATTTCAATGCCATGCCTGTTCTCAGCAGACTGTCTCTCCTGAACCAGTTTTCAGTTTGTATTTTCTTTGCTGAACGCTGGGAACTTCCCTGAACTGAACTCGCGTTCCCACCAGCCAGCAAACTTTTTGGAGAACAATAAGTTGTGCAGGACTTGCCTTCCCTCCCCAAACCTGCATTTTGAATGAAGTTTGCATTTCTAATGGTGACCGCAGTGTTCCTGTGTGAAGGAAATAAATCACTGGCCTAAAGCACAGCAAATGGCAGAGAACCTGCTCAAGGCAGCACGATACGTAATCCAGAAGCACTTAGATGATGTGCTTTGAGGTTTGTGTATTTGTGGAAAAAACAAGCCTGTACTTGCCAGCTTTCTTAGAGGCTTGAGGAGGCAGGAATATCAGCAGCCAGACCTTAGGTAGTGTTTAAAAAGATGAGAGTCCTGCTCGGTGTTATACTCTGCGTTCAGCATTCTCTCCGTGGTATTAATGCCATTTTACTTACAACCTTGAAAGTCTCATTCACTGTTTATTAATAAACTAGAACCGCTGTGCGTGCTTTGATGCTGTATCAGTTTAGTCTCACTTTTTCCTCATTAAACAATAAAATTATTTTTATGTTAAGATCATCTTAATTTCCATCTTAATAGCTCTGGAGAGAAAAAAAGGCCAGGTTGGATGGGGCCTTGAGGAGCCTGATCTAGTGGGAGGTGTCCCTGCCCATGGGACTTGGCTTTAAGGTCCCTTCCAACTCAAACCAGTCTATGATGCTGTTACAAAGAAGAACAGGCTGCGAGGTGCTCAATTATACATCCTGGAAAGCTCATATTGCACAAAGACCTCTAAATGCTGCCAGGTCTAGGGTCAATTTGGGAAAAGGCAAGAGCTCACGGGGATCCATAAGGAAAAATATTAGAAAATAAGGTTTTAGGCCAGTAATTTGGAAACAGGAAATAAATTCACTGCACTGCAGATTTAAATAGTATGCAAATATCTCAGTGGAGCAAGGAAAAGAGACAACAGTTCAGTAAGCTCTTTAACCGCATCCCTGTGAGAACGGGGAAGCATTCCCCTCTGCTTTCCCTGCTGAACAGCTCAGCGTGTGCTCATCCCATACCGCCACGCAAAGCCCAGCCAAATCGCACCCGAGAGAAATTCCTCCTAGAGTGCACCATGTGCAGCAGGGTTTCTTCAAGCCCCACACTTCTCCTCACAAGTGCTCAGACCAGTTACTAACATGTACAACAGCCTGTCATAAAATGAAGTTTTAGGGACATCGCATCCAGACAACGACCCCCGAACATCAGATGCTCTCCAGCTGGTCAGGACTGTAGGAGATCAGGACCTACAGATTATATGCTTTGTAGCAAACCAGGTCAGGCAAAGCCTTATTAGAGGCTTTCCCCAGCCCCCAAGAGATGTGGAATGCTTTCTAACACTAGGAATCAATTAAAAAAACACTCCGAAAAAGGACAACCCTTTCTCATTCACAGGAAGGCTCCCATCCCTGGAGGTGTTCAAGACCAGTCTGGATGGGGCTTGGAGCAATCTAGTCTAGTGGGAGGTGTCCCTGCCCATGGCAGGGGGTGGAACTGGATGGGCTTTAAGGTCCCTTCCAACACAAACCGGTCTATGATTCTATAAACATGCTGATGATTTCTGTAAAATCTGCTGCTTCCTTTCCCCGCTCTCTCATCTCCTTCCTTCCTGACAAAGGCTTCTAAATTCAGTTTTGCAAAGGGGAGCTAAGGATACACCCCTCAAAAGACTTGCTGTGTCAGAAGTTAAGTTCCACATGCAGTCCTTTCCTCCATCATTTAAAATTATACTGCTACGTCCTTAACAAGCCCAAAAGAATCCTTTCTCTGTGCCGACTCTTCTGCCCCGTTTGAATGGCCGTGTGGGTTAAAGGAAGGAGCGGTGCTAATCCATTCATTTGTTTTTCAGTTAGAGGCCTTTGCCAGACTCCAGTTCCCTCCTACCCTGAGAAGTGATATTATGATTAAATAATTAATGGCGTTAATACCATTGAGAGAGAACTCCAGATCCGATCTGCTTCCTAAGTGACAGGAAAACTGCTAGACTTGCAAACTGGCTGCGGGATTCCGCAAGGTTAACCCACTTATCTCCTCATCCGTGGCAGGACACCAGCAGTCAACAACCTCCTTGTCTCCCGGGAGGCTGCAGATGTACCAGAAGATTAAATTAATTCCTATACAGGAGATTGATAACGAGCCTGTTGATCCAGGGGATTGGAAGTGGCTGATCTTTAAGGTCCCTTCCAATCCAAACCAATCTATGATTCTATGTTAATTCGGGTCACTCATAACATAGTCAGCCCCATGAATGAAAACAAGAGTAAGATGTATTTGTTTTTCAAAGTGCTGGGGTCAGGATTCAACACTAGAGCACATGATTTTAGTAACTGTCCTCATGCCCATCTGCGCTGCAAGAGGGAAAGAGCATTTCCAAGGAGCACACACACCGCTGGGTCAAGCGAGTGGAACATGCAGTTAGGGCTGCACCAGTGCCAGAACCAAACAAACCAGCTGTGGGTTTAGAACACGGTGATCATTCCGCAAGCAATGGAATATCTCAAGATAAAAAAAAAAAAAGAGATATTCAATAAGGTAGAAAATGGCAGGCTTGAAGAAACACATGCTCCCTCCCTCCCTGCAAGATCTCTCTGGAGCTTCTCATAGGTACCAAGCCGTTTGCATGCTGGAAGCACGCAAGAGCCAAAGCCCTGCATGATGCAGTGAGTGACCTCGGTTACATTAGCATTATCTTTGCCATCACTTGGAACTACGAGGAGGAAACTGGGAGGAGGGAAGAGATCGTGACTTTAAACTGAGGTGAGAGGGAATTAAACAATATCAAAGCATTAGCAACGCTTAGGTCACACTGGAAGAAAGGCCGTAGGGTTTATTTACCAAGAGATTATACATTCAAACACTGTGTTCCTGATCTCCTTCAGTGCCTTTCTGCAAACAGAGGCTCCTGAAAGTGTGCCCAGCCTGAAATAGTTGCAGGGATACCCTTGGCCTTCCACCCACCCACGTCTGCGTGGAGCTGGGTGACACACAGGGCCACCACCCTGCTATGATGGCCCATTTGCAAACCTCTTTCCTGCTCACGGCTTCTTCCGTGCCAAACACTCTATAGGAAAAATAACATCAAGTGCCCAACCAGACATATTTTACGCAGGTCTTCCCCACTTCCCTTTATCATGAAGATCATGGAAGGGAAGGAATGGCATGGGAAAACCGAGCCTGCAGTGCATCCTTGAGAGGGTATTCTGATACACTAGCCCGGCTCACAATGTGGGAACACACGCATGCAAAGAAGAATGAAAGAGAGCAAGCCCTACCTTCTGAACCTGGTAGATCTAGAGAAAAGGGGAAGGAAAAAACAAGGAGACAAAAGCTAGCGTGAATGCATGAATAGCAAGGCAACATTCCATAGTTCATCCTAAAGGGAAAAAATCATTTACACAGAATAGACAGCAAAACATGAATATAAAACAGTGCACACTGAGGCCCTGTAGAGACAGGTAGAATGAAAGCAGCATTTATATTCCTGGCCTCCTCTGTGTGTCCAGTTAAAACACAGCATTCCTGGTTTCGTACCCGCTCGACTCCCGAAGGCGCAAACAACATTTGCTCCCCAGGCTTTGCAAGGACCAGAGCCGAACCCAGCTGTGAGTGAGGACCTCTCGCTTTTCCAAGCTCCCTCCTTCAAAGTAACAGCTGCTCAAAAAGTCACCGAGGATGACAGTTGTGCATCTCCCACCCCAAGAAAAGCAAACAGCATTTATTAAAACAAATCTGCTCTTCTGTAAGGAGCAATGTCGTCCTTAACCACCTCGGCATAGCTACAGAAGCATCACTGCTGCACAGTGATGCTTGGTTAGCCTCTCTGCAAATCCCTCGCACAGGTATTACCGGCATCGGCAGATGGATCTCTGCAGCTTGCTTTTGCAATTTTTAATGTTTCCAGGGAGCCCCACATCATTTGCAGGCAGTGATCGCTGCTGACTCCACAAAGTTGTTCTTGAGCTGTTTTAATAATACACAAAAGCATTACAGCTTCTCTAATACACCTGAGCTTTGTGTAAGTGGAGAGCTGCCCTTGACCGATCTGCTTTGTAAATCCACAGGAAAACAGCAAGCGTGTTTTTTTCTCACATCTCCCCTGGCATTTCTAAAGCAAGAAACACTTCTTGTTCAAAACCACCTAACTGGCTACACAAATCCAGAAGGAAACGGCTGCTTCATCCTCCCCAGTTCTCTGCTGAACACCTGGCTTGCTCTGTATCTGTAGGAAACGCATCACAGCTCGGGTCTGGAAGCCCTCAGCCGCCTTTGCTTTTTTAACCTCACGTGAACCCAGATCCCAACGCTGGGAAGCAAAGCATCCTTCTCTCAATCCCTGCTCCTGTGGCTTGATCAGGTTCTGCTTCATGACCGTAAAGGAGAACCGTAGAACCTAATTTAACACCTCTGAGGTATTAATTCCCATTCCTACAAGCACAGTGGGGATAAAGGGGACCCACATTTGAAGCTAGCGTTCCCACACAACTCATCACCTCACTTACCTGCTACTAAGAAGACTCTGAAGAGGAAAATGAACCAAACCATCCACACACAGACTTGAATCTCTTGCTTCTCCGTTGCACACACAGTGCCTTCCACTCATGCACAGACGCCAAACACACCGGTTTAGACATGCCAGTTACCTTGGACCTGTTTAAGCTATAACCTTCCCCTGCTGCTGCTTCACTCGTGCTTCAAGCCAACACCACGGCAGCATCATTTTCCAAACCCCAGTGCTCCAGGATTGGAACAGCAGGTGTTCCTGTAGAGCACAAAGCGTGACACACGAGAGATCTTGTGTCCAGGACCCAGCTTGCCAACGGGTAAGATAACAACGTGGCCCTTGTTCGGGGCCAGGCACCGTGGAGGAGGATGGAGGGGGCCGTGGGGACAAAGCCAAGTGCGTCATCCTAACTGTTCCAACTTCATATAAAACCTAGAATTTTGGGGTCATCCATCAGCTAACAGGCATTACAGCAGCTCTGCTCCAAAGTGATTGATCTCTCATCAGTGTACTTAGATTCCATTCTACGGGAAAACCCAAACCCCTTTCAGCAACGACTCCTGCTGCAGGAATGTCTCCCCCAGAGGGTTTAGTGGAGTCGACAGAAATCTGAACAGTCAAATGCCTTAAATAGCACTTTCCTGTAGTACAGGATCACAAAAACCACAGGCTTGTCCATAGTATCAGCAGCAGACTGCCATCCTGGTTTCCTCATCACATAAGGTTTCCCACAAAAATAACATTTTTCCTAGAAGTAACTTCTGAGCAGCACAGAACAAACCAGGGAAGCGTGGTTAGATGGCAGCAGAAGAGAGAAACCCAGAGTCTACTAAAAAAATCTTTCAACATGATTGAGCACTCAACATCCCTTCCAAACTTTCCAGTGCATCCTCACACTGGCTGTATAAGAAAGATACAGATTAACCACCACAAACCTCCTTAATTTCTTCTCTGCATATGCAAGCGTCAAGTTTCATTGCCAGTCTCTCCCTTCCAATTCAAGCCAGCAGAATTCTGCATTTCTCTAGTTTGTCCTGCACCATCTAGGATTTCGAATGGCTTCAAACAATCCACGGCTGTACCATGGGATCCATTGACTCAGATGAAACTTGTGGGCACCAAATCCTAGCAAGGGAAGAAGGGACCTAGGTCACAGAGAGCAGGATGGGTGAGCAGAGCAAAGGTGTTTGCATGTCTTCTGCCCACGTCAGCTTGGCTTCAGTACATTAAATTCACTACATGCTCAAGGAATTGACATAGAAAAAAAGAAACCCACCACAGAAAGCACCGGTAATGTATTTTATGCCAAAGAAAAATGAATCCAAAAGAGGAAAAGTGCGTGCAAATGCGTATGCCAGTAAAGAATGAATTTACAAAATAGCAGAGGCAAGTTTGTGCTGTTAACTTTTAAGCAGGAGCTGAAAATGAAGCGAAGAGACAAGCACAACGCACTTGCCTTGAACTAAAAGTACCGGCTCATCTGCTGTGTGAACTGGCAAGCAAGAATATTCTCCTGCAGATTAAGGAGTGGGAGGAGATCATTCTCTTTTCACTTCAGGCACCAGCATCAGCTTAGACTGCGGTCTCCAAGTGTCAGTCCTCCCAGAGACATTTAAAGCCTTGCCAACAGAACACACAGAAGGCACTCCTACACAAAGCGCTCTCAACAATTATCCCTAATGCCACAGCTTTTACATGTCTTGAAACATTACTGTTAAGTATTTCTTGGAAAAAAAAAGCTTTACTATGTCTTATGCCAAGCTTCTAAGACAAATAAAATACTCTTCTCTCCAATTTACCCAGTAGCACCATGAGGATTAACTATTTCTTACTCAGAAAAACCGGGCTGGCAACTTTTGACTTGCTCTTCGACATGAATTAAAGATAAATACCTAAAAGCCCACGAGTGTTTCATAGAATCATAGAATAACCAGGTTGGAAGAGACCCACCGGATCATCGAGTCCAACCATTCCTATCAATCACTAAACCATGTCCCTCAGCACCTCGTCCACCTGTCGCTTAAACACCTCCAGGGAAGGTGAATCAACCCCCTCCCTGGGCAGCCTGTTTGTCTCGGAACCAAACACAGCTCCGCAGTTCGAGTCAGACAGACTGGCATTAGACCCTGCAACTCTCAAACCAAGCATTTACAGACCAGGGCAGCGTGGTAAAAACCACAAAGCCCGTCCCTGCTCTGAGTCCCACCAGCTGGGTGGGTTCCAGCGATGCGGGAAGGGGCAAGGGAGGGACATCATCTGTGATCATCACTCTTTCAGCCTGGAACACGCAGTGGCAGCTTGCTGAAAATGAGGGCTCATCAGAAAGCCAACCACGACCTCCAGATTAATTATTTACATCTGTGGTGGGGAACAACAGAGCAGCACAGAATAAGAAGCCAGAAACTTTCAAGCTGTTACATTTATTAGATCTGAGCCTTTCTTAGAGCCTCAAGTCCAGGAACCCCTTCTCCACTAAACATATAAACATACACACCTATAGATGATTCAAGACCAACCACTTCCCTTGTCTTCATAAACCAGCACACACAACATCATGGTTCTTGGGCTGATTTTCTTTCTTCAGATCAGAAAACACTTCCCATTCACCCAGACGTCTTTCCTACTAAACTTGTAGTCATGCTCCCTCCTTACCACCTTCCTCTCCCTGGGAAAGAAAATCCCTACACCCCCACCTTGGCATACTAATCCTACTTTCTGCTGCCTGGCATGAGATGAGATGATACCGCCTCTGGAACACACCTGCAATCCTGCCCCACCGCAGCGAACAGCAGCAGCCTTCCACAGCCACTTTCCCACATCTCACACCACAAACCAGCGTGTTCTCCCAAAAGCCCATCTAGTTCTGTACGTAATTTCTCCAGCAGTTTGTTGCTTTGCATGAAGTTTCCAGAGGAATTCTTAGCCACCCCGTATTTCTCCCCAGGTAGGGCTGGGCCCCCAGCAGCAGCAGCAAGCATGCTCACCGTCCTCCAAAGCCAAGCTGCCTGTCCCAACCCCCTCATCGTATGCTCCTTCTGAAAGGCAAGCAGCTTATTAATAGCGTGGCTGATGATTAAGACCATTTTAGATTTCCAAAAGAACAGACTATGCAGCAAATTCTGCTGTCGATTGTGTGTTTCACGCGAAATAACTCCTGCCAAAAGAGCTCGGGATGATATCGTGTAGTCTTCACCATTTTCCAATGAGCTTTACAACTCAGTTGTGACTCAGCCTTGGTGCACTCTTCACATATGGCTTCACGCAGGGCATTCTAAGAGCTTTCTAATAAAGCTGCTGCTCGCTCTCCTTACAGAAAGATTCACAAGAGGACAAAAATCTCAGCTACCTGGTGCCTTTGCATGGACATTTCTTTTACAATGGCAATATCACATCTGTAGACTCACAATGAAAAATTATCCAATTACTTTAAAGTGAAGAAAGTGAAGCACAAAGTTAAGAAACCTCATAAACATTAGACGATGGGCAGGAGAGGAACTGATTTCCAGTTCAAATTCAAATCAGTTGAACACTCTACTTCACTGCCAGCAGGAGCTATGCTGCAGGGTTTATAGCTTGCAATTGTAACATCTGGAAACTTTAAACCTAGACCAACGATATCAACGTATTCTCAAGCAATCCATGCTCCCCAAGAAGCCTGCCAGGGCACGTACGCTGCTTTGTGCATGAACAAGTACATACACATGCAATAAATTTATTTATTGCTTTTTAACTCCTGTAACTGGCTCTAAAAAGCCTCCTGAAGTAGTGAAGCAACTGCTTTAAGTTCTGATTATTCCGCACGGCAGTAGTGAGAATGTGCTATGTATTCCTCTGGGAAGTTTGCGAAGGGAAATGAACACAGCAGACGACAAGTACAGTCACCGGTACCACAGTCCATTCTCCTCTAAGGAAGGGGTCAGCACCAAATCTCTTGCATTGATCGCTGCTTAGGATTTTCTATATTGATATTTTCTCTTACTGTATCTGCAAGAGATTTTTGGCGATGAAAACCTTCCTGCAGCCATCCTTGCTGGCTCTGCCTTGCAGCTGGGGGCTGAGATGGCGGGATGTGAAGAAAATTACAGAATATCTTTGCTTGCAAAATATGAAACAAATGTGCAGTCACCTTAGGTAATTTATGCCAGCGAATTACAAAACTGATTGCAGTGAATACCTGGCTTAGCTTTCAGAGCAACAGCCTGTACCATTTGATTTCTCTCTATACAAACGTTCTCAGATCATCAGCTCTTCAGTTCTTAACCACAGGAGCACACATGCAAACTTTGGCTTTTGTACCAAAACTTCAATTTATGAGGACACCCTTCGCAGCATCAGCATTTCATCTTCAAGGGGGTCATCAGCTCCATTGATGGTAGCTGCAAATTAGATGGTAACAACACTTTCAGGTGCCATGACACCCATATTTAGTTTGCTGCCCCAACAAAACACCTTGTGGTTGTTTACCATCGACCTTCCGAAGGCTGCTCAGCACGTCCCATCAGGCAGAGCAGGAAGGTCAGCAGTAACGATGCTTATCTCCAGTCCAAGCTTTCCGACTGTGATCCAGGTTGCAAGAAATGTCCTTCAAGAGGCAGCAACTGTAGCAGAAAGAGGCCCCTCTCTTCCACAAGCAATGCACTCGCAGCTGTCTTGGTGTGACTGCAGATACATCTAACCCTGCTGCGGCTACTGGGTGCTCAGGCACATCCAGACGTGCCTCAACGAGACAAGACGCTCTAGCACGAAGCTGAGCACAAGCAAACTGCCCAAGTGCTTCTATTCCAGGCTGAGTACTGCAGACTGCACGGACCTCAGTCTGCTGTCACATCCCGATCCACTGTTTGAAAGCTAAACTGAATCCTTCCTTGCACCCTAAAGCACAGATGTACAGTTATTCTTAGCACTTATTCCCACCCGACTCCCCCAAGCTTCTTATTTGCTCCCTTCCCTTCCAAATGTATCTGAAAACATTACGATTGCTGCTGGTCCTGTTACATCTACTGTCCTGTTCCATTAAATGCACCGACACACAAGTTTTAAGCCCTTCTGGTTCAGCCCGCTGCTGCCAACACGTGCTTGCAGCCCCACTCTATTATAGCAGCTCCAGTTTAGTTTCTGGAGCTCCAAAACAAACACTGCTCTCAGTTTCCTGGAGTGAAGGGATGTTTAGAGCAGCTCCTGCTTGTCAAACAGCAGGGGCAGAACAAGCCTTTTGGTCTCTAAGACCAATCCCATGTTGGAAGCCCACACGCTGAACTGCAGGGGTAAAGCACCTCTGCTGATGGTATCAAACAACGAGCTCTTCCAGACTTTAGGAGAGACTACGCTAGGCATCTAATCCCAACACTCTGGAGAAGATAGTGCTTTGCCAAGTCCATTGCTAAGTCCATTACTTCAGCCAGCAGCAACCACTGTTTTCACCAAATGGGAAGATAAAAACGCCAGCATCACGGTAACAAAAAGAAATCCCTTGTTTTAACAAAGGTAAAGAGTCTTCCATATTCATTAGATTGCTAATGAAGTGATAAGAATCCACCCGCCCCAGTGCGCACATAAACAAGCTGCCTACTTCTAAGTTTAATATTAAACAATGATTACTAACCAACCACCAGTTTTCTGTGAATAATTCTACGGGCTTCACCAGAATAAAATTCTTGCCACAACCACATTTTTTTCCAGGCAATTGTATTTGCTACCCTCTGGTCAACATTAGCTCCACGCAGATATTATTAACATCTCAACAAAATATAGACTAACTCTTTCTTCCAGGATCTCGGGATATACTCAGGAAAGTGGATGATCAAACACCCGCCCAAAACCTTGCTCGTACCTCTTTCTGCTGCCGCTCCAGTTCCTTCATGCGGATCTCCCGTGCCTCTGCCCGCGCCGCTCGCTTTGCTGCCAGCCTGGCTTCAGCCTGCAAACGGGAACACAGCAATGAAATAAAGGCTGGACACTCCAAGGCGAAACACACTGGTTAAGCAGGGCATGAAATAAGAAGACCAGGCTCAGCAAGATGATAAACACAACTGTAGGAGTTAATTCTCTGTTGCAAGGGATGGCCCTGCCTTCCGTAACTTGTTATGCTCCACGAGCAGGTACTACACCCTTGTGTAGGCACTACCCTCAGCAAGCAGCTGTGTTTAAGTGCGCTCTGTGTTTCCCTAATTACTGTTTGTGCAGATAGAGAGGAAACAATGAGATTTAGTTTAGAAAGGCAGGTTTTGCTTCCCCCCCCCCGCAACCCTGCGGTGCGGATTATTTTTTATTGATGAATTAATTTCACCAACAGCAAACACACTCTGTGCCCTTTTCCTCACCGCTGACATTGTGTCCACATATACAGGAACAACGGTTGGGAAAATATTGCCATTCAGAATGACTACACACAACTAAAGCTGGAGAAAGGGAGGCAAAGGAGCAGGGAACTTGAGAAAAAGCACTAACTCAAGTCTCCAGGTGTCCATATTCAAGTCCAAACCTCTCTGGAGTGGAAATCTGCCAAGAATGAGGCTCACGGGAGATCTACAGCGCTTCTCCGCTTTGGCCCAGTTGCAAGTCTGGAACATGCTACACACTAATGCTAATGTTGATATTCTGCTTTCAATCCCAGTCAAAACCAGTGTTAAAGAGGAAAATGCAAAATTCACTCAGGCTTGGTGCAGCACAACTTCATGATGAGGGTGGGGAGGCCCTGGCCCTGGTTGCCCAGAGCAGTGGTGGCTGCCCCATCCCTGGAGGTGTTCAAGGCCAGGTTGGATGGGGCTTGGAGCCCCTGATCCAGTGGGAGGTGTCCCTGCCCATGGCAGGGGGTGGGAACTGGATGGACTTAGAGGTCTTCCCCAAACCAAACCATTCTATGATTCTGTGATCTTCACCAAAATACAAAATACGCAGTCGCTAGGCCAAAAACTAAGTTCACACCACTCATTTTCTACAAACCCACCACAAACAGCCCCAACCCCTCAATACTGCAGTTGTTCAGTTGTTGATGGTCTCCCCGAGTTTACTGCCTCACCCCTACACGTGAACGGGTAGGCAGGCAGATTCCTTTTGACGATTCCTGCAGGTCCCTGTGTCGCAAACACAGTCTATTTAAATGAACTGAGTTTTTAATTCTTGCAACCCAGACAACTTCAGCCTGAAAAATCACTTGTAGCAACAGGAAAATCTTCTCAGAGGGTAAAAATGCCCGTGGTGGGAAAAGGGTTGGTTTTGCACAGAGCGTTGCTCTCTCTTCAGTTCATTGCATGAACATCAAGGCAACTGGCTCTGGCGTGGACAGAAATACACCCATGGTCCCACGCCTAGAGCAGACCTTGCAGCCCAAACATTGTCTCCTCTCAGCATTACCTATAGAGCTGTTACCTATAGAGCCAAACGACAGCAGGCGCTGGGGTGAAACCGTATGTTATTGCAGGCATCTTCAAGGGACTGTGGCTTCAACAGCACCGACCAACCTGAAGCAGGACGTCCAAAAAAACCACACAGCCCTGCTGCTGGGCAAACACGAGGTGGAACCCCTGCCAGGCAGCGTTAGAATTTACCTGCAGTGGTTGAAATTGTTATTGACACTCACTGGACAAACATGCTGCGAGCTGCACGCTAAAGGTAAGAAACCACAGTACGGGAACAAGTCCAATATTGACTTGACATGATGCATTTCTGTTTATCTGACACTCAATTCCAGTACCTCAGGAAGCACTGCAGCGGGTCTGTCTGCTGGTACTGCTGTAAATAAAGGATGGTGCCAGAGACCACGACTGCTCTGGGCTATCCATCACGAGAGGGTGCCAGGCGATCCATATGATACCAGGTAACCCCTGCCGCCTTTTATCAGCTGCCATTCACAGGATCATGGAATGGTTTGAGTTGCAAAAGACCTTTAAGATCATCAAGTCCAACCATCGATCCAGCCCTGCTATGTCCACCACTAGACCATGTCCCCAAGTGTGACTTCTACCCATTTCTTAAACACCTCCAGGGATGGGAACTCACACACCTCCCTGGCAGCCTCTGCCAGTGCTTGACAACCCTTTTAGGAAATAAATTCATCCTAATATCCTAATATATTTTGGGCACTGGAGCAGGCTGCCCAGGGAGGTGTTTGAGTCACCATCCCTGGAAGAGTTTAAAAGACGGGTGGATGAGGTGCTGAGGGGCATGGTTTAGTGACTGATGGGAATGGTTGGACTCGATGATCCAGTGGGTCCTCTCCAACCTAGTGATTCTACGATTCTATGATAATATCCAACCTAAACGTCCCCCGGTGCACCTTGAGGCCACTTCCCCTTGTCCTGTCACTGGCTACCAGGGAGAAAAGACCAATCCCCTGCCTTGCTACACCTCCTTTCAGTGAGTTATAGAGAACACAAAGGTGCACACAATCCAGGGAAGGGGAATTGTACTTTAAGGGCTCCAGCTCATCAAGGATTTTTTGAGGAGAAAGGGAACAGGAGACAGAGTTTCAAAAGCAGCACCGTTGACTTCTCACAGTTTAGAGATGCTTTCCCTCACCCTGACACACAAACTGTTAAGTTGCCTGAAGAAACAGCACAGAAGTGAATGCAAACAAACTGAACTCTACAGACATTTGAAAATCCCACATGATCTGCGTAAAGAATAACATCAGTGCAAACAATTAGCTCTATTTTCCCCACATGGAAAACAAGGGAACTTAAAGTCTCCATAAACCAAACACACCAAAGAGTACAGAAATGTGTATCCCAATAGCCCTGCTGTTAAAAGACAGAGAAAAAACTAAGCTATTTTAATGTTGAAATTATTGCAGCTATCTTCCTTCTAAATACCAATAGCCAGAGGAGCTTTCATGTTAGAAAGCTCTCCAGGGAGACCTTAAAGCAGCTTCCAGTACCTGAAGGGACTACAGGAAAGCTGGGGAGGGAAAGCTGGAGTGACAGGATGGGGCGGGGGATGGCTGTAAATTGAAAGGGGGAAGATTTAGATTAAAAATTAGGAGGAAATTCTTCATGCTGAGGGTCGGGAGGCCCTGATCAAGGTTGCCCAGAGCAGTGGTGGCTGCCCCATCCCTGGAGGGGTTCAAGGCCAGCTTGGATGGGACTTTGAGCAGCCTGGTCCAGTGGGGGTTGGAATTGAGTAGGCTTTAAGGTCCCTCCCAACCGAACCCATTCTATGATTCTATTATTTTAAAGCAACTCATTTTCTATTACATCAAAACAAAGAATTACAGGATTGTTGAGGTGGGAAGGGACTTTGGGAGGTGTCCACCCTCCCGCTCAAAGCAGGGGAATGACTGAATTGAGACCATGCTGCTCAGGGCTTTGTCCAGTTGAAAACCTCCAAGGTCGGCGGCTTCACAGCCTTTCCAGGCTTCTTGAAGCCTGACCATCCTCACAGGGAATATTTTCCCTCTAACCCTGCATCACATCAGAACCTGGTATCTGTCAGTTTAAAACCTTGTCTCATTCTCCTGCCTTGCATCCGCATTTAGAGACTGGCTCCTGAGTAACCTCTGCGGGTGTGTTGGGAAGCTGCTGCTCCAAGTTCCTACCTTAACGTCTGCTGTTCTACATCAAACACTGTAAGTAAACTGGCTGTTAACACTTCTAAACATGCTCACAACTCGTGCTATCCAGATGATTACACAATGATCTCCATTGTGGTTCCCAACAAAAACACCAGCTCATTTGTGCCGGACAAAGGTGGTTTGTAAGAAACAGGCAATCCACCCCAAAGGGGTTTTCAAACCCACAGTAAAATGAGACCACAGGTGACAAGAAATAGAGACACATAGACATATAGAGAACAGATTCTCAATGCAGTGATCTGGTCAATGCGATAAGCAACGGTCTCTGATGGCAACAGTGACACAAACAGCACTGAGATAATGATTAACCATGAATCAAACACGTCCATCAAATCAACTTATTTCATTTGCTCACACAACGTTGGTTAAGAAAGACTGAACATGTCCTTGCTCACCATCCACCTCCCGTGGGCACTTCAACAAAACAGACCACAGGAGTCCACAGTGGGGAACGTGAGAGCTCCTGAGCACCCACAGTTCCAGGAAAGTCCTCACCGGACAAAGAGCACAAACAGCCCCCAGCTGCACAAGTCCAATATCTTGTCTCAGTACTTCCAAACCCTGTTCCTCTGAGGCCACCCATCAATCTTTGAGAGAGTTCTCCAACCTTCAGAGAGTGTTCTCCAACCTTCAGAGAGTGTTCTCCAGCCTGGGAGGGTGTTGTCCAGCCTCTGCAGGGTGTTCTCCAGCCCAGCAGAGATACATTATGCCGTAATCAGGCTGGTCATTAAATAATCAACCTGCACCCTCCATAAGCCTGTTTCTACCATGCTTTAATTTATAGTTACTAAACCCAAATGAATACTTCTGATATTCTGTAGGTGGCATCAGTGAAACTTGGCATTGCTCATGAGCTCCGAGGAAGTAAATCCATCAGGGCAGGGATGCGCCCACACCTAATGCTCTGTATGATTTTATCAAAGGCAAACTAAAGGCAGGTAGCAGCCCTAATGTCCAGCGAATTCTGCAGCAAGTGCAGGAGACAAACAGAGCCACTACAGAGGGACTTTCCTGTGCAGAGGCACCGCTCACCTATGCAGAGGAGCAAGCTGCACAGCACGGACATTCCAAACACGACCTCCACCGTCACCTGCAGCCTTTTAGACCAACACACAGAGTGTCAAATTCACGATGGACTTCCTTGAGAGCAAGAGAATTACTTGAACTCGTTAAATTTGGCAAACCACCTTCTTTGAACATCTTGGACTCTGTTTTCACATTAATATTCTGTGCTATAAACACCTGGATACTTTGCACACCCTGCAACAACAACTTGAACTCCACATTTCTCCCCCTTTGCTGACTAAACCGAAACAGGCTTTGCCTGGATGACTTTGGCCTTCATCCAGCTCAAGCACTGGCCAGAGCCCAGACCTAAATCACCTCCAAGGGCAGCAGCAGACACTGCACCCTGCAAGAGATACATCTGAGCATCACAAAATCACCCATAAACTCCTACAGACTTCTGAAATTCAGACTACAAAAGCTAAAATGACAGTCTCAAGGTTGTCAGCATAAATAACTATTTGATGGATTCGAGGTGAAAAAAAAAAATCACTAAGATTGAGGGAGCCAATCTTAAAATCATCTAAAATTCAAGAATGACTCAGTGAGCAATACAGGCCTCAATCAAAAGTGACAGATTGCTGGCAAAAGCAGAAGACTGAAAATATGAGGCCTAATTGCCCTCATTACACAGCTTTTGTAACTTCTCTTTTATGAAGTATTGCTCTTCTGACAGGGAGAACTGGCAGCTTCTGCTGTATTGTGCCTTTCCTACCAAAAAAAACCCCTAAGGGGCTTCTGTAAAGCCCTGTGGGCAAAACAAGATGAGATGGCAACCACACTGCTGAGGTGAACATGGAAACATACACCAGCTGGAAAAGAATCACCTTATTTTATGTAACTCAAATACTACAAGCTACACATCCTCTATTTTATTGGAGCCTTGAGCATCCTGGTCCAGGAGGAGGTGTCCCTGCCCATGGCAGGGCGTGGAACTGGATGGGCTTTAAGGTCCCTTCTAACAGCGAGGAGCAGGAGATCTGCAGCTGCTGAGGAGCACCCCCTACACCCCATTTTTAATTGCCACGCACCCAGAGGAGGGGAGGTCCGGCTGCACCCACAGCCAGCACTGCCAGGGCCGTAATGCACAACTGTGAGAGTAGTGACAGCTTCCTGGCCTCAAGCGCAGCGTTGGGGAAGCTGCACATTCATTATCATTTTGATGAGAGAATTATTTAGGTGACTTCGTTTGGTGGAGGCTAAAAACACACATCCTGGAGATGTGCATTCTCTCAGCTTTTCCCTTCTGCAGTGCCCAGGAGCTCATTGTTTGCTAAGAGCCCAAGAAAGAGCCAACAAAGCCAGGAAATTAAGCTTTTCTAAGCAGTGAGAAATGACTGTGTCGACTTGCCACGCAGCCACATACGTAAGAGTTTGCGATCTATGCAAACCACCCCTTAATTCCAATGCACTCAACATGATCTGCTTCTGAGACCAGCAATCAAAGCCAGCATCATATTTCTTGTGGAGGCCTGAAGCATCAGTTTGCCAGCACCAAACCACACTCAGAAAGCTCTCTTGGATCCCACTGTCTGAGAAACTTTAAAACCAAATGGCACCTGCTCAGGGTATGCAACTACCACAATGTATGTCACAGAATCACAGAATCACTAGGTTGGAAAGGACCCGCTGGACCATCGAGTCCAACCATTCCTATCAAGCACTAAACCATGTCCCTCAGCACCTCATCCACCTGTCCCCTTTAAACACCTCCAGGGATGGTGACTCAACCACCTCCCTGGGCAGCCTGTTCCAGTGTCCAATGACCCTTTCAGTGAAAAATTTTTTCTGCACTCTCAGGCCACTTTAAACTTCTCACCAACACACTTAAAACACAGCCAGCAAGTCCTGCCAGGGCTCTTGACACCTTTCTTCCTAACCGATGCCGCCCCATTCCAAGATTTTGCAAGGGAAGGCTTTTCCACCAACATTATCCAGCTGTTCCCTCCATTACATCTATTATCAGACAAAAGAACTCTGACAAGATTTGTTGTACTTCTAAAGAACTGAAAGCCTAAAGGCCCTGGCCCAGGTTTCCCAGGGAAGTTGTGGCTGCCCCATCCCTGGAGGTGTTCAAGGCCAGCTTGGATGGCGATCTGAGCAGCCTGATCCAGTGGGAGATGTCCCGGCCCATGGCAGGGGGGTTGGAACTGGATGGGCTTTAAGGTCCCTCCTGAACCATTCTATGATTCAATTTAGACAATCAGCACCCGATTTGTACTAATCCTGTAATGCAGCTGACCAGCACAACTCTCCAGTAAAACCAGTGCTAACCCATGGTCCTGCTCCTCCCTTCTCCACATGAGCAACAAGTGAGCTAAACCTGCAGGTTCCAGGAGCTCGCTACGCGTTATCACGCGCTCCTTAGCAAGGAAACAAATGACTCCTACATTTAGAGGTCAAACCAGCATATTTACCTGACATTTGTTGCATCTGAGTTATAAATACAAACGCACTTCGCACCACTTACTCATATGACAATGAGCCTATGAGTCACCTGGGGCTCAGCCAGTCCACATCCTGCTTAACTCCTCACCTTTCCCTTCAATGTGCATCAGCATCAGTAGCAGCACAGTCCTGAACCTTGGCCCACACACAGACACAAGGATTCCCTTCCGATACCCATGCCGGAGCATCCCTGGTCAGGCAGCCAGGCCCATCATAGGCTTGTCCAGTGCTCCTTTCACGCTGTGACACCTGATGCTGAGGGGTGACAACACCCTGCGCTATCATTTTATGGTCAGAGGGGCTGTTTGGAAACTTTATTTAGGAACCATTTCACAGGTTCTACAAGCAGATCGGCTCCTAATTCCAAGCCATGCAGTGAGCAGCTAAGTTTTAAAAGAAAACCTTGCTGAATACTATACACGTTGAAGAACCAGCTGCCTTGCGGAGCTGCCAGCCGGCGGCAGCACCCAGCACCGCGGCAGCACCCAGCTCTTTGACAGCACACAGGCAGAATCTAAACCCCTGAAAGTGCTCAGCTCCTTGGGAGCGCCCAGCACCTCAGCAACCCCCTGGCAGCACCCTGAACCCCTGCAGCTCCCAGTTCTTCAGTAGCATCCCAGCAGCACCCCAGCAGTGCCCAGCTCCATAGCAGCATCCTGGCCGTGCCCAGCGCCGTGACAGCATCCAGCTCTTCGATAGCAGCCAGGCAGAACCCATCACCCCAGCAGCGCCCAGCTCTTTGACAGCTCCCTCACAGCACCCAGCACCCATGCAGCATCCAGCTCTTTGATAGCACCTGAAAACACCCAGCACCCAGCTCCTCAGTAACAGCCTCAAAGCACCCAGCACCCTTGCAGGACCCAGCTCACTGGTAGCACCCTGACAGCACTCAGCAATCCTGCAGCGCCCAGCACCCTGACAGCACCCTGAAAGCACTCAGCACCCCAGCAGTCCCTAGCACCCTTACAGCACCCATCACCCCTGCAGCGCCCAGCACCACCCAGCTCTTTGGTAGCACCCTGAAAGCACCCAGCACCCCCGCAGCACCCAGCTCCTCAGTAACAGCCTGAAAGCACCCAGCACCCTTGCAGCACCCAGCTCTTTGGTAGCACCCTGAAAGCACCCAGCACCCTTGCAGCACCCAGCACCTCCGCAGCACCCAGCTCCTCAGTAGCATCTGGAAAGCAACCATCACCCATGCAGCACCCAGCTCCTCAGTAGCACCCTGACAGCACCCATCACCCTAGCAGCACCCAGCTTTTTGGTAGCACCCTGAAAGCACCCAGCACCCCAGCAGTGCCTAGCACCCCTGACAGCATCCAGCACTCATTCAGCACCCAGCTCCTCAGTAGCACCCGGAAAGCACCCAGCACCTCTGCAGTGCCTAGCATCCCAACAGCACCCAGCACCCTTGCAGCACCTGGAAAGCACCCAGCACCCCTGCAGCACCCAGCTCTTTGACAGCACCCTGAAAGCAGCCAGCACCTCAGCAGTGCCTAGTACCCCGACAGCACCCAGCACCCGTGCAGCACCCAGCACCTCAGCAGTGCTTAGCACCCTGACAGCACCCAGCAACCTTGCAGCACCCAGCTCCTCACCAGCACCTGGAAAGCACCCAGCACCTCTGCAGTGCCTAGTACCCTGATGGCACCCATCACCCTTGCAGCTCCCAGCTCCTCAGCAGCACCTGGAAAGCACTCAGCTCCTCAGTAGCACCCTGAAAGCACCCAGCACCTCAGCAGTTCCTAGCACCCTGACTGCACCCAGCAACCTTGCAGCACCCAACTCCTCAGTGGCACCTGGAAAGCACCCAGCACCCCTGCAGCACCCAGCTCTTTGACAGCACCCTGAAAGCAGCCAGCACCTCAGCAGTGCCTAGTACCCTGACAGCACGCAGCACCCGTGCAGCACCCAGCTCCTCACCAGCACCTGGAAAGCACCCAGCACCTCAGCAGTGCCTAGCACCCTGATGGCACCCAGCACCCTTCCGGCTCCCAGCTCCTCAGCAGCACCTGGAAAGCACTCAGCTCCTCAGTAGCATCCTGAAAGCACCCAGCACCTCAGCAGTGCCTAGCACCTTGATGGCACCTATCACCCTTGCAGCTCCCAGCTCCTCAGCAGCACCTGGAAAGCATCCAGCTCCTCAGTAGCATCCTGAAAGCACCCAGCACCTCAGCAGTGCCTAGCACCCTGACTGCACCCAGCACCCTTGCAGCACCCAACTCCTCAGTGGCACCTGGAAAGCACCCAGCACCCCTGCAGCACCCAGCTCTTTGACAGCACCCCTGCAGCACCCAGCACCTCAGCAGTGCTTAGCACCTTGACAGCACGCAGCACCCGTGCAGCACCCAGCTCCTCACCAGCACCTGGAAAGCACCCAGCACCTCAGCAGTGCCTAGCACCCTGACGGCACCCAGCACCCGTGTAGCACCCAGCACCTCAGCAGTGCTTAGCACCTTGACAGCACCCATCACCCTTGCAGCTCCCAGCTCCTCAGCAGCACCTGGAAAGCACTCAGCTCCTCAGCAGCACCCTGAAAGCACCCAGCACCTCAGCAGTGCCTAGCACCCTGACGGCACCCAGCACCCTGGCAGCCCCCGGCAGCCCTGCAGCGCCCACCCCCGCTGCCCCCGGGCCCCGTGCGGCCCGCCCTCACCTCCAGCCTGGCAGCCGGGCTGAGGCAGCCGCCCGCCGCCTCCATGGCCCCGTGGCCGCCGCCGCTGCCGCCGCTCGGGGAGGAGCCGGGGCGGGGAGCAGCGTCCCCCCAGCCGCGGGCAGGGACACCTCCCACCGGAGCAGCCTGCGCCAAGCCCCGTCCAACCTGGACTGGAACACCTCCAGGGAGGGGGCAGCCACCGCTGCTCTGGGCAACCTGGGTCAGTGCTTCACACCCTCAGCATGAAGAATTTCTTCCAACGTCCAATCGAAATCTCCCTTCTTCCAATTTAAAGCCACGCCTCCTCGTTCTATCCCTGCACTCAATGATCAGGAGCCCCTCCCCAGCTTTCCTGGAGCCCCTTTCAGTACTGGAAGCTGCTCTAAGGTCTCCCTGGAGCCTTCTCTTCTCCTGGCTGAACAACCCCAACCCTCTCAGCCTGTCCTTATACTAGAGGTGCTCCAGCCCTCGGATCATCTCTGCGGCCTCCTCTGAACCACAAAAAGCAATTTTCTGATCAGAACAGACCAAACACAGACCTCTCGACTCTGTGCGCTAAGAGGATTGATGCCCACGGAGTGAAGAACCCTGGTTTGGGGCACAACAGTACGAGAGAACAGAGACAAAGCTGGTGAGGGGGCTGGAGAACAGGCCTTATGAGGAGCGGCTGAGAGAGCTGGGGGTGTTTAGCCTGGAGAAGAGGAGGCTGAGGGGAGACCTCATTGCTCTCTACAACTACCTGAAAGGACGTTGTAGAGAGGAGGGTACTGGGCTCTTCTCCCAGGTGACAGGGGACAGGACGAGAGGGAATGGCCTCAAGCTCCACCAGGGGAGGTTCAGGCTGGACATCAGAAAAGACTTTTTCACAGAAAGGGTCATTGGGAACTGGCAGAGGCTGCCCAGGGAGGTGGTTGAGTCACCATCCCTGGAGGTATTTAAAAGACGGATGGATGACGTGCTGAGGGTCATGGTTTAGTGGTTGATAGGAATGGTTGGACTCAATGATCCTGGAGGTCTTTTCCAACCTAGTGATTCTGTGAAGCTGGGGCAAAGCCGGCCAGCAGGGTGCTGGGCTGCATCAATCAGGGCTTCACCAGGAGTCATTCTTCCACTCAGCGCTTGTCAGGCCACACCTGGAACACGGCATCCAGTTTTGGTCCCAGCTATGCAAAGAAGATGTGGATAGGCTGGAGAACATCCAGACATGGGCCACAAAGATGATCAATGAATTGGGAAGCCTGCCATGAGGAAAGGCGGAGAGAACGCGGTTTGTTCAGCCGTGGGGAAAGAAGACCGAGGGGAGACCTTACCACCGTCTTCCAGTATTTAAAAGATGTCTACGAAGATCCATTTTACAAGGAGTCACACAGGAATGAGATGGGTAACAAGTACAAGTTACTCCTGGGGAGATTCCCATTGGACACATGGGGAAAATGTTTCCCAATGAGAACAATCAGCCATTGGAATAATTTCCCCAGGGAGAGGGTGGATTCCCCAACATTGGGTACCTTTAAGTTTCAGCTGGACAGGGTGCTGGACCACCTTGTCCAGACCATGCTTTTGCCAAGGATCACAGAAGGGCTTGGGTTGGAAGGGACCCCAAAACCCATCCAGTTCCAACCCCCATGCTATGGCTGGGACACCTCCCACTGGATGAGGTTGCTCAGAGCCCCATCTAACCTGTCTTCCCCTTCCAGGGAAGGGGGATCTACCACCTCTCTGGGCAAGAAAGGTGAGATCAGATGATCCTTGAGGTCCATTGCAGCCTGAGATTCTATAATTCTGTGTTACGCTCAAGCAAGATAAAAACCCCCAGCAACAACCCAACAACTCCCTGCTCAGCACAAAACCATCCCGCAAGCTGCTTCTCCCAGCAGACTGGAAAATAACATTCAGAAGAACCCGAACAGATGCTTATAAATACATATTCGCATCAATCAGCACTTGCACCGCAAAAATAAACAATGTAACTGTTGTTAATTTGCTGCAATTATAGCAGCATGGTGCATTGGGCTGTATAGAGCCGAGTTTAAACTGGGCGATCAATACTGGATACGTTGGTGTTGGTTGTACTCTCTAAGAAACAGCATTATGCTCTAAGCAATAAAAGAAAGGAGCAAAAGAAAAGGCCGAGGAGGTGGAAAAACCTCATCTAGTTGGGGTCTCAGAGTACTGCAGAGGAGCAATCAGGAATGGTGACTGGATAATAAAAGGGCGGTCTGCATTTCAAAAGCTCTCCTCATGAGTTGGATGAGCCTAAAACACATTGAGAAAAACCAGAATGATAGAAACATTATGGTTGGAAAAGACCTCTAAGCTCATCCAGTCCAACTGTCAGCCCAACCCCGATATGTTGACTAGCCATGTCCTCAAGAGCTACAGAAGGATTAGAGGACACAGTGTTTAAACAGCAGTAAATGGGACAATGGGCCAAGAACAATTCAAGGCACAGTCAGAGCAGAAATCGTGGCTCCGAGGATATTTGTGCCATGTCTTTATTCTCCCTGATTTCATCCAAAGTGCAAACCCCTACCCCTTCAGAGACAGGAGGAAACCACCAAGCTGAAGCAGCTCATTTTATCCGTTGCAATTTTGCAGCAGCAACAATAGAAAACAGAGAGTCATCTCTTCCTGGCACCGGATTTTCTCCGGTTGCCGAGACAAGCAAATCAGGTTGCTCCGTAGCAACGAAACCCTGCGTTCGGTCTCCTTCCTGGTCAGCCGGTGCAGGTTGGGGAGCCCTATGAAGCCTCCACCCAGCAACTGTGCTCAGTTTTTCCATGAGCTGCCAGGCAAGTACAGAGAATACAGTTTTTCCCACTGGCAGCGCACAAGCTGCTGACGATGTTTCTACTAATTTGGCAGCACTGGCACTATTTTATATTCAGAGAGCAGTACTTCAGCTGGATACATTGACAGTCCCTGGAGCTCAGCCATGTTCCACTGTCCCTGGAAAGGCCAGACACACTTCTCCTTTACAAACAGGGCATCAGGGATGTCTGACTTGCAGCCTGGCCCTGGGAGAAACTCGCTAAGTGAAAAGTTTTGCATTTGTAAAACAGCCTGTGGTTTTACCTAAGTCACAGAACCACAAAATAGTTTGGGATGGAAAGGACCTCAAAGATCAACCACTTCCAACTCCCCACCGGGGGCAGGGACACCTCCCACTCGATCAGGTTGCTCAAAGCCTCATCCAACCTGGCCTTGAAAGCTTCCAGGGATGGGGCAGACACCACTGCTCTGTGCAACCTGGGTCAGGTCTTCGCCGCCCTAGCAGTAAAACATTTCTTCCTTAGATCTAACCTAAATCCACCCTCTTTCAGTTTAAAACCATCCCCCCTCGGTCCTATCACCATGGACCCTTGTTAAAAGTCCTTATCCAGGTTTCCTGTAGACCTCTAAGTACTGGAAGGCTGCTGCAAGGTCTCCAAAGTCTCCATCTTTCATTAAACTCCAAAACCACCTGTTAAGCCTACAAGTTATTTTTCCACTTAATTCATATTTTCCTTCATTACAGAGAAAAGGACCCAACTTCACTTCAAAAAAAGAATCCAAGCTGTCTTAAATGCACTTCAATGCCTGCATGGAAACACAAAGAAACTAATACATTTATAAATAATGTCTGCTGGAACAAAATCACACGCCTGAAAGGTATTGGTTTTTAATTAGAAAGAGTGAGGTCTAAGCTGCTCTGGAGAATGACAGCTGGAGGCTGTACAATACGCCATCGCCTCAGGTTCTGTTTCTCATCAGTAGATATGAGCTGGTTGGAGGGTACGGCAGGTTCACATCCCAGCAGAGCCAAATGAAGGGGACTGGGAAGCACACCATCGTCATTATGGCTTACAGCGATGAAATCAGGAACCACGCACACGTAACACGACCAGGAAACGCTTTCCTATTCAGTTGTATAACACCCAGCACTAAGCCTGTTCTTTTAAGACTGATTAAAGCTCCTGGTCAGCTCAGTTTCCCTTCTCCTCCATCAGCAAGAGCAGAGATCAACAGTGATGTGCCATACCCCAAGGAAAACCCCGGCGTGCCCTGCAGCGCTGCCTTCCACCCCAGCTGGCTGCTTGCCTGGAGAGGCACCTCCAGCCTTAAGGCTGGCAGCCTCTCCCCTGCAATGCCAAGCAAGCCTCTCTCTTACAAGCAGCCTGAGTCCAAGAGGAGGGATGCCCTAACTCCTCAAGACTGCCCAGCATTTCATTTTGGTGCAGTAAACAGTATCAGGCATAGCAGAAATTCAAAAGGGACAATCAGCTCTGAAGGAGGCACTTCTGGGCTATGGCAGCTCACCCCAAGGTAGCTGGGGGCCAGGCACTGAAGCTAATTCTTTGGGAAAAATACATCCTGCATTATACGGAGAGGTTTTAACAGAGAACAAAAGGAAAGGAGATGGATGTTAAGTGTGTAAATCTGAAGCATCGCAACAACTCAGCATGAAGAGGCTTGTATGTTCTCATCTTAGCTTAAAATAGATGATTTGTTCCAGTCTTCCTGGTTAATGCGAATTAACACCCCCTTATGTTTACTGGCAAATCTGTGCAGTTCTTGTACTGTCCAACACTTGGAGGATACAAGGATACACCAGGGATGCGACTGCTTCCTATACAAAGCATAAATTACTGAGGACCCCCCCAAACAACCTTTTTTTCTAAATACTTTCTAAATCAATAGAGAAGCCAAGATGCTGGTTTTTCTTTGGCTTACAGGAAGCTCATCGTACCTCAGGATCCATTCAAACACACAAGCGTGCTGTGAACCTGCTGGGTAGGAACTGAGGGATCAGGTAGTCTTTTTAATACTAGTGAACCGTCATTTTCTGGTAGCAGAGAACTGAGAGCACTCAACCCCCTTTGCTATGAGGACAGGTTGAGAGAGTTGAGGTTTTCAGCCTGTAGAAGAGAAGGCTCCAGGGAGACCTTAGAGCAGCTTCCAGTACTGAAAGAGGCTCCAGGAGAGCTGGGGAGGGGCTTGTTACAAGGGCCTGGAGTGATAAGTCAAGGGGGAATCGCTTTAAAAACTGGAAGGGGGAAGACTTAGATTAGAGATTAGGAAGAAATTCTTAATGATGAGGGTGGGGAGGCCCTGGCCCAGGTTGCCCAGGGAAGTTCTGGATGCCCCATCCCTGGAGGTGTTCAAAGCCGGGTTGGATGGGGCTTGGACCACAGTGGGAGGTGTCCCTGCCCATGGCAGAGAAGTGGAACTGGATGGGCTTTGAGGTCCCTTGCAACCCAAACCATTCCATGATTCTATGAAAACACACACTTCAATGTGTCTGGGTTGATTGCATATACAGCGAGCCCCATTCTGCTTGGATTTCCAAACAAGCCCTGGTTCCAAGAACAGGAATACATACACACTTTCTATTTCATCTCTCCATCCTCCTGGTGCTCCACACCCCACCAAATCCTTCAGACAACTGCTAAATAAAATGAGAGAGAGTGCACGGTTCTGTAACTACAGTAACAGAGCCACAATCCAAGAAGCTGGTGATGCCTTGAGTGCTTCCCAAAGCTGTTTTGCATCGTTAAGCTGATGGCGGTTGTGTATTCACAGTACCTAGAGAAAAATCAGTCTCCTAGACCTTGCCCAGAACTACCCAGGAGCTACGTCAAAAGGAAGAGGGAGAGATCACACAGTCATCTCCCAGGTATGCTACAATCACTGATAATTCCAAGGAAGCTTGGCCTCCAAGCCAGGTCACACCCAATTGATTATTTTTGTCTTCAGGGCGTGTTGTGCCAGAGGTAGCTGCAGATGCATGGAAGCAGGGATTCAAGTAGGAATAAGGGAGAATAAACCTTTCCAGACAGGTTTAAACACCAAGACCTGCAACATCAAGCACGCTGGCTCCAGCTTGGCCCATCCTGGTATTAATTCTTAAGCAATGCCAGCAGCCACTGCCCATCACTTAGACACAGAACTTAGCTTATTGCATTTATATCTAAGAAAAAGCAATACTGTTCTGCACTTCCTTTATTCTCTTCAAGCAGTATTTCTTAGAAGTCCAGTCATGTCCCTCCATATCACATTTACCTACTGGTCTTTCAAACAATGGGAAAAAAACAAGTCTCATTTTGAGGAGAAAAGGGCTGACAAGTACAGCTTATTAGAAGAAAAATTAGGTTACACAAGTCCTTTTTTTTTTTTTTTCTGTTCATAATCTTGTTCTTCTAGTGTTCAAGAAAGTCTATAAAAATCTATGCAGTCACAAAGACAGAAGAAACTACATACGCATCGCACTTCATTATCCCTGTCTGCTGCTGTGGGCATCCTGGCACCCTCGCAGCTCGGCTGGCAGAGCTCACAAAACCTCCTTGTAAACCGTAACCAAGGCAATGAACTCCAGTATCCACAACGAAGTGCTTCTTAGGACAACAATGTCCAGTTTCCATCACCAAAACGTACTGCCAGTATCAACAGATGATTTTTCCCGTGAGGCTACGATGCAAGGTGGCAAGGAACCAGGCTAGCAGGGAAGCTGGAAGGCTCTCGGGTAGCCTAGACAGGGCGTATTTATCATTCAGCTCAGGGAATCCATTCAGCTTCCAAACTCAAAAGCAATGCCATCACAAACATATGGAGATTGAATATATTAACAACTTGCTACCATCAGAAAGCATCAGAGATTGGAGATATGGGTATATGAAAAGTTATGCAACTTTTCCCTTTTGGAAGGGACAGAATTAACAATAGTTCCCAGAAATCAGTAAATTCCTGACCTACTCTTAAACTTTTCTGTTCTTTGCTTAATAATGGGGGAAAAAAACCCAAATCCCCAGACCCCACAGGATTTTAAAAGAGCAGACCAAAAAAAGCGAGCTTTGGTTACCAACATCTCACAGAACCCAAGTATACAGACATCTGTGTACAAAAACCATACACAAAAGTGATCCAGTAAGAGACTTTGCCTTGTAAAAAAGGACTTCTATGCTGGTCTATCCACAATACTGGTCTTTGCCATCTCCCAGACTCTACCTCCAACCTAACCAGCTTTAATATTTGAAAGCTGCACCAACCATCCCCACCACAACTGCAGATTTTGCAAAGAGGAAAACACAGTTATTCAAAGGACACCACGCGGAAAGGCCGAGGTGCAGCACGTCCATCTTACCCTCCATCAGGGCACGAGGGGAACACATGCAGCATTTGAAAACTCTGGGAGCACCCTGGTTCGGTTATCATCTCCCCAAGTGAACAAACAAAATGGGCAACCAACATGAAATTCACACTTATAGCTAAGCATAATTATGGTTTGAGCCCAAGTACCTGCAAATATTCACGGCAGAGAATAGCATCTCAAATATACAGTGATCCTATCTTTACTCTAAGATACTTTGCAAACACTGAAGAATCTCATTATCAAACATCTTATCAAAAGATTAACTATCTCCTTTGAGATGTATCCCATCTCCCCCTCTACTCCACTCACATGGGACTCCACTTGAAGCTGTGTCCAATCTGGAAACCCCAACATAAGAAGGATACAGAACTGCTGGAATGGGTCCAGAGGAGGATGTGAAGATGATTGAAGGGCTGGAGCACCTCTGCAATGAGGACAGGCTGAAAGAATTGGAGTTTTTCAGCCTGGAGAAGGCTCCAGGGAGACCTTAGAGCAGCTTCCACTACTGAAAGGGGCTCCAGGAGAGCTGGGGAGGGGCTTTTGACAAAAGCATGGAGTGACAGAATGAGGGGGAATGGCTTTAAAGGGGAAGGGGGAAGATTTAGATCGGACATTGGGAAGAAATTCTTCCCTATGAGGGTGGGGAAGCCCTGGCACACATCAAGGAAGCTGTGTCTGCCCCATCCCTGAAAGTGTTCAAAGCCAGGCTGGATGGGGCCTTGAGCAGCTGAGCCCAGTGGGAGGTGTCCCTACCCATGGCAGGGGGTTGGAACTGGATGGGCTTTAAGGTCTCTTCCAACCCAAACCATTCCATGATTCTATGATTCTATGAAACAGGGACACCCACATAGGAAAACTGGCCAAAAAAACCATCACGGTTCTTCCCATGATACTCTACTTGTAGCCTAATCCTCTTAATCTGAACTGGACTCATCCGCACCTTGCAATCCTACAAGTTTGGTGCAAGATAAAATAAAATTTTCATGGAAAATTTTTCTTGCAAGACATTCCACTTTGTTTTTAAAGTTTATCAGAATACAACAGCTTTGTTTTTCTCTTTCTGTGAATTCCCAAGAGCCAGGAGCAGGGAGTACGACCGGACAGACGCTCCCCTCCGACATTCCGCTGGTGCTGCTGTGAGTTATCTGTGTTTCAGGGGTCAGCATTCTTGGTCTTCTTGCTCAACATTTTGAGCCAAAGGCAGGGAAGAGGAGGAAGGGAAGAGACCCATGACTAATGAGGAATTTATACATCAACGTTGTCCACTTCAGAGAAACATTTGCTTATCTGTTTGCGAGGAAACCCATTTCCAAGATATAATTCAAGCATATAACCAGAGGCTGGAAAGTCTTGTTGACATAGAGCTTTTTTTCCCCCATAAAGAAGGAGAACGTTTATTTTGCAGAGTGCTCCAGCGAACAGTGTGTACAGCTCTACAACGTAAGAAGCAATTAGGGAGTTGTGCCCTGCCTCATAAATTATATTGCCCTGCAGTCACAAGGGGCTGCTGCTAAAAATATAAGTCTAAATAACTGAACTCCATCATGAGCTTGCATGGGTTACCAAAGGAAACCCTGCCATGAGGAACTGATCTTCAAGCGCTTGTTAGAAGTGAGGTAGCAGGTGATCATTTCCATAGATCCTAGCAGTGGTTTAGCAGCATTTATTCCCTTAGGAAATGGTTTTCTTCCCTTCTGCTCATGGGGTTTAAGAGCAATGTTGTTTAAAATTTACTGGTCACTCGGGAAATTCACCGTGTGACCCTCATTAAGTTCAACAAGGCCAAGTGCAAGGTACTACACCTACTTTACTTGAGTAATAGCCTTGATCTGAAGTATGTGATTGCAGTATTACGTAGGGTGCATAAAATCATAGAATCGTTTGGTTGGAAAAGACCTTTGAGAAGATCAAGTCCAATCGTAACTGTCTACTACTAAGCCAGATCCCTGAGCACCTCATCTACCTGTCTTTTAAACCCCTCCAGGGATGGGGACTCCACCACCTGCCTGGGCAGCCTCTGCCAGGGCCTGAGAACCCTTTCAGTGAAGAAATTTTTCCTGATATCTAATCTGAACCTGTCCTGGCACAACTTGAAGTCCCATCACCTGTCACTTGTGAGAACAGACCAGCATCCACCTCACTACAACTTCCTTTCAGGGAGCTGTAGGCAGTGACAAGGTCTCCTCTCAGCCTCCTTTTCTCCAGGCTAAACAGCCCCAGTTTCTTGAGCTGCTTCTCGTGATCCCTGTTCTCCAGCCCCTTCCCCATCTCCGTTCCATTCTCTGGATGCTCTTCAGCCCTTCAATGTCCTTCTTGGAGTGAGAAGCCCAAAACTGAACATATGATTCGAGGTATGGCCTCACCAATGCCAAATTCAGGTGCACAATCACTGCCCTGGTGATGAAAGATGAAAGGCTCTGCCTTCTTGCTAGCTTGACATCTTAGTGCAATACCACAAATAAAAAGAGCTGAATTCCATGTCTTGGTGCTCGATTGCCATTTCTTTCTAGCGAGGGAGCAAAGCTGCTCCCCCTGTTTCTCAGCAAGACAGATCCACGGGCAGGCAGCACACAGGGAGGGGCAGCTGCGAGGCTCTCTGTAAAGCAGCACGCACGCAAAATTCATTCAGCCGTTGGTTTATAATACTGGAGAGCAAACACATTTGTCTTGACGATGCTCCCAGAGAGAGTAAGCACAACAACCACATTTGGAGCCTGCAGTAAACAGCAGTATTTTATCCGGCTTCTTTACAGCATAAACACAAGTTGGGGATGGCTCCAGGGCTGGGCAAACGCCAACTTCTTTTTGAACATGGACATAAACAGAGATTTTGTCCCCAAGTGGTAAAAATATTTGCAATATTAATATGAACAGAAATAGAGGGACTTCCACAAGCAATGCAGTCTGTGGGTACCACATTCTGGGCTGCACCCAACTGAATAAAAGATGGTAAACCTTGAACACAACTCAGCACTCGTAGTACATTAAAACGTAGATACAAAACTCGGCACCTGCGTAAAACAATGCTCAAACTACTAATCTAGAGAAAGAAAAAGGAAAAACTCAAGGGGTTTTGAATGAAAGGTTACCAAACCTGTTTCAGGGATTGCCAAATCTGTGACAAGAAGCTATACATGGCTTTAAGAAAGGGCATAAATACAAGATTGAGTTCTGTTTTGTTTCTCAAATCAAGTCTTCCTGGTTTAATCACCTTGGAAAAAAAAAAAAAAAGGCAATCATTCCTCCTCTTCTACTTGCATAACAGTGAGAAACTGCATTTGCAGGGAAGTCCATGTCCATCAACATCACCAGGTCTCCACAGAACTGCAGTCTGCATCCAGACAAGATTAAGGCTGATTTATTCTTTTAAGGCCAAGTAAAGCTGAGGGGAGACCTCATCACTGTTTATAACTGCCTGAAAGGAGGTTGTAGTGAGGTGGGTGCTGGTCTCTTCTCCTAAGTGACAGGCAATAGAACAAGAGTAAGCGGCCTCAAGTTGTGCCAGGGCAGGTTCACATCAGACATCAAGAAAAATTTCTTCACCAAAAGGGTTTTCAGAAGCAGAGGCTGCCCAGGGAGGAGGTTGAGTCCCCATCCCTGGAAGTGTTAAGAAGACTGTTAGAGGAGGCACTCAGTTATGTGGTTTAGTAGTGGATAGGTACAGTTGGACTCTATCTCAAAGGTCTTTTCCAACCAAATGATTCTATGATAGAATGAGAACACAAGAAGGAAAGGAAGTAACATACCAGTGAAAACTGAAAATCAGGCCTAATAAAAGCAGAGGAGACAGGCACCAAGGCTGAGAGACCCAAGATTTAATGGCCATATTCCAGTTCTTGTTGACAAACAGTTCAATGTGTGTTAAGTGACTGAAACTTAAGAGCTCCCAACACTAAGATGAATGGTCTTGTTATTTTGAAATGGTGCAAGACTGGAGTTAGATTATGTGAAGTGCTGTGCCTTCAGAGTCACACCGATGCGAGACCTCTCCATTTTGCAATAGGTCAGAACAAGTTGTCTCTTAACTTTCAGCAAGAAGGTTTAGAGCTTCACGCCAAGATCTCGCTAGTGACATTGCGCAGGACTTTGCCATCAGTTAGGAGCAATTCAGAACTCTGCTACGCTTGCTCAGAGACCAGGGATTAAATGTCCCTATGGAGGAAAACAAACACAAGCAGGATTTTGAAATCTGCAGGCACGAGGCGTTACATTAGAGAGATTTTTTGCCAGCAGAGCAATTGAGAAGCTACAAGGAAAAAAAAAATTACTCTTTGGCACAGTGAAGAGATTTGTATTTACTGGGTGTGTGGAAGAGCTCGCAGGGAGCAAACAGAGCTCCTTTTTTGAGTTTACTTTTCAGGAGCAACCTGTACAACACAGCAGCTCCCTGCAGACAAGAGGAATAGCCAGGGAAGTACAACTCAGCAGCGCTGACTACAGGAGAGGAGACACAAGAGAGATTTTAATGTTGTCCTTATGGCAGGCACTGGCCAAGTCTGATAGTTATTATACGGGCTTCTCTCTGCTTTTAGAAGACAATAAAACATACTATAACTATGTTGTACTCTGTACTAACAGCATAGCAGTATAGGTTCTTGGGAAAAAAAAAAAGAAAATTCAGTTTAAAAAGTGAATTAAATGCTTATACAGATTTAGCCCCCTTGATGTAAAGGAATGTTCCAATTTGTAGAAGTACGCAGCAAAGCAAGCCTTAAAGTCAATATTCAACTCAGTAGATCAGAGGAGAACTGCTGATGAATTATTCCATCTAAAAAGACCGAGAATGAACTTCAAGGTTGTTTAAACTGGCCTGGAACCCACAAGAGGGAGCAGCAATCAAGCAAAGCAAATGTCTTCTGTGTTTCAAGAGGCACAGTATTTCATCATGCAAAGCCGGATCCCTGAATTTTCAATACAGAGGTTAGGAGCACCTTTTAATCTGACCTGAGGATAACAAGAGCCCACAGTGGAAGGCATATTGTGATCCATTTTGGGCCCCTCACTCCAAAGAGGACACTGAGGGAGCTGGAGCACATCTGGAGAATGGAAACAGAGCTGGGGAACGGGCCAGAGAACAAGGGTTATGAGGAGCTGCTGAAGGACCTGGGGCTCTTTAGCCTCGAGCAAAGGAGTCTCAGGAGACCTTATCATTGCCTACAGCTCCCTGAAAGGAAGTTGTAGCAAGGTGGGTGCTGGTCTCTTCTCCCAAGTGACAGGTGATAGGATGAGAAGAAATGGCCTCAAGTAGCACCAGGACAGGTTCAGATTGGATATCAGGAAAAAATTCTTCACCAAAAGGGTCATCAAGCACTGGTAGAGGCTGCCTAGGGAGATGGTTGAGTCCCCAATCCCTGAAGGTGTTTAAAAGACAGGCAGACAAGGTGCTCAGAGACATGGTTTAGTAGTGGACAGGAATGGATGGACTCGATCTCAAAGGTCTTTTCCAACCAAATGATTTTACGATCCTGTGATACTCCTCTGCATTCCTGCTGAGGCCATGGTAATTCAGCCTTCCTTATATTATTCCCCTTACCAAATGCATTTCAACCATCAGTGTAAAGAAGCAAACCAACAAAAGTCACAGCAGGGTGGGGATCTTCAGAATTAGTGTTAAGGTTCCAGACCCTCCAGACCCCAAACCCACAAATCCTCGCTAACTTATTTTGCCAGCAATTCCCATTTTGCATCCTCACTCTCCACTTCAGCCTTGCTTTTGACCAACTCCAACAAAACCCCCACATTTTTTCTTTACCTACCAGCCTTTCAAAAGGTAATAGCTTCTGCATTCAGTATCACTTCAACACAGCAGAGAAAATATATTAAGAGGTTTGAAAAGGTTCACACTATTGTCTCTTGCAACCGTATGACAGCCTTGTTTTTACATGAAAGAATAGAAACAGATAAGACAGCTGCGTGCTTCACTCTCGGATAGGTGGGCTTTTAAGTAGGAGAATCTGAGAGCTCAAAGCAGATGCTGAAGTTCAATGCTTTGAGGCAGAACCTCCCACAGAATCACAGAATGTCCTGAGCTGGAAGGGACCTACAAGGATCATCGAGTCCAACTCCTATCCCTGCACAGGACAACCCCAAAGTTCACACTGGGGGGCTGAGCGAGTTGTCCAAATGCTTGGGGAATATTGTCAGACTTGGCACCATGACTGCCTCCCTGGGAGCTGTTCCAGTGCTCCACCACTACCCTATGCGGGAAGAGGCCTTTTCCTAAAATCCAAGCTAATCCCGCCCTGGCACAGCTTCCTGCCATTCCCTTGGGTCCTATCATTGATTACAAGGGAGAAGAGAACAGCAACTGCTCCTTCCCTTGTTTCTAAGCAGTAAACTGCTATGAGGTCTCCCCTAAGTCTCCTCTACTCCAGGCTGAAGAGCAAGTGACTTTAGCTGCTCCACATGTGACTTCCCCTTTAGAACTTCCACCCACTTTGTGGCCTCCTCTGAACAACCTCCAGTAGCTTTAGATCCTTTTTATACTGCAGCACCCAAAACTGCACACAATCCTAGAGGTGGGTCTTCACACCCAGGACTTCCCACATCTCCTTGAGGTCACCGAGAATTCCTTGTGACCTTTGCAAATGCAGATAAATCCATTGGTCTGTCTCTGGTGAACTCCAAACTTCCACCTGCTCTTCCCTGGCAGTTACATAAGGATATTATCATAGAATCACAGAACGGTTTGGGTTGGAAGGGACCTCAAAGTCCATTCAGTTCCACACCCTGCCATGGGCAGAGACACCTCCCACTGGAACGGGCTACTCTGAGCCCCATCCAACCTGGCCTTGAACATCTCCAGGGATGGGGCAGCCACCACTGCTCTGGGCAACCTGGGCCAGAACCTCACCACCCTCAGCATGAAGAATTTCTTCCTGATGTCTAATCTAAATCTTCTCCCTTCCCATTTAAAGCCATTCCCCTTCACCATGTCACTCCCTGCCCTTGTAAAAAGCCCCTTCCCAGCTTTCTTGTTGGCCCCTTCAGGCACTGGAAAGCCATTATAATTATATATATAATTATACATTGTGTTAGTGTAGTTCAGACTGGTGCAAAGCACTCGCCTCCTGCATTACAGCGAGAATGCTGATAAAAATGTACGCTTACCAAGCCAACTCCAAAAATCTATCAGCTGAGACCCAAGTGCACAAATGCCAAGTTCATTCAGTTCCTCACAGCAAAAGCCAGTGAGTCAAGCAGCACCACCTGACCATTTTAAGTGGCTCTTCAAAACATTACCTAAATGTTACCTGTGTCAGAAACAGTGTGGTCCCAGCATGAGCAGTGAGGTGAGGCCGTACCTGAATCCTCTGTTCAGTTTTAGGCTTCTCACTACAAGGATATTGAGGGGCTGGAGTGTGTCTAGAGAAGGGGAAGGGAGCTGGGGAAGGGGCTGGAGAACAAGGGTTACAGAATGCATCTGAGGGAACTGGGGTTGTTTAGCCTGGAGAAAAGGAGGTTGAGGGGAGACCTGTCTACAGCTCCCTGAAAGGAGGTTGTAGAGAGGTGGGTGCTGGTCTCTTCTCCCAAGTGACAGTGATAGGACAAGAGGAAACGGCCTCAAGTTGCACTAGGACAGGCTCAGATTAGGTATCAGGAAAAATTCCTTCACTGAAAGGGTTCTCGGGCACTGGCAAAAGCTGCCTGAGGAGGGGGTGGAGTCCCCATCCCTGGAGACATTCAAAAGACGGACAGATGAGGTGCTCAGAGATGCGGTTTAGTAGTGGACATGTATGCTTGGACTTGATCGCAACAGTCTTTTCCAATCAAACGATTCTGTGATTCTAAGAAGCTGTATGAATACATTTAAGATGGAGCTGCTGAAAGTAGGGAGACACAAATGGAATTATGGAAGGGCATACCTTTCTTTAAGTTCAGCACAGACCTTCTGTTAGGAGTGCATTTTAAATACACCATCTAGAACTTGCAGATTTCACATGCATCTTATGGAGTACAACTTGTTAGGGAATGAAAGTGTGTAAATACAGTGTACAGTCTGGATGTGTTTCATCTACAAGCAACTAAGAAAGCTTACTTCCACCTTGCAAAAGCATTTAACACTACTTTAGGTCTAGCCAGTGCTGAGGTACAGGCTTGTGTGCTATTTATACACAGAGATAAAGGTGCCAAAAAAGGTTTTAACAAGCCTTGAGGTCATCAAGCCTCAGTCCGCCTAGGAGATGTAATGTTCCTCCTACACAGTCAGTTCTTCACAGAGCAGAGAACAGGCAGGATAACGTAAAACAGGGGAGCGACGCACTGCTGCTCTGAAAACCACATTTCAGTGAGCAAAGACAGAAGCTAGAAGTGTCGACTGTTTGCCCAGCATACAAACACATCCAGTTTCGCACGCAATGCATTAGTTAAAAGCAGGTTTAAGATTTCATCTCAATAAAACATGCAGAGCTACAGAGTTTTACACCGTTACACAATTAATGAGATGGTCACTTCACAGCGGGCAGCAATATCACAAAATCACATCACTGCTCCTGTCATCCAGGGGAAAAAAAAGGCCGTGGAATTAATTTCTTATTAACTCGACGGGGCTTTTGAAATCCTGGCAATGTCACGGTTATCTACAAACAACCTCGAGTGTTCAGAGGACGCTGCGGAGCCGTGCTGATGGCTCGACAGGAGCTGCAGTCAGCAAAGTCCACTTCACTGAAAGCCTGGAGTGCTGAACACTGGAAAAGACACGGGAGCACTGGAGGACATAACCACAGTTTATGCAAAACCAGCACAGCATAGAGAGCAGGTCTGGGAAAAGCAAGGCTAAACACCTTCAAATGGGAGCAGCTTTGACGTAAGTCCAGCCACATAACAGCAACAACACGCTAAACAGTCCAGGTTTTGACAAAAATGTCATCGTAATCGTTCAGCTGGAACAAATTTCTTCGAGATTCTCACATCAGATCTCCGTAACATGATGCACTCCACCTGCAGAGCCACTACAGCTGATATGCTGGCAATTCCCTGAACACAGGGAAATGTTATACACAAGAACGGGTCACAAAGAAACCCACAAAAACACACTTAGCAGCTACAATATCAAATAATATTTCTAAGCACGTCAAATCACAGAACCATGCAACAGTTTGGGTTGGGAAGGACCTCAAAGCTCATTCAGTTCCACCACCCCTGCCACGGGCAGGGACACCTTCCACTGGACCAGGCTGCTCAAGGCCCCATCCAACCTGGCCTTGGAGCAGGGATGGAGCAGCCACTGTTTCCCTGGCAGTCTCTGACAGTGCCTCATTACCCTCACAGGGAAGAATTTCTTCCTAATGTCTAATCTCAATCTTCCCTCTTCCCATTTAAAGCCATTCCCTCTCGTCCTACCACTCCGGGCTCTTGTAAGAAGTCCTTCCCCAGCTTTCCTGAAGCCCCTTTCAGAGCTGGAAGCTGCTTTACGGTTTCCTCAGAGCCTTCTCTTCTCCAGGCTGAACAACCCCAACTCACACCACAAGCACAGCACACTGATGCTTATAAACCTTCCTTTCCAGTGGCCACTTCTGAACCAGAAATTGTCATGATTTGACCTCCTCTGACACAGGGTTTCCCCATAAAACCACAAACAGGCCGACTAAATTTAAAAGATTGCACTTAGCTTGGTCATCAGGCACAGGTTTAACACCTTTGGAGAGAAATCATCCAGATTAAGGGAGACCTCATTGCAGTTACAGCTTCCTCACAAGGGGAGGAGAAGGAGCAGGCGCTGAGCTCTTCTCTCTGGCAACCAATGACCGGTCCCAAGGGAAGAGCAGGAAGATGTGCCAGGGGAGGATTAGTTTGGACATTAGGAAAAGGTTCTTCACTCAGAAGGTGGTGGAGCACTGGAACAGCTCCCAGGGAAGCACTCACGGCGCCAAGTCTGACAATATTCCGGAAACATTTGAACAACGCCCTCAGCCCCGCAGTGTGAACGTTGGGGGTGTCCTGTGCCGGGACAGGAGTTGGACTCAATGGTCCTTGTGGATCTATTCCAACTCAGGACATTCTGTGATTCTATGATTAAGTGTAATGGAATATCATTCCAGCCCTGTTGCAGTGTTTACTCTCCCCAAATGAGTATCTATTCCTGCTCTCTTATTTATAAAATATGATTTTAATCATTCATGGTTTGGTGGCATCCAGAGACCAAGATCACAACTCGTCTGTCTAAGTATTTACGCTGCAGAAGGTGCTGTAGTCCTGATGGACAATGCAGCCCAAGTACAACACGAATACCACTATCGGGTCAATAGTATCCAAGTTATCTGGCCGATACCATCATGCACATCAAAACAAACCACTTGTTGATTGGGATTAAACACATTGTCTGCTCCACGTTAGATGTTTCACGCTGTTTAGCTTTTGCTCTCAAAACGGCATAGAATCATAGAATCACAGAATTATTTGGATTGAAAAGGACCTTAAAGCCCATCCAGTTCCAATCCCTGTCATGGGCAGGGACACCTCCCACTGGATCAGGGGCTCAAAGCCCCATCCAACCTGGCCTTGAACCCCTCCAGGGATGGGGCAGCCACGACTTCTCAGGGCAACCTGTGCCAGGGCCTCCCCACCTTCTGCGTGAAGAATTTCTTCCTAATGTCTAATCTAAATTTGCCCCTCATCTTATCACTACATGCCCTTGTAAAAAAATTCCCTCCCCACGTAGATAACAAAGCAGGCAACAGCTTGAGAATGCTATTACTAGAATTCATTTCTCAATTTCATGCAGACTCACGTGGCTTAAATACTATGGATAAGGAAAGTTTTCTTCTGCCACATTCACTGTAAAGGCAGATACCCCCACCTCCTTACAAAACCCACCATACAGCTTTCATTCTAGCCTTCTCTCCTATGAAGAATTTAAAGTATATACAAAATACCACTTTCCCTCACTGCATGGTTCTTCCTAGTAGTGTAAATTTTACATAGTAAACTGTCATTGAGTATTGAACGTTCTGCCCACACAAGAAACCATATCTATTTGACCTTTTAAATCTTGGTACGATATTGCATCCGTTGCAATGACAGCCATTCCTCACCATCGCCAAGCCAGACGACGGGTTTATTTTCCCTTAATGATGTTTAGGATTGAGCTTCTGCAGCGTTCTCACATTAATTTCATTGCGGTGGAAAGAACTAAATAGGCCGATTATCATCAATTCCATAAACCCCTCTATCCATAGGATCAATGAGGTGCACACAGAGGCAGCTGCAGAACCTGAATATTCACGTGGTGAGAGCTTTGGCGTTTACAAGAGGCATTCACACATTTCTCCTGCGCTGAATCCACACCTCCTGCACTATCCCACTTTCACAGCTCGCGGACAGGCACGCTTGATCCCATCTCCTTAGGGCATTAATAAGCACTGCGAGCACGGCAGCTGCCACCCGCCCTGCTCCATCCTTCGGAGCAACGACAGCTCCGCTCTTAACTAGATGGATCCGAGCGACAAGGGACAGATGGCCAAGGCGTACTCACCATGTGCTGCTTTCTGCAGGAGATACAGGGCTTCACAAAGCTGTTCCACTAAGAAAAAAAGCCTGCCTTGGATGCTGATGGATGCCAGGGGATGCTCCTCTACGACCACAGATTACAGCTCCCTTTCCCTTTGTTCTGCTTTCACATCCAGCAGCAGTGAACCCAGACTGCCCAGTACTCCCTGCCCATCCAGACTGCCCCGCAGGGTGGTATGGAAATGATTTCTCTGCTCATTCCCCTATGCTATCACTGTAAGGAAAGGAAAGAAAAAAAATAAAACTGGCCATTTTTCATCACATTCACGCTGTGAAGTTTCCCCATGACAACACAGCTGATTTGCGCAACACTATTTCTGTCGCTAACAAAAGAAACAAGAGATCAGGAACAAAAGGAAAATTGAGTGAGGAAGGCAAAAAAAAGGCCCTAGCACTAGAAATATGATTAAAGCATTACAGAATGGAGTCAGATGTATAAAGGCTACATGACTGGTAACAACCACATTCTCTCACTTGCGTGACGATCCCTAGCAGAGGGGGAAGAAATGAGGTTTCAAAGTCCTGTTTATTATAAATCTAAGGCCTGATGTAGTTGCGAGACTTAACGAGGAGACGGCAAATTTAAGTGCTGAGCTACAGCTCTAAAATTAGTCTCGTTAAATGCATTTACTACTGGCAAATGCCATTCTGATGACACGGAAGCCCAAAGAGGACAGCAGAATGCTGTGTGTTCCTCACAGCACACATCACCCTCCAAAGCCAGATTTCTTAGTGGCCAGCAGGTATCGATGTGCTTCGTAAACCTAATTCTTAGTGGTTTTTTATGGACTCTGCTGTGTTTCCATAGCATGAATGGTATTGAAGCACCCAGCTTCAGTCCCTCAGCGACATACAGCACCAGCACTGCTCCAAATCCAGCAGAACTGCCCAGAGCTGTGACAATAAAAACAGATGTTCAAGTGCTCAGACAGAGGCAGAGCTCTGCTAAATATAAGTAGGAGATTATACTGCTGAACTTAAAGAAGCATCAGAATTGAAAGCATGCAACCGCATTCTCTGACACACACTGTATATAAAAATAAGCCTTTCCTCCTTAAATCGGTCTTTCGTTCTTCACTGTGACATTTAAACCTTTTGTGCTACAGGGGTATTTCATCCTGAATTTAGCACATTTCTTGTGCTTTTTAATCCTTCAAATGTGTTCACTGAAACAGCATCACATGAGATTCACACTGCGCTGCTCCCAGGCACCTGCAGTCTCAGCTCCCCAAGCAGTGGTCTGGCTCCACATCACTGGGCTTTCTAGGAAACTGTGTCCAAGAGAAATTGGAACACTTGCACACCAAAAAATCGTTGTCAAGTTCTTCTTTTTTATTAGTATAAAATATAAGCACCAATTCTCTTCTCGTTACTGCTGTCACCAACAGTTGTTCAGACTGGAAATGATGAGAATCAGTCTTAAATATGAACCTTTTTCCTTGGAGTCAGATATTTCTACACAGGTTTCCAGTCTCATGGACACAAACCTGCAAGGGTCATTTATCCAAAGCATTCAGAGAACACACCAGTGGGATCTGCAGCATTCTCATCATTAAACCTTTGGTTACTAAATGGTGTTGGTCCCAATGGGGTAAAGCCACACTGGAGAGAGGCACTCAGCCTACACATCCTGCTCCACGGTCTCCAAGCTGAGCCTTAATGACAAAGACATGAGCAAAAAAAGCACACAACCACAGAGATGAGAGCATGCGCAAGGTGGTTTTGAAGTCAGAGACCTCAAGAAATCATTTCCAGGGGTCTGAGCATTAGGGTTTTGGTTTCCAGCTCACTGGTAATCGACAGGATTCAAAGGGTTTAAGCTGCTCAAGAAGACTTGTGGACAAAGGCCGAGCGAGTTGATGCTGTTCTGCCTGGAGAAGAGAAGGGAGACCTTAGAGCAGCTTCCAGTACTGAAAGGAGGTCCAGGGAAGCTGAGGAGCAACTTTTTACAATGGCCTGGAGCGACAAGATGAGGGGGAATAGCTTTAAATGGGAAGGGGGAAGATTTAGATTAGACATTAGGAAGAAATTCTTGACAATAGGGGTGGTGAGGCCCTGGCCCAGGTTGCACAGAGCAGTGGTGGCTGCCCCATCCCTGGAGATCTTCAAGGCCAGGTTGGATGGAGCTTTGAGCCATTGGATCCAGTGGGAGGTGTCCTTGCCCATGGCAGGGGGTTGGAACTGGATGGGCTTTGACGTCTCTTCCAACCCAAACCATTCTGTGATTCTATGAAAGCAGACTGAACCAAGAGGTTATTACGCTTTATTAATGCAGAGGTGTTTACAGGACATTGTATTTAAAAATGGGCAGTGTCTTGATTTTTCCATTTCTAAACTTAAACCAAAATCAACAACAGCCTATATTAAAAATTGAAGTGCCCATCAGCTGCATCATTAGTAAAGCAGAGCCCAATAACGTTTTAGTTTCACAACAACTTATAAATAAACCACTTCAGCAAACTCAACAAGACAGGAACCTCAGAGAGCAACACAGTGAATTTTTAACCCAGTTCTCCAGCAAAACCCTGGTTAATCCAGGCAAAACCCTTTTATTCTTATCCCGTGCTCAGCATTAGTTTTTATATTTGCCAGCTGACACTTGGTTCGTTCACATACCCAAGTGGGACAGGTTGCAAAACAGAAGGAGAGGCCCATGAAAACAACCCCCAGGCTAAAGTCAGGCTCCCACCCACACTGTCATAGAATCACTTTCTTGGAAAAGACCTTTGAGTCCAACCGTATCTGTCCACTACTAAACCAGATCCCTGAGCACCTCATCTACCTCTCCTTTAAACATCTCCAGGGATGGTGACTCCACCACCTCCCTGGGCAGCCGTTCCAGTGCACAAGAACCCTTTCAGTGAAGAAATTTTTCCTGATGTCTAATCTGAACCTGCCCTGCTCAATTTGAGGCCAAATCTTCTGTCGATGTAGAAAATACACGGTTTGCAGCACTGGGAGCAGTGGAAGAAGTTCAATCCTTCAAAGCAAAATCCATCTAGGCTAAATTCTTCATGAACACTTGATTTCACCTGCAAGAGGTTTTATTCTCAGCGTCAGGGCTGGAAGCAATGAGAGCATCTGTGCTGTAAAAAGCTTTCCAGAAGCCTAGTGATGCATCCTTGCTTCCACTAGAGGAATAACAGCACCCATCTGATTTCAGTTCCTTCACACAAAGATAAGGCTTAGCCACACCAGACACAAATGGCTCAACTGAACACAAGGCTCTGAGTGTACTTTTCAACTTAACCTCCCTGATCCCCTTCCTGTAGCTGTATTATATGCTCACCGTGAGCCTTGCTATGGTCTGCATAATTCCCACCAGTTTAAATGGGAAAAGGTTTGGGACTTGTCGGGACCCACGAGAAGACACAGTCAACTCCAAGAATCAACCAGCAGTTATTCTCAGCCTTTCCTCTCAAATACTGCGTGAATCTACGTACTTTTTCGATGACGACTGCACCGTGGTACCAGGCAGAGGGGGAATGGGAAACTCCAAACTAAGAAAACAATTTGTCTCGATGACTGTGCAACTGACATTCAAATTCCATCTTGAAATCCAAGAGTTGCCAATATTAAAACAGTATAAAGTGTAAGGAAAAAGCTGAAGTTGCACTTCTATTAAAAATAAAAAGGATTGCGAAACAAATCTGGAATTTATCAGTCAAAAAAAGTTGAATGATTGACCATTTCCTGGTCCCTTATGCAACTAGGACAGAAATACAGGCAAAGAAAAATGATGTTTAGGCATTTCCAAAGTGCAAATAAAGGAACCACAACCTTAGCCCAGCACATCACCAACAGGTTTTTTTTGGTGGTTAAAATCTAGGAATGAATATCCTATCTTTTGATGAATAAGACATTAAATTCATGTTTAACCTTTAAAGAAACTGAAGAAATACCCAAGGGGCAGGACCAAGGCAGCTTTAATATCACAGAATCATAGAATGGTTTGGGTCGGAAGGGACCTCAAAGCCCATCAATGCCCACCCCCTGCCCCTCCCACTGGATCAGGGGCTCCAAGCTCCATCTAACCTGGCCTTGAACACCCCCAGGGATGGGGCAGCTGCCACTCCTCTGGGCAACCTGTGCCACCGCCTCACTGCCTTCATCATGAAGAATTTCTTCCTAATGTCTAATCTAAATCTTCTCCCTTCCAATTTAAAGCCATTTCCCCTTGCCCTGTCACTCCAGACCCTTGTAAAAAGTCCCTTCCCAGCTTTCATGGAGTCTCTTTCAGTACTGAATGCTGGTCTAAGGTATCCCCAGAGGCTCATCCGGGCTGAACAACCCCAACTCTCTCAGCTTGTCCTCATAGCAGAGGTGCTCCACCATCTTCATGGCCTCCTCTGGACCCATTCCACCAGTTCCATTTCCTTCCTATGCTGAGGATTCCAGATCTGAACACAGGACTCCAAGTGAGGTCTCACAAGAAAGGAATAGAGGATCAGAACCCCCCTCTCTGGCCAGGCTGGCCATGCTGCTTTGGATGCAGCCCAGGACATGGTTGGTGAGTGTACATTGGTGGGAAGCTGTAAAACCCTCTTCCCCCCTTCCTTGCAGCATAGTGCAGGGGTGGTGATTAACTTTTCATTAGCAGGAAAAGCGCTAGCACACAGCCTACTCACAATCCTGCCTGGAAGACTGGGATTATCCTCATATAAGGAAAAGTCCTGCAATCGGACGCAATCCTGCAGCGCTTCTAAACCCTGCGCAGGGAGATGGAGGGTAAATTCCTCTCACCGAGACATCAGTGAACTAGCCCAAGACTAACATGCACGTTCCATTTCTGCATCTCTTCCATCCTACTCGTTTTCGCAGGCATCCAACTGCAACCACCTCTTCCTTCACATCACTACAGCTCTAGCAGCTAGAGATGAGAGGTTACAGATCCCACTAACGACCGCCTAAGGCATTAATTCCCTTCCACAGTATCATTTTAAGTTTATTACAAGTGCTCAGGTGACTAATTTGCGCATTCAGACAGTGGCAGATTAAGTTAAGCATCCTCTCTGTAAACACCACACTCTACGGAGATGCAAATGCAACACAAAGAGCAAAAAAGCATCGCAAAGTTACCTCATTTGCCACATGCTTTTGGCTGAAAAATTCCAGCTGTTGGAAGTACAAGCTGTCAGACAAACAATCCTACTTAGGGACAGTCGTCCAAGCCAGCGCTACCTTGCTCACTTCCAGAAATCTGCCTAAAATCTGGAGTTTAGATTAACGGAATGGTTACTAATTTATGGGGTCCCCACCAAGTGCCTGAAGCTGAATAGTTTTTTTAATTCCTAATGCGGTAGTAATAGGAAAGTTATTTTTCCACGTGCTTGGATATTTATACGGCCTTATTTTTGGTGTGGTAAGCTGTTTGAGGATTTATACTGAACCTACAGCAGAGGAAAAGGAAAATATGTTACTCCGTGCATTCCCAGTAAGCCAACTACAGCTCTAGATGCCATACTTCATATATTTAGACTCAGGCAGAAACATCTTTACCTGAAAAAGCAGCAGCTAAAATAATAGGTTCATTTGGGTCTTATTAATGAAGGCTAACTCAAAGTTATTTACTTATTTCTGTTTTGATTAAGAAAAGGGCCTTGGCTTTGAGTGGAATTAACCTCAAAATGAACACACATTGTGAGTTTTCAGCACAGGAAGGACACGGATCTGTTAGAGCAGGTCCAGAGGAGGACATGAAGATGATCTGAGGGATGGAGCTCCTCCCATGTGAGGGCAGGCTGAGAGAGCTGGGGTTGTTCAGCCTGGAGAAGAGAAGGCTGCGGGGCAACCTTAGAGCAGTTTCCAGTCCTGAAAGGGGCTCCAGGAAAGCAGGAGAGGGGCTCTTGATCAGGGAGTGCAGGGATAGGATGAGGGGGAATGGTTTTAAGTTGAAAGAGAATAGATTTAGATGAGAAGAAACATTATCCTGTGAGGGTGGTGATGCTCTGGCACAGGATGCTCGGGGAAGTTGTGGCTGCCCCATCCCTGAAAGTGTTCAGAGCCAGGCTGGATGGGGCTTTGAGCAACCTCATCCAGTGGGAGGTGTCCCTGCCCATGGCAAGGGGTTGGAATTGGATGGGCTTTAAGATCTCTTCCAACCCAAACCGTTCTATGATCCTGTGATGATTCTATGATTTCTTTGTCACATTGGTCTTGTTCTGTCCTTAAGCTTTCACCATTGAGTTGGACATCAATGCACTCTGAATAAAACCAGAGACTGCAGAGAAAAAACTACTTTCACCAGCAGGGAAATCCCAAATGATAAGCTGCCATCATCATGAGTTTTGGAGGGGAGGAAAAAAACAAGGATTTAACTAAGTTTTAGAAATGATGAGCTGACTTTTACTCTTCAGGAGCAACTGCTGCCTCATCTTCCTCCTCCCACTCCCCAAACTCTTTACTCCTCAGGCAAAATTTCAACATTTTGGAAGCTGCTCAGTACTAAGCAAGGCAGCACCCACTTCATTTTGATACTCAGCCGTCATCTGCAACCCAGCAGCCTGGCCAACTCACAGCACCTACACTGCACTGCAGACAGCAGCAGCCCAGCAATCTGCTTTCTATTAGGGGCTACTCTATGTACAGATGGAGTTCATTAAAATAAGCACTGTGACAAAAAGCAAACCATTCACACGATAGCAGAGGGCTGCAGCTGTCGACCGACTCAGCCATCTCCACATAACTCTCATAACTACAGCGTGTAACACAACCCTGCCTTACTGGTTCGCCTCCCTGCAAGGGAATGACTGTGGGAAGATCCTCTCACCCTTCCCATCCAAGAGCAGAAAGGGTAAAGGGACCAGATCAGGTTCAAGATTACGTAAGTCACTCATCCTGCAAGCCCTCACCAATCCAAGCAGAGATTGGAGATACTAGCGTTGACCAGTCCTGGCATGAAAATTCTTTAACGAGGGACTTTGTGCTTGCCTGTACCTATTGAAGACTTTGTCGCACGTTCACAGTGGAAGAACGAAGGGGGCAAAGTTCTGTGATAGTTCTGTTTAATTTTAGAAACCGATTTCCACACCCCACTCCGTGAACCACATGAAGCCTGACCAAAGGTACGGGATCTTAAGCCCTTCCTTTTGTCAAGCACACACAAAGTCTTCATTTTCATGAAAGGTAAAGCCATTCTCAACTCACTGCAGTGTCGAGAAGCCAGACCTTTGTCACAAAAAGCAGCTTTAAGGGCAGGGACACACTAAGACACTATAAAGCTAGAGTTTTAGAGTGATTAGGAGAGTTTACACTGAATATTATTTTCTATTCTCCAGAAATTCAACACTATAAGTACACTTAGCATATCTACTATTATGAAATTATTCAATACAATGATTAATTTTGCTGCACAAGCTACATAAACTATATTATTTCCTCAAACTAGAGGACACAGAGGGTGGTGCTGGGCAGTGCACTTTGTTCTGAGGAAGGAGGATGTTCCATCCTCATTATACCAGTCCTGCTGCTGGTGATGCTGAAAGGAGTTGCACCTTCTGCCAGCAAGGAAAATCACTGTACTTTTGGCCAGAAGTGAGATTTAGGAGAGCTAAGCGGAGAGCAGATAAATAATGCCTTTGTCTGGCAGACCTGTTAACCTCAGACTTACCGGCTAAAGTGGAAAAGTGTTGGTGAACGAAGTCTATGTTCCAGAAATCTGCCACTTGCTCTGTGAAGCCTTGGTTTTAAGCCACAGTTCTGCTACAGCCCATTAGTCCTCACCAACACTGCAACTTCATCTTTACTTCTCCAACATGCAAGTTCCTTTAATTATATATGGAGAAATATTTATAAGAGTTCTAACACTGATTAGAAGAGTCAGAAAGGTCTGTAGCAGTAATTACAGGTACCAATCATAGCTCTATTTTTTCGATCTTTATTTTTCCCCCTTTAAATAATCAATTTGATCATCTATCATACTGGATTGCTCAGGATAATGGAGCTACTTCACTTAAGACAATCAGCAACTGAAATGAGTAAACACAAAGACGCTGATAGACAAGCTTTAGTATCCAAATAAAAGTCTGTATTTCCCCTCCTGTTCCAGCAAATCCCAAAAGCCACCCAGATATAAGAAATGGACTTTTGAGAAAGCATCAGACTGCTCTTAAGCTTTTAGAGAAACTTATCTTATCTCCACATGCATTTGGACCTCAGCTGACAATTTGTAGCAATGAGGGAGTCTAGTTTTTAGCTACAGAGCTATCCTCAAGTGATGTCTGTCTCATTACAGGCATCAGAGGTCTACGGGGGGACTGTCATAAGGGTAGGTGCTGTCACCTCTGAAGAGGAGCAGAAATAGGGGACTTGCAAAGGAGCGAGGCCACCAGGGGACCTCAAACTAGCAGTACAGTATCTGGCTCAACTGTAGTTCGTAGAATCATAGAATGGTTTGGGTTGGAAGGGATCTTTAAGCTTATCCAGTTCCAATCCCCCTGCCACGGGCAAGGACACCTCCCACTGGATCAGGTTGCTCCAAGCCACATCCAACCTGGCCTTGGACACCTCCAGGGATGGGGCAGCCACGACTTCCCTGGGAAACCTGGACCAGAGCCTCACCAACCTCACCATGAAGAATTTCTTCCCAATGTCTAATCCACATAATGCATGGATTTACTGTCCTGCAGCCTTCACTTTCACAGACCCAAACTTGCAACACTACTACCTGGTTTCACCCTATGATAATGTTAGTATCACATCCACAAAGCAGGGAGGTGTCTTCAGACACTCCTGCAGAAGCCCTTAAAAGCATCTGAACAGCAACAAGCGTGACAAGTTCTTCCTCTTTTAGGTGTGTGAGTTTTTTGAGCTCTCAGCTGTCATTTTCAATGTCTTTGACACAGCTCTCAGCTCAGATGGCAAGAGGTTGCAACATAACCTTGCATAAGAAATTAGCTAAGCATTCAGTCTTACTACATGGAGGGAAAAAAACCACCCAACTGCAAACGTAATGCAAAGCTCTGATGTAGTTTTTCACTGTTATTCAGTCTTTTTACCAGAAGGAAAAGGGGTTTCAGGGAGGCCTTATGGCTTCAGAGAGACCTTATGGCAGCCTTCCAGTTCCTGAAGGAGGCCTACAGGAAAGCTGGGGAGAGGCTCTTTATCAAGGAGTGCAGGGATAGGATGAGGGGAAAGGTTTTAAGGTGAAAGAGGGGACATATTGATGAGAACTTCGGAAGAAATATTTTCCTGTGAGGGTGGTGAGGCCCTGGCACAGGTTGCTCAGATAAGTTGTGGCTGCCCCATCCCTGGAGGGGTTCAAGGCCAGGTTGAGTGGGGCTTTGAGCAACCTGATCCAGTGGGAGGTGTCCCTGCACGTGGCTGGGGGTGGAACTGGATGGGCTTTAAGGACCCTTCCAACCCAAACCATTCAATGATTCTATGATTCCATGCAGTACACATACACAAGCTTACAAAGCCCATGCAGAGACATGTGTCATCTGTTGCCAGTAACTGAACTACGACCTTGCTCTTGTTGGTTGCACACACTCCCCACATCCAGGTTTGTTGCCAAGAGTGGGAAGAACAGGTGAAACCAATAGTTCTGTTCCTGAGCCTTAACAGGATGCTTTTCTAGCTCTTCTTTTCCAAAAGCTCTTTGAGACTCCTGCTAAACAGCCATGGTCTAAAGCCAGTAAAACTAGGATCAGGAGAAGAGTCAGGATGCCAAAAACCTTGGATGTGAGGAAATGACTCTGGTCCAAAGGCAGTGATAAAAGGTACACTACATGCAACAGCTGCCAGAACTATTAAAAGTCTCTTGGCTTGTCCTGTCCACTCTTTCACCTCATTCATTAACTCGTAAGTCCTACCGATTCTCTTCTCCAAGATAAATATTTAAAATTCTATAGTATGAACTTGCCAGAGTTTGGGGATGGGGGAGGGATGAGATAGACATGATGACTTCTCAGTCTTGTACTGGAAAAACGATGTATTAGAAATGCAGAAAAACTGTTGAGCACAAAAGCTCATTTTCTTTAGATTTCATTAATAAATAAATATTGCTTCTATATACATACTTGTCTTCTAAAAGTATCGTGACCCAACAACCATCACACAGAGCTCATACTCACAACAAGTAGGACCAAGTGCAATTTTTACTGAGCTCAGGCTATGGTTTATAAAGCACAATTCCATCCAATGTAATCACTTTGGAACAGATTTCAGACGCTAAGGATCAACACCCTCCCTGGAGGTGTTCAAGGCCAGGCTGGATGGGGCTTTGAGCTACCTGATCCAGTGAGAGGCATCCCTGTCCATGGCAGGGGGTGGAACTGGATGATCTTTAAGGTCCTTCCAGCCCAAACCGTTCTATGATTCTGTAACAGTGGATTAAAGCCATCCTGACAAAGTTAAGGATTGGCTGCATCAAGGGTAACTTTCCAACCAGTTTATCTCAATCATAATCCCTTAATTTTGGCTACCTATCTTGCCACATCCAGGCTGGAAAACGAAGTCTTCTACAACAAAAAAAATAAAAGGCCTCAATACGCTCTCACTGATGTCCAAGATGCTGACCCCAAAAAAAGCTGCCACAGATCTCTAATCCGTCTCAGAAGGGAATTGCAAATTAGCCAGCAACACACACAGGGAGAAAAGCTCTGTCACCTGTCTGTGACCCCAACCTGGAGAGTGAGCCTGCTCATGTTTTGACCTACTTCATCCAAAATAACTGGTCAGCACATTTTGAGCTGAGGCAAAACACAAACCCCAAAGGGAAGAAAGGATAAGAAAGAAAAAAAAAGAAAAGAGACTATATTTCACTTCCAGAGAAGTAATTATTTTTCTCCTGTAAGGAGTTATCTTTGTCATTTGATTGCATGTGTGAGTCAGCAGCAGGGAGGGGAAGAAGACAGAACCGTTAGGGCAGGAAGCTCATTCCTGTGACACCCTGCTTAGCAAAAAACCACAGGCATCGCCCCAGCTGAGCTACATGCCCTGCCAGAGCTGGTTTTGCTTCACCCCTCAAACAAAAGGAAACAGCATCGTGGGGGAAGTGATTGCTTAGAATTGCAGAACGACCTGAGTTGGAAGGGACCCACAAGGATCATCGAGTCCAGCTCCTGTCCCTGCAAAGGACAACCCCAGCATTCACACCATGGGGCTGAGGGCATTGGCCAAATGCTTCTGGAATATTGTCAGGATTGGTGCCGTGACTGCTTCCCTGGGAGCTGTTCCAGTGCTCCACCACCCTCTGGGGGAAGAACCTTCTCTTAATGTCCAATCTAACCCACCCCGGGCACAGCTTCCTGCCATCGGTCACTCAGCACCTGCTCCTCCTCCTCTCCTTGTGAGGATGCAGTAAACTATGATGAGGTCTCCCCTTAGCCTCCTCTTTAGGCTGAACAGACAAAGCGACTTCAGCCGCTCCTCATACAACTTTGTGGCCACCTCTGGATGCTCTCCAGTAGCTTTATACCCTTTGTATACTGTGGCACCCAAAACTGCCCCCAGTACTCAAGGCGAGGCTGCACCAGCGTGGAGTAGAGCAGGACAATCCCCTGACCAGCTGGCGATGCTGTGCTGGATGCACCTCAGGACATGGTTGCCCTCTTGGCTGCCAGGTCTCACTGTTGGCTCACAGAATCATAGAATCGCCAGGTTGGAAGAGACCCACCGGATCATCGAGTCCAACCATTCCCACCAATCTCTAAACCATATCCCTCAATACCTCATCCACCTGTCCCTTAAACACCTCCAGGGAAGGTGAATCAACCACCTCCCTGGGCAGACCATTCTATTGCCTAATAACCCTTTCAGTGAAGAATTTTTTCCTTATGTCAAGCCTGAACCTCCCCTGGAGGAGCTTGAGGCCATTCCCTCTCGTCCTGTCCCCTGTCACTTGGGAGAAGAGGCCAGCACCCTCCTCTCTACAACCTCCTTTCAGGTAGCTGTAGAGAGCAATGAGGTCTCCCCTCAGCCTCCTCTTCTCCAGGCTAAACAACCCCAGCTCTCTCAGCCGTTCCTCATAAGGCCTGTTCTCCAGCCCCTTCACCAGCTTCGTTGCTCTTCTCTGGACTCGCTCCAGAGCCTCAACATCCTTCTTGTGGTGAGGGGCCCAGAACTGAACACAGGATTCGAGGAGCGGTCTCACCAGGGCCGAGTCCAGAGGGAGAATAACCTCCCTGGACCTGCTGGTCACGCCGTTTCTGATACAGGCCAAGATGCCGTTGGCCTTCTTGGCCACCTGGGCCACTGCTGTGTGCTCATGTTCAACTGCTGCCAACCAGAACCCCCAGATCCCTCCTTTCTGCAGGGCTGCTCTCCAGCCTCTCACTCCCCAGTCTGTACGGATCCAGTCCCAGAAGCTTGGGAGCTCAGAAACGGAGGATACAGGTGCACCATAACTGGGTTCTGCTCACGTCTGCACAGGTCAGGCAAGACTTAAGCATCATTTTCCCCCTATCTCTTACAGAAGGGCAACTGCTTTCCCAGCGCACTGGATGGACCTGCAGTATCATGCTACCTCCCTTAATGATGCCCAGACAAGGCATAAATTCCAAGGAGCTGTCAAAATCAACACCAGTACTTTGCTCTCAAAGATATTTTAAGGTATCAGATGCATCCCTCCTTTCTCTCCCCTGCTTTTGCATGATCACCAACTTATTTGTCCCTTTTTCCCCTTCGGAATAAGCTCTGCAGTTGCAAAGCGTGGCATCTGACTGTACCCGAAGTATAGATTTTCCTGTGGTACTCTGCCAGGATCACTTTTTTCTTGGTTTGAGCCAATGTCCAAGTGAGGAAAGTTCTCTCTCCATTTCCATGCCACCCATAACCTTTTCAAGTGGAATTTCCAACAATGCTATGGAAAAAAAAGCTAACGCACAACAGAGTAAAACAAGCTCTTGGTAGTTTTCTGCACTCCACTAAAGCATAACCAAAAAAAGACTGAAACTTTTTTATGTGATGAGCTTAGAATATTCCATAATGAGAGGATGAGCTGCATGCAAATGAGAAAGCAGTCATACAGAACACTGATTATCTTCTAAAAGCAGGAACATTAAATGGCATTCAAGCAAAACAAACGCCGAGTACTTTGACATCTGACTACTGAAGCATTTGAAGGCACTACCAGGACTTTCTCTCATGCCCCTGAGCTAGTCCAGTTCTAAAATAAGCACTGTGCGAGAAACTGGGAAGGCTTCTAGGAAGCTGTAGGATATTTTCTTTGCCTTGGGGTTTGATTTTTACGTCGCATAATCTCACAGCATAAGCAGCCAAACAGGATGAGGAGATAAACCACCAGAGCACAACTTGATTGTTGTGCTCAGACTCAGCCTTCAGTTCAGAGAGCTTTCATTTGAGAGGGACTTCTATACTGAAAGCTTGATTTGACTTTATAAATGGGAAAAAGAAGAGTCTCCAGCTCCCTTAAAACTTAAGAAGCAAGGACACTTTGAAGTCTTGATTGAGCTGCAGTGTCACACGCGGCAGTGGCACAGCCTGAATGAACAGCCTTTCAGAACCAAGGAATCCCAGCATCTCACTAATCAAACAACACTCAGGAGGAATACTCATGCATAAATAATTATTTCTGCCCTTCAGAGATAAAGTTTGAATTCAGCAGAATTAAGACCAGCAGTTGATGAGTAAGAGTGCAAAAGCTGGCCAAGAGCCATCACTTCAAGGAATTAAAGTATTTATTGCAGACTCCCACCCAGCCTAAGTATTTTCATGCACTATAAAAACAGGCCTAGTTTAAGAACTATTGTGCAAGAAAAGTTGCTTCAATTTAATAATTAAGAGTACAGAAGACTGTCAACAAGAGCCATTATGTTCTATAAAAGCAAATCTAACTTTTTTACTTCCTGAGGTGTCACCCGTACAATCAGGTTGCACTTCTGGAAGAACTCACTGCAACGCTAGAGAATTGGAAATTAAATGCATTTATGCAAGTGCCCTGCTTTGGCAGCATCAGGATGAATATCCCATCTCACCGCACCCAGTCTGCCAGCAGTTCCCAAAGCAAAACCAAACTGAACACAGTCTGACAATAATTAAACAAATAAACCATATAACTACTCTATTAGACATTTCTAAAGCAAGTACATAACATTTTAGAATCATAGAATGGTTTGGGTTGGAAGGGACCTTAAAGCCCATCCAGTTCCAACCCCTACCATAGGCAGGGACGCATCCCACTGGATCAGGGGCTCAAAGCCCCATCCAACCTGGCCTTGAACTCCTCCAAGGATGGGACAGCCACGACTTCTTTGGGCAACCTGGGCCAGGACCTCCCCACCCTCATCATTAAGAATTTCTTCCTAATGTCTAACCTAAATTTAATTTAATGGCCTCAAGCTCCGCCAGGGGAGATTTAGGCTGGACATTAGGAAAAAATTCTTCACTGAAAGGGTCATTGGGCACTGGAACAGGCTGCCCAGGGAGGGGCTTGAGTCACCTTCCCCGGAGGTGCTTAAGGCACGGGTGGACGAGGTGCTGAGGGACATGGTTTAGTGTTTGATAGGAATGGTTGGACTCGATGATCCAGTGGGTCTCTTCCAACCTGGTTATTCTATGATTCTATAATTTTGAAAGAAGCAATTCAATCTGTGATTTTAAATATCTGGATTCCCCTTTTGTGCCATACCACACCTTCCCTATTCTCCTCAGTATCCATCAAAAAGCAAATCCAGCTGCAGTAACCACTTACTGCATCGCAAATGGAATTCTGTCAAGCTTAGCACATTAAAGAGAAGAGTAGAAGTGTGCTGTTGCTATATATAACCTGGCTACCTGGTGCACAGAATGGCTGAATAATATGGCCTGCGTGACACCGAATGCAAGTTCTCCTGGGTAGGGGAAAGACAGAGGTCTTCCTTTGGACATCCTCGAGAACATTATGCTGTCTTTGGTCATTTGAAAGTAACAGGAGTGCATACAAAACAGAAATACAAATAGGATCCAGTATTTGGAAAGATTCATCACACAGATCGCTTATACTTCTTTATTTAATTACTTCAAGCCAACAAAAGACTTGCTTAAACCAAAGCAGCAGAAATAAAGATTTTAGGATGTAAGTAGACAAAATATTCAGGAGTTAAGTTATACAACGCACAGGGTTTTTCTCAACATAAGAAGGATATGGAACTGTTGGAACGGGTCCAGAGGAGGCTACAAGAATGACCTGAAGGCTACAGCACCTCTCATAGAAGTTGGGTTTGTTCAGCCCGGAGAAGGCTCCGAGGAGACCTTATAGTGCCTGAAGGGGCTACAAGGAAGCTGGGGAGGGACTGTTTACAAAGGCTTGTGGTGATAGGACTAGGGGCAATGGGTATAAACTGGAGAGGGGCAGATTTAGACTAGACATAAGGAGGAATTTCTTCATTGTGAGGGTGCTGAGGCCCTGGCCCAGGCTGCCCAGGGAAATCGTGGCTCCCCCATCCCTGGAGGTGTTCAAGGCCAGGTTGGATGGGGCCTTGGGCAGCCTGATCTAGTCCGCGGTGTCCCTGCCCATGGCCAGGGGTAGGTTGGATGATCTTTAATGTCCTTTCCAACCCAAACTATTCTATGATCTGTCTGCTACCTTGGGCTGCAGCATCAGATCTCATCAGCATCAAAGCTTTCCCTTAAAAGGCCTTTGCTTCCTTCCCCTCACCTTCTCTTTTTCAGAACAACCTACCTAAAAACACGTTCAGGAAACCTTCATGTATGTATTAAGACAAGATTGTGGGATTTATCCTACACAGAAATAAACAAAGACCATTGTGGTTATGCAGTCTGTGAGAGGCTGCAGGCCTTCCCAAGATGACACTCGGATTTGCAAGGCTGCTAGACAGCATCTCTCTGCCACTGCCCACAGTGTACATTCCTGGAACATCCTCAAGTTAATGTCAAAAACCCAACTGAAATGTATTTTTGTCCTGACTACACTTTGGCATGTGTCTCTCCAGCATCTGGTAGCACTGCCCACTCAGCACAGCACGGTTTCTCCACATCTCAGGTGTTGCACAGCCTGTTCTCTCACAGACAACACTTGGCAGCGTTCATGTCAGCCTTACTTTCCCAGACTGCACAAACTCAGTTATACAGATACTGCACTATTTAAACTGTTGAGAAGGCAAAATAATAGTTATATTACCTCTACTAAGCACTCATGGCAACAATTTTGATCCTCAGTCCTACAGCTCGTCACCAGCAACAGGAAAATGAACGTGTTGCGATGCCTAACGTAAGCTGTCACGGTAAGATGGGTGTGCAGAGCCTATCTCCAAAAAATATTAAATATATTTGTTAAAACAAGGGATAATACTACAGAAGCTACTCGAAACCACGGACACTCAATGTTGCTTGACCATCCTTTCAAAAAATAAGTCCGAGATAAGTTTTCAGTAGTGAAGAAGTTTTCATATGCGCTCAGTAGCACTTTCCTTTACCCAGCCATGCATTTGAAAACAGACATTATCCTCCTCCATCATTTAAGAACCTTTTGTCCTGGAAAGGGCTGACCTCAACTTCAGGATTTTAAAAAAAAAAAAAAAGTACTTAGCTGCAAGCAGTAGTTTATAAGGGGGAGTTAAAAACATAAACATTCAAGCTATCAACTCTGAAGAGAGGGTTCAGTCTATGCTTGCACAGCACTTTCAATAAGTCAGAAACATCTACAATGACATAAATCTAATACACAAAATTATTTCCTCAAACCTTGTAGGTACACTTTGATTTTCTGCCACAAACAGAGAGATCAGATAATTTCAAATCATGTTAATAATAATAATATTAATAATGATGATGATTCCCTTCTAGTCTGCTCTTGTGAGACCCCTCCTGGAGTCCTGCATTGAGTTCTGGGATCCCCAATGTAGGAAGGTTATGGGACTGTTGGAACAGGTTCAGAGAACGCTGCAGAGATGATCCATGGGCTGAAGCACCTCTGCTGTGAGGACAAGCTGAGAGAGTTGGGGTTGTTCAGCCTAGAGAAGAGAAGGCTCCAGGGAGACCTTAGGGCAGCTTCCAGTACTGAAAGGGGCTCCAGGAAAGCTGGGGAGGGCAGTTTTACAAGGGTCTGGAGTGACAGGACGTGGGGGAATGGCTTTAAATTGGAGGGGGAAGATTTAGATTAGACATTAGGAAGAAATTCTTCACACTGAGGGAGATGAGGCACTGGCACTGGTTGCCCAGAGAAGTCGTGGAGGTCTTCAAGGCCAGGTTGGATGGGGCCTTGAGTAGCCTGGTCCAGTGGGAGGGGGGGCAGGGGGGGTTGGAACTGGATGAGCTTTGAAGTTCCTTTGAACCCAAACCATTCTGTGATTTAATGATGATAATATCCATAAAGCTATATTCTTACCTTGCTTCAAGAAATGAAAGACAACAGATTCTTACACGTAATGCAAAGATGCAAAACTGCAGATTACCTTTAGTGCACCTTTCTGTGGGTGGAATGTTCTCATTCACAAGCAGATTTAATCAAATTAGACTCATTAGACTGATTAAAATTAACTAAGCAATTTGGTAATAGACTATTTTATTGTGTTTACAATGTGATGTTTTATTGGACTACACAATAAGGCTTATAAGTTGCACAATGCTGTTTTTCATTACTTCAACTCCACTGACTTTATATGAGACTTAAAAAAGGACCTGGAGTCACCGTAATTACTGGAGAAGGGTAGAAGTCTCGTATATAAATTGTGTGAAGGACACTACAAGAGACCTCACCAGGGGAGACTAGTGTTGGTCTATATACAAGACATACGCGTGAATTTACCATATTCCAGAGAACTGTTGTAAAATTATCATTTGTTTTCACGCCCCCTACTACTTTACACTTCAGTCAAGCTCTGGACCACTTGTAACCTGCGTGCAAAAAGTGTTCGGGGACAGCAAGGTGGGAAAGGGTTGTATGTGATTCTTCCAATCGTCTCACCTTCGTGCAAAGAGGCTGCACTTCTGATTAACCTGAATCTTTCAATGACCTGTCACTCTCCCTCGGGCTACCTATGTTCTGATGGAAGAGCCAGGACACAGCAAATATAACCTGAAACCCTTCACTTGTAACATCAACCAAAGCAATGCCAAAACCTGCCTGAGCAAATCCAATTTAAGGAAAAGCATCGATATCCACAGAAACCACCTAAACAAAAGCCTGGTGAGCTTGCCTTTTCTTGTTAATTCAGCTGTAGGCTGCAGAGCACGGATAACAGCTTCTGCCGCATCGTGCTTTACCAGATCTTCTGTCCTTCAAGCACAAACATCAAACTTCAAACATTTAGTAACAGCATTCTAACCATGTCTTTGTAGGCGAGGAGCCAAGTTCTACACTCATTTTACAGAAAAATCACACAGAGGAAAGCTTACAGAGAAAATGGGTTTGAAAATTCACGCTTCTCATGGAATTTTAAGAGACCTGTTAAAAATAACTTCAAAAGATCCCAAAAATCACACTATCCTCCATATCTCCCGATTATATCTATATAAAACATGCTTTATTTACAAGATACACTTACCTGGCTGGCGGACGGGAATCACCCTCTCATGCCTGCTATCATTCCACAACCCATTCCCTCATGGGAAGAGGAATTCCCAGAGAGAGCCAGGACACATCAAGACAACTTGCCCCGACGGAGACAACACTGAGCAACCCATCAGCTCAGATTAAAGCTAAAAAAACAGCGTTGTTTAAGAAATGATTGGACAGCTTTTGTGTGGGGGTGAGACAGGATTAATGTATCCAAACTGGGTCTGAGCTCTAATGGATTACCTGGAGAACATGTTGTTCTAGCCCTTCCTAACAAGTGAGTTCAGTGTGGAATGCACTGCTTGTCTGCACAAGCCTCACTCAGCTGTGAAGTAAAAATGACCTTCGCAGCTATTTAGTGCAGTTCTTGACACCAAGGAACACCAGCAGGGCAAGGAAGACGATTCTCCTCCTCTACTCTGCTCTGGTGAGGTCCCACCTGGAGTCCCGTGGCCAGTTGTGGAATCCCCAACATGGTATGGATATGGAACTGGTGGAATGGGTCCAGAGGAGACCATGAAGGCAATCAGAGGGCTGGAGCACCTCTGCCCTGAGGACAGGCTGAAAGAGTGGGGGTTGTTCAGCCTGGGGAAGAGAAGGCTTTGGGGAGATTTTAGAGCAGCTTCCAGTACTGAAAGAGGCTCCAGGAAAGCTGGGCAGGGACTTTTTACAAGTGCCTGGAGTGACAGGATGAGGGGGAGTGGCTTTAAAGGGGAAGGGAGAAGACTTAGACTAGACATTAGGAAGAAATTCTTCCCTATGAGGGTGTTGAGGCCCTGGCCCAAGTTGCCCAAGAGCAGTGGTGGCTGCTTCATCCCTGGAGGTGTTCAAGGCCAGGTTAGATGGAGCTTTGAGCAGCCTGGTCCAGTGGGAGGTGTCCCTGCCCAACAGGCTGGAACTGGATGATCTTTACGGTGCCTTTCAACCCAAACCATTGCATGATTCTGTATCAACAGCGTAGGATACACAGCAGCAGCTCCCCGTTATCAGGGCTGTTCTTTGCTTGCTCACTTTTCTCCTAAGAAGAGTAGTCACCACCCAGCAGACACAATTACCACTTTTATCCTCAGTCTCTCATCCTATTTAACACTCTGATTGTGTCAATTGGACAGTTTAATGTCAGAACGAGCTGTGATTGAAAAATGACAGGTAACAAGTGGTGAGAGAATGGGAGAAACCAGAGCAACCGCTCAGCCCTTTGAGAATCACATTCCATCAGAAGGAATTGGAACAAACACTCAAGTCCCTTAAGGTTTACTGCCAGCTCCTGAGGTGCTACTAGCAGTCCTAGAAATGAGGTTTCATACCTGATCACTGCATTCACAGAGCATTATAGAATGGTTTGGGTTGGAAGGGACCATGAAGGTCATCCCTGGAGTGAGCAGGGACATCTTCAACCAGATCAGGTTGCTCAGAGCCCCAGACCTTGTACCTGAGGCATTAGAGTATTTTTTTTTTTGCACACTACATTCATTTTAGCCTGAAGAAGAGGAGGCTGAGGGGAGACCTCATTGCTCTCTACAACTACCTGAAAGGACGTTGTAGAGAGGAGGGTGCTGGCCTCTTCTCCCAAGTGACAGGGGACGGGACAAGAGGGAATGGCCTCAAGCTCCGCCAGGGGAGGTTTAGGCTAGATGTTAGCAAAAAAATCTTTACAGAAAGGGTCATTGGGCACTGGAACAGGCTGCCCAGGGAGGGGGTTGAGTCACCTTCCCTGGAGGTGTTTAAGGCATGGGTGGATGAGGTGCTGAGGGACATGGTTTAGTGTTTGATGGGAACGGTTGGACTCGATGATCCGGTGGGTCTCTTCCAACCTGGTTATTCTGTGTGAATTCTGTGTGAATTTTACAGTGGGATATCAAAGAGCAGACCTGTTATGCCAGCAGCACAGCTTGCAGACCTCAGACCAGCAACTCTAGGTAGCACAGAGCTCAACAAGCAGCTCAGTTCTGTGTTAACAGCTTGAACCCTCCCAAAAAAACCCATCAGGATAAACTGCGGCAAGAGCATCTCTCGCTACAAACCTATCCATCTTTGTTTTCTAATGCTAAATGTGTAGATTGCTTGGTTAGACAACAAGTGCTGGGTTACCAGATGCATTTCTGCTCGCCTGAAGATTGTTGTTGAGCCTGACAGGATCTATTTATTCCATCGGTGATACAAAAGCATTTCACTAGCACACTACAGAGAACCTTTCTTCACTTGCTCTCATTCACCAAATCAAGATTTTCTTTTTTCCCCCAGGGTAATTAGACAAGCATGTACAAATATTACTAAAAACACTACATAACCTTCTATAAATAAATCCACATATACCAACATTATCCCTTGTATCCACACACAAGCAGACTATTTCCCAGGGCCCCTGGAATCCTCCGCAGTTCATGTAAAGGTTAGGTCACACCCCTGTTTCGATGCATTCATTTCACACCAGGGCAGATTTAAATTTCGTATTTAATAGACAATGGAACAGCATGACCTTGAGGTGTCACAAAAAAATGTCCCAAAAGCCCACTTCAATTTTCAGCAGACGTTGATTCAGCATATTCATCAATGCAAACCCTCTCAGAGCTCAGCAACACACTCAGTAAAGGAAGAAAATCACAACCACTGCGCACATGCACACATTTCATGTGGGAGAAGGGATATTTTAAATAAAACAGCTTATGGGAAACATGCAGCTGCACAGCAAAGCAATGGGGCTGCACACCATTAAAATTTAAACTGATCTATTTTCTAAAAACACAAAGTTATATCTATTATTTCCCTAGCAACTCAATTGAAAGAGCTTGAAGTTTGCAATCAGAGGGAAATGAGAAGCAATTACACGCATAAAAACCAATCGGCTGTTATCTTTTACTGTCCGCAGTCAGCAAAAGCAAATACGATGCCACATTTCCACATGAAAACCGGAATACATTGGCACCAGCATAAACAGCCATGTCTGAAATACCTCAATCAAAAGCCATGTGTGTTTTAAAAGGGAAAAAATGTGAAGCTACAAGAGTCCGATAGGAGCCCAGAGATTTTTCCACATGTGAAGCACACCAAGAGCTTTTCCTGGCTCTCCTGTCATCCTAGTATGTCAGCTGATAAACGCTCCATAATTAGAAGACCCAAGAGGGGATGCCTGAAATCCATCTGACCCGAGGGAGCGAGTTGAAAAACCTGACCCAGCTTTTAGCGTGCCAGATGCTCCTGGATTCCGTGGCTGTCGACTGGAAGAGGCTGGCAAACGCAGACAGAAGAGACAGGCTCAACTAAATTCGGTATTTGAACGTGGGATTAGAGAAAGGATATTTTGGGACATAGGAAGTACTCAAAAGAGGAAGGCAAAGAAAAAGAGATATTAAATTTAAACCAGATGCTGGTGAAGGGAAAGGTGACAAGATATGCAAGAGCAGAGACCAAAAGGGAAGAAACATTGTTCTTTTAAATTCTCTGTGCAGAGCTTTGCACCGAAGGCATTGGTGGGATTGGGAGAACAGCCTGCCCAGTAAGACTGCTCAGACAGAGGCACCAGCACCTCATTGCAGGTAATATTAAAACTCAAGCCCCTGACCGACCAGCTAAACCAGTAAACGCACAAATAACCTGCTTTTGTGGAACTCATTTCCAGTAAGCTCTTCCATTCCAGGAAGTATAAATCAATGTGACGCTAATTACATCTAAAAACTGCATGTAATGACATTATGGTAGGAAAAACCCAACTCTGAGAATCTATTTTTGATTAGCCAAAAGCAGCTGGAGATACCATCTTGCTTGTTTCTTAGTTTGAATACAAATTGAACAATCCACATTCATTCACATAAACCTTCTGACAGCTAAGCGGAGAGAAAAACATTGCTCTGAAAGTTAACTATCATTTTTGCATTTCTTCACGGGCCAACAATAACAAGCACTGCCCTACCTAATCACCAGGTATTAAAAATAGGAACACAGCAGTGGTGAGGCACCTGGCAATTTTGGTTTTCCAAAAGCTCTGATTTCTTGTACAGCAACACAGAATCATAGAATGCTTTGGGTTGGACACAGGTCATCCAGTCCAACCCTCCTGCAGGAGCAGGGACATCTTTAGCCACATCAGGTTGCCCAAAGTCCCATCCAACCTGACCTTGAAGGTTTCCAGGGATGGGGCCTCCATCACCTCCCTGGGCAACCTCAGCACTCTCACTGTAAACAATTTCTTCCTCAAATCCAGCATAAATCTCCGCTCCCCTTATTTAAAACCATTACTTCTTGTCCTGTCACAGCAGGCCTTGCTACAAAGCCCCTCCCCAGCTTTCCTGGAGCCCCTTTCAGCACTGGAAGCTGCTCTAATGTCTCCCCGCAGCCTTCTCTTCTCCAGGCTGAACAATCCCAACTCTCACCCCAGCAGCTCTCAGGGCAGTGACCTGGCACTGTGGGGACCTGGCTTTCTCCAATAACCCCTGGGGACCAGAGAGGCAGAGCCCCCTCTGTCCCAACACCCTAAGACAATCTACAATACAAAAATGAAATCTAAACATTTCCCCTAAGAGCTCAGGAGCTCATGCAGCATCAAAGAACTTGACAGCACTCAGCATTTTTGCAAGTGCAGCGCCAGGATTAAGCTGTATCATAAAAGAAACCCTCATTTTGCACAAAAAAGCAACATACAGGAAGGAGAAGAGAGCTGTGATGAACGTACAAGGAACAAGAAGCAAGAGGGAACAAAGAGGCTTCCTCGCCACAACCAAGACTGGAACGCAGCTTGGATTTGGCAACATCAGATCACTTTCCCTGCTCATTGCCTCCAGCTCAGCTCTTAAATGCTGCAGTAGTATTTAGGTGGATAAAACCAGAGCCCACGCCAAGCTGCTGGCTCACAGGCTGCAGGCTCGCAGGAGGGCAGAGCGTGTGTGACTGAACAAATCCTTCTCTCTTCAGATCACACCCAGGGTGTTTTACAGAAAGGACAGCACGAAGCATCGGCTTTGCAGGTCTAGGTCAGAAATTGTTAATGAGCAATTAGCTCAGACAGTCATTTTTACTGGCACTGAGCAGTACCTTTAGTCTCTAAATTAGTTATTTCAATCTATTTGGTGGAGCTTCCAAGTCAGAATGAGTTACTCAAGGTTTCAGACCACAGTTGTACCATTTATATGCAATTACACTCGATATCTGAAACATCCATCTCTCCTTAACTCAGAAACAGCCAGTTTTGTTACAAGTTCCATTTTTTTTAATGTCGGACAATAAACTCGACATTTTTTCAAAGGATTTCAGAAGCACCTCCCCTTCAGAGCCCCACACCCCAAAGGGATACACGCTATATGGGAAATTCACTTACAGAAAAACATGGCACACTGATGGATGAAGGGACACAACAGGATGGCAGGCTGGATGCTGATGCACAAGTCAGATCCCTCTCGGGGAGATGCCGTTACACAGACACACTCCTTTCCATCCAGTTTTTGGTTTGGGCGTAGATCCAGTCCCAAACAGGCAACCCTCATTTTTGGAAACCGGGTAAGAGTTAGCTTGTGTCTTCTCCTCTGGCCATGCCCAAATCTCTCAGCCAGTTAGACCATAAAACTGCTCGTGGCTATGCTCACCAGGAAATACTTCCTAAGCCTTGCCCTCCACACTCCATGCCATTTAGATCAGTTTGCTTAACAGCAGAATTGGAAATCCATCCAAATACGCAGAGGAAATGGTGCAAAGGTCTAACCAGCGAGTACTCTAGGTAAGGACAGCTGTCAAACCAGTGCAGTGGTTAGTTGTGGCACGTTCTGACCCATGTGAAAGGATTCTTTCTGGGCTTTTTCCCAGCCTCTGAACACAGGACTGCCGTATGCCCTCTGTAGCCTCCAAAAAATAATACCTTTTAACAGCCTGACCAGAACTTCCACATTTTCATAAGACAAAATGATGTCACATGCTCATTCACCTACTTGAAGTCATTACACATGGCAAGCACCGCATGGCAACTGGACCAGCTCTTCCTAGGTAATTAAAACCTCCACGTTCCCATCAGTGAAGTATTGCCTTACTTAGTACTTACTATGACACCCCAAGCTTTAATTTCAACAGTTAAAGTTTCTACAACCAGGCCTTTGAGAGCTCCCTGTCATTTCTTGCTGCCTCCCAGCAACACTGGTGGTTCTCCATCCTCAAAATATCCAAGAGTACCTGCAAATGAGTTCTGGCACTTGAGATTCCTCAGTTTAAGAGGTTGCACTCCTTGCAGGGCAGAGAAGGAAGAAGCTTACAACAGCTCCTCACCAGCAGCAATTTAGCTTACAGCATCATACTTTTAAGACTTTAAAACAAAATTATGGGCAAAGAGGTTAGATTGGAATCCAGTGATTGCAGTAACCTTGAACTGCAGTGACCTAAACCACAGCATCTCACCTCAGCTGCCCATGGGATGAAAAACGCATCCATCAGGAATTGGCCAACACTGATTTGCAAGACTGAAAACCAAGCCTACCTACACGGATGCTTTAAAATATATATTTTTGCCTGATGTAATAGCCTCATTTCAACACAAACAGTTGTCTTTTCCCCAGCTTTAACTGGGGAAATTCTACAGCTCCTTCTTGTTCTCCAGCTAGAATAAAGTGAAGGAAGAGTGTGTTGAGAGTAGATGGCCACAGATTCTTCCCATAAGAAGCCCTCAGGCTCTTTCTTCATCTTTCCTGTGTGAGGAAAATCCAAACACCAGCTGGTTTTCTACCATGTGTGAGGCCAGCTATTCATCCCCAGTAGAAGCAGGGTGATAAGCAAGAGCACCAGATAACACCAGAAGCAGAGAAAGCTCCCTGACAAAATGACCATGCACGTTCCCTTCCCAGATGTATCTTCAGTATTTCAAAAAAAGGACTCTCACAGCCACATTTACAACCATCTGGCTATCAGAAAATCTGGCTTCCTGCAGTTCCCTTCCCCTCCCCCTCATTCCAATGGGCAACTTCTCCCCCAAAAAGTATTTCAACACAAGTGAGACAACAGCTGATATTTCAGAGCTGCTATTTTAAGGTTTGCCTAGGAGCGCTTATGCCTAGCTAGACAGATTCGCTGCTCCTGGCAACCTGCTGACTTGACAGGAGGGACGAATACCTTGTTCCACAAGCCCAAAATGCAACGTGGATCACACTCCTTGTAACCAAAGGACGGAAAAATACCCAAACGGTGCTGAAAGCCTTCTAAGTACACTTCAGTGCCAACTTTATTCAGCAACAGGCCTGGAAAAACATCCTTTGAGATGAGGTAATGACTAGCATTGCGTCCTGCAGACAAGCTCAGCATCTGGGCTTGCAAAGAAAAAGGCTGGGCTTCCCATGTTGTTAATCCTAACAGTAGTCTCTCACTTGACTGAAATAGGAATCACGGTCCCTAAACAGCTGTTTCCTCGGACAGCAAGAGAACAGCTGAAGAGGACTCAGGCCAGGCACAGACACAAAAAACAGACAACTAATTATCTGAAGTTACTATAGGCGTACTGGGAGGCACATTGTGCACTGGGAGATGGACTACAATCATCCACTTAAGTAAAATGAGATGGATCTTAAGATTTTTGGGTCGCCTCTTAAACCATGCAAAACCGCTCCTTCACGCATTTCCTTTGGGAAAGATTATACATGATACCGATGCTATTTGTTGACTATTTAGACGTAAAATATCAGGAAAAATGAGTGTTCAGCTTGAAGAAGAAAAGATTCTGAGACCTTGTTGTGACATTTCAATACTTAAAGGGGGCTTTTAAGAAAGATGGGGAAAAACTTTTCAGCAGGGCCTGTAGCACCAGGACAAGGGGTGATGGTTTTAAACTAAAAGAGACGCTCAGACTGGATATTAGTTTATATTATTGTCATGGTGAGGATGGTCAAACACAGGCACAGGTTGCCCCGGGAGGTTGTAAATGCCCCATCCCTGGAAACATTTAAGGCCAGGTTGGATGGGACTCTGAGCAGCCTGATCGGGCTGAAGATGTCCCTGCTCGCTGCAGAAGGGTTGGACTGGATGGCCTCTAAAAGTCCCTTCCCACCCAAACCACTCTATGAGTCTATGATTCTAAGAACAGCACATTCGCTTCATAAAATCATCTCAGTTTTAGAACAATTTCCCACACCCTACTGGCAAGCATCGCCTACAAAGTCCTCCTTCCTATATTTAGGACAACCACGCTGAGTCAAGCCCTCCATGAGCACCCCTTGCCTTCATAACTTTCTATTCTAGAAGAGAGACCTACAGCCAGGCATGCTATTCCGGATCATTTGTTCTCTTGGGATGATACATGGACAGTCATAAAGGCAGAAAGTAATGAAATGAAAGCCAAGTAAAAACCACGGGTGCTACATAATAGTGGCTGATAAGAATGGTTGGACTCAATGATCCGGTGGGTCTTTTCCAACCTAGTGATTCTGTGATAAAACAGACTGTTCATAGAGGCTTCTTTTGGAATATTTATCTGGATTACAAAGGTCCTCATGAACCTCTAACACCAAAAACTGCTCAAAAAAGTCCCACCACTACACTAACAAGGCACACAGATGGTGTGTCCCTGCCCATGGCAGGGGGTTGGAACTGGATGATCTTTAAGGTCCCTTCCAACCCAAACCATTCTATGATTACCTAGTATATCCTTAGGGAATATGCTGCTTTCAATGATCTGGTTTGCATAACAGTTCAATAAAGTTTGCGTGGCTTTGGCTCCCACACATAAATATCCATCCTGCTGGTGTGAGCTTCGACTTTGGCCAAATTATTTTCTTCTATATTTATGCAGGTCACCCAAAATGTTGTATAAATCAGAGTGTTCTCCCCCATATTATGCCCTCAAATCTAAATTCCATATACAAAGCTCACAGCATCTCTTCACTAGGCTTCTGAAGTCACATAGTGACTTCTTACTGGAACCAGTAAAGCTGGCTGGTTTCACCTGTTTTTGAGCTATTTCTAATCAGCTACACTTTCTGCTCCTTCGTAAGAGTGTAACACCCTAATTTTTGAACCACTAAGAATGCAAGTCAATGGCAAAACTAAAAACTTCAGTTTGTGGACTGTAAATTTGATTGTTTCACTGATCATGCTGGTTATTTAGAAAATAATTACGTTTGTATGTATAAACAGACAAGTGACAGTTCTTGAAACTCTGGAAGCAGCACACAATGTATGAAGAGTGAAGAAGCAACCCTCATAACATTACTCACTATTAAAAATAAAGTTATGTTCCTTGAAGTACTGCCCTCACACCACTTGATAGCGAGTTCTACTCTGTAAATCACCGGATGAAAAAGAAAAGATTTGTAACACAGAGATGACACACAGCAGGGTTATTTTCCTGAGCAATATAAAACACGTCTGTTTGCAAAATGTCAGCAAAACAAGGTGTAAATGACTTTCCTAATAAAAACAAGCAGTTTACCACAACCTTGTTCTTCCTCATTCAAGGAAATATAAGCCAGTGACTAATATTCTTTGCTCAGAAGAGAAATATCTCATTTCCACAGATGGCAGCTCCTCATTGGGTTTGCAAAAGTCTTCCTGCTCAAGTAACACTGAGCTATTACTGTAACTAGCGAAGAGCAGAGTGGAGGTGAGAAAAAGCAGTATGTTCATAGAATCATAGAATGGTTTGAGTTGGCAGGGACCTTAAAGTCTACCCAGTTCCACCCCCTGCCATGGGCAGCGACCAGGCTGCTCCAAGCCCCATCCAACCTGGCCTTAAACACCTCCAGGGACGGGGCAGCCACAACTTCCCTGGGCAACCTGGGCCAGTGTCACCACCTTCATAGTGAAAAATTTCATCCTGATGTCTGATTTAAATCTTCCCCTCCTCTTCCGCCCCTCTGGGGTCCCCTAGAAATAAAGTCTCAGGTTATCACATCAAACCTATCCAACCCAAGCAGAAGGCCAGTCCAGGAGAAGGTTTAGCAGCCCAGGACTCCGCCTTCCTGAACGACACATGCACCAGCTCAAGAGAACAGAGAGATGACTGCCTGGTACCCACACGCAATTACTGCTGGCACAGAAGACTCCAGGAGTATCAAGCTGCTGGATTTTGCAAACACTGCTGGCATGTATTCACAGAGAGGAATAAAATAGCCCAAAAGTTTCCATTGACCTAAACACACAATAATCTACTGCCGTCAACACGAGCCTGGAAGCGGAGAAGCCTATCACTGACCAGCTCCGCTCTCATCTGCAAGTGCTGACACCTGGAAAAAAACAACCTCAGCAACACAAGGTGTGTGTGCAGCAAGCCCAGAGTGGCAGCCAAACGTGTCCCCTGGACACTCAGAACACCAAGTGCTTACTTTAACTATATTTACACATTTGCCATCCATTTAATTAGCATTAGTGGATGTCAGAAACTCAACAGCTAGATTTCATGGCACAGTACTAATCTTCCCTGCTAGGCAGGTGATTTACAGGAACTGCACCTTCCACCTCCACTCTAGACAAGGTGATAACCTACTCTCAGCTGATCTAGTTCAGAAACAGCCTCAAATATTAAAAATTACTTTTACCGCTGACGTTACTAATACTGCTACTAAAACCCGTTACTACAGTCTGCTTCACTTTTACAGTTTCCTTCCGCTTGCTCAGTGACTTCCTCTAAGAGCATTCCCACAACCCACAAGGCTCTGCTGGTCTACGTGAGACTGCACATACACAGTAAGATGTCCCAGCTGCAAATTCCATAAAGATGTATGCTCCAAATGGCAGGAGTTTAATAAAAGATTCTTTACAAGCCCTGATGTGCCCTTACAGAAGCACACAAAATAGCAAGAGCTGTTGATTTTTCAAGATCTTCTGGCAATTACAAAGCACAACTGGAAAGGGTCAAAGCCACGCAGTCCTTTTGGAGGAAACCTAAAAGGAAAGAAGATGCACTCATTTCAACCTATTCCCAGAGATCCCAAGGTTAAAGTATCTCTGTGAATAAGCCTGGTTTGAGCGCTCCTGGGCTCCCACCTGAGCATGACAAAATGCGATCCTACTAACTTGCAAGCATTCATGGTTCCTGAATAACAAAGGAAGAAAAAAAGGGAAGAGAAGTGAAAAATCTATGCACAATAGCAACGTATCTATGTCTCAGCTTTGCCTAAACACCTGCAAGGAAAGATGGAAGCCCAAACATCAGGAACCCTTGTACCCTTCTTACTATGAAGATTGTTAGCATCTTTTTTAGGAGACAAAAAGCTTACTTTTCAGTTTTAGGAGCACTTAGATTATACTAAGTTTCCTCAGGGATCCCTCACATAGGAAATGGGCCGTTAAACAACAAAACAATTACAAGCACAAAATCTGAGACAGAGGAATGCAAAGAGTTAAAATAATATGGGAAAATGCTGAACCTTGAACTTGGCAGTTCGCAGCTTTAGCACTCAAGGGAAAAGATTAAAGACATGCTTGTGTTGGGCTTTTTGACCAAATGCAGTTGTCCTTTAAACAATCCCTTCCCCTGAAAAAAAAAAAAGCAAACCAAAAAGCAAATCAAGATGGTATTTGATGCCCCAAACCACTTCACAATACAGTGACAAGCAGCACATAAAATAAAGAAAAGTGACAGCAGGAGAGAATCATGCAGCATAGACAGACAACCTAGGTGCTTCGTTACAAACTGATGCCTTCCTTTACCAAATGACAGCACAGCCAGGACACAGCTGTGGAATTTAAACCTTCATCCCAAAGCCATTCCTCAGATGTTACCATGATCAAACTCTAAAAGACAGCACAACCTCTCATTTGCTATCGTACATCCAGGACAAGAGACATTCTCGTCCTCCTACCTCAAACTCCATCCCTAGGCACTTTTCCATCCTGCGACAATAACGTAGCCTCTGGCAGAAAGGGAGACAAGAACAGTAAAGGCTTCTCACATCCGGATTGCCCTTTATAATAACCTGCAAATTACACGATATCACAGCTAACTCCATTTAACACCTGGCTGCCACCAAATCCAACCTGCACACGAGTGTTCATCTGATCCTGCAGCAACTGTGATTCAGGAAAGGCAACCAGGAGTGACTCGCATCCCTTTTGGAAGAGCAATTTATTTCGTAACTCATCTTGGGGCGAGAGCGAGACAAGGCAGAGAGGAGATACGCACAGCCCAGGCTGAGGGAAAAGGACGGCCAGCATCCCATCAGCACAGAGACTGCTCAGAGATAGGATTTAGCAGCAGACAGATATGGTTGGACACAATGATCTCAAAGATCTTTTCCAACCAAATGATTCTACAAGACCACTCCAGGGCTGCTCATTCCGATCTTGGGTGAGGTTGCCCATCTCCGTGTTGTAGGTCTCTGGGAGGAAGGATGCAGAACAAGCCTCCTGCAGCCTTCTGGTTTATGTTTTATCCCTTGGATGCACCTACACAAGCCCGAATGCCCATGCCCTGGGTCCTGATCACTAGCACAGCTGCACAACAAGCCTCTTGAAGCCTTCTGACTCCCAATTTACCCTTTGGATGCAACCACATAAGCCGAATGCCCATGCCCTGTGTACCTGTCACCAACATATCTGCAGAACAAGCTTCATGCAGCCTTCTGATTTATGTTTTTTTCCCTTGAATGAGCCCACACAAGCTAAGAGCCCATGTCCTGGGTTCCAGTCACCGGCACAGCTGCAGAACAAGTCTCTGGCAGCCTTCTGGCTCCTTATTTATCCCTTGGATGGTCACACATCAGCCGAAAGCCCATGCCCTGTGTCCGTGTCACCAGCACAGCCATGACACGGTCCACGTCTGTGGCTGAGGGGCTCACAGAGAAGGGCTGGCACCAGTAACCTCCTCCTCTCCCACAAACACCGCAGCATCACTGAACCCACCGCGAGCAATGCGGGGGTTACTCCCCTTTCACCATTGCTGCCACGGGGAGCCGGGGATGGAAGAAGAGGGGAGAAGGGGACGGGGGAGAGAAGGGGCAGGGAGGGGAGAAGGGGATGGGGATAGATAGAGGGAGGAGAAGGAGATGGGGGGAGGAGAAGGGGATAGGGATAGATAGAGGGAGGAGAAGGAGATGGGGGGAGGAGAAGGGGATAGGGATAGATAGAGGGAGGAGAAGGGGACGGGGGAAGGAGAAGTGGGGAGAAGGGGACGGGGGAAGGAGGTGGGGGAGAAGGGGATGGGGGAAGGAGGTGGGGGGAGAAGGGGACGGGGGAAGGAGGTGGGGGAGAAGGGGACGGGGGAAGGAGGTGGGGGAGAAGGGGAGGGGGGAAGGAGGTGGGGGAGAAGGGGACGGGGGAAGGAGGTGGGGGAGAAGGAGAGGGAAGGAGGTGGGGGAGAAGGGGAGGGAAGGAGGTGGGGGAGAAGGAGAGGGAAGGAGGTGGGGGAGAAGGAGAGGGAAGGAGGTGGGGGAAGAAGGAGAGGGAAGGAGGTGGGGGAGAAGGGGAGGGAAGGAGGTGGGGGAGAAGGAGAGGGAAGGAGGTGGGGGAGAAAGGGATGGGGGAGACTGAGAAATGGATGGGGGATAAAGAGAAAGGGACGGGGGAGAAGGAGAAAGGGATGGGGTGAAAGAGAAAGGGACGGGGGAGAAGGAGAAAGGGATGAGGAGAAGGAGAAAGGGACGGGGGAGAAGGAGAAAGGGACGGGGGAGAAGGAGATGGGAGAAAGGAGAAAGGGATGGGGAGTAGGAGATGGGAGAAACGGATGGGGAGTAGGAGATAGGAGAAGGGAGAAAGGGATGGGGAGTAGGAGAAGGGGATGGGGGGGGAGGAGGAGAAAGGAGAGGTGGAAGGGGGGCTGGGGAGGAGGGGGCAAGGAGCAGGCGGGGGTCTCTCCCGGCGCTCACCTCGCGGGCGATCTGGTTGAGCGCATCGTCCTCCGCCGTCAGGCGCTCGCGGTTCGGCAGCCGCTTCCTCCCGGCTCCCTGCGTCCCCATGGCCCCGCACCGACCCGGCACCGGCACCAGCCCCGGCACCCGCACCAAACAGCGGCAGCAGCAGCAGCAACAACCCCGATGCCGACAGCAGCCCCGGGCTCGGCCCCGCTCCGCCCCGCGCATGCGCGGCCCCCGCCCCGCCCCGGGCCCCGTGGGGCTGGGCAGCCCCCCGGGTGTGCTCTGGGCTGCCCCTCAGCCCCCTGCGTTGGCCTCGCACCCCCCAGCACCCCCAACGTGGGTGGGCTGACCCCCACTGCACCCCATCCTCCTTCACAGCCCCCTCAATGGTGGGCATTAGGGCGCCCATCAGCTCCCTGCATTGGCCTCGCTACCCCTGACGTGGGTGGGGAGGGCAAGGTGCCCTCCATTGCTCCGGTCCCCCTTAGCAGCTCCTCAGCCACGGACAGCCTCTGCCTGCACTTGCCTCACATCCTTCGCCACCCCACAAATAGAATCATAGAATCATACAATAACCAGGTTGGAAGAGACCCACCGGATCATCGAGTCCAACCGTTCCTATCAAACACTAAACCGTGTCCCTTAGCACCTCGTCCACCCGTGCCTTAAACACCTCCAGGGAAGGTGACTCAACCCCCTCCCTGGGCAGCCTCTGACAGGGACCAATGACCCTTTCTGTGAAGAATTTTTCCCTAATGTTCAGCCTAAACCTCCCCTGGTGGAGCTTGAGGCCATTCCCTCTCGTCCTGTCCCCTGTCCCTTGGGAGAAGAGCCCAGCCCCCTCCTCTCCACAACCTCCTTTCAGGTAGTTGTAGAGAGCAATGAGGTCTCCCCTCAGCCTCCTCTTCTCCAGGCTAAACACCCCCAGCTCTCTCAGCCGCTCCTCATAAGGCCTGTTCTCCAGCCCCTTCACCAGCTTCGTTGCTCTTCTCTGGACTCACTCCAGAGCCTCAACATCCTTCTTGTGGTGAGGGGCCCAGAACTGAACACAGGATTCGAGGAGCGGTCTCACCAGTGCCGAGTACAGAGGGAGAATAACCTCCCTGGCCCTGCTGGTCACACCGTGACACAGGTGGGCAGGGGAGGCATCATCCCTAACCCCCTCAGCAGCTCCTCAGCCATGGACAGACTCTCCCTTCATCCATATCACATCCCTCACTCCCTCAAAATGTGCATGAGCAGGATAAGGTGCCTGCCAATGCACCCTGAGTTCCTCAGCAGCTTCTGAGCTGTGAGCACCCTCTTCTCATGGCCATCTCATACCAAGTGCTATCCCTGACATGAGTAGGGAGGGTGGGCTGCCCTTCTTGCACCCTGTCCTCTTCGGTGACTCCCACAGCCTCTCCCCACAGGCCCAGCTCTCCCAGCCCCCATAACCTCCCTCCTGAGGTCTCACCACAACACTGAAGAAAATACCCCCAAAATCAGGGGAACCTCACCGGCTGTGAGCCTGAGGGGCTTTAACTGCCACAAGCACGACGGGGGCAGAGGAGAAACCCGTCTCCTCATGCCTCAAACCCTCACCCAGTCCCCGTGGGATCCCTTCACCCATTAATTTTCATGTTAAGTTTAAGTGGACGTGATTAATTCTAGTGTCAAATACTTCAGTGCTTAATTAATTCACATTGACAAGGAGCATGTATTCTCCGGGATTCTTGACACAGCCCTTGTAGCTCAATTCTCACAATAATGCCTTAAATATTCCTTAAATAAAAGTCCCTCCAGCTCAGGACACAAAACTCATGACACAGTCACCTAACAAGAAAAGGTCTGTGAAGTCCACACCTGTACAGACACAGAACAGCAACCTGCACTTAATCTTTATGACTTAATTCTACCATTGATTACAACCTGGTAGAGGTGAAATGCGATGCCTGCCCATGCTGGTCAGCCCAGTGCTTATCTGACAGTTTTTATGTATAACAATTAATATTGAGCTGGCGATGTGCGCTCACAGCCCAGAAGGTCAACCATGTCCTGTGCTGTACAGAAAGAAGCGTGGCCAGCAGGTCAAGGGAAGCGATCCTGCCCCTCTATGTCTCTCTTGTTAGACCTCATCTGGAATATTGCATCCAGTTCTGGAATCCTCATCCTAAGAAGGAGATGGAACTGTTGGAACGGGTCCAGAGGAGGCTACGAAGATGATCGGAGGGCTGGAGCACCTTCCGTATGAGGACAGGCTGAGAGAATTGGGGTTGTTCAGCCTGGAGAAGAGAAGGCTCCAGGGAGACATTATAGCGACCTTCCAGTACCTCTGCATGCACTCACCACACACATCACAGTTGTTTTGGGACACTGCTCCTTACGCCACGGTCTATTTATCTTTACAAGAAACAAATGATTATTTTGTCAGCAGAAGCGGACAAAACGAAGCAGATGAGTTCTTCACCTTACTTGGGCATTAAAAACAGGTGTGTCACATCCTGAAATTTGGCATCAAGCTTACTCCAACCTCACACAAGTGGAAAAAACTGCACCTGCTTTGTAAGGCAGCGCAGGGGTTTTAAAAACAAGCTCTGACCCTACAACTGAGGCACAGCCTTGCTGAGTCCTCCTGTCCTAGATATCCCACAGGCTTCTCTTCTTCAGCCACCTCAGCTCCAACCTTGCCTCCCCAAGACCTGGTTTAGGACTATCACCCTTTCGGGCTCTGCATAACTTCATCCCTGAGTCCTTATCCTTGCATTTGCCCCTGCCCTTTGAGGAATTCTGGCTGAAGAGGCAAGGCAGTGCCTTATTTTTAGGTCCGTGTTACCCAGGGATTTCAGCCACCTGTGCAGCTGCATCACTGTACCCGTGCAAGGAATTTACAGTTCAGTGGTGCTGTAAGATTTGCATTAACACTGTTTGAATTTCTAGCTGAAAACCTTACAGAAGCTTGGCCTTACAGCCATGCTAAGGCTTGTGCTACGCAGGTTTATGTCCGAAAAGCTGATATTGAGAGCGCTCTGTTAAAAAGAAAGAAAGAGATGACAAAAATAAAGCAGAGAAATTGGGAGAGAAGAAGCCGCTGAGTGGCTGCATTCATATTTCAAATCACGCATTGAACATGCACTGCAGTGTAAGGAATCCTTTTTTCTTGCATTCCAGACACTTACCGTAATTTTTTTTTCTTTTAGTGCAGTCAAAACAAGCCATTTTGTTATAAAAATACTATATATACAGAATTTATCCAAATATATGTGAAATAATGATTCAAAAACGTTAGTTTTGGCTACGCTATGAAGCACAGTGAGTGCAGCTGAAAATGAAACACTGAAATGTACATTTCTTATTTTAACAAGCAGCATGAAGTCGAGGCTCATTTTGTCTGAGAGTCGTAACTGTGATTAATGATACTTGGACAAGACTGAGCATCCCGTGCCAGTTTCAAAGGCTCTATTTTAAGAGCATAGTACGTACCTCATCCTCCAATATCTTGTGTACAAGGAGGCCATGCAGAGCACACCCCAAAGATACAGTTTTCCCCCTGTGCTGATCTTAACTAAGCCATCTTGTAAAATCTCACTCTCGAGGATCAGAACAAGCAATCAGCTGTTAAAACTGCTGCTGCTGGTGCACTCAACAGACCGCTTTTACATAATAAAATGGATGTTTTTACATTCTGTGCAGCAAAATATGTTTACATCTCCATTAGCGGCGAGCCCTGGGATAGCGGAATCCAGCAGCAAGCTGATGGGGTTAAAAGAAAACACAGGGACACCTCTCCACTACACCATAAGATCGTGGCATCAGCCAAACCAGAAATGAAGTCTGACAGCTTTAACAAGATGTCCATTAGTCCAAGGAGAGTGGAACGCTTAAATACCTTGGGAAATCTACACTTAGGAGGCCAGTATTTCACATTGTCAAGATATGTGAATCGAGCAGGGCTGCATTAGCATTGTAATGTTTTGCAAGCATAACAGCAGTGAAATCCAGCAGGGGCTGTGGATTTATTAATGGAAAATAATTACATCACAGACAAGTATGTGCTGGCACTGAAATACAGCAGAAAAAAACCCACTGGTGCAATGAAAGGGCTTGCACTTTATTAGACCTCCTAAGGAGCCCAAGATGATCCTCTTCAGTAAATCAGACCTCCTAGGAAAAGCTTTCCAATATTGTTGCCATGTTTGAGCAGTGTGAAGACAGGGCTCAGGAGACTGGTAGTGTCCAGGCGGATTCTGTCCGGATGAGATTCATTACTGTTGCTTCATCTCTTCAATCAGCAGAGCTCTGGGAACCTTGCTTATCTTCGTCATGTCTAGCCTGGGGCTTGTAGTTACGCAGCGACTCATCACAGCAAAGTCATAACTGATAATTGCCTTTCCAAGAGGCCCAGAAAAGAGGTCAATGAGCTTGGGTTGACCAGGGAGAATACAGTTCATAAAGTGGTGGACTTCCAAGCCAAGCTTTAGGAAAACTGGAAAAAAAAAGTATTCTGCAGCAGATTATCTTCTTCCCTTTTTACCAACAGCAATTTTCTTGCTATACAAAAAAGATGAGGATTTTTTTTTTCTGAACAGGACTTATTTGTTGTCTTCACCTTGCCAAAACTCCTTAATGACTTATTGGCCTCTTCTAGTCACCTTGACACGTTGTGAGAGATCGTTTTTCATCGGTAAATTTTTCACAGGTCACTGACGATGCCACTTTGGGGATCTCAAGGTCTCAGAATTGGATTCTTTTCAAGGTTGAAGAAGAATCTTTCTTTGGAGGGAGTTTTTCAAAGGTTAACCCTGGGGTTGATTTCATTTATTAATATTTTCGTTAGCACCCTGACACAAGTAGGACAGCGGTAATGAAATACACTGATGACACAGTGTTATGAAGTGTTACCTGTAAAGGAGGATAAAGTCATAAAAGAAGAAGTTAAGGACTTGAGAAACAAGTGAAACGAAATCAAGCAGACAGCAAATACCATGTCAAGGACTAAATACATGATCTCATCCCCTGTAAACGAGAGAAGATGAGGAAGTTCTGGGGCTGTAAGCTGGTCACAGTTTGGTTGTGTGCTACCATCACAACACAAACACTGAAGAATTATATTTAATGTTAGAGTACTTCATGTAGGGGGTCTATCAACAGAAATATTTATACCATTGCACATCCATCCACAAGACCTTACCTAACACATTGCCTGCAAGTCTGTTTTTCCATGTGAAGAGGAACCCAAGCTTGCATCGTTGCAGAGAGAAAAGCTCCAAGGATAAGAAGCAGGAGAACTTTTCCTGAGATGAGAAGGGCTTGGCTTGTCCAGCCAAAGGCGGAAAGACTGCATTTCTCTTCTATAAAGTACTTTGAAGAAAAAGGGTGGGGATGATGCTGTGTAAAGCTTAGAGCCAAGTTAGCAGAAAAGCATAATGCTGAACAGGCCGTGTATAATTGCAGTCTGGAAGTCAGAGGTTTCTTGCCAAAGCTCTGGACGTGCATCCAAAAGCAGTTTTCGGGTAGCTGGGGTGAAGTATGTTAAGTCTGTGGTAAGCACTATACTGAGAGTCTGTCTGCGTAACAAGCACTGACCCAGACACCGCAGGCTCTCCACCCTGCCACTAAATTTGGGACGTGAATACCCATCACAGCTGACACTGCAGCAGCCCCACAGAGGTTGTTCTGGCCCCGTTGACTGGAGGACACAAGACAACCTTCACCCAGACCAACAAGTGCAAGCTCTCTGTTACTGTCCTAAGTAGGGGACTTAACTGCAATTTGCAAACCACCACCGAGCTCACTGAAAAACACCCTTCTTGGGCTAAAAATGGGAACTCACTCAGTGCTGCCCCTGGGGAACTAATCTAATTAACAGCAGACTCGCTGTGGCTCAGAGCGTTTCTGTATGAGGCAAAACGAAGCCAGCTCCACAGCAGCTGTAGTTGCAATGGGCCAAACCTATCCAAGGCTGCTGAATAGCACCTGATTACTGCGCCTGGCTCACAAAGACAGCCTGTTATGGTCGGCTGTTCGCTGTCTGCACTCCCATCTGCCTGTCACAGCACCACAGTGAGCTACAAAACCCTGCTATTTCTCCTCCTTTGGCTTCCCTTCTTGCTGAGTATAAAAAGCTGAATTTAAGAGAGTCCTGGGCTGTTTTGAGAAGAACCTTCTAAAAATACATCATGGATCTCTTCCTCCCAGCCTAAAACCACTCATTGTTTCCTACCTCAAGTGCTGTGGTGATAAAACCCATTCTAGGCCACTTGGGTATGACAGTGACAAGACCAGCAACCTCCCTGTCTTTTCTTCTCAGAGCCTTAGCATAAGACAGGCAAGAGACCAATATGCGTATTTAATTTGGGAACACAACCTCTACATCTGCCCCCAAAAAATGGTCCGAACTAGTTAGTCCTTCAGCCAGACAAAATCAGGATGGCTTTGGTGAAAACAATGCATTACATCAGCTGAAGAGGCTGAGGAGCTGGCTCTGCATCACTTTGGGATTAATATATCAAAGCATTGTAGCAGTGTCCTCGCCCCACTGACAGCGCGTAGACACGAGAGCGAGGAATCACGTGGCCTTGCTATGAGGGTTTGATATCGCCTGCTTCTTTGGTTTTCCCTGCGGTTTATCTGCTCCATGCTATGTGGCCTCATCCACTCTCATCCCAAATGTTGTGGAGTTAAGCTGAGCCACATTTTCCAGCCAGGCCTTCCAGGTTTTCTTCAACTCCAGTTGTTTGGGATTGCAGTAAAACATAGCCACAACACATGGTCTAAACACAACCAGTTGTTTGGAGCAGACCAAGTGCTTGCACTCATTAGTCATACTGGTCTGTAAAATGGCACATCAACATCGTTTTGGAAAAGCTTATTTGAAACCACATCACAGGTCAACTCCCTCAGCTGGAGGAAAAAAAAGGGAAGGAGGTCCCATTTGTTGTTCCTGTGGAAATCCATCCAGATTCATCCCAAGTGCAAATAAGAGGCAAAACATCCCTTTTCTCGTGCACAGCAGAACTTAACCACGGTTTGCTTCTAACCATCTTTCATGCTTGACGGGGAAGAGGTATTTTCCACTCACCTGTTTAATAGCAAAATGAAAAATTGCCACGTCTCTTCTCAAGGAACGGTTCCAGACACTTGACATCAGACAGAAGAGCACCCGTGTCTGATGTCTCATGGTTCTGCATTATAAACTGAAGCTGTGCATCACTACGCCATCTCCTGTCTCCTCTCCGGTCACCTACCTGCCCAGAACAGCAGCAAACTGGCAGTGTCAGCTAATAATTCCCAGTTTACTTAAAATAAACCACACTGGTGCTAAAGGATTTCAGATTCCAGCTGTGATAATGGCCAGCAGGGCAGGAAAGGCAGGTCATTATAGTTTCCTGAAATGATGAAGTTCGCCTAAACTGGGAAGTGAAAGAAGATACTGGCAAAAAAACATCAGAGGAAACGGAGACAAAATATTTCAGATGTTGCAGTGTCCTAGGGCTGCTGCATCTGATTTTAAGTCATAACACATTTTTCTGGCATCCCTGTTTTTCCATACACAGTGACTGATGCTTTCCGTGCCCGCTGCTTTGCCACGCACCCCCATGAAAATTCATCTGTGGGTTACTGCACCTCATCCCATCCCTGAAGCAGTCACCATGCTCTGCAATTTTCTTGTAGGCTTTTCCACAGCATTATTACAGCACAAAAGCCCTTCTGATCCTTCCCTGTAGGAATATGAAGGAACTAGTTCCTTCGTTCTCCATCAACAAAGAGCCAAAACAGTCAGGCAAGTGTGGTCAAATTCTCCAGTGTTTACTCTCCCTTGGATTGTAGAAACAATCAAAAGAAGACTTTTTTTTTTTTTTTTGCCGGAACACAGTGAGTTTCCACAGAACCTTTTGCTGCATTAAAAAACACTGAAAAGAAAGAAAAATGTGTGCTTGCATTTAGAAACCACCAACTTCTACTGCTGGCTGAATGGATTGTCAGGGACCAGGCTGGAAACAGATGCCAGAGGCAGGAACCTCAGCCACTCTCTTTGCTTTTCCTTTCTTTATCCTTCTGCCTCTCCTAGCTGTGCATTTTTCCCTAAGGACCACTACTCAATATATAGCTACTTATTGCAGGATTTCCAGCCACGTGGGGCTGGGCACTGAGGAGGCATCTCTCCAAGGATCAACAGACACCGACTTTGTTGCTCAACCTCAATTTTTACAGAAGTTTTCGTCCCTCCTGACCTTGTAGCTGTGGTGACAGAGGGGAAAGACACTTCTCTGTGGTGGCCTCTTTTGGGGCAGTTATTAGTTTAAGTTTCTGAAATGACCTGAGCACATTAATGGCACGACTCAACTAATTAGAAATTCCCAAAATAATTTTTAATACCTTTTTCAATTATAAAAGGAGTTGCTCCAGGTAACAGCAGATAATGGTCCCCCCCCGAGGCATCTTCATTCCTAGTTTATTGGCAACAGATGACTCATTTCACCTCTGCGTAACACAACAACTGCTTTACTACTCTACCAGCAGTGGCTGGTGTTAAATGAGGTTGCTCAGGCTCATGAAGATGAAGTAATTTCTATTCTTGTGCATTTACAGACCTTGCCTGTAACACCCAGTGCATGAGACTGAGATCCAGCTGAAAACCAGCCCAACGTTTAGATGTGACCTGAAAAGGCAAGACTACGATGTAGTCACTTGCCGCGTAAGGCATGGAGACGCAAACCCCATCATGAAATGCTCTGTGAACATGTCTGTACCATACATCCAAGAGCTGGGTGGGGACTTCAGGGAAAACAGCATTATATTCACACCCACACAAGCTTTCCAAGTATGTGCTAGACATCATTACTTAAATATTTCCCTTTCCAAGCTCTGTCAAACCATTTTCAGTTGCGTTCGTTACAACTGTCTCGCAAAACACAGACTGATGAAACACTTCTGGGGGAGATTACTGAGCTGGGAGCAACTTTTGGCTGTCAGTGAGCTCCTCAATAGCCCTTTGTGTAGAAAGGTGCCACCTACAGCTGCCAAGTTTAATGGAGAGGTCAAGATCTATCCCAAACATGATATCCCCACTGGCAAAACAGCAGAACACACAGCTTATGGTAGGCATCAGACCATGCTTGTGGAAGAGAGTGCTTAAGTGCTTTAATCACTTAAAACACTGCAAAACCTGCACCTTGTTAGATAACCTTGTCTCTTATTTCATACACAACTGTTTCCATTGTTTCCATACCACACAAGGTCTGGCTCTCCCTTCGAAGTCAGGTATCTAAGCTAAAGCCAAAGGTCTCTGCATCACAGCTCTCTTGGGAACGTGTTCTGGACTCGCTGGGGGGTTTCCTCCTGGCCAGGCTCTACTGAGGAAAAGAGAACATGAAGTTTGGGATAAACAATGTTCAATGCATATATTTTTCCTAGAGAAAGCCACACATACCTCTCACAAAAGCTGTAATTTACTTATCAGATCTATCAGACATGGCATATTTACTTATCAGACATAGGACAAGGACGCCTCCATGCACTAAAAGAGAACACTGACTACTTTTCGTATTTCTTTTCACTGCACCTCCCGTATGCTCAGCAGGAGCTGTTCATAGCAACTCTTAAACAAGCTTTGAGAAGTCTCCTGTAAATCACAAGGGATTGTGGCCAGCAGGTAACCAGGGTGGTCAAGCAGCTGCCTGCCACAGTCTCTAGTGGAGTGTGGCTCCTCTCCAGAGTAAGGAGGCAGATGTTTCCCACCTCAGCACATCCCTGTGCTTCGAGACTGTTTATTGTGACCTGTCAAGTGTCATTTCAAAGGTGTAAACGATATTTCCTGTCCCTTCAAACAAGTAGCGGACAATGCTACAGGAAAGCCTTTCTTGTGGTTCACATTTATTCCTTTTTGTAATGCAATCCCGTTATGCTCCAAAGGTTTACTGTGCTCAGTAGTTGTTTTCCCTCCTCAGTGTTTAACACATGCTAATGCACAACATCGCTTATCATCCAGGAGCCATTAATATCAAGCTTGTTTAATGTTTCCTTGCCAATCTCTGGAATGTTTCGGTGATGTTAATAATTAATACAGGAAGACTAGCATTTTAGAAGCACGAAGCAGTTCAGGAGTTGAACTTCATCAGTTCATAACATTGCTGCAGGCACAGAAAAGGAGAAAGAGCAAACACCAGGGTGCTTAGAAAAAGCATTTCCATTCCAAGCCAGGCTTCTGTGATTAACTTCTTGCCCGTGTTTTCTAGGAGAACCATCATGCAAACAAGGGGCTACACATTTAACAGGACAGGTACAGCAAACAGTTTTGAGAGCATAGAATCATGGCTTGGATTGGAAAGGACCATGAAGGCCATCTAATCCTATTCCCCTGCAGTGAGTAGGAAAACCCCCTGGAACATAATTTGTTGTGACCTCTGGATGGACTAAGTGTTTTGAATTCATTTTGCTTGCTGTGGTTTTGGATGTTTGCTCTTGAAACAAATAGGCTTTTAAAATGAGAGAAGCCCTAGCCTGTCTCTGAGGCTCTGTATCTGCTGAGAAGGTCCAGGCTGGATTTCTCAGCCAAAGCCGCGTGCCCAACTCTCAAAGCAGGCTGGAGGCTTCCCAGACCAACACTCAGCATTTCAGAGCCCTACTGAAAGGAGAACAGTGAGGTGAGCTGCTCTGCAAGAGAGAGGTCAGGACCCTGGGGTGGACCCTGATTGGTGAGCTCATTTATAGTAATACCAGCCACACCAAACAGTTATAACCCATAAGTGAGGCGTGCTATCATAGAATCATAGAATAACCAGGTTGGAAGAACCCACCGGATCATCGAGTCCAACCATTCCTATCAAACACTAAACCATGTCCCTCAGCACCTCGTCCACCTGTTCCTTAAACACCTCCAGGGAAGGTGACTCAACCCCCTCCCTGGGCAGCCTGTTCCAGTGCCCAACAGCACCTAAATATCTATGAGCATGCACAATAAGATGACAAAAAGTACCCAGGGTGCAATTTGAACTTAATAAAAATTGTTCATAGTTCATATATACATGCAGACAACTGCCTGGTTCCCTTGAAGCTGGCGGTGTGGAGTGACAAGTTATCTGTCCTACAGGTGGTCCAGGACCCAAAATCACTTAGGTGAAGTCATAACGAAAGCCACGCTTCTGTGACCATTAATTCTGGGCTTGACATGCCCACCACCAGCTGTCTAAATCTGACCATAACCTCATTTCTAACCAGCAAGCCAGAGCTCACTATAGACACAGTGTCGGCTTTGCAACAGCATCAAGACGACGTGCGATGCTCTTGGAAACCCTAGCAATACAGAGGCAGCCCACCAGAGCCTATATATAGAGCATTTTGCGACAGTAGAGGCTTTACACCAGGTCAGCAGTGCCCTGTGGGCTTTCAGCACAGCCCAGAGCCTTAAAACCACTCGACCGTGGCACAGGACAACAGCAGGATTCAGACACTATCAAATTTACACCTCATACTTTCTAAAATGCCTGCAAACATACACACATGGTTTATAGATATGTGGCTTTCCGAGAAAACAAACAGATTTCCAGGCCAACATAGCCACTGTGCTCATACTGCTCCATCCTCGTTGTGGCAGCTTCAGTCTGTGCAGGTATAACTTTAAAGCAGCTCTAGAAAATCCCAGCTTTGTGGTTTAGGCCAGAAAATTTTTGCAAAGCCCTTCCACTGGAAATAATACATTTTCTCTCCTCCTCCACATCCCCCAGCAGCAGCAGGAAAACAACCCAAAAAGCCACTTTGTGCTTTCAGATGTTTTCTTCAGAGAGCAAGAGGCGAGGCGGGCAGCAGTGCTCATGGTGTAACCCAGGCAGCTGGAACACCCTCTGGTGCCTTGGCTGTTCTTGTCAGACCAGCCAAATCTAGGAGTGAGATCACAGCCACCTGTCCCCACGGGAAAAGGTGCAGTGGCACTGCAATCCAAGCGGAAAACAAGAGACTGGATGTGCTCTGGCAAGTGGCACAAACAGTGCTCAGCTGTACTCTTAAAACACACTAAAAAATGAGAAATGGGAGTGCTTGGGATGAAAACAGATGCATCAGTCAGCAATATCAGGGGTTCAAAAACGGTAAAGCTGTGGGCAAGGTGTTAACACTTTCTGAGCAATAAAAGGTCTTAGTGTTGGTTCAGCAATGTGGGAGCATTGATGGAGAGTACATCGAGGAGCACACGTAAACTGAGGAGACAAGCCAAGGGGAGCAGGAGAAACAAGGCAGGGCAGACAAAATAACTCTTCCCATGGGCAGACAACAGACAGCTGACAAAGATGAGGTTTTAGCAATTGTTTTCAGCTCAGGGTAGTGGCCTTATTACTGGCCCTTGTTGCATTACAAGCCCTATGAGGAGCGGCTGAGAGAGCTGGGGTTGTTTAGTCTGGAGAAGAGGAGGCTGAGGGGAGACCTCATTGCTCTCTACAACTACCTGAAAGGAGGTTGTAGAGAGGAGGGTGCTGGGCTCTTCTCCCAAGTGACAGGGGACAGGACAAGAGGGAATGGCCTCAAGCTCCGCCAGGGGAGATTTAGGCTGGACATTAGGAAAAAATATTTCACAGAAAGGGTCATTGGGCACTGGGAGAGGCTGCCCAGGGAGGGGGTTGAGTCACCTTCCCTTGAGGTGTTTAAGGGACGGGTGGATGAGGTGCTAAGGGCATGGTTTAGTGTTTGATAGGAATGGTTAGTCTCGATGATCCGGTGGGTCTCTTCCAACCTTGTTATTCTATGATTTTCCACCCAACAGTTCTTCATTAAGCAAGGGATGATTTACAGTGTTCATATCTATGACCTAATGCTTCCTCCCAGCAGTCATAGTCAGGAGGAGCCAAGTGCCACACAACCACTGACAAAGAGGCCTCAAAGACCTCCCAAACTCCTCCAAAAAGATCTGTGTCCTTGTCCCTCCTTTTACTCAGAGAAAGGAGGAAGGAGAGGCAACCTGCTCAAAGTTACACAGCAAGCAGAGCTAGAAATTTGATATTATTGGAATTACTCTTGCATGTTTACTCTAGAAGCTTTATCTTGACCTGTTCTGGCACTCCTGTGCGCTGCTGAAATGTCACCATTTCCTTCACAGTTAAAAATCAAAGAAAATGTTTGAGGTGGAGCAGTGAGGGATGGTCTACTAGGGAGTTCCAGGTGCTCAGATCATCCACTGCTAGGCTGGAGGATTTAATCCATATACCAGCCCTGCAGCCAGACCTGTCTTGTAAATTCTTGTGACATAATTACATCAGGCAAACATAAAATGAAATGCAATGCCAATACCAAAGCCCAATTTTTACTATTAAAAGGTGAAGAACTTTTCACTGTGCAGGCACCGCTGAGCAAGGCGCATCCCTAGCTTTTTGCAGGTCACTCCAAGTGCTCTACCGAACCAGTTTTGATGCAGCCACAGCCTTTACTTGCAAACCACTTGCTGCTGAAGGAGGTCTGATCCTGAGCATACAGGACAGGAAGATATTCACATGCTCAAGCAGCAGGCAAGTGGACTGTAATTCTCCATGAAAAAGCTCCTGGCTTCCTGACACTGCAACAGCATTCACCACAAAGGTTTGTGTCCCAGTTGTTTGAAGAGCAGAGCCCACCCAAATTAAAGCTACGGTGCTGTCAGAAGACCTCAGTCCACCTCTCTCATCACCCTCACTGACTGCTTGGTTGCTCAGTTCAGAAATGGGACTCAGGAGCAGGCATCCCCGTTACCTTCAACAGTAGACGAGCTGTGCCATCTAGTGGGGTCTGGCTCAGCAGGAGCCCATGTCCCAGGCTATGCAAAGGGCATTCTACTCTGGGCTATGAAGGACTCAGAGGCATTTACAGAGCCAGGCAACAGCACTTTGTGCAGGCATCTCACTTACACCATCTCCTTTTATAGACACCTTTGTTAAGGGCTTTTGAGATGCGACATCTGCTCGGGCAGAGGAGACTGGTATGAAAATAACAGAGCGCAAGACAAGAGCTTATTGCAGCAGCGCAAGTTGGAAATGAAGTTCCTCTTAGCAGCTACAAAGCAATCCATTCAGCAGCTACAAAGCAATCCTTCCGTAAGGCTTCAAAGCCTTCCAGCCTAAACAGAGCCTCATTTTCCACTAACAATTAGATGCTTAGTTTAAGTGCATGATGCTACCGTAGCTTGTAGGTCCAAAGCAATGGGTAAGCAGCACCAGATTGCCTTTCAGCATCGCTCATTGCTGTAGGCAAGGCTTTTTGATGCAGCAACACCAGCTTAAGGTATCCATGGCCTCCCCAGCCCTGTTACCTGAGAAGGTAACAGTTTCCTCCCCTCTGGCAGAAAAAGCTGCATGCAGGGTAAGATCTGCTCTCAGGCTAGAAGGACGGTTTTACTCAAGCCAGTTTTGCTGCGATGGTGCAAATCCATGCATGGGCACATCCCCAAATGAAGGGAAATACTCATTTGGCTCACAGACCAAAATCTCTCATAGTGACTCCATCCAGCAGAGGCATCTGTGCAGCTCTCGGGCATCTGTGCTTGGCATTTCATCATCAAAATGGGAAGTTATTGCACTGCAGCAGTCAGGCCTTGGAAGTCACAAGACACACTCTTCATTTCAAAACCAGGATTACATTTTTTTAAGCCTACTTGTAAGACTCCTGCTTTTTGCCTTGCTCCCTATAACTCTTAGGACTAGGTTTTGCAAAGGCTGTTTCACTTCCACAAAACTGTAGGAGCCATTGCTTGAAGAGAAGACACTGACTATGACAAGATGAGTGACAAACACAAAACCTCTTCTCATTTCATAGAATAGAATCATAGAATGGTTTGGGTTGGAAGGGATTTTTAAGCTTATCCAGTTCCAGCCCCCCTGCAATGAGCAGGGACACCTCCCACTGGATCAGGCTGCTCCAAGCCCCATCCAACCTGGCCTTGAACCCCTGCAGGGATGAGGCAGCCACAGCTTCCCTGGGCAACACCTGTGCCAGTCCCTCACCACACTCATAGTGAAGAAATTCCTCCTTATGTCTAGTCTAAATCTGCCCCTCTCTAGTTTATACCCACTGCCCCTTGTCCTATCACCACCAGCCTTTGTGGACAGTCCCTCCCCAGCTTTCTTGTAGCCCCTTCAGGTACTGGAAGGTCACTATAAGGTCTCCTCGGAGCCTTCTCTTCTCCAGGCTGAACAACCCCAATTCTTTCAGCCTGCCCTTGTCTGGGAGGTGCTCCAGCCCTCTGATCATCCTTGTAGCCTCCTCTGGACCCGTTCCAACAGCCCCGTCTCCTTCTTATTTTGAGGATTCCAGAAATGGACACAGGACTCCAGATGAGGTCTCACAAGAGAGGAACAGAAAGGCAGAATCACCTCCCTTGACCTGCTGGCCATGCTTCTTCCGATGCAGATTTAGATTTTAGATTTTTAATTATCAAGTCTTCCTGTTCTCACTCCAGACTCTCACTCCAGTGCATTAACTTGCTGTGATTTCTCTGTTAGAGCTTCAACCAGAGCAGCCTTCTCCAAAGCACCAAGCCCCAGCTGCCTGTGGTAACTGTTACATTAATTAAAAGGCAGTAAAAGCCCAAGTGCTCAGTTTTTGCTTGCTCCACACCACTCCAGCTCATCAGCTGAAATGCTTTGCAAGAGGATCGAGTGTGCCGTCTCCCACCAGCTTGTAAACCAGCCACGCTCCTGATAACAAATCGCTTTGGCAATCCCAACCCCAAGCTATTCGAGCCTGTACCCGGGCACAAGTCCAAAGCCAGCTCGAATGTGCGTCAGCAGAAATTGCCATATTATAAAACCCAGAGTAACCCAGATCCTTGACATGCACTCACTCCAGCTTCCCCCAGTCCTCAAATCTTTATGGTGAGGTCATGGGCTGCCTTTGCTTCCCATGCCCCTGGTAGTCAAGCTGGGCTTGGACTCAAAGGCATGGGGTAAACCCTGTCTGTTTGTCCATCCATCCGTCCGTCCATCCATCCATCCATCCATCCATCCATCCATCCATCCATCCATCCATCCACTGACAGACCCCAGTGTGGAAAGCAGTGAAGGAAGGAAGGGGGCAAGGAGGGTGGGAGAAAGGGATGGATGGATGGATGGATGGATGGATGGATGGATGGATGGATGGATGGAGGAGGTGCAGGGGGCATGGCCACCAGCCCGGTTCACAGTGACGACAGCCCCATGGTCCCGCCTTGCCTGGCTCACCAGCAAGTCTAAGGTCCACTGAACTCCAGTCACCTCTCACCTTTTAACACTGCTCCCTGCGAGCTGCCGGATGGTTTCGCTTTTTCTTGTACTCAGCGAGGAGAGACTCGGGCAGCCGGACGGAGCCATTGCCCCTGACCCCAAGGACGGGATCCCCAGGAGGAGAGCACACCTTCAGGAAGGTAAAGGCATCCTCAAGCTAGGGGATTCCCCCCAGGGCAGCCCCCAACCCACCATCTCCGAGGTGCCTTTCCCAGGCAAGATCCCAAGACTCTCATCCTCCTACTGGGAAGCAACCCTGCATCCCAGCCACAACGTGGCACCCACTGGGGAGGGCAGCACCACCCATGGCTCCCTCGCCGTGGAAAGAGATTTTGGGAAGCCTCTGCCCTACCCCCATGCTCTCAAGCAGCTGAAGAGCTGCTGCAAAGGTCTTCGCAGAGCGCTTGGTCTCACCCACAGCTCAGGGCTCTCTCCATTTATTGCTGCTTTATTTCCCCAGCCTGCTCCAGCCGCGCAGTTAATGACCCTTACTCTGTTCCCCTTGGCTTTGAGGAGGGCTGATTGCATTGAATAAACCTAATGCTGTTTACGCATTAAGCCTTTGCAGTTGGGATTTTCGTATCCCCTGGTAACCTTGGCTTAAGCAAACTTTCCAAACAGCCACGCTCCTAGATGGCACTGGGAGAGCTTGAGCAGGTAGGAGGCAGCTCCCAAAAGCAGAGGAGTGCTTTGAGATCAATACTAGAGGTTATAGAATACTAGAAGTTACTAGGAGAAAGGGAGATAGCTGAAAGAACTTAAAAACATCATATCCAAAAAAATTGCAGGTCTAGACAGTTCAGACTTACATAGGTGGCATTGGGATCCTGCGTTTTCTGAAGAGCTCGTTAACTGTGGTTCTTGTTCACTGCTGCGCCCCTGCAGAAACTCAGCAAATGCCTTTAATGGTTTTAGGATCTTAGAGCCTGTGGTTGAGAAAGGCTTAGGCATCAGTTAGACATCATTAAACTCAACCATCATTAATTTCCCAGGAAGTTAGTCTTAAACAACACTTCTGAGTAGCTCCATCCCCAAAGGTATGCATTGCATTTCTTTTTTTTACTGTTTTCCTTTGGGACCTTGAGCAACCTGATCCAGTGGGAGGTGTTCCTGCCCATGGCAGAGCGGTTGGAAGTGGATGATCTTTAAGGTCCTTTCCAACCAAAACCATTCTATGAATTAAAAAGTTTTGGACTCTGACAATAAATATACCAGGATCCCCCTCCCCAGGCTGAAAATACTGCAGATACCAATTCACTGAATGCGAAAGCCAAGACCTTCCTCTTGCATTCCTGCGTAAGTATCTACCCTGCCACTTCATGTTTCTGGTTTTTATTACTATAATACCATAAAACACAAGTTTGAAAGGATGCTCCTCAGATAAAGTCCACTTTCCTGATAATTATAAACAACTGAGTCATGCTCATAAACAGATTTGTCAGGATCCTTCTTGGAAAAAGTGAGGGCAGGAGGTTCAAGTGCAGTATCACTGATCTGGCACTGCTGCCATACCCAGCAAACTGGTCACCTTTAAGTTGATTTACGTTAAACCAGCAGGCTCCATAGGAGAAACTGGTTAACATGAGTCAGAGCTGCCTCCTCATGCCCACTCATTGCTCAGAGGAAGGAGAAAGGAGACACTGAGATGGGGAAATGGGGTTGTCTGGCTGAGAATACAATTTCCTGGGTGTTTAATCCTCAATTAAGAAGTGAAAAAATTATCTTTCATGCCTGTTTTGATACTCACCTTCTTGGTAAGTGTAAGATCAGGCAAGTCTGTCCCAAATATTTGCTGCTAGGCACAGCTGTCATAAAATATTAAGCTGTATCTGGAGACTAAATCTGCCAGCTGGATTTTTACAGTCAGTTGAAGAGAAATGCTTGCCTAGACTAATCTCTGGCTAATATTGAATCTGAGCAGGTTCAGATTTTCCTGCCCCTCAGCATGGCCTCTAGGCATGAGGACAGGACTTGTAACACCTCAGCTGTTCCTCAGGCTTCTCCCTAAACTGCTGAATGATTCTTTACAAGAATCTAAGTAAAAAAAAGCCCCAAACCCAGCATCTAAGCAATCCCAGTTCAGCTTACACTTCAGCCTTTCAAAGCCTGCATGGGAAAATTTGCTAAAGCCATTTTGCATGGAAGCATCAGTGACTCCTTCAGAGTTTTGAGTTTGCAGTGAGATAGATAAAATTTATTCTAGTAACACCACCAGCAGCTTCCTGGCAGTGTACGTGCACTCTGCTGGGGCTTCACTCACAGAAACTGGCAAGGAAGTTACTTTAAATGTTTCTCCTGGATATGCTCAGTCATTCCCAGCTCAAGGCAGGGAGCTGCTGCAGAAGGGTGACACCCAGCCACATGAGACCTCTGGAGGGATTTTCCCTGTAGTCCCTCAGCCAGCAAGCACAGAGCTCTATTCTCTACGCTCACTTCTTCCAACAAAACAAAACAAAAAAAAAAAAAAGGAAAAAGAACGGTTTCTTCTAAACCCTATTTTCCATTGATTCAGAATAAAGCCATTTGGTTTGCTTCCTTGCTGTTCTCCTCGGGTTGAAAAGGAGACTCACCTTCCACCTCTTAACACAGAAAAGAAATCGTTTCAAATGAGCTTCAGCAAAACTCACCATCTCTTAATGGGTGGCTGCTAGTGTGAGAAGTTTGTGAGGACATTTCCATCCATGGCAGTGATTTTCAGATGAGCTTTGTTCCAGGGTCAGGGCAATCTTCTAGGGTTAAACTGAACAGAGTGAAATAATGAGAAACTGAGGTTAAGAGAGACAAGCTTAGGTGTTTCTCATGCCTCTTCTTGCTTCCCTGTAGAGCTTTATGGCTTATCACCCATAGCAACTAACATAACTGCCCAGAAAGGACTGTGGTCTCAGTCCTAGACCTACAAAGAGGCACAGGTACGTAATTAATTCCATAAGGTATTATAAGGTCCCTTATGCTGTGCCACAAGCTTTATCTTTCTCCTGCTTAAAAAGCAAGCCACTCCTAATTACCTGTTCTGCACAAACTGCAACCCTGCTCTTCATCACTGGGCTGTATGAACTGGGGGAGAAGATTTTGCTCCTGGTTTCTAGGGGATGAAAGCCCATCTCACTGAGTAGTAGGTGGATGTTGGACTCTTCGCCCAAGCATTAGGATGAGAGGAAATGGCCTCAAGCTGCACAAGCGGAGGTTCAGATTGGACATTAGGAAAAACTTCTTCACTGAATGGGTTCTCAGGCACTGGCAGAGGATGCTGGCAGTAGATGAGGTGCTCAGGGATCTGTTTCAGTAGTGGATAGAAGTAGTTGAACTTGATTATCTCAAAGGTCTTTTCTGACCTAGGGATTCTATGAAGTAGAAAAACCATGTGCATCTGGAGATAGAGCCAGCATTGAGGAACAGCCTTAATGACAGCCTCCCTTGATAACAGCTCAGGGAAGGGTAAAGGATTAAAGGTCTGCAGCCTGCCAGATTGTAGGGGGAGGAGAGACAAAGTAAACCACCTGGGATGAGCAGGACATGGGAACAAGAGGCTTTTGTCAGACAAGGGAGCTGCAGAGACCTTCCTGGGCTGGGAGCTACATTGCTAGTGCTGCTGTTAGCTGTCTGAATGCCAAATTCCTGCAAGCCCCACACAGAAACTGGAGTGCGTGCACCACATCTTCGTAATAACTCTTGCAGGTCTCTGCTTTCTGGCTGACCAAGGCTTTCTTCAGAAGCTTGTGGGGGGAAGCAACCCATGCCAGCAGTGTTCACCCTGGTAGGGGAGGCTCTTCTCCTGGCATGCAAGAGTGGCGAGAGGGTCAGGACACAGGTAGGGATCAGCTTCAGGACACAAACATTTCAGCATCCTTTGGAAAGCTTCTCTGCTACCCGTGGGTGATAGAAGATTAGTTCTATAGAAGAGAGCAGTTATGGGCTTGCAGGTGGCTTGTTTCCCCTTTACTGCTGCGTGTGAAGTGGGTTTAAGTGCATGCAAGGTCATCTCACGCCCTTTTGCTCCGTTTGACACCACATGACCCTTCATCTTCAAGCTCTGCATGAACCTCCCTCTCTCCTGCATAGCTCTCCACTGAGAGGAGTGCTCTTAGAGGAGGAGCTTGACAAGGAGGAGCCAAGGCAAAGCTTTGGCTAGCTGCAAGACAACATAATTTGCCACCCTGCACTGACAGCTCCTGCTGAGAGCAAGACAGTGTCACCTGCTTGAGCTCAAGGCTGGAAGAAGGTGAAACGTGCCACCCAGGAAGGATCACACTGACCACCGTCTCCTCAAGGTACAGTCTGCAGTGGTTCTCTTCGAGTCAGGTTTGAGATGACCTGACCATGGTTTTGGACCACGGTCTCCCACCATCCTGGGTCATCGCACAGCGTAGCTCCACCCCGAGTGATGCAGAGTCACGCTCTGTGGTGCGACGGTCACAAGGGGGTGAGACTTCAAGGGTTTAGTCCACCCGGGATTTCTTAATCTGTGGTGGAGGAGCTCGTGGTGTCTGCTTTGTGTGCTGCTGTCCTCAAAGGCGCTCGAGTGACACCTTAGAGTCATCTCAGAGTGAGGTCCCCTCATGCTTTTTCAGCATGGAACATCAACCTAAGCTCTTTACTAGGACTTTGGGTAAGGAGTTTAAGAGCAAAGCTCACCCATAAGTGATGCCCCTCTGCTATTAACTTTCTTCAGCACGTCCTCTCTTTAATGGAGATGCATCCAGTTTAGTTTCCTTGTCTACAACCAAGGCAGCCTCTTGCATCAAATTTCCTCCTAAAGATCTCCACCCTGTGGTCATAACTAACCGTGGCAGGAGGTTTGATGTATTAAATTTGATTCAAGATATTAATGGTTTTATTGTAGCCTATTCTGAGGTTAAACCCCTTCAGTCCTGCTACCACCAGTCAGGAGCTGATGCAGGAGGCCCAGATGATGGATCTGGGATCACTGCAGATGTGTTTTGAGTGGAGTTGTTTTCCTTGCAGGATACAGAGCAGAAGACAATGCCGGGCACCTCCCTGGAGGGGATTAATCCCACCTACATCTACAAAGTGGTTCTACTGGGGAGCACATCGGTGGGAAAGTCAAGCCTGGCTTATCGATACGTCAAAAATGACTTTAAGGAGTCTCTGCCAACGGTGGGATGTGAGTGAACGGCTTCAGTATCTTGATGGCTCTGGATAAGAGACCAGGATTGATGCTTTTCCTTGCAGTGGGATGGGATGCAGGAGGACAGGCTAGTGTATCCTGCAGTATCATTGCCCCACTTTTGAACAGGACACACACGTGCCTCAGAGCCAGACCTCCCCCATCGCTGTCACCTCCAGATCTCTGCAGCCCCTTGCCCTCCGCACCAGGATGTAAGAAAAAACACATCCAAGCTGCACAGATTTGGCTTAGCATTGCTTTTTGGAGCAGGAAAGTGAGTGAAATCTGGGGTCTAAACTGTACATCCCATCTGCCTGTTGCATACTTGGTCCCATGCTGTCCTTATAGCACTTTGGATACTCCACAAGAGTCTCTCCTAGCTATGAGCTGCTCCAGCCTCAGTTTCCTTCTCGAGCTGGGAAGTTCGGGCTAGGGTGCAAACAGGCAGGGCAGCTCAGGAGGAGACAGCCAGCTGTGGCAGGTCCTATACCGCAGGGTCTTGTTCCTCCAACCTGCCTGCAGAGACGAACACAAACCCCACCATGCCCTGGCCAGGCTGCTCTGCCCCAATGATGAGCCCCAATCCATGCACCTCCTCCTCCAGGTCCCACTGACAAGCCATGCTGAATGGCTCGTGTCTGAAAGGAGGGCACTGGAGAGCTGCAAGAGAGCTCTGCTCCCTCTATAACCGTGCCAACAGGCATGCTGGGATCAAGTTGCCTCAGCACAGCTTCCTACACCACCTCAACATGGATGTTCATGGCCTTGGCCCTAACAAGGGATGGAGGTTGTGGTCCTACCTGGAGCCCAAAGAGCTCGGGAGGAGGAGAGAAAGATGCTGCTGAGCGGTTTTCCTTGTCCCTCTGCTTTGGCTCTGGTTGGTCCCCAAGCAGCCACCTGCTTCCTGGGAGCAGGGATGGAGGCTCTTCTCCACATCCTGGTGCCCGTGCAGCCTTTTTCAGCAGATATTGAGGTGGAGGTAGCTTGCTCTCTACCAAAATGCTCTTCTGCAAAGCTGCTCAGAGATATCAGACATCAAACCTGGAGTGCATCCACACAAATCTGCTGCCAGGAAGGGCTCCCAGCTCATCACAGGCTGCTTTGCCTGGCAGCAGACCATCCCATCAATGAGAAACCAGTCCTGGTTTTGCATGTTACAGCATTCTTACTGGCCCCCTCAGTATGGATTTGCCTCCACCAGCAGATCTGAGCTTTCTGCTCTTGCTGCAAGTGAAGGCGTGCCCTGCATCTTGCTTGCAGGCTCCTTCTTCACGCAGACACTCAAAGTGGAGGCGGCCACTATCAAGTTTGAGATCTGGGACACAGCAGGCCAGGAGAAATACCACAGCGTCGGCCACCTCTACTACCGGGGCGCACACGCGGCTCTCCTCGTTTACGACATCACTAATAAGGTGAGGCAGGGGATGACGATGCTGTCCGTGCCAAAACTGCAAGCACTGGCGGGGCAAGTGTGTCCAGGTGGTAGTGGAGCAGAAAGTGGTACCCGAATACCACCTGAGAAGGTGAACACCTCGCTTGGGAGATGCCGGGGGCTGTCCCTGCTCAAGCAGAACGATGCTGCCAACTCAGGGAGCAGTTCCTGCAGAAAGGGCGCTTCCCATCGAAGGCTGATTTATCCCTGAAGGTGTTTGAGGGCTGGTGACCTGCTTCTGAGGGAGAGGGCAATCAAAGCCTCCCCACCATGTCTCTTGAACCCTGTTTAGTTCATCAGCTTTGCTATGCCTGAAGCAAAGGGAATAAATCAAAACCAGGTCATCAGGTGGGTTTTGTTTCCATCTCTCCAGGAGACTCTCAACCGAGCAAAGATGTGGCTGACGGACCTGGAGAAGGAATTTCTTCCAGATGAAATTGTCATCGCTTTGGTGGGCAACAAGACAGACCTTGCTGCTGAGCGAGAAGTTGCCACCGAGGTGAGAACCCACAGGGAGCTACCAACCCCCCTTGCCAGAAAACTGGGATATGTCCTAACAGAGCCAAGAATTTAAAAGGCTCTGGAGGAGGTCTTCCTGGACTTCAGTAAAGCCTTTGACACAGTTTCTCCCAGCATTCTGCTTCGGAAACTGTCACGTCTGGCCTGGACAGGCGCACACTCTCCTGGGTGGAAAACTGGTTGGCTGGAGGGCCCAGAGAGTGGTGGGAAATGGTGTGAAATCCAGCTGGAGGCCAGTGACAAGTGGGGTTCCCCAGGGCTCAGTGCTGGGTCCAGCCCTGTTCAATGTCTTTATCAATGACCTGGATGAAGGCATCGAGTGCACCCTGAGCAAGTTTGCGGACGACACTAAGCTGGGTGGAAGTGTGGATCTGCTGGAGGGTCGGGAGGCTCTGCAAAGGGATCTGAACAGGCTGGACCGCTGGGCAGAGTCCAACGGGATGAGGTTTAACAAGGCCAAATGCCGGGTCCTGCACTTGGGGCACAACAACCCTGTGCTACAGACTAGGAGAAGTCTGTCTAGAAAGCTGCCTGGAGGAGAAGGACCTGTGGGTGTTGGTTGACAGCGACTGAACATGAGCCAGCAGTGGCCCAGGTGGCCAAGAAGGTTTAGGCTGGACATTAGGAAAAAATCTTTCATTGAAAGGGTCATTGGGCACTGGCAGAGGCTGCCCAGGGAGGTGGTTGAGTCACCTTCCCTGGAGGTGTTTAAGGCACGGGTGGACGAGGTGCTAAGGGACATGGTTTAGTGTTTGTTAGGAATGGTTGGACTCGATGATCCAGTGGGTCTCTTCCAACCTGGTGATTCTATGAGCCTGAAAATCATTGACCTGCCATGAAATGCCACCCAAACCAAATCAGCAGCCCCAAAGGGGGTGGGGGAAGTAATTCTCTTTGTCTCCACCTAGGAGGGGGAAGAGTTTGCAAGGACCAAAGGCCTCCTGTTCATGGAGACGTCTGCAAAATCCAACCACCAAGTAAACGATATCTTCATGACCATAGGTAAGTCATGTTAAAGCTCTCACCAAGTGCCATCATAGGTGAACCATGGGTACCAAAGCTCCACTTCCAGTCTGCAAACACCTTTTCCCTCCCACTCAAAGCTGACTCTCTTCACTGCTCGTGCTTGCTACTGAGGTTTGCTTCCCAGCTGCTTCAGCCTGCACAGTGCCTGGCAGTTTCAAAGGCCACAACCACAGCAGCCCATGGTTTCAGTGCAACATGTCACATTTCTCAAGGGAGATGGACAAACAGATCCAACCCAGGATGCTCCAACATCAGAAAGGGATTTTGGGCCCTCCCTCAGAACCAGTTTTCTTTTGCTTTAGTGCGTGATCTGCCTGTAACAGTGTCCCTAGCATAGCCGTTCAGCAGAGACCTCACACTGCTACCATGGGACAGTACCAGCAGCCACCAGTGACTCCCCTGGGGTGGGACGGGACAGCCATTGCATCCCACCACATCAGTAGAACTGAGCCCTTCCTCACCTCATTTCTCTTCCTAGCCCAAGAGCTCCTGCAGCGGAAACAAGAGAAGGCGTCCACTCCATCGCCATGCGTGTGGTCAACAGTCAACCTGGGGGAGAGCAGGGCGAGGACAAAGTGCTGCAGGTTCTGAGGACGGGCAGCTCCGGACCTCGGTAGTGGCTGGATGAGGTCTCTGAGACAGCAATGACAAAGTAGGGGGGTTGCACAAGTGCAAGAGCAGCTCATCCTGACCACCCTCCCCTTCTGAGAAAGGTCAGAGCCCATCCTGGGGGCACAGGGATTCTTCAGCGCACCAGCACTGGCTTCATCCAAGAGGTAAAGCCAAGTGATTTCTTCCACCAACATTCTTCTTACAGAGAGGAGCACAACCCCCTAGCACTGCCACCATCACTCCTGACTGGTGGCATTCCCCTGTTCCAGCTGCACACTGCCTCCTACATACCCCTTCCCATCCAAAAGGGAGGGTTAAACTTCCTGAGTGAAGCAGGTGCATTCAGTGGGTTCTGGGTTCACACCCCAGGTGCAAATAAAAAGAACGTTGTCCTGAAGGCATTATTTTTTTATCCCTAACCTGGATGTTTGCTGCAGGAAGCCTGGAGGTGGCAGGGACTGGTAACGGTGATCCCCTTGCCCCCTGTCCAATCCATTCCAGAGGTGAGAGCCCATCCTTTGGAGAAATAAGTGATTCCTTGCTGATACAAGAGCCAGATCTGGAGATAGAGCAGGGCCAAAGCAAATGCCAGGCCTCCCATTTCTGCTATATGGGGTACATTGTGGGAACACACCTTGGCTGGAAGAGGAGCTACACCAAGAGGAGCTGTAGAGTTGCCACAGCCTCAGCAGAAGCAAAGAGGAAAGAGCTACTGCTCTTACAGGGCAAGATGCTCTCACCACCTCCACCCTATCACACGCAGGCTCTCTCAGAAACCACACCAGTGCCCAGCAAACCCAGGGGAGCATCAGACTCAGAGGAGATATAGCTTTCTCAAGAGAGCTGCAGCAACATCAGCATGGCCATGGGCAAAGGGCAACGCCGCTGCTGAGTTTGGGGCAAGCCCTAACAGCAGTGCCATCCAAAGGCTTGGCTGAGCTCTGCTACAAAGCAACAGACACCCTGGAAGATGCTTCCCAAGGAGAAGAAGGCAGCACAGGACCCTTTGCCCTGGTTTGCCCACACCAGCCCCCCAACAGCACCCACTTGTGATGCTTCTCCAGGGCTGAGCTCTTCCAGGGTAGCACTGGATCTCCTTCCCAGCAGAAAAGAGGGACTCTTGCCTTTTCCAGCCTAAATCCTCTTCTTCAGAGCAGCTGGGAGGTGCTAATTGCCACTCATCCCTCCCATCTCCCCCCTCCCCTCCCGAGATTAACCCTTCCCTCCCCAAAGAGCCTGGACCTCCCGTGCTGGGCCAGCAGCCACAGCGAAGGATGCTGAGACCTAAGGGTCACCCTTCCCCATGGCCTCCCATGGTCCCTCTCACCCCTAAACTGAAGAATGGGGAAAATACTCCGACTTCTCCCTGTGAGAGGACATCTGGGGACATGCAGCGTGAGGGACTAGGCTTCTGTGCTCTCCAAGTGTTTCTGACCTGGGCTGTGGAAATGGTGTGGCTGTTTCTGACTCTGACACCATGGAAAGGAAGATGTTGGGGACACAAAGCCCCTACATTTTATACGTTCATTTATCAACCCATGGGTGTCTGCACGCTGCAGGGACCCCAGGGGATGTACCTGGGAAAGGTGGCCCTGCAGGGCTTAATTTTAGGGTTTTTTTTGGAGGATGTGGGGTGGAAAAACATGCTGAGCTGTGCAGAGAGAAGTACTGGGTGCACTGTTGGAGCAGGCTGCGAAACCACATCAAGACCAGCAAGTTTTGGGGCTGCACCCTCTGCCTCCTGTGACTCCCCATGTTTTAGAGCAGAAAGGCTGGGACGCGGGACAGAGAGGAGAAGGGCTTTTATTGTTGGCTTCAGCTCAGGGGCTGTGCTCCTCCCGGGGCGGCTGGGGGTGTGGGTGGGATGGGGGGCAGCCCTGCCGCCGGCCGCCCCCCCTGGGATGGGTGACTTCACTCAGAGCTTGTCGCCTCCCGAACCGCCCCACCGGCCGGATCCCGCGCCCCGTGTACCAGGAGGGGTCGATGTCCGGATCTGCAAGGCAAAAGCCAAAGAACCATCAGGAAGTGATGGGGTGGGACATAGAATCATAGAATTGCTTGGTTGGAGATGACCTTTGAGATGGAGTCCAACCATACCCATCCACTACTAAACCAGATCCCTGAGCACCTCGTCCACCCGTCTTTTCAACCCCTCCAGGGATGGGGACTCAACCTCCTCCCTGGGCAGCCTCTGCCAGGGCCCGAGAACCCTTCCAGTGAAGAAAATTTTCCTGATGTCCAATCTGAACCTCCCGTGGTGCAACTTGAGGCCATTTCCTCCCATCCTATTGCCTTGGAGCAGAGACCAGCACCCACCTTGCTACAACCTCCTTTCAGGCAGTTGTAGACAGTGATGAGGTCTCCCCTCAGCCTCCTTTTCTCCAGGCTAAACAGCCCCAGGTCCCTCAGCCACCTCCCATAACCCCTGTTCCTCAGCCCCTTCCCCAGCTCCGTTCCCTTTCTCCAAACGTGCTCCAGACCCTCAATGTCCTTCTTGTAATGAGGAGACCAAAACAGAGGATGTGGAGGGGGACAGGGCATTGCACCCATGGGTGAGAGGGATGATGAACACCAGGGGAGTGGGAAAAGAGGCTGGGAGGTGGTATAAAAGCTGTTGCAAATGCTGTATGAAAGCAAACCTTTCCTTCTGCCTAGTGATCCCCTGCTCTGTTCCCCATACGCAGCTGAGTCTGGGGATGCAGGAGAGGTTGAGGGGTGTTGGCTGGAGCAATGACCCTTACTCCTGCTCTCCTTACTCCTGATTTCCATGGAGCGCTCGTGGATGCGGCCGTGGGCAACAGGCAGGGTCAGGCAGGCGAGCAGCAGGCACAGGAGGCAGGCGGCCCCCAGCTTCATCCCCAGCACTTTCTGGCCGCAGCGGCTTGGCCCCAAAGCTTCCCGGCTCCCGGTGCTTCCTACAGGTGCCACGAAGCCTCAGATCCAACTGCAGGAGCAAAGCGGTTCTGCTGTCACAACCTGCTTGGGTGGAACACCCCCAGAGTGAGCAACCCACCAGGAGGGGATGGGGTGACCGTATCCCTGCTGCCGTGGGGCTGTTGTCCCCATCGCTGCATCCCCATCACAGCATCCTCATCACAGCATCCCTCAGGTGGCTGCGATGTGAAGGGCACTGGGTAGCTTGATCAAACCCTAGGGGGGTTTTGCTGGGACTGGTGCTTCTGGGGCAAATTTTCCCTGCAAACATGAGTTGCATTAACTTTATGTTTATTAAAATAGGGGGTTTGTGCTAGGCTAGTGCCTTAGCCCAGGCCTGGCAGCGCCTTTTCTGACCGGGACCCCCAGTGTGCGCGTGGTGGCTGGACCCCACAACCCAGAAGATGGGGAGAGGGTCCAGCTCTGAAACACGGGGCTAGAGGCACAAATAGGGTTTGATTCTGGGTGATGGATGGACTGTGGTCACTTCTGTGCCCTCAGCACCCACCCCTGGACCCAGCTGCTGAAATGATAAACCTGGGAGCACCCTGTAACGTGATTTTTGGGACTGTGGGCTGAGCGATGGGCTGGATTCCTGCAGCCACCTGCAATGAGGGAGCAGGGTGAAGCGGAGCAGCAGGAAAGCCGGGTTAGGAAGGATACAGCAGGAACGCAGCGGCAGCTTTATTTCCAAGGACTTTTGCAAAGGAGCAGCTCGCAATGTGTCAGGCAGGAGCCAATCTGGGTTCCTGAGAGCTCAGATTTGCTGCATCCGCTGACTTTTCCCACCCCTACTGTTGGAAAGTGGCTGGACGGACACAAGGACGCACACGTGCAGGCAAAGCGGCGTGTGGGAAATTATCGAACGACAAAAGCATCACGAGAGAGAGAGAGAGAAAGAAAGAAAAGTGGCGCTGCCCTGCGCCAAGGCTGCACTTACCGCGGCGTGGCGAGGCGAGGTGCCTGGCTGCCGTCCCACGGAGGCGAGTGGCCGCTGTCTGAGCCGGAGGCCCCTCTGGTTGCTGTTTTTATGGCTGGGTTCGTGCTGATGTCAGAGGCGAGACCTGGCAGGGACCGAGCTGGGGCATCTCCCCTCCCCGCCATCCCCTCTCATCAAATCAGCACAGGGATTTTCGTGACTCAGAAGGGACCAGCATTTTATCTTCCACTGGCCAAGGCAGATAGCTTGGGAATATGTTAATCCTTGCCCTTCCTAACCCTGTAAAGTTTTCCTCTCCGTTACCACACTCACAGGGAGCCCCTCACCCAAATTTTGCTTTGGAAATTTGGTGGGTGATGCCACCCCAAATGCTGTGTCCACACAGAGGGGTCCTGCTGCTGCAAACCAGCTCCACTGCTGGGGTTATACTCACTGCTACCACCCTCTACCTTCAAATCCCCCACCCCAAAACCTGCTTTGAAGAAATCAGAGAATTAAATGCAGAGAAGAGGGGAAAGTGACTGGCTGAGGGGTGCAGGAATGGGCAGGAGTGGGCTCCTCACTGCAGTGCGGGGACTTCAAACAGGATATAGAAGGATATGGAACTGGTGGAATTGGTCAAAAGGAGAGCTACAGAGATGATCCAAAGGCTGGAGCACCTCCCATAGGAGGACAGGCTGAGAGAGTTGGAGTTGTTCAGCCTGGAGAAGAGAAGGCTGCAGGGAGACCTCAGAGCAGTTTTCAGTACTGAAAGGGGCTTCAGAAAAGCTGGGGAGGAGTTTTTTACAAGGGCGTGGAATGATAGGATGAGGGGGAGTCACTTTAAATGGGAAGAAGGAAGATCTGGATTAGATGTTAGGAAGAAATTCTTCACAATGAGGGTGGGGAGGCCCTGGCCAAGGTTGCCCAGAGCAGTGGTGGCTGCCCCATCCCTGGAGGGGTTCAAGGGCAGGTTGGATGTAGCTTTGAGCAGCCTGGTCCAGTGGGAGGTGTCCCTGCCCATGGCAGAGGAGTTGGAACTGGAGGGGCTTTGAGGTCCCTTCCAACCCAAACCATTCCAGGAGTCTATGATCGCTGTTTTTAAATGGGTTAAACCACCCCCAGGTTAAAGATTTCTCGTGATGCCCTCAGCTGGTCAGGATCTGAACACACATCCACCCCCAGCCAGGACTACAATTCTTGAGACTTTGAGGGACACCACGACACAAGGACATCTCTCTGTTGGCTGGGTGGGTGTAGGCAGGGGGAAGGGGCTGTCTGCCAACCCCGTGCATGGCTGGGATTGCCCTGAGACAGATCTTCACCTCACACCGCTGCCAGCTCTGATACCCAAGCACAGCCAGTGCTGGGGGACGGTCACAGGAACGGTGTGCGACAGAGGGCACCAGCTGCAGGGGGGTGAAGGCAGGGAAAGGGATGAAGTGAGGAGAAAAATAACCCCATTAGCCAAAGAAACCCAGACCTTGGGCTCAGCAGGGCTCTCTCCATCCCAAGGTTGCTGCTATTCTTTAATGCAGATTCAAAGCATCTTCATGATGTTGTGGGCTTGGATATTAGTCTGCTTTGGCTCCTAGATTTGCTCCTGGGTTTCTATACAAGCCACAGTGGTTGTTTAGCCTGGAGAAGAGGAGGCTGAGGGGAGACCTCATTGCTCTCTACAAGTACCTAAAAGGAAGCTGTGGAGAGGAGGGAGCTGCCCTCTTCTTCCAAGTGACAGGAGGAGAGGGAATGGCCTCAAGCTCCGCCAGGGGAGGTTCAGGCTGAACATTAGGAAAAAATTTTTCATGGAAAGGGTCATGGGGCACTGTTAGAGGCTGTCCAGGGAGGGGGTTGAGTCACCTTCCCTGGAGGTGTTTAAGGGACGGGTGGACGAGGTGCTGAGGGACATGGTTTAGTGGTTGATAGGAATGGTTGGACTTGATGATCCGGTGGGTCTTTTCTGACCTGGTGATTCTATGATTTCAGGGTCAGCCCCTCCTTACCTCCACATGCTGCACATCGCCTTTGCTCACCTGGACTCGTTGCTGGGTACCACTCACCCATGCTTATCCCACCCATGACTCCATCAGCAGCATGTGACAAGTCATGTTGCCACCCATTCATCACTATCTCCCCCCTCTTCTGCTCTGGTGCTGCTGATTTGGGTCCCCTCTGCTTCCAGCTGCCTGGTTTTAAAGCGAGGGGTTGGTTAAAGGTGGTTAACCAGCTGGTTAAAGGAAAGGATGGGGAGAGAATGGAGCATTTGCTCAAGTGGAGCTGAAAGAACAGACACTGCAAAATGGAGCCCAGGTTCTGGACACAAAATTGGCTTTATTGCATGGTTTAGTGTACATATATATAATCTCTACATGGGCAGATGGGGCAGGAAACCAGCAAAGAACAACACGGGTGACTACGGCCTGAACGGCACCTTAGTTTGTGCTGCTGAGGCTCAGTGCTAGGACTGCTCAGGGTCAACCGTCCAAGCGGTTGTGTGGAAGGACTTGAGTTACAGCTGAAGCCAGGTACAGCAAGAGGTGCAGTTGGGTTGAAGGCTGAACCCAGAGACCAGAAGGGTGGGCGCAAAACCATAGTGTTGCTCAGATCATGGTGGAGCTGCTGTGGTAGCACCAAGGGTAGCTGAGCAGCAAGAAACGCACCATGTCTGGGAGAGCAGTGGCTTGCACTCACCCTTTTGAACGTCAGGCCAGCAAGACTTCATTTTCAAAGAAGATACTTATTTTGTTTCCAACTGGGAAGCCCAGACTATGGACTTCCAAGACTACTCTGGGATGACCCGGGACCAATTTCTAAGCAGTTAGCAGTCTCTACTACTACCAAAGCCAAACATACATGTTATTTGCATGAGAATTCACACTAGTGCTCATAATTAAAGTGATTTTAGCACAGATGCACAGGAATGGCCTAAAATGGTCCAGCCTGAGTGGCCTTTGATAGGGAGGTGCCAGCATCCAGCTGCAAGAGATTGTCCCTGCGCTGTGGAGGGAGGGAGGTGGGGGCTATAAATCACACGGATCAATTTTTAACATAAACCTCCTCCAATCTTCTCCCATTTCAATGTACTGGACATGGGGCCAGGCACTGATCCACTGGGGCTCGTGGATATGTGGAATTAAATGTTGGATGAAATCAAATGATTCAGGTCTCTGGGGGAGGGCGTTACCAATGCTGTTGTCACCCAGCAGGAGCCCAGGGCCACCACAGCCACCAAAGGATCAGATGGTCCTACCAGGTTCTACAACCCTATCGCTGGGGACATAGTCATCCACAAAGCACCCTTGGCACAGGCCCCTCTGCAGAGTGGGGAAAGTCTCCAGAGAAGCACCTCTGCTTGCTGGAGTCCTAAACTTGCAGGTATAGCCTCACGCAAAGAGATTACCTTCAAGAGCTAGAAAAACTAACTGGTCCACAACAAGCCCTCCAGCCTTTCTTCCACTGCTTTCCACAAGTCTTCTCTCACTCGCATCCCGAGATGGTCACAGCTGCTTCAGGCATGGTGGTGAGAAGCCTTGGTGGGTGTTATCGTGGCTTTGTGCAAAGATCTGTTGGCCATGTGCTCACTGGGAGGGAGCCAGCACTGCTCTCCCCCTGCTCTGCTGTTCAGGGAAGGGAAGTGTTGCTCCAAGGGATCCACAGGAAGTTGGGACCAATGCTGGGATGTGAATCCCAGTCTGGAATTCCTGGGTCCCTGCTCTACCTTGGGTACCCCAACGGTGTCCTGCACCTGCTGCCAAGTCCTGTCCCTGCTCAGCATCAGCCTGGGAGAAAGCAGGGACAAGCATTGACAGCTTTTGCCAAGTGAGGACCATGTCACTACCCCTGGTCCCCATGCTGGAAAGCCAACTCCCTCCAAGGAGATCACTCCTGCTCTGCGCTCCTCTGACCTGCCTAAAGCCAAGATTTCATGCTTGCATCCTCCCACGAGAGGCCCCGGTCACGTCTCTGCACCCCAGTGCCTCACTCCTCTCCCTAGCAGCTCCTGGCAAGACCTCCTGCCCACAGCCTCTGGCTTCCCTTCTGTCCAAGGTTTCAGGGAGAGATGGGCATGGGAGAAGGAAGAGCAAGCGTGGGGGGAAGGCGGTGAGGCTTTGCGCTGAGGTCTTGTATTGTCAGTGAAATGCGGTGGCAGGAGGGTCCCCGTCTCCTCAGGACAGGTGGGTCATCACAGGCTTCTGCAAGGCAACAAGGGAGAAACCTCAGCTCACTGCCATGCCCACTTCACCCCGACCTCCCCCAGACAATGCAGACAGCACATCCCTTGTCTCCTTCAGCTGCCATCGCGTGGAACAAGGACCTGCCTCATCTCATGGACCACGCAGGCAATGGGAATTCAAAGATGTATGTCTTGTTTGGTTCCCCCACTTTGGGGCTTAGGACATCCTAGACCTCAGCGGGTGATGCCCAGGGCAGGGCTGCCCCCACCAGCCAGTATGGTGAGACCAATGCCGAGGGCTGGGAGCTCCACCAGCTAGAGAAGAGCACAGGGAGGGACAAATCCCTCTGTGCAAGCCCAGGGATGCAGGTCCCATGTGGAGCCCAGGCAAGCAACCCTCCTAGGCAAGTAGTTTTATACCGCAAAGAGCCTCTCCACTCTCCTGTTCTTCCCATTGGGGTTTCTCTGTGTCAGGGAGCCACGGTAAATGGAGTTGCGGTCAAAGGAGTCGTCAAAACCTGTAGTGAAAGAAGAGAGTTGGGCAGCAGGTCCTCATCTACCTCACTAGAGGTTCCAGTCATCCACCATCACTTGGGTTTTATTATCCCCTGCTTGCTTTGGATGCATCACTGAATCTCCCTCTCCTGGAGGGTGATGGGAAGCCCTTTGATGACAGGAAAGCAAAACCTCTTGCTGTCTGGGTTTCCAGAGCACTGTGCGTGTGGGATCGGCCTCTCAGTGGTCAATTACCGAGAGCTCTGCTCTGGAAACTTCCATGGCACAACAAAAGCCCAGTGCACAAAGAGCTCTCATCATCTAAGTCTATTAACACTCTCTCGACCTTCAAAGTCATCTCCCCTTCTCTGCCATCAACCTCACCTCTGCAGGCCTAACTTTGCAAGTCATTGACAGGTGAGGAAGGAGATCAGGAGACTGAGTCTCCTCATGACCCAGCCCAAGCAGAGGGGATTAGGCTCGCATGGTGACGTCCATCCCTATTACGCATCCTTTTATCTCCTCACAGGGCTGACGTGTCCCCTGGGCTCCCTTTATCTGCCAGCCCTTTGCAGGAAGGAGAGAAGCTGACTCCTCCTCAGCATGAGAAGGGACCTTTCCACCTACCAGCATCAGCTTGGGTAATGAGACTGTTAACTGTCTGCATGTACGAGGGAAATGCAATTCCTACTCTCCATTAAATGATCTTTTCCTGCCTTCTCTCCCTTCATCTTCCATTATCTGGAAGAAGAGCCCTTCTTTCAGCCTTCAAGCTTATGAGGTGAGATAAGAAAGAAATAGGAAAGTTATTTCCTAATGGGTCTTGCCGATATTGGTCAGGGTGAAATATTTTCATTGATCGGCCCCTGCCACACAAGCTGCTGTACCAAGTTTCAGGTCACTGTCTACTTTGAATCACTCCCAAGATGCTGTTTGTCATAGCTGGGTGATGAAAGACCTCGGAGCTCAGAGCCTCAGAGAACAGAGGAGCTGAGGAAGATGGGCAGCAAGGTAATGGATACTTTCCCCAAGACGGCAAATTGAGGAAAAAAATGCTGTCAGAAGAGGCTTTGACGTCTAACACCCAACAGGATGACATGAATGAAGTAATGCAGATGCCTCCCTTGACTCTGCTCTTGCGAGACCACACCTGAAATCTTGCATTCAGTTCTGGAATCCCCAACATAAGAAGGAGATGGAACTGATGGAACGGGTCCAGAGGAGGCCACAAAGATGATCTGAGGGCTGGAGTACCTCCCATACAGGACAGGCTGAGGGAGTTGGGAGTGTTGAGCCTGGAGAAGAGAAGGCTCTGCAAAGACCTTAGAGCAGCTTCCAATACTGAAAGAGTCTCCAGGATAGCTGGGGAGGGGCTTTTTCCAAGGGCTTGGAGTGATAGGACAAGGGAGAATGGCTTTGAATTGGAAGGGGGAAGATTTAGACTAGACCTTAGGAGGAAATTCTTCACAATGAGGGTGGTGAAGCCCTGGCCCAGGTTGCCCAGGGCAGTTGTGCATGCCCCCTACCTAGAATTGTTCAAGGCCAGGTAGGATGGGGCCTTGAGAAGCCTGATCCAGTGGGAGGTGTCCCTGCCCGTGGCAGGAGGGGTGGAACTGAATGGGCTTTGAGGTCCCTTCCAACCCAAATCATTCCATCATTCTTCCTGGACTTTGAGGTGGCAGGAGCCCAGGCTGCAGAGAAGGTTCTAGTTCCTGGAAGACTGAGCCAACTCAACCTGATCTCTGTTCTTCCATCACTGTCCTCAGTCCCACTATCTGCCTTCTCCTTTTTAAGTTATCCACCACACGTTTCCCCTGCAGTGATCCTAACAGGTGGCCAGGGCCACAGGGAGTGGGACCCTCAGTACAAAAGCACGACTAGCATCAGAGAGAGAGGACCGAGCATCCCCTAAAGCCCAACCCACCCACCCACAGACCCCCACCTCCCACAGGCAGAGCTCTGGTCCTTACTGGTGATTTCGAGGGGACCGTTGAACTTCCTCCTGAATCTCTGCAGTCCGGGCATCGCCTGCAAGAGAAGGGGAGCAGCCTGATGTGGAGAAGGGGATGGAGGACAGAGGTTTCCCCCAAGGCCACTGCTTCAAAAGCAGTTCCCTGGAGACCCTGGTTATCCCCAGGCTTAATTCCGTGCCACACGCACGTGAGGAGGTGCACTAGCCAGCACAGATTAAACGCATACTCACTTTAATGTCATCTGAAGACTCCCCTGGGCTGGTGGGAACGGGAGATTCGAGGCAGGCAGCCTGTGGGGACAGGAAGGGTAGAGGATTTCTCTAGGGCTGCAGACTTGGCCTGCCTCTCTTTGCATTTTCACCTCTTTTCTTTAGCCTGGATTGATTCTACGGTGAAGCAAAAGAGGCAGCACACCGCTACGGCATCAACTCTGCCTGATGGGCTGCGATTATAAAAATCAGTATGGAAATGTAGGAGGAGTTGAGTCCAGGCTGTTGTGCCTGCATGTCCTCCCTGTAGCCTCTGGAAGAGCACCCCAAATACAATATTCTCCATGGACGCATGGAAGGAACCGGCATTGTCCTCCATCCTCAAAGAGGAATCCATCCTCTGAGGCATGGAGCAGGGTACCAGTTCCCAGGTAGCAGCGAGGGAGCTGGGCACAGCTCAGCAAGCCAGGCAGCCCTTCCCAGCACCCAGAGAAGCACGTTCATCTCAGAGTCAGGATCTCTTATACCTCCAGTCTTCCATGCTCACCTGCCCACTCGACTTCTTCCTCACCTTTTCCACAGACTTCACTGTCAGCCCTGCAGCAGACAGAGCTGCAATTCGAGATTCGATGTCCGATACCTTCAGAAGGAGGAAAGGCCCATACAAACGGTGACTGGAGGATCCATCACCAGCTTTGCCATCACTGTTTGAGGGTCGGGGCAAAGCAGTTCTCAGAACCGAGACCTCACCTCGCTCTCTGCCTGCTGAACCTGAGTAGCTGCCAGGGCCACCTTGTCCTCCAGCTCTGACAGCTCTGAGTCAGTAGTTCCGCTGTGCTGAGCCCCTTCCTCAAGATCCTTCAGGGTCTTCTCAAGCTCGTAGGTCTTCCCAGCAGTCAGGTACACCTGAAATGGGAGTGAAGTATGTCCAAAGAGTGGAGTGTGTCCAGAGAAGAGCAACAAAGCTGGTGAAGGGACTGATGAAAAAGTCTCACAAGGAGCGGCTGAGGGAGCTGGGGGTGTTTAGCCTGGAGAAGAGGAGGCTGAGGGGAGACCTCATTGCTCTTTACAACTACCTGAAAGGAGGTTGTGGAGAGGAGGGAGCTGGCCTCTTCTCCCAAGTGACAGGGGACAGGACAAGAGGGAATGGCCTCAAGCTCCGCCAGGGGAGGTTCAGACTAGATATTAGAAGGAAATTTTTCACAGAAAGGTTCATTGGGCACTGGAACAAGCAGCCAGGGAGATGGTTGAGTCACCAACCCCGGAGGTGTTTAAAAGACGGTGGATGAGGTGCTGAGGGGCATGGTTTAGCGGCACATAGGAATGGTTGGACTTGATGATCCAAGAGGTCTTTTCCAACCTGGTGATTCTATGCAATACAAGTTAAAAAAGCCCACATTGCAGAATTAACCTCCCCGGCATCCTCCTCTCCTGCTGCGACTGCAGACCCAGCCGCAACATCTCCTGCCACTGTTTGACGGCTGACTTGTCTTGCAGCACAGACAGTACCACTCAGCTCTGGTGAGGCTTTTCATCTCATTTCCTCCCTTCTCCAGGCTTTTTGAGAGCAATTACCAATGGGGTGAAAGGGTAGAAAGTTCAATGGGAAGGCAGGCAGGACCTACTAACAGTAGCATCAGCATCTTGATGCTGTGTGCTCAGAGGGGAGGCAGGTACCTGCAAAAAAGCGCAGGTTACCATGACCCATGGTGGCAGTGAGCTGGGAAGGAGATAGGTTGACTCTCCAAATCCATTCAGTGTCTTTAAAGGGGTGAACCAGGGGGTGCTGACTGGGATGCAATATGTTACCTTTGCTGGCTAAACAAGAAGGGTGAAAGGACCCATCCTAATAAAACCATTGGTTCTGCTGTTGCTTGCCAACTCCTGAGCTACTACGAGGATGCAAGTCCATGCAAAGCAGTTTAGGAAACGTTAACATGTTGGTGTGCAGACACCTAAGATAATCAGACTGACTTATGGTTGGACTAGATGATCCGGTGGGTCTCTTCCAACCTGGTTATTCTATGATTCAATGACTGTGGCCGGTCTTTAGCTGACTGATCCCAAAATCTTGGAACTGCTAATGTAATTCCTGCTCCTCCAGCCCTCTCCATTTTTTTGTGGGCTGAATATTGTGCAAAACTGCATGGCAAAAGCTCCCTGCATGCCCTGAAGGATCAGCCATCTCCCCAAATCACAGTAACACCCCCCATGCCCCATAGGTCCCACCCATCCCGGTGCAAACCCTGAGGCCATAACTGATGCCAAAGTTTTGTGGGTGCTATCTGTGAGTCAGAGAGCCACCGTTTGTTCTCAGGTCACCAAACTCTCCCAGTGCCTTCGCAGGCAGGTGGCATCCCCCAGAGTGTGGTGAGCCAGCCCTGACTCAGCCAGGGCCCGAGGGAACAGCAGGATGAGCACACAACTCCCAGGGCTACTGCCTACCCACCGCCTCGCCCCTGCCCCTCTGCTGACGGCAGCAGCACCACCAAGCCCTAAGTTCACATCCTTCCCAGCACCATCCCCTCTCCCAGAGGATAAAACCTTGAAAACCTTCATCCAGCCACCCGGCTTCCCTTGAATGTTGCATTTGGCCAGAAAGCACCTGGGCGGTGCAGTTTCTGAGCACACTCTGCTCTCAGCAGCTCCCTGCTTTTACGTGTACGCTTTCCCTATTGAGAAACGAGCCGCAGAGTCTGCTAATAAACCCTGCTCCCTTTGCAGGGTGTTTCTGACAGCAAAACCCAACCACCCAGATGGAGATGTGACTCTTCATCGAATCTTTGAGCAGTTTCTTTGCAGCTTGGGAAACAGCACTGCAGATGCAACCCATTTACCGCAGGGATTCGACTCATAGGGGTTCACAGTAGCTAAAAAAAATTGCTGGTGCTTCGCGCAGTCACACAAACCTAGCAGGGGATTGTGCTCTAGATGTAAACTTATCACCTGCACTAGCCCATCAGCCCCAGGCACAAGTTGGCCTTAGCAAACAGGTAGGTCACGTTATCCATGTTCATAACAGAAACGGTGCTGGGGAGGAACCAGAGAAGTGGGACAAAAGCTTTTGTTGTGGCTGGAGCACGGGACTGCTGAAGTCCAGCAAAGAGATGGTACAGCAAGCTGAGGACCACACTTAACCTATCTCCCTAGCACTCACTCAGGGGGCACTGAGGAAAGGGAAACCAAAAGACAGAGCGTCTACACTTGCTGTTGTGCCATCTTCCATGTGAGATAGCCCTGGCCACTGTCTGACAAGACTGGATTCTTTAATTCCTCTGTGGTGCCCATCCCTTTAATCCTGACCTACCTACTAAAAAGAAATTTTGGGGGGTTTCCTCTGTATGCTTGGACTTGATGATCTTGAAGGCCTTTTCCAACCTTAATCATAGAACAACAGAATCATGGAATGGTTTGGGTTGGAAGGGACCTTGAAGATCATCCAGTTCCAACCCCCCTACCATGGGCAGGGACACTTCCAACTAGATCAGGTTGCTCAAAGCCGCATCCAACCTGACCTTGAACCCCTCCAGGGATGGGGCAGCCACCACTTCCCTGGGCAACCTGTTCCAGTGCCTCATCACTCTCATCATGAAGAAATTCTTCCTTATATCTAGTCTAAATCTGCCCCTCTCCAGTTTATCCCCATTGCCCCTTGTCCTATCACCACAAACCTTTGTGAACAGTCCCTCCCCAGCTTCCTTGTAGCCCCTTCAGATACTGGAAGGTCGCTATAAGGTCTCCTCAGAGCTTTCTCTTCTCCAGACTGAACAACCCCAATTCTCTCAGCCTGTCATGGGAGATGCTCCAGCCCTCATATCATCCTTGTAGCCTCCTCTGGACCCCCTCCAAGTCTCTCTGATGTTGAGGATCAACCATTCTATGATTCTGTGATTCTACTCCCACCCTCCCAATACCCTCCCTGTTTGCATAAAGCTCTCATGAACCTTACGTTTTCTTCAAGCTCACGATACGCTTCGGCCACCTCTTTCCTGTCTCCCAGGCTGAGAAGCTGCCCGGTGGGGAGGGCAGAGCTGCCGTTGCACTGGCTCTCTCCATGCAACGACTCACACACTGCTTTCTCCGTGGCGTTTATGGCTCTCAGAACTTTGGCTGTGATTTCACTCAAAGCCTGAGCCGATGACCTCTGTGAGCGCCCGGCACAGCCAAAGCGGAGGGTGGGAGGAGGGGAAAAAAAAAATAAGGACATTATTGTGACGTGGTGTACAAAACAGCGCAAGTCAGGGGTGAAGGGGGCATCAAACCTTCAGGAGTTGGAGAAAGGTGGAGAAACGTTAATTAAAGGGCTTACGCTGTTCCTGAAGGGCTCTCCACCAGAGATGTATGTGTGACTAAAGCAGAGCTTTGATCTCAGCCCGTGCTTTCTGAAGGATGACTATGACAAAAGAAGTTGTCTCAAAAGGCTTGGGAAAGAGGTTATCAGGGGTTGTGCTGCTTGCTGGAAGCGGTGCCACCAGAGCTGTCTGACAGCAGCACCTGACCAGCTGAAGGCCACTCAGTTACTCAGCAGTTAAAGTCTAATTGCAGCATATTGCTTTACACTTCAGCAGATCTGAGCAGGGAGGCAAATAACTCCTTAAGTTTGTGGCAAAAACCACCCTAACCCATAAAATTATTGTATTGCTGCACTGCCAGAACCTGGAGCTAATATCCCCTTCCCACATCAAGGATCACCGATGGTAATAACGCTCATAAAGTGCTGCCTTCTGCGTGATAAGGCACTAAACACGTGTAAAATTAGACTGAAGAAACTCATCATCTCTCTCTCAATTGATAATTCCCTAGAAACCAAGGAGATGGGGGTGATATATGCCCTGGTGACTAACAGTTGTGTTTACAACTGCAGATATTTCCAGGGAAGCCATCCTGCAGAGAACCAGCTAATTCAGTCCAGCTATATTTTTATCATTTTATGGTGCCTTCATGGTACAGCAGAGAGTTTTGCACATTTTCCTTCAGGACTGTGTGCTTTCCTTGCTGTTTTCTCCAGTTAGAAGACATTCCCCCCAACAGGAGAGGAGACTCACCTAAACACAAACTCAGAATCACACAAAATCCAACTCTGAATCTGGTGTAAGTATCAGGAAAGTCGATGTTAAAAAAAATCCATGGTAAAACAGCCTTTAAAAAGGGCTGGTCCAGCCGCACATCACTGCAGGCGTTTCTACTTCAGTACTACAAGAAGGTATTTGACACTTTGAGGGTTGCCACAACACAAAAAGCTGAATTTTGCTTCACTTCTCAGGTTTGTTTTTTTCTGTCAACCGTGCCTGCATCCTCCCTGCTTCGTGGCCGGGGTTTGGTTAAAGAAAGCAGCAAATCTAGAGAACGCAGACTTCATTTTATGAGAATCGAGAAGCTTACACTGATACCCCTCTAACAGCTCCTTGTTCCTCAGTGCAGGTCAGGGTTTGGGCCTCTCTGCTGCAGATCAGACACAGGAATTAAGTTACCTCGGTGAGTTACCACTTAGCCCCTGTGCTGCAATTTACTGGAAATGGTTACTAAGAAGATGAATGTGCTTCAGTCCACAAGGGGTAGTTAAGTCTGACTGCAGCAATCATCTAAAAGCAGCTTTTAGGAAAAAGGAGGCAGTAAAAGAGGCTTTTGGTAAGGATGCAGCACAGCAGTAAGATCACAGCAAACGGTACCCAAAATAATGAGGGAAGCTGTCCTGGGAGCAGTCGCTCCCTCTGATCCTGAGGCCACGTAGAGACTTGTACCTGAGACAGACTCACTAAACGTCACCTTCCCTGGAGGGGTTTAAGGGACGGGTGGACGAGGTGCTGAGGGACATGGTTTAGTGTTTGATAGGAATGGTTGGACTCGATGATCCGGTCGGTCTCTTCCAACCTGGTGATTCTATGATTCTATGTGTGCACACGCAGTCACGCTCTCCAAGCCCAGCAGCAGCCAACTTTAGCCTTGTGAGGCTGAGGAACAGAAACACACTAACGACAGGCCTCGTGGCACCATGAAAGTCTCCATAACCTTGGGTAAAAGGAGCTTTGCAGGAGGGGAGAGGGGCAGCACAGCCCCTGTTTGCTCCCTTCGCTGCCCTCACCAGCGATGGATATGTGAGGTGGTGGGATGGGATGAGCTATGAGAGACCCAACAAGGAATGCCGACCTCTCCTCTCTCTTATTGGTACTAATAGATAATCTCAGGAGGTTCTACACTACTGGGGGCACATGAGGTCTCACTTTCTTTCTGAGTCACCTGAGTCGTCATTGGTTGCTCACCCCTGATGCTGTCACCCAGCCCCGTTGCCTACGGGGTGAGGTGTGGAGAGAGCGGTCCAGCACTCTGCTCTTGCTCTCCAGCCAGGGAGGATTCTTCCCTGCAAGGCTGCACACAAACAAACTCCTCTCCAGCCCTGCCACAGGCATTCCCAGGGGGAAAGGAGATCCCCGAGATGCACCCTGCCGGCAAGGGGATAAATCAGAGCTGCACTGGGCCACGGATTGAGGGACCTCTGGGGTGATGGGAACAGGGCTGCACAGTTGCTGTGATCCCTCCTTCTCTCCCTGGCCCACGTCCCCACAGATCACCCACCAAGGGAGAGACGGGAGCCAGCACAGCGCTGCAAGTACAAGAGACGCTGACCTAGCAGAACGCAAGGAGGAGCGTGGATCTTGGGAGTCCCTGACCTAGCACAGGAGCACTCAACAGGCCTGGAAGAGACCTTTCAGGCTGCAGCCTGTGCCTGACAAAGGCAGACAAAACTAAATCATCATCGAACTCTTCTCCCACTCTGGGACTCTCTCCTCTTTAATGATTTCCAGATCCTGAGACGAATCTTCTTAATAGCTATGGAGGTTACGTACCTCTCCAGGACAGGCAGTAGCCTGTAAGACCTCCAAAAGACCTGGAGATCCCAGGAATGGTTGGACTCGATGATCTGGTGGGTCTTTTCCAACCTGGTGATTCTATGATCCTACAAGGACAGAGGTCAAGAACCAATACCCTAAAACTTCCCTATCCTTTGATACCCCATTTAAGCAGGCAGCTGAGCCAGACAGCCCTGAGAGGCATTGAGGTGAAGGTGTGGGACAGGACAAGAGATGCATTGCTGCAGTATAAGCTATAAGAAAGCAGAAGGAACCACAGATGGAGCAGAGAATGTAATGGGTGGGAGAACACAGATTACCTTTCGAGCTTCTCTGGCCATGTCATCACTGGAGCAGCTCATCATTGGTTTCTCCACTCTCTTCTCTTCTTCATGCTTCTCTTCTTCAGAAGAGACTTCTTTGTCGCTGATGTTGCTGGCTAACTCCTCCAGCTTCCTCTTCAACTCTTCCTCCTCAGCATCAGGATCAAGTTGTGACTCTGTAGCTGGAGACTGAAGGAGCAGAAGAAGGGAGTTGTTTAAGAGTCTCCTGTAGTGGACAATGGGGTACACACAGGTCCAGACAAACTCACTGAGACCGGCCAGCAGAAGAGATTGAGGAACGCCCCACAGATGGACTTTGCAAAGGGGACTTCAAGTGCTCTCTAAGCACCCATTTTCACAAGGGTCTTTCAGATCATCCAGGGGAGCAGCAGAGCCCAGTGAGCTGTCTTCCAGCTCTGTGCCGAGGAAAACAAACACTTGATCTAAAGAACCTCTCATCCATTTGCCCCACATGCAGAACAGACGTGGTTTCCTCTGTGGGAAATCACCTTTTCCTCCCTTCCTATAAAGTTGCGTAGGGGCGATTTGGGGCCCCAAATCACCACATTTTCATGAAGAACCATGGTGGCTCTGAGAGCAGAGATCACAGCAACTCAAAGACATAGTCCACCAGGCTGAGGGAAGAGGCCACATGAACTACTGCTCCCTGAGGTAGCTTTCAGAGCATCTATGTAACATTTTTTTGTGATGAGAAAACATGCAGCAGACTTTCCTGTAGGATAGATAGCATATTTCCACCTAGCCCTGTTATTAGATGTACTTCATGTTACCTGGAGAAGAATCCTATTAAAATCCCAGGTACTGTAAGGCATCTCCAGAAGTTACTGAACTCACTGCCCTTCACATCAAATCGAGAATACAATTACCTCTGTCATACCTGATAGGTTTTTGTCTAAGTTGTTCTTCATGACCTTGAACAAAAGCATTCGCAGAAAGCAATCTTTCTCCCAGGCAACCTAATCCCCAGGCTTGGTTATCCTTTCTGCTAGAAAGCTTTGCTTAATAGTTAACCTCAACCTGTCCCACAGCATTCTGGACACATCGCATCTACTCTGATCTGCCCCAGACAAAGGAACAAAGCTTGGGAACTTGCAAATGTGCACATCTCCTGCTCCCTTGTTCAGATTTACTGACAGAAACACTGAATGGTTAGAGATGGCCATCTTCGTTATAAGTCTTAGCAAGGAAAGTAAATTGCATCGTTTCATCTGCGCCTGGGGGACTTTGTAATTATTACTGTCCATTCTATCGAGCCATCGGCTGCCAGAGCAGCTCATGGCAATTGGTTCATCCAAAGGAAAAGAAGAGGCCACAGCCTAAAATTAGAACCCCCAAATCAATGCTGGGTGAACCTAAGTATTCACAGATTCTACATCACCGCCCAGCTTTAACTTAATTTACCTGTTTTCTTCCAAGCTGGATGGCATGATAAGACAAGGGCAGCTCAGAAATGATACAGAAATCTTTCTTGACTCGGATCTCGTATTCACAATAACCAGGTCACTTCCCCATATGTACTAATTGATTCTTCCATGATTTCAAAGGAGCTGTCACAGCTCTGCAGATGTACTGACGCCTACTTGAAAATACTCCTGAAATTAGCCTTTTGCAGAGGATTAAATTGAAAACAGATTTGCCTTGGGCAGAAGGGGCAAGGAAGGCGCTGGCTGGCATAGGGGCCCATATGCACGGGTTAAATTTGCTTCTGTTTCTGTCCTGCCATGCAATGTTTTTTAAAGTTAGAGAAGTGTCTTCAAGGCCAAATCAAGGGATTAAAATCAAACAACCTAAGCCAGCTTTCCAGCTGTTTCAGAGCAGCCCCTCCAGTGACAAGAGGAAGGGAGCAGCACAGCCCATGCTTTTTCCCAGCAGCGAGAGTGCCCGGTTTTGCTCAGTTACCTCATCAGAGCGCACCAGGATTTTTTCCTCCAAGCGGTTCAGCATGCGTTCAATTGCAGACATGCGTTTGTTGAGCTCTTGGATCTACAGGAAAAGGAGAAAGAGAGAAAAGGAGTAGAGAACAGACCAGCCACCACTACCAGGACAGCAAGAAACCAGTACAACCAGCATAAGAAAGCAAGCAGCAAGACACCACCACCACGGGCTGAGGTGAAAGTCATTAAAAGCAAAAGTCTTAAAAAAAATGGCTCTGGATACCCTGATGAGTTCCTGGAGGTGCATGACCTCTCCTCAAATGTGGAAAAGTTAAAGCCATGCTGAGTACCCAGCACATCACAAGAAGGCAAGAATTTCCCACAAAAAATTGCAGATGGAAAAACTAAACCTGAAAGTTTTCCTTCACATGCTTTTCTGACTTCCCCATGAGTTCATTTACCACAGTGCTTGCCCCTCTTTTCTCCTTCACTCTTCCAACTAAAGAAAGAGGCATATGGGGAAGGGAGGATAGGGGTCAAGGAGAGGAGAAAAGGGAACAGAGGACAGACAAAATCCTAAAAAATTAAAGCAGAAGTTACTTTCTGTGCTCAAGAGCCAAACTTCTGTGGTTAAATCACTAAAAGCATTAAAGGAAGCTTCCCCTCCCCCTTTTTAGAAATTGAAAGTTTGCTCTTATTAAGAAAAAGAAGTCTTTCTCCTTTGATCCAAACAAATAAAACAGAAAGGATGACAAATATTGCCCATTTTACATAGATAAAACACCACCTCTCACTTCACAGCCATTCTGAGTGGCTGCCTCCCGTTCAAAGGGGAGAGAGCAGCAAATGCTGTCAGCAAATGCAGTAACAAAGAGATTCAAGGGCTTGGCTTTGTTTTTATAACATTGCCATCCTCTGACTTCCTTTTTTTTTTTTTATGCTTGGTAGTGTTTGATTAATTAGATCTTCACAACAGCTTGGAGAGATTGCACCTGCTTAAGTGAAGATGAAAATAAAAACCTGACACTCCGGAGAGCAGAGGGCTGTAATTACTGCCCCTAACTGAATGAATCTTCAAGCAGCATTAAATCCAGAGGCAGGAAGCAATCCAGCCCATCTGTAAGTGGTTTCTGGGTACTAAGGCTTGACTCTTGCATGGCTCCTACTGACAATGAGAAGTCTGTGATGGGCCATCAGCTTCAGAGGAAGAGGTCATGATGAACTGGCACTGCCCTGTCTCCATAAAGCAGAGGCTGGGAGAGGTCAGAGCATAATGCATGGTCTGATGTTGATGGGCTACAAGGATAGGAGCTGAAGAGCTTCCACCTCTTTCTCAAGCAAGTCTGGTTTTAATGCATACTGGTCACCTCATTAGAGTGCGTTGCCATCACCCTGCACTGCTCTCCGTGCAACAAAGGCTGGCGAATGATGCTCTATATTAAAGCATTTAAAACAAAGAAACTTAAAACACAGCCCATAAGGAGGACATCAGTTAGGGGAAGCCATCACTTGCTGCTGGGGAGGGCAGACAGGTGACTCTAGCAGAGGTGCTGCTTCCAGTCTCTCAAAATACCCAAGACCTCTAAGTAAAGTTTTATGATTCTGTGATTCTCTGTAAAGAAGAGGAGCCAGATGGCATCAAAGCTTTAGGAATCCAGGATGGCTAAGATCCCTTGAGATACAGCAGAATGGGAGAAACTTGTTAAATTGGCGTTACTCCTTGTGGTGTGCTCCTGTTCCTAGCTGGCTTCTAAAGAACTAGAGGGCAAAGGCTGGCATAGTTATCAATTCAAGGCTTCTTTTTATGGCTCATCAGATTTAAGAGTATTTTTAATAGTGTTCTTTTCTTTTATATATATATACACACACACATATACATATATATATATTTTCCTAGCACCTTCAGCTTCTGGATTCAGAAGGCTAGGGAGCAGTCTCTGCTTTTCTTACTGGAAAAGTTAAGTTTCTTGTGTTCGGGACCAGAAAGTGTTTCCTCCTCTCCAGAATTAAAAACTAAAGTGATTTTTAGATCAGGTACATCTTTACAGTCTTGCACCTAAGACAGTTTTAGGAAAGAGGGTTTTCCTCTCTGGGGTCAAAGTGATTCAGGGTAAAGAGCTGAGCTCTCTGCCTCTTGAAACCTTCAGAGGCCAACTAGGTGTCCACCTGGAAAACTTTGGAAGCCAGGCTATGAGATTCGGTACAGGGATAATGGGGGTTGACAAGCATGATTCTAGGCCCTGCTTCCCACAGGCCAATGTCTTGGATTGCCAAAGGGCACAACAGCTGAGAAGAGCAGTTCCAGGAGTAGTTCACCAGCAGAAAAGGGACTGGGCTTCCAAGGAGCCCATCGCTGCTGCTGGTTCTGCAGTGCAGGGTGACCAGAGGCGGACTCAGCCATCCTGTGATGCCCCACCAGGAGCTGATACCCCTGGAAGTGTGTGTAAACAGCTCAAGAGCTACCAACTTTGCTGCCCAGGAGAAAGCAGTTTGCTGTCCCACATCCCTCCTGACCCGTCCCTGCCCTCTCCCAGCTCCAGGAGAGGATGGTAGACACCAGCCTCTTCTGAACCTCTTCCTGCTCTGCCAATTCAGCAGAGCTGACAAGCATCAAAACCTCTGCTTTTCAGTCTGTTGTGGAGGAGCAACCTCACTCTTAAGTTTTGAGAGATGTTTAGATGTTTGAGAGGTTTAGGCTGGACATTAGGAAAAAATTCTTCACAGAAAGGGTCATTGGGCACTGGAACAGGCTGCCCAGGGAGGGGGTTGAGTCACCTTCCCTGGAGGGGTTTAAGGGACGGGTGGACGAGGTGCTAAGGAGAATGGTTTAGTGTTTGATAGGAATGGTTGGACTCGATGATCAGGTGGGTCTCTTCCAACCTGGTGATTCTATGATTCTATGTTCGTGCCTTCGCTCTTCTTTGGGCTTGTGCTTGGCCTCTCCTTGGCCAACGGTGAAAGTGATGCCTGTTGTGCATCATTCTGAAGTTAATGGTCCAGCACAGAGCCAGGTCCCTTCCTGCTGGGTGAGGAGAAGGCTCTGTTGCTAGCTGTAAACACATCAGCAGCACAAAGGGCAGGAAGGATGAAGAGCTATTTTAACATAATGAACGATGTTGGCATAAGAGCAAATGGGGTTAAATTAGGAGTAAGAAGATGTCTTGTAACCATTAGAGTGAGAAAGCTCCACCGCAGCCTTCATACTGATGTGAGGGAGCAAACCACAAAGCATGCTGGACCGCCTTGAAGTGAGACCTTGTCCAGCTGATGGAGGAAATCATCTGAAGCCTTGGTAGGAACTTGGCCCCATTTCCCCACTGCAAAGCACTGTGCACATTTCGTGCCTAACGTACCGTGGCCTCATTAAGGACACCCAGTCCGGGGTTCTTCTATTTACTGCTCACTGGAAAAGGGATAGGATTGTCTAATTAAAACATGTGCCAAGAGAAGTAAAAGACAAAGGAAAGGTTTCCCTACACAGGCACATGGAGTGTGGTGCTGAGGGACAGTTGTGGTTACAGATCCCCCCATCCATTCCCCAAAGCGGGGGGGGCAGGACCAAAATTACCAGCTGTGACCAGAGACTGGCAGCTGGCTCTCCCTGTGTACCTGCAGCCAAACACGACCCTGTATATTGCTGCTCAAAAGGTCTGAAGGATGCTCTACCATTCCCACCACCTAGTCATTTGCAAAGGTGGTGTCAGGAACGGCAAGTCCTTACTTGACAATTAAAACAGGAGCTTGCAGCCTTTTTGACACCCTTCTCTAGGCTGTTCCCCTCTTATCTTCGCTCAGGAGAGGTACGTGACAGGTTGTCCCGACCCAGTCCTACTGGGGCAGGAACACTACACACTGCAGCGGAAGAAAAGCATCTTGATGCTTATTAAATATCCCTCTCCAAATCACCCTCTAATCATAAAGCACCAGCATATTCAATTGAAAAAAAAGCCTTTTTGGGGACATTGAAAACCTTAGGTAACTCTCAGATTAATAAGGACAGACTGGGAAATTAATAGCAATGAGGGCAGGCTCATTACTTTGACAGCAGCGTGGGCAAAGTGAGGCATGGGCAGTGCCTGGTTTTTTCTTTACCATGGGAGCAAGAGCTGAAGGTCCGGGAGGAGAACCTGGAAGAGGAAGCCCAGCTCTGAAATACTTCTGCATCATCCTAATGGTGCAGAGAAAAGTCTATTCTCCCTTGCCTTAATGAAAGAAGGAGCCTTAAACACACCTTCCCAGGTCTCATTTCACAACTACGTTGGCAGATCCCTCACAACACGGAAGGCAGGACATGGCCTGGACATTTATCAATCTGGTGCCACACAACTGTGATGTTACATGTAGATGAGCCAGCTCCTTGTTCACCCAACAGGCCTGCTGTTTTACTCTGGCAATTCAAAAAGGCTGCGCTCCCAGCTTCTTCAGTTCCTGAGCTGAAGAGGAAGAGGGACCTTGAGTCTATAGATATCTGGGATCCCCTCTGCTCGCTCTTGGACCCACACATGGGAAGCGTGGGCATCAAACCACCCCTGTGCGTAAGAGGCAATGGTTGTGTGGATACCTAGGACACACCAGCTTGTCTGCTCATGCTCCTCATCCATCCTGCTGGGAGTTCAGCTACTGTGGTTGCACTCCAGTTCGTCATCACTGCTTCTCTTTTCCAAACCAGACAGCATCATCCTGCACCTCACAGATAACGAGCAACGTTTATGGCAAGAGAGGCTTGGCCACAAACTAGTTCTCACAAGAGGTTTAACAGTTGTTTGGTACCTGATTCCCAGATTGGCTGGTATTCTCCTGGGAGGAGGCTCTGTTTCGGCGTTTTGAATGCTGGGGTGGGTAGGCAGGGAACTGGGCTCCCTTCATGTCCTCATCAGATGTGTCCATATCTGCAGAGTACCGTGACCGGGGCTGCTCGTTCCAGGGGCTGCCTTTGGAGAGAGAAGGCTTCAGCACAAAGGTACAAGAGAGTCAGATCCTTGAGTCACTTCCTAGACATCGGCTCCATCCTTAATAAGAGCAAATAAGGTACTTCTCCAAATCACACTTTCTACACCTTAGCAGGAGATGCTTCTGTAAGAAAGACTGAGGTGAAGGATCGCCACACCTGACCAGCCTTCAGGTCCATCCGCTGTGGCTGCACAGCACCTGGATCAGGTCCCACATAGAGCTGCTGAAATAACTGTAGGCACAAGGAGCATCAACCTTGCTCCCTCATGTTACAAACAGCCTGCTCCCTCACCAGAAACTGCTGAGGTCTTCCCAATTTTGCTGGAGACCAGGTTTGCACACTGCCCTTCATGCATTGTGCAGGTGCTACGTGATGTTTATCTCAGGCTAGAGAGGAACCAGTCTAGGACAGAGCATTTAAAAGAGTGGAGGGTCTCATTTTTAAAGGAGAATTTCAAATAAGACAAAAACCATGAGAGAAAATGGCATTAAAAGGCCAGAAGGCCCTGCTGCTGTGTCAGTGCCCAGTGGGGCAGTGTGGGAGTTTAAACTGAGCACAGTGAGGTTCATCCAACATTTCTTAGCACCCTGAAAATTACGCACTTGAAAAGTGCTGATTGCTGGAGACCTGGAAGGATAGATCTATTCTACAGCTGCATGTGCACAAGCCAGCACCCAACCCTCCTGGCTGTGCTGTCACAGCAGGAAAAACAACAGTAGTAAAAGGCAAACGCTGCACCGTTGTTTGCTGGGGTATTTATAGACTCACAAACCCCCAGTGCACCCTGCCCAGCTACAAGGATGCTACTTAGCAACCCCCAGCGCTTGCCTCCAGTTTTTGCTCCAGTTCAAGTCCACTTAAAACTGTAAATTGTCTGCACCCACCTTGTCCTCCGGCAAGGAGTCCAACTCATCTATCACTGCCTACAGGAGGAAACACATCCCGTTGCTTCTAGCCCTGTCGTTTGATTGTATTTAGCTTGCACCCTGGACAAGAGCTCCACATATGAAAGGGATGGACACCTTAAGAACAAATCCTCTATCTTTGAGCAATGAGTTGGCTGGTGACCAACCAAACACCAGGCCATTACAACTAAATAGCTTCAGCCAATTGTTTAATGAGAAAAATCACTTTTGCAGAGGGATGTTTTACCTTGACACTCAGGCATTTCAGTGGCTTGAGGTTGTTCAAAAAGATCAGAGACATTTATATTTTGGACCAAGTCTTGAAGCCACTTTTTCCCAACATATAAGAGGAGCCTGACCAGAGATACCTACCAGGTTTTGCACTTCTTTCCAGGCTCCTTCTTCGTGAATTAACAGTGAGCCGAACCTCTGTACTGAAGTGCTGCTCTGGAGGGCTCACACCCGGCCCCTGTTCCTGCAAGACGTGGTGGAAGACCAGATCTGCCTCTGCGATCCTGGACTCCTTCTGGGATGCATCTTCAGCTGAACTGTGGAAATCTGGGAAGGACTGAGAGATGAGGATTGCTGCTGAGCAGCTGCCCGCAAGGACTCCCTGCCTCTCCTCACCTTTGCTTGAAAGTTCCTATCTTTATCCTCCAATTGGTGCATGGACCGATCTTTTGTAGATCCAATTCCTAACAAGCCATTGTCATAGAATCAGAGAGCTTTGGGCCAGAAGGGACCTTAAAGCTCAGTCAGTTCCAACTTTCTCCCATAAGCAGGGACACCTCCCACTGGATCAGGTTGCTCAAAGCTCCATCCAACCTGGCCTTGAACACCTTCAGGGATGGGGCAACAACTTCCCTGAGCAACCAGGGCCAGGGTCTCACCACCCTCATTGTGAAGAATTTCTTCCTAACGCCTAATCTAAATCTCCCCTCTTTTATCTTAAAACCGTTCCCCTGTATCCAATCCCTGCACTCCCTCATCAACAGCCCCTCCCCAGCTTTCCTGGAGGCCCTTTCAGTACTTGAAGCTGCTCTAAGGTCTCCCCAAAGTCTTCTCTTCTCCAGGCTGAACAAACCCACAATCTCTCAGCCTGAGGGTTCTCCATCCCTCAGATCATCTCTGTGGCTCCTCTGGACCTGCTCTAACAGCTCCATGCCCCTCCTGTGCTGAGGACTCCAGAACTGAAAGCAGGGCTCCAGCTGGGGTCTCAGAAGAGCAGAGTGGATGGGGAGAGTGACCAATTCAAAGAGCTCTTTGCCTCGCAGATGGACCGTGAGCATTACTTCTCATCACTGCCAGGGGGCACTGTTAATTTTTAAGAGAACTAGGCAGAGTCTGTTCAGCTGGGCTGCAAAAAATCCTAGTCTCTTCAAACAGCTCGACCTTTCGCTTATTCAAAGAGTGGCCCCCTTCTACCCCTCCAATGCTCCGCAGCTGATCAATCCAATCCAGATGATCTCGACAGAGGCCAGTCCTTCCTAGAATCACATTGAATTCTGCGATGTAGGGAGGGGCTTAGATAAAGAAAGAACAAATCTACTTTGTTTGCCCCAAATTCTTATCAATTTGCGTGGAATTATGTGGATTGGGGCACAACAACCCTATGCAGTGCTACAGACTAGGAGAAGTCTGGCTGGAAAGCTGCCTGGAGGAGAGGGACCTGGGGGTGTTGGTTGACAGTGACTGAACATGAGCCAGCAGTGGCCCAGGTGGCCAAGAAGGCCAATGGCATCTTGGCTTGGATCAGAAACGGTGTGACCAGCAGGTCCAGGGAGGTTCTTCTCCCTCTGTACTCTGCACTGGTGAGACCGCTCCTCGAATCCTGTGTTCAGTTCTGGGCCCCTCACCACAAGAGGGAATGGCAGGAAATGACATCTGGAAAAAATTTTTCATGGAAAGGGTCATTGGGCACTGGCAGAGGCTGCCCAGGGAGGTGGTTGAGTCACCTTCCCTGGAGGGGTTTAAGGGATGGGTGGATGAGGTGCTTGGGGACATGGTTCAGTGATTGATAGGAATGGTTGAACTCGATAATCCAGTGGGTCCTTTCCAACCTAGTGATTCTATGATTTTTCTTTTCAAAGCCTCTGTTACACATCTCAGTGCATCCTACTTCTACTCAGGAGTGGAAAAGTATGAGTATCATTAGAAGAAAAAAAGAAGGTGTTTAATATTTCAAAAGTGAAATGTCAGCAGGAAAGGCAAACAGGAGCAGACCAAAAAAACTTGATTTGAAGCATCTCAGGGTAAAAGACGTCCTCCTCAGAGCTGTGATGGCTGAGCCTCTGCCCTTGCTGGGATAATGAAGGGCAGCTCACTGCACCCACACTGCCCATGGGTCAGGAGCTCCTGACGCTAAGACACATACAGTCCTTTATACAGAAATAGTATTCATGCAGCTTTTTTTTCCTTCCCATTTTCTCCCCTCTGACTGATGGGGACCCAAACACATGCCGCCCCTGCAGTCAGGCTGGCTTGGAGGATTCATCCTCTCAATCTCAGGAGAGTAGTGTTCTCCATGAAGCTGCCAGCCAACTACATCCCCAGTGCCAGTGCGTGGCAAAACCAGCCCCCAAATGGATAGGATGATGGGAAAGGAGCCTGGCTTCATTTATAGTGAACCTCCAAAAGCTCACTAGAAACTTGGGTCTTTGGGACAATACAAGAACACTCTTGTCTGAAGGGAGCCTCTTGCTATCTCACCCTTCCACCCATCCTCTCTTCAGTCAGACATCCTACTGTTGACTCAGCCTGAGGCAAAGGACTTGAAATGGGAGAAGAGATAGCAAGTGGGACTGTGGGGATGAAGGATCAGCACCATTTCCTCTCAACACCAGCTGAAGGTAGAGAGGTTGCAAGGTGTAAGAAGAGAGGAAAGGAACCCCCCATCACTCTCCCAGTACCTGAAAACCATCTGGGCTGCTGGCTGCTGGAGAGAGCTGTACAGACTGGCGGCGAGACTGAGCAGAGTAATCCGAGTCCAGTTCAAAATCAAAGGGATGGACAGACAGCAGACGCTTTGTCTTGCGCATCTTTGCGTAGGAAGTGCAAGAAAGGAAAATTCAGCATAAAACACAGTTGACCCTGAAGGGAGGGAGAGGGAAGTCCCTTGTCTCCTTAATCTGTGCAGCCTAAAGCAAGGCTCCTGTTTCTGCAGAGAAAACTTGGGTCTCACATTGTCCTGCTTGTAAGGATCAGGCAGTGTGTGCTTATGCTGGAGTCAAGAGAAAATGGGATCCCAATTTCCAGTCTCTGGCTCAGGACTGTGGCCATAAGCAGAGAGTGGGAAGCTCTCTCCTGGTTTATGAAGGCATGATGGAAAAGCTCAGCCAGGTTACAGCCCAGAGAGAGATCCAGATGCTCTCAAACTCTGAAGCATCTCCGTGTCTTCAGAGGAAGGATGTTGTGGGCAGATCCCCCCAGGATATTTGGGAGGTCATCAGCTGCCTTGGAGCAGGAGCAGCTTGGACATGCCTCTAAGACTTCAGAAGCAGATCAAAATGAAGAATCAAGTGTGTGAAATGCAGCGTTACATCCATAGCCACAGGCTGAGATGGTGCGTATGGAACAGCATGTGTGTAACCGTACCAGCATTTCAAACACATCAGCGGATTTTGCACGTGCTTCAAGGACAACTACGCTCCCTATCAGGCTTCTTAGCCTGCATTTTAATCCACAAACAGTCCCAGGAAACATCAGGAGATAAATGAATGAACACAGCTGTGCTTTGCTACGCTACCAGGTATCTGTTCTTCTAGTAGAAAAAAAGGTGGGTTCTCATCACACAGGTAGGAGATGGGACACATACAATAACTGAGGAGTGTCAGGAGCAGATCTGTTTTCCAGAGGACAAGTATCAGATTTTACTGACTTGTTTTTGTCTACACAGGGTGGGAGAGTGGCTCATCTCAGAGAAGGAGAACAGGGAAAGGCCCAGTTTGGAACGTGGCACAGAAATCCACCACCACCACCCAAGACAGGCCAGCAGCAGCTGAAGGCATGGAGCGAGGCTGAAGGGGCCCCAGAATGAAAAGCTTACTCTGCTGTAACACTCTGCTTCAGCTCCACGAAGGACATTGTCTTCATCATCGCTGTCATCCTCAATGCCACCATTGTTGAGGAGCTGGCATTCACCTGCAAGGGAGACAATGGTTTGCTGTGTGTGGGGAGGTCCTCCATCCTGTTGCTGAGGGAGGAGAGTCCCCACTTGTTACCCACTTGTATGGGGTAAAAAGGTCCAGATTAGGAATACCTCCCAATTTTGTTTCTATTTTTTAATTATTTTACACACTACACCATAGCCAGTAGGTTGAACAAGTAAAGAACAAAGGATGGAAATGAACAGGAACATCTGAAAGTAGCACCCAAGCTGCAGCTGGCATGCAGTAGAAGCTGGCCAAGGTAGAAGCTCTTTGGGGTGCAGTTTCCAGACAGCACTGCAGATATTTACAGGTAGCACGTTATCGTACAAGATCTTGGCTGGCCTCTTATTGCTTCCCCTTCCACCTGTGCACCAACACAGATGTCGAAGTGACCACCAAAGGAAGATGAAAGGCGCTTGCGCCACAAGGAGCACCCCGAGGTCCACCTGGGGGACTCCAGTGTTTGAAGGCACTACAGCTCAGCCCAACATGGCTCTGCCTCCACTGTTCAGAGTTGCCCTCAGCTACCTCTGCTATCGGTGACCTGTTCCGTCCTGGGTTCCCATCTCTGTGCCCAGATGACTGCCAAGCCGAACAGTACATTGGGAACAGCACAAACGCCAGAACAAGTCCCAAGCCAAGGTAGGCAAAATACTCTTTCCTATATCAAATGGGGAGGTGGCATGAATCTTTACTGCAGGAACACAACCTGAAGTCCCAAATTCAGCATCTTCCTTAAGAATATGGCCAGCTTTAAGCTTATGACATCGTCGCATTGAGACGATGATGAGTACTTGCAAGCTTCAAGCTTGGCACGTAACTGAAGACCCTGTTGTATCCTAGAATACTCTTCTGTGCACCACATACTCTTCATTGTGCACCACAATGCAAGAGATGACCATTACAGTCCACCTCCACCACGGTGGAGAGATGTCCTCCTTGGTCCAGCCACACCAAACTGCACCGGAGCGCCCACAGCCAGAGGGTGTGAAGAGAAAAAGGCATCAGAAACATCTCTTGAACAGCAAGCTACAGGCTGCAATTCTCTTTTTTTTTACTTACTGTTAATGTCTGGCAGGCTGTAAACTCTGTCATGAAGACCTACATTAAAAGAAAAATGGTGGGAAAAATAAATAAGCACAATTTCTCCAGGTGCCTCGCGGAGAACAAGCCTCAGAGCGGTGGTTAACTACAGTTCTCATTCTCTAGCCGTCACAAGGCATGATCGTCAAAAAGGCTCTTTCGAGAGAACAAAACAGGCCCTTGGAAACAGGACTTGACTTTTAAAAGTCAAAGTGCTTATTGCCACCCCTTCCACAGTTCTGATGTAACACCCCATGTCTGGCAAGTGCAGCAGCCAACAGCAGCCACCTGCACAAAATGCAATGTTCTAACATCTTTCTGCTCTCTCTCCTGCAACCAGAGATGTGTCCCACAAGGAGATTTTTGCTTGTTCAAGGGGCAAGCCCATTTGCTGGTATTAATCAAGTAATAACAACAAAATCATCTCCTCTTGATCAGAATCTCAATTTTAAGAAGCCTAAGGCACTGTTGACCTCATGCTTGGTTTGGTTTTCTCCTGGATTGTCCTTTCTTTGAGGTCTGATGTATTTTCAGACGGAGAGCTGCACAAGTTGTCTCTCAGTCCTTTAATTTTATATTCAATGCCAATACTTTCCATGCTCTTTCTGATGTTTCTGCCATGGGAGGTTTGGATAGAAGAACGACCGGACCAGCTGAATCAGATCACGTCTGTGGTATTTGTGCAAACTTTTCTGTGGCTCCTCAAGATGAGAGCAGAATCCACATTGGTTTTCAAAGCAAAGGCAGAGCCACAGTTGTTTGGATGGCAACTAACAGCTGCCCAGTAAATAAAACCATATTAACAACAGATTTCAGCGTGTGTTTATGCAATATTGGCCCAATCTCAGAGCTACTGTAGATAAAGCTTTGAAGAACATAACTATGTAGACTGATAACTTGCCAATTTTGATGGAGTTTTGCCAGTGCCAGGGCATCACCAAATTGGCTATAAAAATCATCAGTTCATGGGGAAAAAAAATGAGTGCTGGCTTTATCCAGCCAGCTGGATGGTTTTAGACTTGCAGGTGAAACTTGGGTTAATTTCACAAACTCTCTTCTGTGACAAAAAGAGCTAAAAGGAAGAAAAACAAGAGCTGCCGCTCTCACAAGCTTACAGACTGCAAGACATGAGACTTTCAGAACTAAGCATGTGATATTCTTGAGTCTGTGGTAAGCCTTGAACCTTAACAGAGGGGGAAAAAAGAACACTAGGGACATCTGCTCTGCTGCTCCCAGTATGAACACATCACTTTCAACCTTCACTTCCTCCCCAGAATGTTTTGCACAGCCTCGAAACCTCATGGTACTCAGAGCAGCATCAATGCTGATGTTGCTCATTCCAGTGCCTGCTCGGCTTCTGTATGGAGCAGGGCAGGAGAAAACCCAAAGCTCCTTCTCACCTAGAAACGTGGAGTTCACCCCCTGCCCAGGCTGCAGCCGGCCGTAGAGGGACTGCAGGACTTTGGCACTTCCAAACCTCTTGAAACGGGATCTCACGTGTTCGTAGTACCACTCCAGGGAACCGATCTTCACAATCCTGCTCAAAGAGAGGATGTACAAGTGAGCCAGCCCAGCTACATGGTGACCAAAGTCTCACCTAGAAACCATATCTTAACAAAAACACAGCCTGTTCCTAACCAGCGTAACTGGATTCTAACCAGCCGGTGGCCAGTTACAAGTGGTGTCCCCAGGGCTCAGTGGTGTTCAATGCACCAGCCCTGTTCAATGTCTTTATCAATGACCTGGATGAAGGCATCGAGTGCACCCTTAGCAAGGTTGTGGATGACACTAAGCTGGGTAGAAGTGTCAATCTACTGGAGGGTAGGGAGGCTCCAAAGGGATCTGGACAGGCTGGACCGCTGGGCTGAGTCCAATGGCATGAGGTTTAACAAGGCCACATGCCGGGTCCTGCACTTGGGGCACAACAACCCTGTGCAGCTACAGACTAGGAGAAGTCTGTCTAGAAAGCTGCCTGGAGGAGAGGGACCTGGGGGTGTTGGTTGACAGCGACTGAACATGAGCCAGCAGTGGCCCAAGTGGCCAAGAAGGCCAATGGCATCTTGGCTTGGATCAGAAACGGCGTGACCAGCAGGTCCAGGGAGGTTATTCTCCCTCTGTCCTCGGCACTGATGAGACCGCTCCTCGAATCCTGTGTTCAGTTCTGGGCCCCTCACCACAAGAAGGATGTTGAGGCTCTGGAGCGAGTCCAGAGAAGAGCAACCAAGCTGGTGAGTGGGCTGGAGAGCAGGTCTTACGAGGAGCGGCTGAGAGAGCTGGGGGAGTTTAGCCTGGAGAAGAGGAGGCTGAGGGGAGACCTCATTGCTCTCTACAACTACCTGAAAGGAGGTTGGAGAGGAGGGAGCTGGGCTCTTCTCCCAAGGGACAGGGGACAGGACAAGAAGGAATGGCCTCAACCCCTGGCCTCAACCAGGGGAGGTTTAGGCTGGACATTAAGAAAAAATCTTTCATTGAAAGGGTCATTGGGCACTGGCAGAGGCTGCCCAGGGAGTGGGTTGATTCACCTTCCCTGGAGGTGTTTAAGGCACGGGTGGACGAGGTGCTGAGGGGCATGGTTTAGTGTTTGATAGGAATGGTTGGACTCCATGATCCAGTGGGTCTTTTCCAACCAGGTTATTCTATGATTCTGTGATAAAGGGATGCTGAGTTTGGGCGACTCTTCTTGAATCTTGCCCCTCACCCTCCATCCAAGGAGCGGTACCTGGAGAGGCGGCAGGGATCGCAGACCCAGCCTTGCTCCTTCTTGTTGTAGCGGCTGCAGTTCTTGCAGGTGTAGAAGCCGCAGTCCAGGCACTGCCGCTTACTGTTCAGCAGGAACTTGAAGGGCTGGAGGCAGTGGACGCAGTGGGTTGCGTTGAGGTGGGACTGATTAGTCAGGAACTCTCTCTTGCTGCTTTCCTGGTCAATCTTGCATTTCAGCTCCCTGCACAAAAAAAAACCATCCCCCAAACACAGGAAGTTGTTTTCGTTAGTATTTCACTGCGAACTCTCACGTGGCAAATCCCATCACGCTTCAATCATTTCAGGAATGATTTTCCAGGGAACGTCCCAAGTCTCACAGCTTGTGGAAAAAGCTCTAGGGCAAATCGAATACATGACGTATCAGGATTTAAATAAAAGCTGAACAAAGAAAAGGTTCAGGGCAGGTTACTATACATTAGGATCTGCTGCTGTTAAATTTAAGGTTAGATCTGTCCCATTTGCTTTACAGGGTGTTGATCATAAATGCCAGGAACTTCAGAAGAGCAGCTTTTCTGGAAGTCTCTGCTTGCATCCCAACCCTGGATGATCTCTGAGCCTAAATTACAGCTGGGAATTAAAACCTTTCTGGAACTCTTAATTTAAAAACACCCCAAAAGCTATCTGAGATGAAAAAGGAGTTACAAGAGGTTTCACCTAGTCCTCCACTGCTAAATTTAGCGGAGACTTTTATTAAGGGTGGAAATGATGTGCCATGAGGTCCTGGCTGCTCAGAGGACAGCAGCAGGAGGAGATGCTCATGACAGCCCCATGAAAGCCTGGCCAGCATGAATGCTTTTCAAGAACACCTTCTCCTGGCAGTCCATCACTACAGGCTCCCTTTGCTATCCAGATCTGGCTGGTAGAGCAGGTCTCCTTGTAAGCAGATGCCTGCACAACAGCCAGGGCCAGCGAAAGCACCCGCCAAGCCAGCAAAGCTACCCAAAGGCTTTCTCTTTGTTTCCCATGCCACGCACCACCTCAGGTATGTTTGTCTTTGGGGCTATGGCTGAGAGGCAATGTTTGACTTGTAGGGAAGGTCCTAGAAGGTTGTTTTCTCTCTAGGCAGGGTGAGGGAGCTATACTTTCCAGAGCAGAAGCCAGACTGGGCCAAAAAACTCAAGCAATTAGGTCTGGAGGCTGCTTCAGTGGACCACAGGGTTTCTGGTGATGCTCCTGGTGCCCCACAGCTGCTGAAAAGATGAGCTGATCCTGGAATGACCATAGCAGGAGCCTTGTTGGCCTGGCAGCATGGCACCAGGACATCCACGGGAGCAGTGATGTGGCTGGTGGTAGGGATGATGTCAACATAAATCAAGCTGATCTCTGTTGAACCAGATCAGTTTGCACATCAGGGATCAGCTCTCATTTTTCCTGGGGGAGCCTTGCTGTCAGCTTGCTGCCAGCACAACAGGCTGTGCTCACTCTTACACTGGAGCAAAACCAACTTGCATAACCAAAGATCTGGGGCGTGAAAAACAGTATAAAGATGAATGGAGCACCTAGTTTATGTATTTAGCTATTCATCACAGAATCACGGAATGGTTTGGGTTGGAAGGGACCTTAAAGATCATCCCCCCCTGCTCTGGTCAGGGACACCTCCCACTGGACCAGGCTGCTCAGAGCCCCATCCAACCTGGCCTTCAACACCTCCAGGGATGGGGCAGCCACCGCTTCTCTGGGTAACCTGGGCCAGGGCCTCACCACCCTCACAAGAAAATATTTCTTCCTAAGATCTCATCTCAGCCTCCCCTCTTTCATCTTAAAACCATTCCCTCCCATCCTATCCCTGCAATCCCTGATAAAAAGCCCCTCCCAGGCTTTCCTGGAGCCCCTTTCAGTACTAGAAGCCGCTCTGAGGTCTCCCTGGAGCCTTCTCTTCTCCAGGCTGAACAAGCCCATCATCCTAGCAGTCTTACGAATGACCTGGTGCAAACGTTCAGCAGTACATTTATATGTGGCTACTAAAAACAAACCCCAGATAGAAACCCCTCGAGTTGAGCTCAGTGCTCCTTTTCCACCCTGTGCTTAGGCTGCTTCCAGCAGGATCCCATCTTTCACTCGACTGCTTTATCTGGTTCCCAGAAACCGGTCGGATCCCTTCATCTCCCCTCCCTTGCCCACAAGCCCTGCCGAAGGAAGGCCAAGTCTCAACCAAACCAGTTTAAAACCCACAGGAACCACACGCCTCTTGTCTCCTCTTGCCGGCAGGAGCACAAGCCAGCCCTTTCCCTGCTCTGCTCATGGCAAAATAAATTAGCAGTGGTGGGACACCAAACTGCAGTGGGGTTGATCCAGCTGAGAGCTCCAGGAGAGAAGCACGGAGCCGTACCCCCAAAAACGAGGTTGCTGACAGGGATGTTTATGGGAGGAAGCAGGGAGAGCCCTGACAAAGCGACTATTATTTAATTTCTAGTGCAAAGTATTACCCTTGCGTGGTTGTGCAGCTTCTGGCCAGCTGAAGCCTTTGTTTGTTGTGGATGAATAGCTTCCACCAAAAAAAAGAAAATGCGGAGAAGAAGCAGAAAGGAAAGAAAAAGACCGAGCTGGGGGGGGAACATTTCTTCAAGGCCTGCAGGTTGAGACAAGCCCAGTGAAGAGAAAATCAAATGAACAGAAAATCAAACGGGGATGGCCAGAGCACAGGGAGCAGGGTGAACGGCTGCAGGGTCTCTAATAATGTCACATCATGTCCCAGCTTGTTAGAGGCAGAAAATGCTCTCGTAGCTCCGCGTTTGGCATGCAGGAGCATGGCAGAGTTTCCCAGACCAGCACATTGGTCTATGCCAAGCATTACAGAAATAAATGATGGGTGGTCTTAGCTGAGGCTGTGGAGAGAGGCAACCAAGCAACTAGCCTACAACTGGCAACTGGGCAACACGCTCTAGCCTAGAGACATGGGCAGTGCCAGGCACCACTGGGTTAATGCCAGTCCTCCACGGGGCAGGATTGAACAACAAAACAACAGAAAAAGGAAAATTAAAAAAAAGCCATGACTGCTGGGACACAGGGAACACTGCTAGGGGAGCCAGGAACCAGGTAGAAGGATCTGGAGACCTTCTCTCTATCTTGCACACCCTCTCATACCTCCTATTTCATGGCACTCAATTTGGGAGCCTCCTGGGCTGTCAGAGCAGACCCAGATAAGCCAGTTTGGCACCACGGTCAAGTAGGTAAGGAATTCACCTCGCCCACTTCTTTGCTGCAGGGCACAGCAATGTGGGTTCCCACCTCCTTCCTCCAGGCAGAGCTCAGATCCACCACAAGGAAGACAATCCCCCTTTCCAGGGCGATTACTTTTGTAAACACCCTTGTCTGATCTATGTCCTGCACTTCAGAGCTACCCGCAGAGGAAAGCTGTAGATGATACCGAATTATCTCTGCCTCCCACACAGACTGGGTTTTCTTAGGCAAAAAAATTATCAGGAGGTTCAAAAATATGCGACAAAGAGCTTCTCATGGCTAGTGTTTTATGCGGAAATGCACAAAAGCAAGATTTTGGGGGATGTTTCCACAGCTCAGATGCAGATATCCCAAAGAGGGAAGGAGGATGACTCAATGCTCACCATTCCCTTTGGGTCTGATAGAGAAAATGATGAGGTTGCAATACCTAGAGCATTACTGAGCTATCGGTACCAGCACCAAATCACTGAATTCAGAGCTAGGAGGGCTTGGTGGAGACACAGCACTGCCTAAACCTGGTCTCAGGAATGCAGGCCATCCCGATGGGACAAAAAAGAGAAACTGGCAGATCCTAAACAGGGACGCTGCAGCTTCTTGAAATAAAATGAACAAATTATTGAGTTCAGCACTTGATGTAGTTAATGAAAGCCTAAACCCTTTCAATTTCCCATGTTCATAATTTAATCTAATGGGACTGAATATTTTAAACAGCACTTCTGTCGAATGTGTGGTTATAAGAAATTAAAAGCTACATCCATTTGCTGCTACAGTGATTTTCAGTCTTTTCCCAGCCTGTGGTTCCCTAAAACTTTCCCAGGATAGCATGCCCCCCCATAGAGTGTATTTAAGGCTATCACAATATGTTTACTATGCCTCTCAGTTATTTTTCCATGATTCTTCAGGAGTCCGTGGACTCCCAGGACCCACTCAATTTCCCTTATTGTCTCAACTGAACGAGAACCACCACATGAAACAGAAGCAAGGGAGCCAAATCCCATCCTTTGCTCCCAGGTAAGGGCTCCCTGTGAGAGCCACCCCAGCATCAAGCCCCACAAAGGCAGGGGCCAGGTATTTAACTCCATAAACTAGCACCAATCTGCCTCACTGCTGGTGGCACGGCTCCAGTTTGCACCTTTGCAGCCCAAACGTGTCACCTTCCCATTGATAATGTAATCTATTAACCATCGTGTTTGTTTTTCACAGCCAGATCCTGGCTGTTGCTCCGTGCCCACAATCCCAGCACATTGTTTTATTCCTACAACCCACATACAGCAGGGCAGATAGGGACATGCAACTATAGTTTGCTTGCACCCAACCTCAGGGACCAGAGAGCAGATACTCACTCCAGCCGTTCCTCCTCTTTCTTCCGCAGATCAAAGTCCCGTTGAACAACTTCCCAAACGTGCTTGGCCTCTTCATCGGTTAGCTTGGAGAGGTCCAGCTTCCTCCCCATCTTCTCCTGGTGAAGGCTGGAGCTGGTCCCGTTACTCGCTACCCCGCGCGCTGGCTCTCCTGTATCCCGGGATGCTGAGGGAGTGGGAAGAGCTCAGCTCCACCATATAAACAAGAAGAAGAGAAGCTGCGGGCAGGCCAGCCGGCTCCGGGCAGCACCACAGCAGCTCTGCTGGGTGAGCCTGCCTGCCGAGACGTGTGGCGAGCGGGGCTGGCGTCGTGCCTATCGACTGCCAGGACTCCCTGTCACCCAGGCAGGCAGCCCTGCCTTCCCCGGGGCTCCTGCCCAGAGCTGCAGGCAGCTCCAGACCTCGTCCGCCTGGCTGGGTTTAAAGGAGATGTTTGCTCTCAGCTGAGTTGCTTGCTTTATGAAGGGCGTGCGAATCAAACAAAACCTTCAAAGGGGAAGGGAGGCCACGAGGTTTGGGAGAGGGCTGAGCATCCTCGGGAGGAGCTGTGCCTGCACACCCCAGGGCACTGGCTCTATCGTGGTGGGTTCTGCCCCAACACCAGCCTCTGCTCCCCAGCTCTTTCTTCTGTGTCTGATCTCATTAAAGTAATTTTCCCCTCCTTGCCAACAGCTTTATAAGAAAAAAAAATCAAGAGCATTTGGCTTTTCCCCACCAGTACAGCCACACAGGGACTGGACTCTTGCATTTGTTAACTGCTCTCACAGCAATTTGGGAAGCTGAGCTTTGCTTGTAGCAAACAGCTTCATTAGGACACAGTGCTCCCCTTATTTGCAGCTGGCAAGAAAAGAAGGTTTGAGAGGATTTTAGGAGACATGCTAAATGTATCTCATACCTGAAGGAACAATGGAACAATAATCCAACTGCCAAAGCCATTCTTTTGCTCAGTATCTTGCTCCTGGTGTCTCTAAGCAGGAATCCCCTGGACTTCATGTTTTAAAAGAAAGCCATTTCTCATCTTATTTTGAGCAAATATCAATACTCGCCACACTTTTTTCTTCCCCTGACAGAGATCTAAACAGAGAGCAAGTCAGCAAGACCAAAAAGGAAACCCATTCTGCCTGGTGGGATCGCCCTCCCTGCTGCACAGCCCATGGGTTTAGGGATTATCTACCCTGGTAACTCACTTAAAACAAAGATTAGATTAAACTCCATGAACAGAGACAGAAAAGTGTTTGGAATCTGAATTTGGATGACTTTTGTGTAGAGAAGGTGATGATTACAGATGCAACGTTGAGCTGGATATCAGGAATGCGTGATCTTTGCTGGAAGCCAGGAATTGATTTCTAGCTCCAATTCCAGCAGAGATTCGGTCACAGCAAAAGCAATTAATTTATTGGCAGGAGCCAGACATCAGTTGAGCTGCTCATTATGTAAGCGTATTTGAGAGCCCCTGCTCGCCCCACTGCATCTGAACAGCAGTGGGTCAATAGATACCAATTAACATCACAACGAGACCCTGTTCAGGACCTTTCAACACAATCATGCCAGGAGCTCCAATGTTGCAGCTTGCTAAGCCCACAGTTGAATACTTTCTTCTCCAAAAGGATAAGGAGGCTGCATAAAACTGGGAAGATGTGGCCTGCTACGCAATGAAAATGTGAAAAAAATGCAAGTGCTCAGCAATGCCAATACACTCAAAAGTGCTGGTTTAGCCAGAAAACCACGACATCCCAAAGGCAGGTCCACAGAATAAATGTCGAATATTCTCTTGGCTTGGGAACTGCATCTCTTGGGGAAAACCTCTCCTTCCCAGCTCAGTGGTACACGTACAAGCAGAGAAAGACTTCTTTTTCACCCCTTTTTCAAAGCAGTTTGTTGAATTTTCTAGCAGTTCAGAGCCAGCAACCACCAGCTTCCAGCTTTGAGAAGGACAATTAAACACTCCTGCCCACAGCTCTTTTCCCAGTCATCCAACCATGAATAAAGTCTCCCAAATGTTATGAACTCATGCAAAAGAAAGAAAAAACGAACCCAGAGCCACTCACGCAGACACTATAAAATATCGTAGTGCCAGACAACGTTACGTGAAGTTCACCAGCGCCTGTGGTGACCATGTGCGCATGGGGTAGAAGTTAGGAGCAAGGAGGCAAAGGACGAGGTGAGTTATGTGTTTCTTATTAGCTGGAGGTTCAACTGGACCTCAAAGTCTAGTTGAACTGGGGGTCCAGGCAACTAGGTGGCAAACTGTGAGAGAGAAATGTTACAAGCTAAGTCTTACCTGGAAAAACCAGGCACAAATGGAGCTCAGGCTTGCTTTCTGATATTCAGTCCTGCTGGATGATAAAAGAAGGGGATTTCTGGAGTATCTTCTTTAAGAGAAAGATGGCATTTTAGATGCAGGGCAGCTCTTTAAAAAAATACTATTCACATGAGCTGTTATCTTTACAGTTCTTGATAATCTTTTGTAAGACAACTGTGAACTGATATATAGGACAAGTGGGCTGGACCTTCTCTAGCTGTCCATTTTACAGTGGTTTTTTTGTCCTCGCTAAACAGAGTTCAACAACAAAACTGATGGATGATGATACTATCCAGTTGCCTTTAAAGATAGCAAATGCCACCCCCAGATCAGGTTGCTCAAAGTCCTGTCCAACCTAGCCTTGAAAACAGAGAAAACGGGATCTCTCCATGCATGTAAGAACCAAAACGCTTATTGGGATAAGCTGCTGAAATGATGCTCAAGGGATAGGCTGATTCACAATTGTGTCTACTCCAGCTTTGCTTCTCACTCCATGGATGACTCCAGTGGGTGTTTGGGCTCCCATTAGCATGGGGTCACCCCAAGCATCCGAGCAAGAAGAGGAGTCCTCAAAAGCCAGGTGGAGCCAGACCAGAAGCAGCATCCAGCAGCGGCTCCAGCCCATCCCCACCCACAGGCAGAGGACACACAAGATCCTTATTCACGAGAACATAGCAAAAGCCAGGCAGCTCCAACAAACAAGGCAGCAGTAAACACACTGCTGCTGACCCCGAGGAAGCCTTTGCTGCTGGCAGAGGCAATTTCACACTGTCTCTGCTTCTCCCACCAACCCCTTGCAATCATCTCAGAGTCATGAGATCCCGTAGGGCTGGCTGGGATGGCTTCTCCTTTCTGCTTCTTGGCGGTTTTATAAAGACCTCTTATCATCCTTGTCATGTGGAACAGAACAAACAGGACAGAGACGGGATATACAATGCTCCTGCTATTTCTGTATGTGGCCTGCGAGGGATTGTTACGGGTTTTAGCTATTAATACGACTGTTTAATTATGTTATGGCATGACCACGTCTTGTTTGCAATGACTGCAATGGCCTCGCTTAAAGAAAATGGCCATTCAACATCAATTATCACGGACAATGATGCTTTGACATTCATTTCAATTGGAAAACTACAGTTGCAGAGGACTAGAAAACAAGGTTTGTGGAGTATCATTTATAGGGTGGAAGCTGAAAGGACATTGTCCCTAACCAGGTGAATGTTATGGAGCTTTAATCCGGATGATGATGCAGAAAGATACACACACTCTCCCTTAGCTACTGTAATTTTTCTAGTATGAATTTATTTATATATATTTGATGCATTTTGCCACAAGCCAGTGGTCAGCTTGATGTGAGAACTGCTGTATCTTTACATTGTGTACAGAGAAGTCTTTGCATTAGTCTCTGACAAGAGGGCTGTGCACCAAAACCTGATTCAATTTCACCATGTGCCCTCATACTGCTCACAGCCCTGCATAGAATCGCAGAATGGTTTCGGTTGGAAAGGACCTTAAAGATCATCCAGTTCTGAACGCCCTGCAATAGGCATGGACACCTCCCACTGGATCAGGTTGCTCAAGGCTCATCCAACCTGGCCTCGAACACCTCCAGGATGGGACATTAGTGACTTCCCTTGGCAACCTGGGTCAGTGCCCAGGAAAATATTTCTTCCTGGTATCTATTCTGAGACTCCCCTCTTTCAGCTGAAAACAGCTCCACCTCATCCTGTCCCTGTAATCCCTGATCAAGAGTCCCTCCTCAGCTTTTCTGGAGTCCCTGTCAGTACTGGAAGCTGCTCTAAAGTCTCCCTGAAGCCTTCTCTTCTCCGGACAACCCCAACTCTCTCAGCCTGTCCTCAGAGCAGAGGTGCTCCAGCCCTTGGATCATCTTTGTGGCCTCCTCTGGCCTCAATCAGATCTATGTCTTCCCTGTGCTGAGGACTCCGGAACCAAAGGCAGGACACCCAGGAGGGAGTAGAGGGACAGAATCCCCTCCCTCGCCCTAACGGTCTCACTTCTTCTCAAGCAGCCCAGGATAAGGTTGGCTTTCTGGGCTGCAAGCGCACACTGTGGGTTCGTATTGAGCTTTTCATCCCCCAGCATCCCCAAGTCCTTCTCTTCCACGTATCAGGAATTATTCACACTTTCCTCACCTGTCTTACCAACACAAGTGAGACTGAACAGTCCCAATTCCCTTCCCAGCTTGCCTTTGTAAAAGAGCAAATGCCACAACCTCTATTTACCGATGAACATCTTAATATAAAGAGAAACCCAGACACATGCCTAACAAAAAGCTAGTTAGGAGAGTTCCCACCTGAAATTAAGTTTTTCTTCAGTAACAGATATTTCCCTAGCTTGGCCCTGGGGGAATGTGCCCTTTGCAGTAGTCCAGAAATACAATTCAAGCATCTGCCTTTGGACAGGTGGTAAAATATTAGCAAAGGCCATCATCCTCTGTAGCTGGCAGGAATTACCAAGGCAAACAGTAGCTGAATGAACATGAGTAAATCTCTATAAAGTCAACATGAATTCAATGTCACTTCAGACACAGGTATTGTAATGGATTATGTTTTCATGCATTACTACCAGGCTGCAAAGACTCTTTTATGCTACGTGGACTGCGGTCACCATGCAGAAACCTCACCCATAGTCTGTATGTAATTTGAGAAACACCATCAGGATCAATGTTTAGGTCCTGGTAGAGTTCATCACCAACTTTAACACTAATGTAAGAGCTATGCCAGAGACAAATGGTTAAAAAATATGCCTTAAACACAAAATCCTCACTGATTTGGCCACAAGAACTTTGAAACTTCAAAGACCACAAGATTTAGGATGGAGGAGACTTCTCATTAGACCAATCGGTCCCTTCCCACCTTTCTACAGTCAGCAATGTGAGAGCTGGTCCCCTATCCTGCTCAGTGCTCCTCAAGGACACCAGATCAGATCATGGACCATCAAATTTCTTCCCCTTCCCTTTGGACACTATCTCCTAGCTTAACTCAGGGAGCTGGGCTTTAAACTACATGTTCAAATACCCTCCATTGCAAGAGCCTAGAATAGCCTGAGGACATTCACTGGCAGAGGTCTTTGCAAGTGGCTTCAACACAGTGTAGACCATCAAAATCTTGCCTCAAGGCAGAGGATGGACCAGCTGTGCTGTTCTAGGATAGCCCCATCTAGTTAGCAATAAATCCTAGAGTTCTTCACACTGTTTTGACAGTGATGAAGTGGAAGCTTTGCTGCAGACATCAACCTCGAGCAATCCCAGCAAATTGCCAGGAGTGTCATCCCGACAAATTCAATGCTTTATTTCCCATTAAAATCTTAAATGTAATTCTGCTGTGCCTGGGATCTCAGCCTGCAGAAACAACTTGTATTAACACTGTCTACACAGAAAGTAATGCTGTACGAGGGGCTGGAGACTTTGCCAGTTACACTGGAAATAACCTGAGCACCTACCAAGACGTGAAGATCAGAGTTATCGGGTAAGGGCACTAACTGGATGTTCCTGTTCAGACAATTAGCAGGGTCAAAAATGACACAAGCATGGTTTTAGAGAGCCAGCTGCCTGAGAAATGAAGCATTTATGCATGTCTAGGGTGCTTGCTCCAGGCTGTCTGTAGGCACAGGCAGTCATCACTGAAATCATTCCTCCTTTTCCAGAGGGGTCTCTACCATGATAAGAGGCTGATGCTGCTGCAAAGAAGCAGCAGACCGCAAACGTCTTCCCTTTGCTACTCCCTGCCTGGGAAGAGATGATGTTAGGGAGACAACGTAATGGAACAGATGATAGCGAGGGACTTGGTTTGCCTGAAGAAAACCAGGAGCAATTCCCTGGAGGTCAGGGATCCACAGGTGTCAGAAAGAGGAAAAATGAAGCCTAAAAACAGCTGGGAAAAGGCTTCACAGCTGTGATGAGGAAAAGCAGACCATTACCACCAGAAGGAAACCCCAAACCAAGAACCCTCCTGGAGGTCCTGTTGACTTGCTCATTCAAGCCACCGCAAGTGGCTTCTGTTTTTTAACCCAGCCAAGATGGTGCTCAGGACAGAGGAGTTGGAAGGCGCCCAACATCTTCCATGACAAGAGCCTTGACGCCCTGGAAAGGTAAAGGATCCCATTGCAGACACCATTGACTAAACCACAGTCTCTCCAAGGCCAGGTGGATGGGCCTTGGGCAGCCTGATCCAGTGGGAGGTGTCCCTGCCTATGGCAGGGGGGTTGGAACTGGATGGGCTTTGAGGTCCCTTACAAGCCAAATAATTCTATGATGTTAGGTTGCAATATCCCTGCATCGCATACGGAGCAAGTGGCTCCAGCTCAGCCCGGGTGAGCGGCACCCCAACGCGATGGCCCACAGGGGTAGGCTATGAGCAATGGAAAAAGGACAAGGGGGCTGGTGCTGGCTCTGTGGCCTGGAGCAGCAGACAAGCAGGAACAGTGATGAGAAGCACAGGAGTTTGATCCTAGCTTGAATCTGCTCATCAGACGCTTGTTAGATTAGCAAGGAGGAGCCCTCTGGGCTGTCGCATCCCCAGGGATGGCAGGTTCCTGGGCTCCGGGATATGCCCTGCCTTCCCCCATCACTACAGGGAGTGGTGCCAAGCCAGGGTAATGCAAGGAGCTCTCCAGATTCAGGGAGAAGATAATTGCAAGAAGGATTCTTTCCTCACCCTTCCCCCTCTGAATCCTCTTCATGTGTGGAAGAACAGTTGCGCCTTCCCTCCCCCTGCTTGCTCCAAGCCCTGGCGAGTGGCCACCTTGTCCAGGAAAGTGGCAGGAGCCAGCAGCACATCCAAAGGAGGATGGGAATAATGGTGCTCGCTGGTGGTACAGGGCAGAGACAAATACATGGAAACTCATTAGAGAGTGGATTGACCAGCAAGGCTCTCCTTAGGTGACCTTGCTGGGAGCACTCGCATGGCGCCGTGGCAACCGGCTGCCTCCCACCAGTCCTTCCCATCCCTCCAGGGTCATGTCTGGCAGGGAGAAAAGCAAAATGCTTTATCTTTTCTAGCCAGAAGGCATCTTGCATCTTGAACAAGGAAGAAAATGAAGCTGGAACAGCTTCAGGAGGCTTCTGGAACTGGAGCTTCACAAAAGGGGGTAGGGCAGGTTGGTAGGTTGGAAACAAGCTGCAGCTCAAAACAAATCCCATGGCTGGTGCTCCTCTCCAGTTTATAGCCATTATAGCATCTTCAGAGACATACCTGGCCCTGAGGCTTCATGCTGTGGGGCAGAAGTGGCTGTGCCTGAGCAGACCTGGCTGGGACACGGGGGTACTGCAGAAGGTGTTGGAGAGCAAAACTGGGCTCTGCTCACCCTCCCGTTTCTGTGGACTCACACTTGAGATCTCCAGCCTGCTGCAGCAAGGAGTTGGTGGTGGAAATACCAGCTGATAAGGTCCTTCAGCTGAGCATCACCCATAAAGCTCCCTTAGCAGCAGCTTTGCACTGAGGTCCCCCCCAGCTCAGGTCTGAGCTTCCATCCTCCCTGGCACTGCTGCCACACGGGCAGGGCAAGAGGCCTTCATCTTTGCCAGAGTTTAGGTGCTTGTATTCTGCAAAAGATCTGCCACCTCTCTAAAGCTTCTACAGGCTTTGTCTGCCCCCATGCTTGCTCCCTGCCCCAGCAACACAAGGTCTCTGCTCTGCAGAGGTGAACACAGACCTGGCGACTTGCATGCACCGAGCAGGTGATGGAAGCGATCTGGCATGAAAGGGGCTACATGAAAGCTGGAGAGGGACTGTTCACAAAGGCTGGTAGTGGCAGGACTAGGGGCAATGGCTATAAACTGGAGAGGGGCAATTTAGACTAGATATAAGGAGGAAATTCTTCACAATGAAGGTGGTGAGGCACTGGCGCAGCTTGTCCAGAGCAGTGGTGGCTGCCCCATCCCTGGAGGTGTTCAAGGCCAGGTTGGATGGACCTTGGGCAGCCTGATCTAGTGAGAGGTGTCCCTGCCCATGGCAGGGAGTGGAACTGGATGATCTTTAAGGTCCCTTCCAACCCAAACTACTCTATGCTTCTATAAAACACACCCCCAGCAAAGCTCTCTAAACCACACAAACTACCCGTGACACCCCAGCTTGCTGGGCTGCAGCTCGTCTCTCTCAGCCACTGGAGATACTCAGATAAGTCATCTGCTTATCAACACCCTTGTGTCAGACGCAGTAATAAATGAACATAAGCTGCTTTTCTTTTCCTCCAGCCGTTGAGGCTGGCTGAGTGAGCAAGCTAGAGGGGAAACCAGAAGCCTGGCTGTATTTGTGTGGTTTTGGGTGAGTCATATGAGTCCTGTTCCCCCACATCCGAACTGCCAAGCCCAGTTTGCCCCAGGAATACAGTGACGATGAGAGCGGGCTGGCACAGGAAAGGCATTTGTGGCACGGTATGAAATAGCAGCTTGGGTGGGTTTTTTTTTAAAGGGAGATGCAGAGCTGACGTGCGTAACTTCTAGTGGCTTGAATTGAGCATAACTTGCTCAGTCTGGAGGAGGGAGCTGCCATGCAGAAATACTGTCTAGAGGGGTAAAGCATGGTCTGCAGGAAATGAGACAGATATTGCAGGCTACCACATGGATGGCTCCAGGCTCAAGGAGAAGCACCAAAGCCATGAGCAGCAGGAGAGGCAGAGCTGTCTTGCTAGGGTCTTTGGGCTGATAGGAAATGGGAAATGTTTCATAGAATCACCAGGTTGGAAGAGACCCACTGGATCATCGAGTCCAACCATTCCTATCAAACACTAAACCATTCTCCTTACCACCTCATCCACCCATGCCTTAAACACCTCCAGGGAAGGTGACTCAACCCCCTCCCTGGGCAGCCTCTGCCAGTTCCCAATGACCCTTTCTGTGAAAAAATTTTTCCTAATGTTCAGCCTGAACCTCCCCTGGTGGAGCTTGAGGCCATTCCCTCTCGTCCTGTCCCCTGTCACTTGGGAGGAGAGCCCAGCTCCCTCCTCTCCACAACCTCCTTTCAGGTAGTTGTAGAGAGCAATGAGGTCTCCCCTCAGCCTCCTCTACTTCAGGCTAAAATGGGTTTCAGCCCATTCCATACAGACACTTAAGAGAAAAACAACCTCCCGTGACTCTATAGCTCTGGTTTTCTCCTTTGCTGGCATTTCTGATAAAGCTCCAGCCAGAGCCAGGCTCGCTTTCTTGTGGCATTTTCTAGCACAATTTAGATTTCATCCTGGGGTGCACACAGGGTCAGAGAGCCCCAGTGAACAGCTGTGGGGAAGGGGAGGTATCCCCACGCGGGTGCAGCAGGCAAACTATAACCAGCACCAAATCCTTTCTTATTTTACAAGTTCCCACCACCACCAAAAGCATCGTGCTGCACATCACCCTGCTCAGCATGTCCTTTTTGGGCACCCAGCAAAGCATTGCTTGAGCTAAGAAGGAATAATCCCCACACAGGCTTTGTGCACTGCTGCTGGAGGCTGGAGTGAAGTCCCTCAAGCCATTGCTGGTGCAGACCCAGTGCAGAAATGAGCAATTTGGGGAGCCTCAGCAGCCTGGGGATGCTCCTCTGGAGTTCCCTTGTGCCACCTTGTGGAGTCCAGAAAAAATTACAGGCAGCAAACATGGGAAGCCAGCACAGGAAAAGGGATTTTTTTTGTATTAAAAGGAGTTGTTGTTTTCCAAAAGCAGCTCACTTAGCTTCCCCGAGCCAGGGGTTCTGATTCCTGATCTGTATGTTAACCCCAAGGGAAGAGTCCAGCCCTGATGCACATCTTGATGCTTTCCCATTCTCTCCTGGTTGCTAGCCCAGCAGTGAGAATAGCTCTCTCTAGAGTATGTTAACCCCTCCATCACCTCAAATGATGCTTCAGGGCTGAAGGTGTTTGCCTCAGCACTGGATGCTGAAGCCACCCCCTTACCCTGTTCAGAGAGATCAAATCTGGGCCACGACCCAAGTGTAGAAACATCTAAAATGAGCTCTGGGCCAAGAGCACGGTATTCACACCTGAGATCACACATCAACAAACAGCTCTGCCTGCCTTCTTCCTATCAACCAGACCTAGGACCTCCTAGAAATCTTTCTTTTCAACTACAAGCAACCACGATCTCAGGTGGTGCGATGCCCAGGAGCAGCTCAGCCCAGGTTCCCGAGCTCAGGCACGTTCTGTGTGCTCCACTACCCAGGCTTAGCAACAAAACACTGGTATTTTTGTCTACAGCTGAAGACACCACACATTTTTATTTTCCACAGACAAGTTTTTCACAGCTCTCTTACAACGTACCATTAACTCAGAGGTATCCCCCCACCCTCCCAAAAGCCTAAACCATAGAAAAGAAAAATACCATCATTAAGTGTCCCCCTTAGTTTTTTTTGTCATGTTTGGAAAGCTCTCTCAAGCTCTGGGGAGGGCTTACAACTGCCATTTTCTCCTCACTATTCTTTCTTCTGGTGGAGAAGAAAAATCCCAACTGCTATCCCATGACTGGTGAAGTCCAGCCAGGGTTGGCCTCTTACAGGGGGAAAAAAACCAATGCTCCTCCTCTCTCTTTCTGGTATTTCTCATCCTACTTGAATACAGGCCGAATTGGCATTTCTCTGAAGAGTTTCAGGTCATTTATGTAAAAATTGCTCCTCCTGTTAAATACCAAAGAAGGATTGGTCCTTGTTTTCTGTACATCTGCACCCCCCACCACCCCCCCCAGCATCTGCTTTCAAATACTCTCACTCTCCCATGTAAAAAACTTCACAACCAACTTTGACATCGTTGTGATGCCTGCATGTTATCAGTTTGTGACATGTAAGCCCTTAGTTTGAGAGGGAAACGAGCGTGTTTTTCACTTCTCCCAGTGCCATTGACCTCTTTAGTCTTGCCCTTTGAACTGAGGTCCCTTGGGAACAGCCTTCACCTGAAACAGCACTCCCAGGCTCCACCAAAGCACATTCGGAGGAAAACACTGCCTCTGAGGTGCTCCTCAATACAAGATCTCTGGCCTCCATAGCCATATAAGTCAGTTTAAAACCACATAATACAAGGACAATTTAACCTATGGCACCCCAGACCCTAAAAAAATCACACTAGTCTGGAAGATTTTGGAAACAAGAGATGAACCCTGAACTCCTTCTGAGCAAATTACCTTTCAGGATGGATTTATCCAGCTGCCAGGATGATGGTGTAGGTGCAGCGAGCATCTCCCTGTCAGATCACTGCATAATCTCACCCCAAAAGGTCCTCCTGCTGTTCAGGCGTTGGCTAACTCAGCCTTTCCAGGGGAATGAAACATCAGTGCCCTGCAGACATCCCTGCTGCCTGCTCCAAGACACAAGGCTCAGCAGGGGATTGTTTTCCATACAATGAGTTTTCATTCAGCCCACGACCATCTAATTTGATCCAGGGGTTTGAAGAGCAAAAAGCTGGCGAAATTAAGTGACCAGATGTTTTCTAAGGAGGCTCACGCCTCTGTGGCACAGCGAGATGCACGTTAGCGGCAGCCTTGCTCAGGGATATAGATCAACAACAAAATGAGTGAGAACACGCTGCTGTCAGCGTGAGCGACGTACATACTGTACTTTGTGCATCACTGCACGTTCCTGCTCCACCAAAGCCTCCCCGCTGCAGAGCGGAGGAGGAGGTCAAATTACTGAGCTGGTGCTTTAAGTCCATAAAAATCCTACACGGCAAGTTGCTCTGTCCTGAAACTCTCCCTTAAGCCAGTAGCATGGGCTGATATTTTTATACCCCCTCAGTGCCAGGTTTTAGAGGTGAGGAGGGAGTGTGATGCTCTGCAAGGCTGTCACAGCACCACAACACAAAGATCGGACCACAAGCTGCCATGCAGCAGGGTATCCTCCTTGGTCTGGGCATCATGTAAACACCCTGTTAGACCTCATCTTCTGGTGTGCCTGTCCAAACAGGAGGGGAAATGGCAACTTGAAAAAGCTGATGGGCAGCTTCAGACCTTGATACTTCATGCTGGGCTGTGCCTTTGCAGGGTATGACCTTTTCCACCACGACTGAGCCTCCAAGGTGCATGAGGTCTCCCCCCCATAGCAGACAGGTTTCTGAGTTGCACTCTAACAAATTTATTCACTCGCAGGAGGGTGCTAGCGTGGCCGGCCCTCACTAGGTCAATCCTTACATCGTTAGCACCCAAACTGCTGTTGTCACCAAAGAAGGTGACCTCACTGAAGCAGAAGGTTAGAGGCAGCACAGTGGAGGTTGTGGTGGGACCAGGACAAGGAGACTGAACAGAGAGAAGCTACAGAAGAATTTATCCCCACAGCCCAGTGGCAGTGTTCATCTTGCCTCCCTCCTGAGATAGCTGGAAGTCACTTTTGGGCACAAACATAGAGAAGACAACCTGATTTGGGGTTAGAAAGGGCCATGCATTAAGGCTTAAGACCTGGTCTACCAGCAGCATTTTGTTCCCAGTGGATCATGCTTCCCTTGCAGGCAAAAAAAGGGTCCTCAATCACCCAGTACACAGCACAATTATTTTCTGGTCAAGTGATAACTTCACCTTGACTCAGCATAGCAAGAGAGGCTTGGGACAGGCATCCAAAAGGAACATTTTAATGAGTAGCAAAGGTGGTCCTGCTGGGCATAAGGATGAACTCCTCTTCATGTCCAAAGCCATTTCTGAGGGAGAGGCTGGAGGATGAGGTTAGCCAGAGGACCAGGGTACAGCTGATGGCACTGCAGGTGTGGTTTTGGTAGAGATGGAGATTGCTTCTTGGACCTAGGGGCAAGTATGTACTTCTGTGAAAGGTGATTCCTTCTTTCATTTCTAGGTTTCCGTCTCAGGTAAGGTAATGTACCTCTAGAGCCTTGCATTTGAGGACAGTGAACTCACTTAACTTTCACCTTCCTGCCTGACTCATGTTAGGAGTGATTTTGGGAGAGCTGGCAACCTACCAACATTTCACTTCCCAGGGAGCACTGACTGAAACAACAGCTCGCCAGACACCTGTCCTTGTCATCGGTACCTCTATTTTTCCTTTGCAAGTGAAGCGAAAGGTCGGGAGCTCCATCACCCTAAAATGCCTTCCATTGCCTCCCTGCCAAAGCTGCTCCTGCCCTGACAGCAGGCAGCAAGAGAAAACCCATAATAAGCAGAAGACATTGCTGGCATGAGACTCCACAAAGCCAAAACGCATGTCAACAGTGGCCAGGCTGGATGAGAGTCTTTCTAATTCAAGAACAACAAGTTTGATGGGTTGAGGAATCAAAGTTCTTGAATGCCAAAATACACACAAAAAAAAAAAGTCTTCAAAAGTATTAGATTGCTCCAAAGCCAGGGAGGAAGCCAAATGCAGATTAACTGTGATACAGGAGAGGAAACAAATGAAAGAAATGCTGGAATTTGTGGATGGTGCTTGTTGGCCACTTTGCATCCATCTCCTCTCTGAAGGACCAGAGCCCCCCGAGTGTCAGGTAAAGCGAGAAAACCCACACAGAGTAAAGCAAGGAGATCTTGTGGTCCATCCCCTCAAAGAAAAAAGAGCTCATTAGTGCACAGCCTCCAGTCTCGAGTGCAAATACACACTGGTGCATCCCATGGAGGTAAATACTGGGCTTTGAGCTGGGAGCATCAATTATATCAGACACAAGACCTTGTCCTGGCATGTGGCTGCCTGGCTGGGCAGGAACAATCCATCAAAGCTGTCAGGCTGCAGTTTTTGACATCTTTATGAAGCCCAGAACCGGTTGAAATAGTGGCTTTTTGTGCCCAGCAAGCCTCTGCCAATCCGGTATTCACCAGACTGCTTGGTGGAGAAGGAGTGTTTCAGATGGAGAAGGTTTGCTAACCCACTTCATTTATCAGGCTGGAAAAAGTGGAGTTTTGACTGCTCCAACTTTTTACTGAAATGACTCATTACCTGGTAGAAGACAAACAGCCTGCAGCATATTCACCTTCAACGAGCTTCTAATCATCCCCAGTTTGAAAACTCACAATAAAGCCGTTTCACTTTGCAGATGGTTCAAGACTGGGACAGGATGATGGAGGGAACGTGTATTTAGAGGGGGTTTAATTAGACATGTTTCAGCTTGCTTGCAGGAGGATAAAACATGCCCTGCAAAAGCTGATCAGGCTTGATATGCTTGAAACCTCCAATGTCTGATCTTAGGAGAGCAGGTTCAGAGGAAAGAAGCAGGCTGGACTCTGCCATTGCCAGTTCACCCTTAGGGTGATGGCACAGGGTGCCAGTTCACAGATGGCTTGGGAGCAAGAAATGAGGATAGAGCATCATGTGCCACAGACTTGCTCTCTCCGTGTGTCTCCTCCCTAGGAATGGTGACATGACATCCCAGAGGGAAGGGGACAGCATGCCTGGCCACATTATTTACAGACAACAGGGAGCCAGAACAACTCCATCAGGCTTTTCTGGCACTCAGTCTCACTCCTTCTGAGTTTTACTTGCATAGATGCTCAGTCCTATAAAGATCAGCCCCATCCCAGCATGCTTGTAGCTGACAGGTGATTTGCTGCTCTTTAGGGTGGGGTTTCTTTTTAGGGACAGGCATGCTGTTGTTCTGCCTTGAGGAAATGATGTGATTTTCACATGTCCCCACTGCAGAATGAATGAATGAGACATTTGACAGAGGACACATTAGTAAGGCTGGCAAGCCCGCTGGCTCTGGGTTTTATAAGGAAGTCTGAAGGATTTTTTTCCACCCGTTTCTGCTACGAGTGGTTGGAAAGGGTGATAAACAGCAACGGTAACCATGCAAAGCCATCCCCACCTCTTCCTGCCCCAGTACAGGTTGATCTTTCACATCCAGGGACAGCCTCAGCCCATGGGCTGCAGCATGGTGGCCCCAGAACCCCAGGACCTGCAGGTACCTGTGGGAGGAGGCGCTTGCCCAGTGAGATGCCTAAGGTTGCAAGAGAGAAACTATCATTGCCACAGAGGTTGCTCAGTCATCAGGAGACGTGTCCATAGCTTGCACCTCCACAGCCAACATCTGCTCCCCAAAACCAAACAACAAGATGAAAACACTCCGTTTCTCCTTTGGCTCTGCAAAACCCGGCTGGCTTTCTCAGCAAAACCCACCACAAACAACAAATCCACTTGCCAAACTTACACACTTCAGCAAAACATCATTCCTTTCCCTGAATAAATAATTTGTTAAAGCATTTTCTTTTTACCCACAGTAGCTAGATTTTAAGTGAGAGCCTGTATCTGGTAATTTAGACTCATAGAATAGTTTGGGTTGGAAGGGACCTTAAAGATCATCCAGTCCCACCCCTGCCATGGGCAGGGACACCTCCTGCTGGATCAGGGGCTCCAAGCCCCATCCATCCTGGCCTTGAACCCCTCCAGGGACGGGGCAGCCACCACTGCTCTGGGAGACCTGGGCCAGGGCCTCCCCAGCCTTGCAGGTAGATATTTCTTCCTAATATCTCATCTCAATCTCCCCTCTTTCAGCATAAAAACATTTCCCCTCATCCTATCCCTGCGCTCCCTGATCAAGGGGCCCTCCCCAGCTTTCCTGGAGCCACTTTAAACACTGAAAGGCTGCTCTAAAGTCTCCCTGGAGCTTTCTCTTCTCCAGGCTGAACAACCCCAACTCTCTTAGCCTGTCCTAATAGCAGAGGTGCTCCAGCCCTTGGATCATCTAATGTAGCTCTCCTGCAGAAAAAACATGTCATGCTCAAAATTGCCTAGACCAACCACAAACGCATCTATGCTCCTTGTGAGTTTCTAGATGAATTTTAGCAAAACCCACAGCTTTTTGTCTTCCAAAGCAACTCCAGCCATTTACAGGGGCAAATCCAGCATCTCCGAAATGATGCCCCACCAGCTCTACACAAAGCGGTAAAAGGGACTTTGGAAACAACAGAGTTTTTTCTCCTTGTTTGAAACTCAGCACCTCCAAAAGCCTCAGACACAAACATCTCAAGCACAAACTGTTCCATATGCTCGGTGCAAATCACAGACAAGCCCCCGAGGAATAAATACATACCGACCACATACATGCTATTTCCTGTGGTTTCTTTTTAACGGTAACTCCAAACAAACCAGCTATGATGTAGAGACTCTGTTTATATCAGCTCCCCATCAAGTGACTGGGATATTTATAAGGGATAGAGCAAGATTACACAGCCTGGACTTCTGAGCCCACCCTATGGGACTCCCTGGCATGAGGAGCCCTGTACCACACACCTGGAAACAGCAAGGGCCACTCCACGGAGAAGAGGAGAACCAAGTGCATCCCACCCTGGGGTGGGTTTAGTAATGGCAATGCCAGGATCCAACACACCGCAAGGGTTCTCAGTAACTAACACTACTTTTTGTTATCCCAGGAAATGTGGTGTCACCTTCCATGTTGCAGCAGATCCATGATGACCTGGGGAGCATCAGCCACCTCTACCCACCACAACCCTCCCCAGGCTTTATTGCCAGCTCCTGCAGTCACTTACAGCCTCAGGAAAGAAAATACACATCCCACATTAAGGCTTAAGAGAAGAGAGATGGACTACCTGGTGTGGGATGAAGCCAAAGGGATTAAGTCTAGAGAGGAAGCCAAGAAGCTTCATGATGTGAAAGGTGGATAGGGGAGCGGGTATCCAACTCTGTTCAAATCCAGGTGATCACCTTGAGCAAAATGTGGGGTTTTTCTCTCCCTAATTCACAGCTTTTTTTTTTCAATTCAGGAGAGTGGCCCAGTTCTCACCACTGAATTAACTCTGTTCAACTTAACATTGGCCTCAAAGATAAAAAAAGGAATCAGTATTTCAAGCAGATCACCTGGCAGAAAAGCACAATGAGAGATGATTAAGGACCTGATGCCTCAGGGAAGAAGTAACAGCCCAGGCAAGGTATGGGTCATGATCCCAGGCAGATGCTTTGGACTCTAGTATTGCTGTTCCCCTGGCTTTATTTTCACTCTACCCGCAAGCAAGAGTTGCTCTTGGAAAACTCCATTTATCAACAAAACTCCATACGGGAAAGAAAAATACATATTCCAATAGATATTCTTATTCCTTTCACAGGGAACCCTAGCAAGATACTGGCTGGGGTGTTTAGTACATCAATACAGAGCTTTACATTCCCAGTGCTGTCCGTAACACAATTTCTTCTCCTTCCCACTGGTGCACAATGACCACAGGTTTCCGATGATCTGGCTACAGCAAACTCAAATCTCTTCCCCCTCATATCTTCCCAACTAACGTAACACTCATTCATGGGTACGAATGATTCCCTATATTCCTCTTTGGCTCGTCTGCCGTTACGTCACCCTGTCTGTGTGGGCAGTGAGTATTTCTGGCTTCTCTCAGACTCCAGCTCTTTCCAAGCCACCTCACCTCTCTCCTCAATAATTAGTAACAGTCAGTGCCATCACAAAATAGGAAGTTTCATTGAACTATTGAAATTCAGACCATTTCAAACAGCATTTTACGCAACAGAGGACTCTGAAGCTGCCACAGGACCTGGAGGCCAAGACACTGAAAGGTACTTTGATCCCCTTGTGCAAGGAATCACATGGAAGTATCCAATTCAAGAAAATAAGAGCAACCCAAACAGAAAAGAATCCTAGGATGGTTTGGATAGGAAGGAACTTCAAAGCCCATCCAGTTCCAAGCCCCTGCATTGGGAAGGGACACCTCCCACTGGATTATGTTGCTCAAAGCCCCATCCAACCTGGCCTTGAACATCTCCAGGGATGGGGCAGCCACAACTTCTCTGGACAACCTGGGCCAAGGCCTCCCCCCTCTCACAGGAAAATATTTCTTCCTAATATCTCATCTCAACTTCCCCTCTTTCAGCTTAAAAACACTCCTCTCCCTTCTCTCACTGATCAAGTCCCTCCCCAGATTTCCTGGAGCCCCTTTCAGTACTGGAAGCTTCTCTAAGGTCTCCCCAGAGCCTTCTCCAGGCTGAACAACCCCAACTCTCTCAGCCCTTCATATGGGAGGTGCTCCAGCCCTCAGATCATCTTTGTAGCCTCCTCTGGACGCGCTGGCAATGACTGGCGAAGTCTGCGTTGGCTAAAATGCACCTCACACACTCCCCAAGTTATCTTTTATTCCAAAAAAGAGCTCAGCTTGCATTTTTCCTGGAAGCTGAGCCTCATGGTTCACATTACAGTTTACCAACCTACAAGCTGTGTGCTGCGTTGGATGGAAAATGTTGACATTATTTACATATTTGAGAGGAGCTTGTTCCTCGTCATTACAGATGCTGAAGAGCTCTTGTAGCAGGAAGGATTTATGCAGGATGCTGGTGGTCAGGGCTCCAAGCTTCTTCATCTGAGTTATGACCTATCCTATAGGCCATGGATTAGGAGTGTATACACTCAGATAACACACACAGCCCTGGTGTCGACTTGCTTTTACTGCTTTTGCTAGGGTTAGCCTCAGCTGGAGATGTTGCAGCTAAACATGCATCCTTTTAAGAGATCACTTGTTTATGAAAAGTATTTTCTAGCATACAAAGATTTTAAAGAGCCATGATTTGGGGGGAAAAGACACATAGTGCAATGTATTCCAGTAAGTCTGATAAGAATATTTATTAATAAATAGTAGTATCAATAAAAGTAACTCCTATTAAGCCCCGCTCAGTGAAGATTTTATCACAGCTTTGGTTTTAAATAATAGCACTTAAAAAGAGGGAAGAAACTTGGGAAACCACTTTTCAATTAGCCCTAAACCGTTTCTCTTCCCAGCGAGGGCTTTTCCTCCAGTCACGGAGGAAATGCTGAAATATTTGGTTTCATTCTTAAGGCTTTTTCTGCTGCTATTCAAAAATTATAGGAACTGAGAGCAAACAATTCCAGCCTATGCCCAGCTCCCTAACACAGCTCTTTCCCCTACAGCCATTGTACTGATCCCCACTTTTTGCCCTTCACATAAGCTAGGGAGGCAAACCCCACTCTCTTACAGATAAGGAGCTGAGACAGAGCAGAGGAATTACCTGTAATCATACAGTCAGCGATGGAGAACCCCAGCACCACCCCACGGGGCCCTGGGAATGCACTAACATCCACCCCACCAACTGCTGCTGGGACCAAACCTCCCTTCCCCAATGCCAATTAGGACACCTCTCCTTGACTACAAGTCCCAGGTTGTTGGGATGCTCCTATCATCCCCAAGGCTCTCCCAAGCCTCCTCCTAGCGCAGCCTGTCTTGAACCTGCTATCACAACTTCATCCCTGATGACAGGAGGGAGATTTTGCTTCAGTATTTTAATTTCTTCACAAGGGCTGCGGGACAGGAAGGGCAGAACCAAGCGGCTCCTCTCTTGCCTTAATTCCCACCATGATCTTTCTCCCCATGTTCCTGCCCTTTCCCCTGGCTGTTTCAAAGTCAAGGGTGGCACAGTTACATCAGGAGACATCTGCACAGAGGGAGGGAGACAGAAAGCGTAGGAGAAAGTTAGAACTAAGAAAAGCTTTAGAAAGTATTTCCTGGAGCACTTTCTAACAGAGTTGCTGGTGCGTGAAGAAGTATTTGGACAAATGCAACCGCAAATCCTTTGGAACTAAAGAAAACCTCCTATTGCAAGCAAAACACAAATGCAAACTGCAACCCTGCCCCTGTTCTAGCAGAGCAGCTCTCTGCCTTGCTTTGCAAGCAGGAGAAAGAGCTTGTTCTTAGAAATAGGGGTGTAAGTGCCACAGCTGGACCCCATGCTTTCTGCTCCCTGTGTAAATGCTCAGGCTGGTGATGGAAAAATAATGTAGCGACCCTTGGTTTTAGCAGTACCCCCTAATTTCATAACAAGCAGCAGCCTTATCTTGCAAGAACAGGTTTTATTCAAGAGAAAAGAAAAGGTGACCTTGGGATTGGTGGCTGCCTGAGGAGCCCCTGGAGGAAAAGCCAGCAGATGGTGCTCAAGGATGGAGCCGAAGTGGGATGCTTCTGGGTGCCCCAACACATAGAAAACCTGAAGCCATCGACCCTGAGCTTGTGTGATTCACACAAGGGAAATCCACAGAGCAGTTCTTAAACTGGGGGTAGGAATGGCCCAGCTGAAACACATCCACAGAAAAGATCTCCAGAATTTCACTATACATTGCCTGTTTCACTGTGGTATTTTTTTTTAAGTGTCCCAAGCCAAGATCCTTATTCTAGGGATGGGAGGATGTCAAGGTTCCCTTTGCATTCCAACAAGGAAATCAGACACAAAGCTTTTTTTGTTGTGGGTGGAAAGAGAATTCCTCAAAACCCTCTTCCTGACTCGTAGCATTAATCACATCTAGTTATTATTACACCAGGGAGGATATCTTGCTAAACTTAGTCCCAGCTGCCTCTAGAAGTTAACAATGCGCCATGACTCAGACTTTTACCAATTATCAGAGAGGGTTTATTTGGTGTTTGGGGACTGGAAGAACCCTGTCCCTGCATATGTCACCCCTTCCCTAGGGGTTTTGCTCATGACCAGAACATCACAGCAGCCACAGCGGGGACCTGTCTATGTTCAAGGTTGGTTTCATGAGAGATGAGGACCACGTTGTAGGGGGGTCACCAACACAAACAGACAGGAAGGTTTGCCTGATCTAGTGGAACTTGTCCCTGCCCATCACAGGTGGCTGGAACTAAATGGTCTTTAAGGTTCCTTCCAACCCCAATATTCTATGATGTGATTGTGAGTGGAAGGGGAAAAGAAAAATAACCCCACCCTGAAATGCCCTCAGCCTCCTGCTTGGCTGCTCTTCCTCTGTGCACCAGATACAAAGCCACTATTTGGCAAAGAAAACTTTTCAGCTTGGTTATTACAGTCATAAAGGCAATCAGATGAAAATTTAAGACCTCTCATAGTCTCATTTAGTTATGGAAGCACCTGGTAAAAGTCGCTTCAATATTAAAACCATATTAAGACAAATTCTGCGTTGCGAAAAGAATAAAATGCTGATGTCCAAGTTAAATGTGTTCTCAACTGAGCTGTGACAGGCACACAATGCAGGTCATAGGCATTTTGCCAATATCGTTACATTACTTATCTCCCTTCAATCCTCTGTCTTGGTTGGTTTTCACTACCATTCTGGGTCAGCTGAAGCTTTCCCGTGTTTTATTATTTTAGTTTTTTTCCCCAGTCACATCACAGAATCACAGAACGGTTGGGGTTGGAAGGACCCTCTTGAGATCACCCAGTCCGACCACCTGCTAAAGCAGGGTCACCCCGAGAAGGTTGCATAGGAAGATGTCCAGGCATGTTTGAATATCTCCAGAGAAGGAGATTGCACAACCTCTCTAGGCAGCCTGTAAAAGAAACATCTAAAACCGTTTCCCTCATTCCCTTGATGCCACACAGAAAACTCTGGCTTTTGAAGATTATCCAGTCTAATGGCCGTACAGATCTTGAGCTCAAATGAGCAATCCATAATGGTTTCAACTGGTAGGGGCAAACTGGAACCACTGGACCCTACTCAGTGGAGGTAATTCTTCCTGGGTGCTCTTTACAGGTGCTGGGAGGGCCAAGATGTGCAGGAGAGGCGATAGGTTCGAAGCCCAAAGGCAGAAGAAGATGCAGCACATTGTCTGTGCCTGCTTGTTCAGTAAGAGGCTGGCAAGATTGCAAGTGCCCATGGCTAAGTGCACCCTGGTGCCACCACAGCACCCCTAGTTGGGCTCTCCTACCTATTCTCCTACCTATTCCTTCCCAAGTGACAGGGGACAGGACAAGAGGGAATGGCCTCAAGCTCCACCAGGGGAGGTTTAGGCTGGACATTAGGAAAAAATTCTTCACAGAAAGGGTCATTGGGCACTGGAACAGGTTGCCCAGGGAGGGGGTTGAGTCACCTTCCCTGGAGGTGTTTAAGGCACGGGTGGATGAGGTGCTGAGGGACATGGTTTAGTGTTTGATAGGAATGGTTGGACTTGATGATCCAGTGGGTCTCTTCCAACCTGGCTATTCTATGATTCTATGATTCTATTAAGGAGGGAAATAATTCAGTTTGGATGCTTCTGCTTGCAAAGTGCACTGCCTTTGGATGCATTTTATCCGCTAGCATGTGTCCCTTGCCCATCTTGGCCACCGCTACATGCTTATCATTGCTTTCTGGACCCCTTTTCCTCCATCCACTGTTCAGCTGCCCGCTGACACCCAGCAAAGAGATGCAGGCTCATTTATTATTTGGGAGCACCCTGCCTTCCAGCTCACCGGGTTTGGGGATGGGGATACAACAGCCTGTTTGCTTTCAGGGGCACTGCTGGGGTTGTTTGCACCGGATCCCTCTGCAAGGTCAGCGCTCAGACTCTGCAAGCGCCAAGCCAAGCACCATTTCGAAAAGGAGCTATTACACCAGTTTAAGGGCTCAGCACTTTCCTGAAATGTTCCACCTATTTCTTTATGTGGCTAGTCTTTCAAACAGCACAAACCCCAGAGCAAACGTAATAAATCCCCATTTGAAATGAGGAGAATTTGACTATTTGATTCCAGGGACACCATCTTAGCTGCAGCCTTATATGGAACCAAACAAGGGCGAGATAAAAAATAATGTTTCCATACCACCATTTCTTGCAAAACACAACCCAGCTCAGACTGAAATGTCTTTCTTTGGCCAGCGACATGCTGTCACTCAAGACAGAGAAATAAAAGTAGTCCCTTAAATCCACTTGATAGGCTCTGCCTAGTAAAAGGTTAAAGATATTTTTTCCACAGCTCATAAATTTAAAAAGAAATAAATCACCAGTTAAGAGCTTTCAAACTTTTACTTGAAACTTTCCACCAAGCTATATACACCTTAAAATATTTATCCTTGTAAATAAAAGTCACCCCTTAGCGTAAGTTATGCTATAACACAGTACTCCCACTTCTTCCTCCCCATCTGGACAGGTAAAAAAAAACCCCTCGACATGTAAATAGGAAACTGCACTGCACGACTCTCTCTCTCCCTGCACTGCTGCTCATAACTTCATAACTTTGCAGGGGGAGAGACTGAGCATTCTTAGCCTCGAGCATCTTCAAACAGCACTTTGCCAGAGCCCTCAGTAAGTTGGTACGGTCCTTGGCGCATCCCGACTCTTGCAAACATCCAAGTCCAGCCCTTCCAGACTAGAAGGCAAAATTCAATCAGCTGGACTTTGCAGAGCTTTTCTCTTTTTTTGTATATATATACACAATTTCTCACTGATAACAGGGAGAAGCCTTTTGGAGACAGCAGGGCCAGCGCGGGAAGAGGAAACCACACAGCACAGAGGCATCCCCAGGGGTGGAGGGGACCACATGTGATGAGCAGATCTGACCTCAGCCCCGGGGAAAGCCAACACCAAGCATCTGGATCCCATTTGCGACGCCGGATCGCCCGGCCCCCCAGCACTCCTGCGCCAGCCACCTCCTCCAGCCTCGCTCAGACCCACAGCAGCCGTCTCACGGGGACCATCGAACCCCTCTTTCCCTCACCCTGCTGGTGCTTGCACCTCACTGAGCAAGGCGAGCAGGGATTGGGAAGGCTGAGAAGTGCCGGCACACCATGAAGCAAGGGTGAGAGGCACTTCGAAGCGGAAAAACCTGGAACAAGCAACTTTTTTCGGGATTTCACTCAGGGGTAAGTGTTGCTTACTGTGCAGGAATCCTTTGCTTGGTCTCCGCAGCTGCTGCACTTTCCCTGCTTGGCGGGGCGTTAACCTTTTGGAGTTCTCAAGGGGTTTTGGACAAAATCCATCCCTTGCACAGAGTGGTGCCTTCAGAGGAAAGCTACCCTCAGACTGACGTTGTGCTTGGAAAAGCAGGGTAATGCAACTGGCTTGCTTACACCGGGAGCCTCCGCAGGTGCATGGAGACACTCCTGGCCCCACCAGTGCAGGGGAATTAACTCTGCTGGGTGCTTTTGAGTGAATGTAATTCTGCTGCTGCTGCAGGATAGCGTTTGCCTTTGATGCCTTGAAATCCCTGCAGCAGCAGCTTGATGGGATGGGAGCGGGATGTCCTGGGAAGCAGTGGGATATTGTTGATGGGATGGGAGTGGGATGTCCTGGGAAGCCGTGGGATATTGATTGCACCCTAATGAGGGCATGGAGCGGTTTGAGGAGCTGCTTGGGCACAAGGAGGTAGGCGTATAAATGGGACCCTGCAAGGAGTCCAGCTGCAGGGGTATCCCACTGCCCCTTTCCTACTCCCAAGTTGCGTACCCAGGGCTGGGGGTTGGTTGGTAGCAGCCCTCACCACTCCTGCCTCAAGGTGAGATAAGATGAACTGGCCAGAGATGCTCGTCAGCCTGTCCACACCATGCAGGTCCTGCTGCTGAGAATGTCCCTGCTGCTCCAGCTTCAGGGACCAGTCCTTATCCTGTAACGGCCATCCACGAGAGGCAAACTGGCCACGCAGCAGATATTTTTCCCGAGGGACTCTCCAGCCTTCAATGGAGACACCTCCCCTCTCCACAGCCTCCATCCCTTCTCCCAGCCCCTTCACCCTGTAGCCTGAGTTGCCCTCAGCTCCCCAGGGCTTTTCCATACAACAATGCTCTTGCCAAGGGGGCGGCTATGACTAATCCTGGAGACACCCCACCACCATCCTTCTGGGCTCAGAAAAGCCCTTCCCTTCCCAGCCAGAGCCCAGGGTGAGAAACAGTTGCAGCCAAGCTGGTTTCCAGGCACAGGGGCCAAAACCGGCTGGAGCGGAGGTGGCCAAAGCCACTCTGGTTCCAGAGGGCGCAATGGGAAACTCTCAGCTCATTTCTGGTTGCTGCGATGATTCATTTGTGCTCTCAGGGGAGGAACATTGCATTTCTCAAACTTCTGGCTTTACCCCATTACTTACTGGTTTAGCAATAAGAAAAAAAAAAAAAGAAATCAATATTTATGGTTGGATAATTACTGTGCTGTTTCTGGGACACAACTAGCCAGTTTAGGAGCTTTGTGGAAGCCAGAGAGGCTGGAGGCTGCCACAGAGAGCTGGAGGACTCCAGGATGATGTAGGAATGCAGTGGCAAAGCAGGCACCCAACTCTACTCTTCCCAGCGCCATCCCTTGACTCACCAGTACCAGAACCCAGGGAAACAGGCTTTCCCTCCCCAAACTTACACTCTCATTTCACCATGGTCTTTGCAGAGAGGTTGACCACGACTAGGACTCTGCTGGTGTTTGAATAAGGAGCAGAGGGCTGCACGCTTGCTGATGATGATACATTGTCATTCATTCATTCTCATTCCATTTTCCAGCCATGTCCCCAATTCCCTTTCTAGTTTTTTCAAGCCCCTTTACAATTTTCCATTCAAATGCGTTGGCTTTCCCCGATTTCAGGGTGAGCTAAGCCAGCCCCCACTGTATTCCCATATGTCAAGGAGAAAAATGTTCTTCCCCTCCTGACTTCAGCTACGTGCATGTCTGGGAACATCCTATTCCTTCCAGCAGTGCAAACTCTGGTAACTGCACAGTCTTGCCAGCCTTGGACTGCATCCTCTCAGCCTGGATGCATTGAGTCACCTTCCCTGGAGGTGTTTAAGGGACGGGTGGACAAGGTGCTGAGGGGCATGGGTTAGTGTTTGATAGGAATGGTTGGACTCGATGATCCAGTGGATCTTTTCCAACCTGGTGATTCTATGATTCTATGAAAGGGACAAACCTGCCCCCGTGCAGGGCGTGCGCAGCAGCGGGGCTGGCTGGGGGTTGCATTGCATGCCTGCTCTCCACTGTGAATCATTGCCAACCTCACCACTCTTCATGTCCATCACTTTTTCCACCTTTTTTAAGTGATCTGCGTTCCACATTAAGGAGCAGATTTGTTTGGGTGGAGAGGCTTAGGTTACTTTACATAAAGAGTCATTGATCTCTGAGGGAGTTCCCCTTTTTTAGCAAATACTCCCTTTCCTCTTATTAACCACTCTATTTTAGTCTCGGTCTTCACATGAGGAAAACAACCAGATTTTAAGCCAACAGCTTGCTTATAAGAACAGAAATGAATATGTGATTCATTAAATGCTAGCAACCAGGGAACTTGCCCACGTAGGCTATAAATGCAATCTAACTCAGTCACTTTGCTGAATGATGGCTTTCAAAATTGGAACTTAAGTGGTTTGCAAAACCAGGAAGATTTTCCACTCTTTTAGGCTTGTTTGCTTCTAATGCTCAGGTCTCCTTTTGTAGGAAGAAAGGTTTTCAGCAGTAGCCCTCAACCCAACAACCATCCCCTTCCCAGTGCCATCAGTCCCAGAAAGGAAACGGTTAATGCAAACCCTTCTGGAGAGCTGGTGCAAATTGAAGTGGCTCCACTCAGTTCCCTGGAGCTGTGGATGAATTCAAAATCTGTCCCATACAACTCATCCAAGTATCTAGAAACAGCCCTTCTCTACTTTAGGCTTTGTGGCCAGGTGATATTTGGTGCCGTACGATGAAGAGGTGGACAGGTTAGAGGCTTAGGATGCTCACCTCTCTTTTCAAGGTTGACTGAGCTATTTCACACGGAAATATCATGGTGTTGAACCTTCTAGTTGCTCAAATCACCGCCAGGAGAGGCTTTTGGCTAAGGTTTTCCCCAGCTCAGAGCTCTTAACTGAGTAGATGCGTTTAAGGGGGATTCATCCAGCTGAGAGAGAGGAGCATGAATCGCCTCCAGAGGGCAATCTGTGCTATCATGGCTTTACATCAGAATTTCAGGAGCTCTTTCTTCTCCTTGCTTCCTCTACAGCCACAAGTGTATGTACAGCCCCCTACTGGGGCTGCAAATAGTTATTCTAGGTGGCCAGTATCCACTTCCAAGCCACTGACAAGGCTTACAGCAGCCTTGTGGCTTCACTGCTGCCTCACAAGGACAAGAATATAGCAGAGAACAGCCAAGTCCATGGGATTTCAGGCTGAGCAATTTGGTTGGGAAACAGGGTGATGGTACGGTACAGGGAGATCCCCACAAAGCAAAGAGATGAAGGCTGGGGCCCCTTGGTTTTGAGTCTGACATCCCCATGGAGCAGACTTTTACGAGGCTCTAAGGACACTCACACACAGAATCACACACAGAACAACCAGGTTGGAAGAGACCCACCGGATCATCGAGTCCAACCGTTCCCATCAAACACTAAACCATGTCCCTCAGCACCTCATCCACCTGTGCCTTAAACGCCTCCAGGGAAGGTGACTCAACCACCTCCCTCGGCAGCCTGTTCCAGTGCCCAATGACCCTTTCTGTAAAGAATTTTTTCCTAACGTCTAGCCTAAACCTCCCCTGGCAGAGCTTGAGGCCATTCCCTCTTGTCCTGTCCCCTGTCACTTGGGAGAAGAGGCCAGCACCCTCCTCTCTACAACGTCCTTTCAGGTAGTTGTAGAGAGCAATGAGGTCTCCCCTCAGCCTCCTCTTCTCCAGGCTAAACACCCCCAGCTCTCTCAGCCGCTCCTCATAAGGCCTGTTCTCCAGGCCCTTCACCAGCTTCGTTGCTCTTCTCTGGACTCGCTCCAGAGCCTCAACATCCTTCTTGTGGTGAGGGGCCCAGAACTGAACACAGGATTCGAGGAGCGGTCTCACCAGTGCCGAGTACAGAGGGAGGATAACCTCCCTGGACCTGCTGGTCACGCCGTTTCTGATACAAGCCAAGATGCCATTGGCCTTCTTGGCCACCTGGGCCACTGCTGGCTCATATTCAGTCGGTTGTCAACCAACACCCCCAGGTCCCTCTCCTCCAGGCAGCTTTCTAGACAGACTTCTCCCAGTCTGTAGCACTGCACAGGGTTGTTGTGCCCCAAGTGCAGGACCCGGCATTTGGCCTTGTTAAACCTCATGCCATTTGACTCAGCCCAGCGGTCCAGCCTGTCCAGATCCCTTTGCAGAGCCTCCCGACCCTCCAGCAGATCGACACTTCCACCCAGCTTAGTGTCGTCCGCAAACTTGCTAAGGGTGCACTCGATGCCTTCATCCAGATCATTGATGAAGACATTGAACAGGACTGGACCCAGCACCGAGCCCTGGGGAACCCCACTTGTCACTGGCCTCCAGCTGGATTTCACACCATTTACGTCCCACACCATCTGCAGGACAATGCTTTGCCCTCCCTCCGAGTCCTGCCTGATCCCCTTGCAGGGAAGCTCTTGGGCTGTAGGTGCAAATCCACGTCTTTCTCCCAGTATGAGATGATCCACCCCACATACAAAGGGAATTTAGGTCCACAACTGCATTGCAAGCTTCTATTCAAGCTATTTCTGAGGGATGCCCCTGGGACCGGGCAGGAAAATTGGACAACCCATACTTTGGTTGAGGGCAGTGAGACATCCTAAAGGTCTCTCGCTGTGCCAGCTCGCAAAGCTGCACAGGCTCCCAAGGCCAAGCCCAAACCCAAACCCAGGCTGTTTGTGCTCAGGAAGAACACGCAAGTCATGACTCTGCCTGCCACAGTTACTTGGAGTGCTCAGTCCTTTCCTAAATGCTGCTCGCATTCCCACACCAACTCTGCCATGGAGAGAGAGAGCTGGTGAGAACAGACTTGACAAGTAAATTACTAGTTTCAGATTTCCCGATAATCTCACCTAGAGTCAGTTCTGACCAGCTCAGCCCTTTAGCCTTAGAATCATCAGGTTGGAAGAGACCCACGGGATCATCGAGTCCAACCATTTCTATCAAACACTTGAAGAAAAGCATCAAGGCAACTACAAAATGCCAGTACAGAAAACCCCTCCGCTGGATTTGCTCTATCTGACTGCTTTCTTCTACAGGCCAGAGACAGAGATATAACATCAGTGCCTGAGGCACTGCCCAGCTGGGAGTTCAGATTTAAGATTTACTTTGCAACAACATTAATTGCCTGCTGCAGTGCCCATCCGTGTCTATGCATGACACACATCACATCTCTATTCACATCAAAGCCATAGAAACTTCCCCCACCTCTCAAAACCAAGCAACCCAGCTGAGAGGCACATATAATGAATCAAAGTGATATGCAATATCTGTAGTACTTTTTTTCCCCTTCTTTTACATGTTGCTTTTTCAACTCTGCTCATCTGCTTTGCACTTTTATAGATCCTGCTTTAACTACACTCTAGTGACACGACACACGCAAATGAATGATTGCTTAGAAAGTGAATACGAAACGTCTACTCAAATTTAAAACAAACAAAAAAAAGGATGTAAAATGTCAGATTTTGTGCACAGAGAAGCATGCAATAAGCAAAAAAAGGCTGCTGGGAAAAATATTTAAGGAAATCACTTCATTGTGTTAGTGGTAGGAATGATTGCCTTTTGAAAGCTTTATTAGCAACAGATGCATATCTTCTGATGAAATAGGGAACATACTGTAACATTAAGGGGTCAGCAAACACTATATAAGCTCTAGACAGACATAAACCCTTCAGATTATTGAAGACTACATGAGTTATCTTTTAGCACGTGAATTAAGGGGCTCAGGTTTCCCCAGGTTTTGGTGCCAGTTTTTAACAGTTCAGGAAAATGCTTTCCTTCACGAAAAGCACTCAGGAGTCAGGTTTTCCAGCATTTTTTTTTTTTCCCAGCTTGCAGTGGTTATAGCAAAATCTCCACCAGAGCTTTCACCCTCCAGGATTGCAAGGAACTTCTTTAAGAAAAGAGTCCAGAATGAAATTGCCATGTTGAAAATAAAGGTGGGGAGGCTCAGGTTGCCTAAAGAAGCTCTGGCTGCCCCATCCCTGGAGGGGTTCAAGGCCAGGTTGGATAGGGCTGGGAGCCCCCGATCCAGTGGGAAGTGTCCCTGCCCATGGCAGGGGTGGGACTGGATGGGCTTTAATGTCCCTTCCCACCCAAACCTTCCTGAGATTCTATACCAATACATTATTAAAAATAACAACAATAGAGGAGAACAAAGTTAGAAGACTGATAAACAACATCATCAAGAATTAAACTGAAATACAGTAAGGAATTAAAGTGATTGAGCACAAGTTCACATCCATGATTTTATCCTCCACTCCCTGCACGCTGGTGTCAACTCTGGCTTTTGTGACCAGCAGTAACTCAGGACACAAAGCAAGAACACACTGAGGAAAGCAAGAATGCATTTGTGCCTTACTAAGGCAAAACAAGCAGGACTTACCACCAAACAACAAAAATCACACAATTTACCATCTTAAACCCACTTTTTTTGTTTCTCACCAAACCAGACGCTTACTGTTAGTTCAGTCAAACCAGCTCTGAGCAGAGTTTCAGTTCAACCCTCCCAAGAAGCACATTACCTCTGGGAAATAAAAGCTGCTGTCCTTCCTTTGTCTTCTTGAGGGCCATCCTCAAAAAGAAGATCATCTCTTCACCCACCCTTTCTGCAAGCACCTCTTCCTTTACTAGGAAAGGTACTGTGGAGGGGAGGATATAAGGGACACCTGTGCTTCAAGGTCCCTCTTCTCCACTAATTGTCAATTGGTGCCAAAAAACCTTTTTTTTTTTCTGTAAGAGTTTACTGCTTCTTTTTCTCTACTAACTAACCTCATCTCCTGTGATTTTAGGGTGGTTTTGGGGAAGCATGATGCTAAAACTCATCTCTCATTGATGAATAATGTCCCCTGATTTCATGTAACCAAAAATATCACAATAGAGGTCCCAGAGAAAGCTGGAAATAAATCCAGAGGCCTCTAAAAAGCTAAAATCGAAAATAAGATGACTAAAAAGAACAGGCAACATATTATTGCTTGAAAAAGATGTTATATTTCCCAGTTGGTCAGGGCAAAAAACCCAAAGCTAAGAGTGAGTGTTGTTTTAATACACCATGATATCCAGGTTTATCTCATGGTCTCCCAAGAGCTGACTCATAACTTTGAGCATTTTGGGTTTGCTAGGGTGAAGGTACATAAAATACAGCTGGTGGTTTCTCTGCCCCAGGGCTCCAGGACTGAACCATGATCCAAAGGGACCTAACAGAGGTCTCTTAACCCTGAACCCCACCTCTGTCTCGGGATGGAACCTGAACAAATCAGTTTTTTTCGAGGGGTTTCAAGCCGAAGCAGCCCTAAAATTGTAGGTGCTGACCCACTATTGAGTTTGGAAATCTCATTCAATGTAAAGCCCAGTATCCCACCACTGCAAGAAGATCATGGGGGTTGTCGCAAGCCAGGGAGAATTTGTAAATTTACTTTTCCCTTTTGCTGTGTTTCATGGCTGGAAGCAGCCCTGTAAGGCTCTCTGCAGCTGTGGAACATTAAAACCAAAAAACTCCAAATGTTTGCTTTGCTCCTGTCATTTATTTACTGGAAAGACATTAATTTTCACTGGTTTATCTTGATGCTCTGTTCACCCCCAGCTGGTGTGACTGCAGAGGGATAGGATGCCAGCAGCCAATAAACAGGATGATAACATAACTTCCTGTCTTTAAGAAAAGAAATACTAGCAAATTTACAGTGTGCATTATTTTAACGGGATGTTTTTCTGTAACATGCATTTTATTTCACGTTTTTCATTCATTGCTAGCAGCATTTTTACTCCCAACATATGCTGCAAGGCAAGACCATCTCAAAAAACGTGCAACTCTTCCATAAACCTCTTCTGCCCAGAGGGGTGATGCTCTGCTGGGGTGGAATGGGTGGTTATCAAAAGCTCAGTGTTTTTTGCAAACCTCAGCTCTGGGATTTACATCTGTATTTCTGTGCAGAGGGGATGATCCTGAAGTCGTGGGGGAGCTGAGCCCAGCTTTCCCCTCCCTATGTGTGGTTGAAATTAGGTTTTCTAGAAGCAAGATTTACATCAGTGACACGGTCCAGCCGAGCAGGTTTGCTCCCACTGGAGGTGCTGGGAAGTTTGGCTTGGACTCTGATAGCCGAGGGGATGGATGGGTGCCAGCTAACAAAGATGATTTTACAGTCTTTTTGTGAATGACAGGGATATCTCCGGGCTGCAGAAACAGCCTTTTATAAATTGAGGAGCTGCCAGTAACAGAGAATACCTGTCATGTCTTAATTAATACTATGTGCTATATACAGCTTTCCTGAAGGAGACGTTGTTTCAGAAGGCTTGCCAGGTAGATCACAGATAAGCAAGTTTCATAAGTTATATTTTTGGCTCCAGCGCCTAAAATATTATTCTTGGTGCCTTTCCAAAATGTGATCAGCTGGCACAGTCTATTCTACGGCTGGGGCTGCAGCCTGAGGCAGTCCAAGGGCTTTTTGCTGTACAGCCAGATCATGTGGCTGTCTTGGGGCTAGAGTAATTAAATTTCCATTCTGTGTGTTTGGGAGAGCTGAGAAGGTGAGCTGAGGCAGAGATATGTCCAGGGTAATTACTTTATGGTATTTGTAAAACTAAAATAAGAAAGGAGAACAGCATGTGGGAACAGGTTGGCTGAGATTTCTCACCTGGTCTTCCATGGATGAAGAGGACAGGTGAAAGGCCATCATATATTTTGAGGGTTGGTGGTAGAAACCTAGGCTGACCATTTTTCTATGTGTTAGATACTACCTGGGACAGCACAGGCAAGAAGAAAGCCACCTAAGTCCACAGGGGTGATTAAATGTCAGTTATGTGAGTGGTGATTCCTCTTCTAAAGAAACTCTTGCTAAAGATTAAAATATTGCATTAAAATATTATTTTTCCTGCCAATGTGCCACGAAAGCTTTGCAAACCCACGTGGTTTGGCTTCTCTATCTCATGCCTCATGTATGCCTGGCCAGCGCTGCCACCGTTTCTTACTCTCCCTGTTTTTCTTCCTCAGGTCTCACATTGGGTGCTTTAAAACAAAAAGGGCAAAAGGAAAACAACAATAAAAGACCAAAATGAGGAAACATCGACATTTGCCCTTTGTGGCAATATTTTGCTTTCTACTCTCAGGCTTTTGTTCGGTTCGTGCCCAGCAGCAAGGAGGTAAGACTGGACGGTTTCATCTGACTTCGCTCGCTTGAAAACGTGCTGCTAGTTCACACCATTTGATTTTTATCATGCATGTCAATGATATGTTGTGGTTTACCTTTTGCTCCTCAGCTCCCACTTGGCTAAGGGTCCTTTTGGACCCAGACCCAGCACACACAATGTCTTTCTGAGCACGTCATGGGTCAGTGACACGGCTTTGAGGATGCTCTGCAGAGGATGGGCATGTGGCACATGCAACCAGGGTGGCCCTGAGGGGGTTTTCTCCTGGGCAGAGCTGTTTTGTCCTCCTTGCATGTGTAGGAAGGCTTTTTTTTTTTACAGTGAGAAGAGCATTGCCACCAACTTGCAGAGAGGCTGTTTGCTCTGTTTTTTAAGAGGAGACTCTGGTGCCTTTGGGACCAGAGCTGGTGTCACGAAGCGGGGTGTTCACAGCATGAGAAATGTGGAAAACTCGTGCCTGCACCCCGGGTGCTTAAACTGAGCAGCCCTTTCTTCCTGAAGCACCTCTGAGGGGGCAGCCAAGCCCTGAGCCAACAAAAAACATGCAGGAGACCATTGGCAGCTAGAAGCCAAACAAGCCTAAATTCACATGTGAAGCTCTTGGGCATCTTTATCTGGCTCGGGGCTGGTGCCCAGACCTGTGCAGCGGGGGTATAGGAGGGCAGGAGCATCTCGCCTCCTCCTCCTCGAGAAGGATAGGTCGCATGCTGTCCCCTCCTGTTCCTCAGGGTCTGCAGTGTCAGGGCACTGAAGGCTGTCTGTTTTTAATCTAGCGCTTCTTGTTTTGCCGTGTGTGATAAGGGGAAGCTAAGCTTCACTTCCACCATGCGAAAGAGGCTGTTGATTGCTTGGGTGAGGAGGAGGAGGTGGAGGCATGCTTGTGCTGACCGATAGAAAAATCCTAAACCTGCATCTGTTTTTTTAAAGCTGTCAAAACCGTTGCCGTGGCTGATATAATATTTCTAGTGGATTCCTCTTGGAAAATTGGGAAGGAACATTTCCAACTCGTTCGAGAGTTTCTGTATGATGTTGTAAAAGCTTTAGATGTGGGAGGAAATGATTTTCGCTTTGCCTTGGTCCAGTTCAGCGGAAACCCCCGCACAGAGTTCCAGTTAAATACCTACCCCTCTACCCGAGACGTCCTGTCCCATATTGCCAACATGTCTTACGTGGGGGGAGACACCAAGACTGGAAAAGGATTAGAGTACCTAATCGAGAACCATCTCACTGAAGCTGCTGGAAGCAGAGCCAGTGAAGGCGTCCCCCAAGTTATTATAGTGTTAACGGATGGACGATCCCAGGATGATGTGGCTCTGCCATCATCTGTCCTTAAATCAGCCCGTGTAAACATGTTTGCGGTCGGCGTGCAGGATGCAGTGGAAGGGGAGTTAAAGGAAATAGCGAGCGAACCCTTCGATACGCACCTTTTCAACCTAGAGAATTTTACTGCTCTCCATGGCATAGTTGGAGACTTAGTGGCGAGCGTCCATTCATCCATGACTCCAGAAAAGGCTGGGGCCACAGGACTGGTTAAAGACATCACAGGTAATGGCTGATTGCTGGTGGCTCCCATCAGCGTGGTATCTGCTGGTGTTGTGCTCTTTGAAGCCTTTGTAGGGGCAAGACTGAGATGGACGTTCAGAGGTTTAAAAACAAAGGTTTGAGGCATGTGGCCCTGTGTTTGTGGATATAAAATGTGCCGTTGTTTGCAGAATGAGCTGACATCCCTGCCAGAGCTGCTACCAAGCAGAGCAGGAGCACTTGGATGGGCAGCAGCCCGTTGTGGCTATCCCAGTGCTCCTATGACACGGAAATGCAAACATAGGGAGCTCTGTGGAGTTATTAAATTACCCCATCCTGCCCACTCCTAAGGCAGGGAAATAGAGGATGAACACACCAGCTGTGATGGTGACTCTTTGAGGCCCTGACTGAAAACCTTCCTGAGACTGAGGGGGTAGCTGCTGGCTGTAGGGAAACGACGCAGGATGTTCCCTTGCAGCTAGCAGGGGATACAGGCAACGTGCTACTCCAGACAGCCACGTTCTTGGAGAAAGATGGCGAAAGCAGTTGGGTGGAGAACTTCTCCCCTGAAACCCTTTCCCTGAGCTGGCCCTTAGCCTCTCTCCTTATCCACTTGGAGAAGGTGTGTGGCTGGAGAGTCCCTTTTGCAATGTCACTCAAATGCCTTCTTTACAAGCTGAGGGCTTCCACCTCCCAATTCACCTGCAGAGAATGCTGGCCCTTTCTGTAAGGCAAAACCTCTCTACAAACCATGTTGACTTCAACTGATCTGCTCTGACTGCAAGCCAGGAGGTCAACTTGCCTGGAGGGGGGAAAGAAGCCAGTCTTCCTCTGTCCCTTCCCTGTTTATGCAATTTCAGCATGCAAAGGGCCTTCTGAGCAGCTTTGTTGTGTTTCAAAACAGAAGTCCCAGAGATCAAACCTTTCTTTTTATTCCTGAGACTCCATCTGAAGGTCAATAGCTTGTGGGGTGATGTAAGGCAACAGCAGCGTAATGAGGCAGCGTAACATTAATCCCCCTGTGTTGTCTTGCCTGATTAACCCTCACGCCAGCCCCACTGAGTGCTCTCCATCACTGCATGACACCGAGCAACACCAAAAGGCTGTGCTCACGTGTGTTTTTGTTGTGCAAAGTGCTTGGCAGGGCAAATATCCAGCCACAGGGAAGAATAGCAGCTGCCCCAGAAAGATGAGATAAGGTTCACCACTTGTAATTTAATTATGATGGTGTTTGAGGAGAATGAATGTTATACCCATCCTGCTGTCGGCACTGTTTGGTGTCTTCGCCATGAAGGACCCCAGTGCTTCCCTGTTGAAATCAGTAGAAGAATTGATCTTTAAGGATGTGCCCTCATCTGGGGCACATCAGCAGGTAATCCCATAAGGCATAGATATCTGGCCTCATGAACATTACTTTAAAAGCTTTAAAGACAAATTCCTTCTTCATGTATATCATGCATTTCCAAGTTTGTTTCTACTCAAAGATATGTTTTTTCAAACATTTCCTTCCCTCCCTATAACACAAATTCAAGCTAACGATGCTGTTGTAGTTTTGCCCCTGTGTGACTTGCATGGGCAATCTATGGAGTATCATTAAAAATGGGAAAAGATGCTACTTGGATGGCAAGAACGTGCAAAGCATGGTACGAGTGTTTGCATAAGAGTTTAAGAAGTCATTTATTCAGCTGATAACTCCATGTAGCATTAAAATGCCATGGGTATTATGCTAGAAATGAGTCCTAATGTGAACTGGAAATGTAAAAACCTCTGGTCCTGTAGTCCTTTCAGGACAGAGAACCAAAGCTGCTGGTCTGTGGCAGTCCCCAGAGCTGGCTAGCGTAAAGTATGAAAGTCAGCCCCAAGTTTGCCCTGATGTATTCATTAAATCTTAGCTGTCTTTGTCTCATCTGACCCTCCTTGCTTAGTTGTGTAACAACCACGCTTTTATTTGTTCTCCAGCACCAGCTTGTTCCATAAATGTGCACTGAAGTACAAGGTTTTTTTTCCAGTGATGACATATTATCCAACGCATCTGTTCATACCTATTGTCTCTCCTGTGGGAGTGACCTGTGTTGACTCTCATTGGTGTCTGAAATCTTGTTCCTCAAAAATATGTCCAGGGTATCTAAAGCAGCTCCGGGTACCGTGCTTTGAGATTTCCCTTTCATATATATGATAGAGTAGAACGTGAACATCCCAACTGAGAATGGCACAGTAAAGGCAACCCTAAGCACCTCTGAATTTCAACTCAATGATGGAAAAATAAATCCTGGAGTCCTTTGCAATTCTGATCCATGTTGATGAGTTGGACTTGATGATCCTTATGATTCCCTTCCAACTTGAGGTCTTCTATGATTCTGTGTTCCCCAAGACAACACTGGGTATTGAGTTGGCCCAGGGAAGTGTTGATGCCCTGAAGACCTTCTCCTTTGTCACTGGAATTGCAGCATTCTTTGAATCTCCCAGTGGCATAGTGCTGTATGAAAACATTTACTAGAAAACCAGCTAAACAGGAAGAAAAACCAAGATTGACACCACCAGTTAATAGCAAAGACTGCAAGTTTATCACTGGCCTTGCTAAAGTGAGTGCCAATTTTGCTACTGGTTTCACCTTTGGCTTTCAAAAGTTGAGAGCTGAGTGGCACTTCCAAATGTCACCTGTCATTCATTTGCAAATAGTCTGAAATTTGATATCTTGACAAGATTTGAGAGTAATAGCATGGAAACACCTGAGCATGCTTTGGGGTCTTCTCCCTCCCTCTCCCCTTTTTGCATGCATAGAGCTCTTGGTGATATTGATGGTAAAATTGATTGAGCAAAAGGAGTAAGAGCAGACACCAGGGAATTTTGGGTCTGCCTTGGTAAGTCTGACAGCAAAAACGCTTCCCCTAACAATGTTGTTAACGTCATATAAAACTTTTGTATAGCGTGTGTATATTCTCAGCAGATGCTTGTGATCCTCTGTATATGGTCACAAATAGAGTTGGATAATTGTGTCATGACTGATTTCATCACCCTGTTTTAACCTGATTCTGCATTCCTTGATTGAATATCCTGAGTCCATGTGAAAAAATACAGACCAGACCCAACAGATGCATTGATAATCAATGCATCTTTGTGCAAAATTGTTAAAGACAAGTTTTTCATGGCATGAGTTGATAACTCTGCAACTCAGATTGCTGGACAAATACCATTGTGTGTATGCTGGCATCTGGTAAAAGAGTTACAGTGCAAGAATAATAACCCAAACCTATACAATTATTTTAAACAAATGCATTTCAAATGATAATCCTTCATGATGAGCTATATATTCAATATAGCCAATATATTCAGCCGCTGTTTATAACCAGCAAAAGAGCAGAATTGCAACAGAAAGGCTGAAATTTTTCATGTATCCAGTAAATGGTGGTCTTTTTCCTTCCAAAAAAAACCCAGAAAAAGAGACTTCAATGAGGAAAAACCTCCTACAAATATCACTGTCCTCATCTGCTGTCTTCAGAGTGAATTAACATAAAAATCCACTTTTTTTTTTTTTCTTTTTACTGTGTCTAAATAGTTGGACAGTACTGGCCACTGCTGGAATGGATCTAGATCTCCAAAAATCCTATTTTGCCAAGGTTTCTCCTCGCATACCAATAATTCTACCCGCTACGTAACCGCAGCCGCCAGCTCAGGTTGTGTCCGCTTGAGCCATCTCTTGATGGGCAGTGGATGCTCCTGGATGGGGCTGGGAGCTCGTATTCAATCAGAATGCAGAACAAAGAGGCAAATGTCACCTCCTCAGTGAACATGTGTTTTGTTTTCTCATTTTCGTGTTTCTTACTAGTTTTCCAAGAAACATGTCAGAACACTGTACAACTGCATGTAATCACTCATTTTAATGCTTTCACCTTTTGCATTTCTTTTTTTAAAGCTCAAGAGTCCGCTGACCTTATTTTCCTTATTGATGGATCAAACAACATCGGAAGTGTCAATTTTCAAGCCATACGTGATTTCCTTGTAAATTTGATTGAAAGCCTCAGAGTTGGAGCTCAGCAAACACACATTGGGGTGGTGCAGTATAGTGAACAACCCAGAACCGAGTTCGCTTTGAACAGCTACTCCACAAAAGCCGATGTGCTGGATGCCGTGAAGGCACTTAGTTTCCTTGGTGGTGAGGAAGCGAACACCGGTGCGGCACTGGAGTTTGTGGTGGAGAACCTCTTCACCCAGGCAGGAGGCAGCAGGATAGAGGAAGCGGTGCCTCAGATTTTAGTGCTGATAAGTGGTGGAGAGTCTAGTGATGATATCCGAGAGGGCTTGTTAGCGATAAAGCAAGCTGGTATATTTTCATTTAGCATTGGGGTCCTGAATGCTGACAGTGCAGAGCTGCAGCAGATTGCTACTGATGGAAGCTTCACATTTACTGCCCTGGATATCCATAACCTTGATGCTCTTCGAGAATTATTACTGCCTAACATTGTTGGAGTGGCCCAAAGGCTCATTTTATTAGAGGCCCCAACCATTGTGACTGAAGGTATGTATGCCTTTCTAGACTGTTGCATTTTGATAAATCAATGAATGAACGACCTTTTGCACGCTTTAAAAGCATATTTATTTTTCTTAATTTTTTTTTTTTAAATTTTTGCAATGCTTCTCTCTGGTCTGGTTATGGAGAAATAATGGGAAAGACAAATAGCCCTGTGGCTAATGTGCAGAAAGTCATTTTCCCAGGGGTTATATTTCGAAAACTGAGGTTTTGTGTTAATAACTGGCATGGCATGGGGTTTTAAATGACACAAGCAGAGTATAAAAAATCTCATATAATCCTTATTGTGATGTCTAAGCACCCTGGGGGTTAATACTGCAGCACATTCAGTTCTGAAAACATTTATGCTGCCTAAGCTCATGTTATTTGTCAGTTGAAAGTGTTGTGAGAATGAGATTTGACTGGGGAAGCTAACAGGGATGTTAAATGAATCCCTGTTCCGCAGAATTAATGTTGTCGGCTTGCTAAGACAGTAAAATTCCATAGCTCACTGAAACTGTGCCCTGCCCTTTGGAAAAGGGTGGAATTCCTGGGTTGTTGAACTTAAAAGGAAGACGGCCCTTAGTTCTTCTGAATTGAAATCCCTCTCCTGCTAACATAAATTCCCATACAATCTGTAAGCTGCAAAAGTTTACAGCTTTCGTTGAGGCCATGGGAAATGAAAATATATGTGTCAATATTCTGCTTAGACCCCATTATTTCTGGACTAGCACTAGCTTGGGTGTAGTAGAAAAATGAATGTATGAATTTATTAAGCAAGTAGGTGTCTATGAGTTTCTCATCCTATGGTTTTGTGACTAAGCTAAGCTTGTTGATACAGAGGCTTTATGAAAGACACACTGTGTCATGTTTCGGGGGCCCCTGGGAAGGGCTAGGCTGGAGTTGCTGCACTTAATTAGCAGCATGCTTAATGCAAACAAGACTTTTGGGATCCAAGAGCCAGTCTGGAGTTCTGCACATACTGTTCAACTCATGCTGTATGTTAACATCTAAAACTGCATCCCAGATGTCTTCGCTGATCTATGTCTAAACACGATTGCTATCCCGTGGCTCAAATCAAAGGGAAGGAATTTGCCCAAAAGATCATTTTATGGCATTGCCTTGATTATTCCAGGAAAGAACATAACGAACTTCTGCTTGTAGCACCCTGCAAAATCCATATTTAGCTAAATAAGCTGGAGTGTTCATGTTTAGCTGAAATGTGCGTGCCAGAACCCATGCGAGTCAATGGGAAAACCTCTTTTTCTGTCCCACTGATTTTTAATACAGTTTCAATTTCAAGGATTAAAAATGTTGATATGTTTGATTTCATCTCTACTTGCATATCTTCGCTTAAAAAGCCAGGTCATTTGTAGAAGGTACTACAGTAGCATCAGCCTGTGCAATTATGTATAGGTTGATACGCTATTATAAATGGAGAAGCTGGTGTTTTCAGAGGACCTCTAGGGAATTTCCTTCGTCTAGTGTCCATGGCAATTGGTTTTGACTGGTCTGCGTGGTTCACATCAGTGCTTTGGAAGCCTGCAGTGTGAAACACTGGTTTGGGACACACACTGCAGCCCGAAAGGGATGCCAAACCCATTGAGATGCCACGTGTTCCTGTGAATTACTGAAATCATCACACTTCACTTTAGTTCTCCAGCAGTATGCTAGTCCTCCTGGGTTGAAATGGTGTCTCAAAGTGCCTCTCTGCCTCTCTTCTCCCCTATGCTTTAGCTACTGGGGGAGCCTAGATGATTAAATTGCTTGAAGTGCTTCACCAAAGATAGCCGAGATGGCAATGAGAAGTGAACAATGCAGGGCTGGGTTCAGTGCTGACACCCTCTGACATTCTCAGCTTTTAGAGTCGAACTTAAAATGCTTTGATCCCAAGTCATTTCAGATTCCTGGGAGACTTGCCATCAGCTTCACTGGGCTTTGGATTAGACTCTATGAGATGTGTACTGTCTTGCGTAAATGCTTTTGCTTTAATTATGTCTATTGAAATCAGCACTGTGGGGTGTTTCTTCCTCTGGGTTTTGGTTTCGTTTCTTGCATTCCTCTGCTCAAAGGAAATGTTCTGCAGGATTTGAGAGCTGCGAGAGGAATTAGTAGCAGAGGGAACCATTCCTTCCCAGTCTCCCTCATCTCCACAAACCCCCTTTGATGTATCTGACAAATGCCTATATAAAGTCAAAATTTTGCAGGGTCTCCATTTTTGGGTATCTGGCTGCTGACAAGCTAAAGAAACGCTAGGGCCATCTTTCATGGGTGATACAAAGCAGGAATTCCAGCCCTTGTTATCCCTTTGGAAAGTTTCCTGTTTTCATCCCTCTCCTTCGAGTAACTGATGAGGAAAAAAATCTGGCTGGGGAGGATGAATTCTGGGAATCTTACGGCTCTGGGAAGGGGGTAGTTTAAATAACACGTTGCTTTGGGAGTAGCTCAGTCTTGATAGCTCAGGCAGTCAACTGCACTCGACTGGCAGCTCGTGTCAGGCTGTGGCTCGGAGAGGGTTCCACCTAATTTGCTTTTCATGTGGAATCTTAATTTTTTGTCTGACAGCACCAAGGTGGGCTATTTTAAGCTTCAAATTTCAACAGTCGGCCCTTACTCAGTCCCCAGCAAGGGGCTACAAGGGGTTTTACAAAGACTCACGCTTTCCGACAGAAGCAGGTCTCTCGGGTAGCAAAGCAGAAGGGTCAGCTGAGTCACAGGCATCGACTCCAGCTCTAAATCTCTCCTTGGGGCAGCCACGTCTCATGACACTCGCCCATAATGAGAAACCTGGTGGAGACTGGCTTTTGGGAGCACTGCTTTCTGTGGCCAGCTGGTGTCCAGCCAAGGAGGACTGCAGCCAAAGCTTTGTTCTTTCTTCAAATCTAAAGTAAATAACCTTCCTGCGGAGGAGCCCTGATGGGCTGAGGGACTTCCCTTTTCCATCTGGGAAATAAAGGAGAATGTTTGCTACCTCTTGTCCCAAGGGGTGTGAGATTCCAATGATGCTGGGTGTCTTTTTCCACTGGGCTGTGCGGTGGGCTTGGGGGGTGATGGACCTGCTGTCTTGAATATTGACCCCATCTTGGGAGTTCATAGGCAGGTAATTTAATGACTCTCTCAAGTCCCACATAACATGATGATCCACGATGCTCAAGCATAATCTGGAAGTAACACAAGGTTTCCTTTATCACTTCAATGGCATGAAATCAAGGAGGTGATGCGAGTGGTGTTCTTCACAACGTGGGCGATAACACGTTGCTACAAAGAACAAACAAGGGTTGTTTAAAAGATGGTGTTAAGATTATCTCCCATAATGATCATGTATAATGTTTTTTTTCATAATGATATGGGTTAATATATGCTGTTCTACATATATTTGCTATGTTAAATATGATGGGTGCTTTGGTTCCAGTGCCACACAACAGGTTTCTTTCCTCTTAACTATCTTTCTTCAGACTTAGTCAGGGAACTGGAAAGTTAAGTTTGCTCTTTCTGTGTCTATTGATCCCATCATCAATAATAAAGTTTCAGGGATTACAACCTGAGGGATCTGTTTTGTTAAAGAGATGGTGACCGGAACATAATTCAGCTCTTCCATGACTGGGCTTCATAACTTCGTAACTTCATAACTTGTTTTTGTTAGATAAAGAATAAGATATAGGATGAGAAGACCAAAGACCAGGTACGTTGAGTAATCAGAGACTGTTCTTTACTTGTGTCATTGCTCTTGGGTACCTAATCCTTGTGAGACCAAAGCACACTTGTAAAATTCAGATGGCTCCACTGCAGAGAGAAGGAGTGTCACCTGCTTATCTCATGTGCCAGCTGAACGCCGTGATTTCTCCTGACTATTTGCCTGCCTTTCTTGTTTTGACATATATATATGCATTTCAATATTAAGTTCTATAAAAAAGTGCAATTCTTGCATCAATCTTGTGTCTTAGAAAGGGGAAATATTCAATTGGAGTTCTTATTAGCTCTCTACTAGAACCCCAAAAACATTTGTTGAAAGCAAGACCCTCTTAAAGTGCTGAGAGTAACAGCACTTCAGGCAAACAAGAAGTCCTAAATGTTGTTGGATGTAAAATTGATGCACGGAGCGTAGTGGAGGCTTCCCTTAATGTTGTCTTCATGTGTTACTTGCAGTTATTGAAGTGAACAAGAAGGATATAGTCTTCCTGATAGATGGCTCAACTGCTTTGGGGACTGCCCCCTTTAATGCGATTCGTGATTTCGTTGCCAAAATTGTCCAAAGGCTGGAGGTTGGACCCGACCTGATCCAAGTCGCGGTGGCACAGTACGCAGACACTGCGAAGCCAGAGTTTTATTTTAACACCCACCAGACCAGAAAGGATGTGATGGCTAATGTGAGGAGAATGAAGCTCATGGGTGGTACTGCCCTCAACACTGGCTCGGCACTGGACTTTGTGAGGAACAACTTTTTCACTGCTGCTGCGGGGTGCAGGATAGAGGAAGGGGTGCTCCCCATGCTGGTGCTCATCACTGGTGGTAAGTCCAGGGATGCTGTTGACCAAGCTGTGGCGGAGATGAAAAGGAACCGGATAGTGATCCTTGCCATTGGATCGAGGAATGCTGACCTGGCAGAACTTCAAGAAATTGCCCATGAGAGGGATTTTGTCTTCAATCCGGATGATTTCCGCCTTCAGTTCATGCAAGCTATTCTTCCTGAAGTGCTGTCGCCTATACGGACGCTCTCGGGCGGATTTATTGTCCCAGAACCACCACCAGGTAATTAATTACCTTTTTCTAATTAAGGACATATAGCTTATGTTCATTGACTCTTATTCTGTGACACGTAGAGCTAAGGGAGGAAAAAAGCATCAAGAGCTTGTTTCAGCATAGCTAAATGTTGTCTCTCTGATTTGCAAAATGTGCTCGAACAGATTTTGGTGAATTTGGTAGCGTGGCGGTTGTTGCAGGTTTGCCCTTCCTTGCTGGAGATTTTTGATTGTTTCCATATTTATCACTGACATTTAATGGCATAGATGTGGAAGATGTGCATTGCTAGTTAGGCACTGAAATTGTTCAATGGAGGCTTTTTCTCTCCCTTAGGGTTTGTGTAGCCTATGAGCAGAGCACACCGTGAATGTTATAATCTCTTCCCCAGTTTGAAAATCGACTGTAGTGGACGTTTGCTCATTAAAGCTTAAAAGTTTGTGCTGAGTGTAAAGAAAATAAGCAAGTGTGTTCATGGAGATGTTCAGAGAAAACTAGCCTGACACTGTTGAACTGAAACTCGCCCTTTAGGAACATATTTACAGTTTTATCATTGACTCAGCTCAGGCTCTAAGAGGCATCTGAGACTGTTATGGTGTTGATTTTGTTTAATCTGTTTAGAAGATCATCCAAAGCCCCTGAAGCCAGAGGATTCCTTTAAGTCGGTCTTGCCATTGACATCAGTAGACTTTGGAAGCAATCCAGTCACTGGAGTCATGTCTTGAAGCAGTTTCCCCTGCATTTCAGGAGGTTTTCTAACTGCACGGAGATTTTATATCAAATTTCTCAGGATTTCTTCCCCGCAGAGATGCTTGAGGTTGAATTATTGTTGCACTAGATCATATTTGAGCTTTGCGTCTCTGTCCCATGGCATATGAACATTGGAAAAACAGGACTTCATCCAGCTCCCAGTGAGGTTCCCACTGGTTACGTTGGTGCCGAACCATATCTGTGTTTTTTTATTTTTTCCAAGTAATTTAAAATTATAGACTGTAGCACAAAAGAAACTGAGCTTTTGGAAAAGATTCTTAAAAATTAAAGCCTATGGGTGATTTACATGAAAAGCAGATATTTTAAAATCACTTTGCTATTTTTTATCCTTAATTAAGATGAATATCACGGGACTTATCATTTAATAAGCTTATTTTCAAGATGTGTTTCCTGCTAATACAGTTTTGCATGGCTCTACGTCACACCTGACATTTTTGTTTTTCAATGTAAATTAAACATGTTCCTAAACTTCCTTGCTCTTTTAGGCTCATTCATGCAGCTTCTCTTTTTTTTCCAGTCTTTTGCTCTACTGTACTCATAGCTATTCTCATACACAATAATCAGGAAATGAGATACTACTCCATAAAATGACTGTTATTAGTAACATAACTGACTTTGACACTAGGCAGTCTTTTACATTTCATAGAATAGAATGGTCTAAGTTGGAAGGGACCTTAAAGATCATCAGTTCCACCCCCTACCATGGGCAGGGACACCTCCCACTGGATCAGGGGCTCCAAGCCCCATCCAACCTGGCCTTGAACACCTCCAGGGATGGGGCAGCCACGACTTCCCTAGGCAAAATTTCAACTAGATATTGTCTCACCTTGGGCCTTAAATGGAATTTTTTCTGGGAAAATCTAAAAATACAGAAAGCCAAGGCAATTTGTAAAACCTGAGAACAATGCCTGTACTCCAAAGAAGTTTTTCCTCCTTTTTGGTTTGAATATCTTAGTATTTATCTATTTCATACATAAGACAGCAAGTCACAGGGACAAGGCAAGCTAGCAAGATCATAGAATGTTTTGGGTTGGAAGGGACCTTTAAAGAGCCAGTGAGCAGGGACGTCTTTAACTCAATCAGGTTGCACAGAACTCCATCCCACCTGACTTTGGATGTTTCCAGGGATGTAGCATCCACCACCTCCCTGGGAAACCTAAGCCAGTGTTTCACCACCCTCATTGTAAAAAAAAAAAATCTCCTAATATCAAGTCTCAAGCTCCCCTCCCTTATAGCTGTATATCCATAGGTAAATGCTTTAAAAAGAAAGCTATTGAACAGAATTAGCAAAGGGCTTAAATATATTATAGAATAAATTATTTGGAGGAAGTCATCCAGGGAATGTATTGGATGAGCCCACTTATCAGTTCTTTGAGATCTTACTTAAACTTTCAGCATTTTTGTCTGTGATCTGGACATCATGTGTTTAGCACAAAAAGCACGGGGCGATGATGCTGTGGTATTTTTGGGATGATGTTGCAGATTTATGTCTCAGGGCTCAGATGCCCTGGGAAGGATTTAACCTTAAAAAGGAGCCAAGAACTGGCTGGTTACTACCAGAAGTGTGAAATTTCTTCCCCCTTTAGCTGCCCTCAAAATATATGTCTGACATCAAAATGCAGTTTTCTGCCTCAAATGCAGATGTGAAAAAGGCAAATGTCTCAGGCAGCCATTGCAAACTCATCTGGATCAACTTTAATAAGCCTATTAGAATAAGCTATTTTTAATACCCACTCAAAATACCAACCGAATTGGATGCTTGGCAGAACGTTTTTCTCATGCAAGTGGAGCCTAACTCTGCGCCACGGGCCAGTTGCTGCTGGCTGCTGAGCCATGGAAAGCCACATGGCGTGTTTCTCTACATTTGGAGATGCATGGGAGCATCCCCATGGAATGGGGGATTGGTTAAGAAGGCAATGACAGAGCTGGGTGCCAAAGCTCACTTTAGGTGCCAGAAAGCAGAAACATTCTCTCAAGCTCTTGTTGTAAAGCCTTAGAATCATAGAATAACCAGGTTGGAAAAGACCCATCAGATCATCAAGTCCAACCATTCCCATCAATCACTAAACCGTGTCCCTCAGCACCTCGTCCACCCGTCCCTTGAACACCTCCAGGGAAGGTGAATCAACCCCCTCCCTGGGCAGCATCTGCCAGTGCCAAATGACCCTTTCTGTGAAATTTTTTTTCCTTGAGTGAATGTGTGGTGACTTGCAGGTGAGCAAAGTGTCTGCAGGCATTAATTGAGTGTCGTTCCACCAAAATCAATGAAGCTGCCTTTTACTGGCTAAGAATCTGGCCCAGAGCAAGCATGTCGAGAACATCTGCCGTGAGAGGCTGAGCCCCATCGATAAACCTGGCATTTGAAAGACTTTTCAATACAAGTCAGGAACCTCCCCTGCCCAATTTAGTCGTTTCCAGCAAGGTCCTTGTTACTTCTGTGCTGATCACACTTTCTCTCCTCTTTTCCTCCCCGCTTCCTCCTAACCATGTTTACATGCGTGTACAGCGTATGCTGTATGCACACATGAAAAAAAAGCTGTGTTTGTTTTTCTGTGATGTCTCATGTTATTTTCTGTGCTCTACTGCAGTTCAAGTAACCAAAAGGGATATCATCTTTCTTTTGGATGGATCACTCAACGTTGGAAATGCCGACTTCCCCTTTGTGCGGGACTTTGTTGCCACCCTAGTTAACAACCTTGATGTCGGCAGTGACAAAATCCGAGTTGGCTTAGTGCAATTTAGCGACACTCCTAAAACCGAGTTCTTTCTGTACTCGTACCAAACCAAATCAGACATAATTCAACGTATGGGGCAGCTGAGGCCCATGGGTGGGTCAGTGCTGAACACCGGCTCTGCACTGAACTTTGTGCTTTCGAATCACTTCACGGAGGCTGGTGGGAGCAGAATAAATGAACAAGTTCCACAGGTCCTAGTGCTGGTGATGGCAGGGAGGTCTGCCGATCCCTTCTTGCAAGTTTCCAATGAATTAGCTCGGGCCGGAGTGCTGACTTTTGCTGTTGGAGTTAGGAGTGCGGATAAGGCAGAACTTGAACAGATTGCCTTTAATCCAAGAATGGTGTATTTTATGGATGATTTCAGTGCTCTGACAGCTTTACCCCAGGAATTAAATAAGCCTATAACAACATATGTTAGTGGAGGTGTGGAAGAGGTTCCACTCGCCCCAACAGGTAATACCTACCTTCCTTCATGTTGACTGCATTAAGTTAATCTTGTTTCTCTTGGCTGTTTGTTCCCAATGTACAACTTCATATCTGTCCAAGGCCTGGAGACGTCAAAGCGTTAGGGCTGTGCTTAACCATCAATATGCAGCTTGGCACACTCCGCTCTTAGTTGCTAACGTGCTTTAAAGACAGCACAGCTTTAAGAGCTTTGGAAGGTCAGGATGGAAGAAGATTCTAAGTCTATGCCCACCAGTCACACAGGTGATCCCTTTCTGTTGCTGTATTAATGTCATGATGTAAATGAATTATCCACGCTAGCTCAGATTATGGGAGAATGCACTTCTGACCACAAGGACTGGTGTGGAAAGGTTAAAGTGGTGCCAAAGAGCGCAGAGGAGCAGAGGTCTAGCCAGGTACTGGTAGCCAAATCCTTCCCCAGAGCCACTCTGTCAAAGTACTATTACCAGGCTGTCACAGAGGCTGAATTTGACTCCAGATATTAAAAGTTATCCCTCAATATTAAATGCCAAAGCTTCTGGCAACTTTAACCCTTTTTTAAACAGATATTTGCTCACTAATTCTCTTATTGTGGCTGTTCACATAATGAAGGCAAAATCAGCCAGTATTGTTTAGTATAGAAACGAGACCATTAAGACAAATATGAAAGATGTTAAGATATAGATATGAATTGCTTGGTTTTGCCTTGGATATTGAGTGAGATTAAAAGTGTATCAAATGGAAACAGGTAAAAGAATTTTCCTCGTCCCCAAACCATAGCTCACCTGTGGATTTCTATGCCTCCTTGTGATGCAACAGGGAGAAGCACTTTAAGAGAATGCAGAAAATGCTTTTTGTGTGTACAAACTAATGTCTATTTGTTATCCGCTGAGCCTTTAAATAGAAAAAAACCCCCAAACTCTTAATTCTCTACTACTGTTGTACTTCTTGCTTGTATTTACTGGTGGATTGCTAGAGCATAAACATTGCTGGCTTAATCTGAAATAGCTGATTTATGATATGACTAATATGATGTGATACAGTGTATGATATGCCTGTCTGGAGCCTGAATTTATCAAGTCTGATAGAGATGCCATTGCTTAACTTTCCTCCTCAGATAAATAATTTAAAGGTAGTGTTTAGTCCTGTAGCCTTTGAATACCGGATAAATGAAAATCACTTGCTTTGCATAAGGAAACTCAGCTTATTTGCAGAGAAGTTTCTAGGATGATATTTAAAGAAGAAAAATGCCTTCATATCCTTATTTTCCCCTCTTTTCATTTGTGAATTTATTCTAGAAAGCAAGAAAGATATTTTATTCCTGATTGATGGCTCAGCCAACCTCTTGGGCAGCTTTCCTGCCGTCCGGGACTTTGTGCACAGAGTCATTTCTGACCTGAATGTGGGTCCCGATGCCACACGAGTAGCTGTGGCTCAGTTCAGCGATACCATCCAAGTTGAATTTGACTTTGCTGAACTCCCATCTAAGCAAGACATGCTTCTCAAAGTGAAAAGGATGAAGATAAAAACTGGGAAGCAACTGAACACTGGAGCTGCGTTAGATGAAGCCATAAGGAGGCTGTTTGTGAAAGAAGCTGGAAGCAGGATTGAAGAAGGGGTTCCTCAGTTTTTGGTCCTCCTTGTTGCTGGGAGATCAACTGATAATGTAGAGCAACCATCCGATGCTCTGAAGGAAGCTGGAGTGGTGACCTTTGCTATCAAAGCCAAAAATGCTGACCCCGTGGAGCTGGAAAGGATTGCATATGCCCCACAATTCATTCTGAGTGTTGACTCCCTCCCTCAGATTTCGGAGCTTCAGCCAAACATAGTCAACCTGCTGAAAACTATAGAGTTTCAGCCAACAGGTGGGGTTTCCAAGTGTCTTAAAGATACCACTTACATACCTCTCTCTGTTTGGTAGCTGGGGCAATTGGGTTTGGTGATGTTCAAAATGACTTGTAGAAACTTTTATTGTGCTTGGATTTTCCTCTGGTCAGACAGCAAAACATTAAGATCCAAACTTAATTTTAAAGACTAATAAGGGAAAAGCCTTTTGTTTGTCTGTGAGAGCTGCAGTGGGTGTTGTTGCTGGTGCGTAAAACATGGTACAGACCTGAAATACAAGGGTTGTTGGTGCAGAGATCTTACATAAATTGATGTGCAATGCTAGGCAAGGGCTAGAAGAAGCAAATAGAGTCTTGAATCAATTTGTCTTTCCATCCTCCATTTTCTGGAGGAGTGGTAGGGAGTAAGGAGCACTGCAGTATGCTGGATTCACTCCTGCTCTGTTATTTCTTACTGGATATGATGGTAGTTCCTGCACGTTGTAACTATGTGCCAATAAATTAGATGCTCTTGAACCAGTTGCCATTGCAAGCTCAGTAGATGAGTATGGATTAGTTAAAGAATAAAACCAAAATATTAAAGAAATCACATGGCCACAATCATAAATCAACACTGTGGTACTGGAAATCATGCACATCCAGCTGTGTGATTTCCTTAGGCAGCCATAAGCTGAGAATTAACCAGTCTCCCAACAGCAGGTGGTGATAAGGAAAAGTACAAATTCCCCATCATCTCTCTGTAAAGGTCCTGGGCAGATGGGCTTAGAATCATAGAATTACCAGGTTGGAAAAGACCCACCGGATCATCGAGTCCAACCATTCCTATCAGTCACTAAACCATGTCCCTCAGCACCTCGTCCACCCGTCCCTTAAACACCTCCAGGGAAGGTGAATCAACCACCTCCCTGGGCAGCCTGTTCCATTGCTCCATGACCCTTTATGTGAAAAATTTTTTCCTAATGTCCAGCCTGAACCTCCCCTGGCAGAGCTTGAGGCCATTCCCTCTTGTCCTGTCCCCTGTCACTTGGGAGAAGAGGCCAGCACCCTCCTCTCCACAACCTCCTTTCAGGTAGTTGTAGAGAGCAATGAGGTCTCCCCTCAGCCTCCTCTTCTGCAGATCCCTCTGAAGAGTGTTTCTTCTCTAAAACAGATCAGTGCTCCCACCCAGCTTGATGTCGTCTGCAAACATATTGAGGGTGCACTCAATCCGCTTGTGCAGAAAGCTTTTTTTGCTCCCTCTCTTCACGAGCTCTATGGAGTGTGGCATTTCCTTCAGAAACTCGGTTTTCTCTGGGAGCAAAAGTTCCCTGATTTCCCCAGACTCCTGCTGCATATTGCAAAGCCACGTACCAGCTTCTCAGCTACACTGGGAGCAGGTGGCTTCTCCCAGCCACAGGTAGGGGATGGCACGCAGGATCCCTTGGTACCCTATCTCCTATGGGTCTATGATTCTACGACTCAGTGGGTAAGGCATGGCATGTGTTGTGCTGCAGTTTCCACCAGCTTCCACCCATCTGCCTCTTTGCCAGGGATTGCACCTGATGGCAAAGGAACTGAACTATCTCACTTTCCCCTCCCCAAGCTTTGTACTCCTTCAGTTCAATGTATGCAGAGAAAAATAATAACTGCAAAAGAGAAAGTCACTTTTTCCCCCCTACCCTTACTTGTCTCAAACAGTTGAGAGAGGTGAGAAGAAGGATGTGGTGTTTCTAATCGATGGTTCGGATGGTGTCAGAAGGGGTTTCCCTCTACTGAAGGCCTTTGTCCAAAGAGTTGTTGAAAGCCTGGATATTGGTCGTGACAAGGTCCGTGTCGCCGTCGCACAGTACAGCAATGTCATACAACCCGAATTCTTGCTTGACACTCATGAAGACAAAGCAGATGTCATCAACGCCATCCAGGAACTGAAGATTATGGGAGGATCTCCTCTGAACACTGGAGCAGCCCTTGACTACCTTATCAGGAATGTGTTCACTGTGTCAAGCGGCAGCAGAATAGCGGAGGGTGTCCCGCAGTTCTTGATTCTGCTGACTGCTGACCGGTCCCAAGATGATGTGAGGAGGCCCTCAGTGGTCCTGAAGACAAGTGGCACGGTGCCCTTTGGCATCGGGATTGGAAATGCCGACCTCACAGAGCTGCAGACAATTTCCTTCCTGCCGGATTTTGCTATCTCCGTGCCTGACTTCAACCAGTTGGATAGAGTGCAGCAGGTTGTCTCAAACAAAGTCATCCGACTGACCAAGAAAGACATAGAGTCCCTTGCCCCTGATCTGGTTTTTGCATCACCCATCCCAGGTGAGATGTTTGTATCTGCTCCTAGAGCCGGTAAAAAAATATGATGTTTATTAACGTTATGCTTGCAACACAAACTAAGAAAAGCAAATATGGACTCCAAGTCTATCTTGGTCTCACTGTTGATACATTTTCTTGTTGTACTTAGAGTTGTTAGGAGTTGTAATTCTGCTTATGCCTAGTCCTTCAATGTGGTCCCTGTTGTATTCACATGGAAGACCAGCAAAGTGAATGCTGCAACCTTAATCTTATTTTAATTTCATAGATTTTAAGCCCAGGCTATTCTTCCTGGACTGGAAATGGCATCATTTAAATGATACAGGGCCACCTTCACACCACTATAAATCAAGGTCTGCTTTGTGCTAGATGTAAGATGCATCTTATATTTGCATACAAGATATATCTTACATATAAGATGTATCTTACATTTACACTGTTTATTCACTGGGGGAAGGGAAAATGGAGAAAAATCAGATCTTCCATTTCTGGATTGCTTGGAACCAAATCCAGCCAATGTATTCATGGGATGAAGGGTACCCACTCCAGATCAGTTCCTTTGAAGTCCACCATCCTACTCTATCTGTTCCTTCCCTTCAGAGCCAGGCTGCTTTCCTCCAACCTTATTTCTCAGTGCGATATTCAACAATAATTCAGGCTCTGACCTCAATTACCACTGCAGAAAACATTTTATTGGGAAGCAAAAAGTCATCCTGGAAAGGCAGAAGCTGAAAAAATTAATAGGAGAGAAGCTGTCCTAGAGGACAAAGCCAAGGAAAACAGGGTGGGTACTGAATGTAAAACAACCCAAGACTGCCTGACAACCTGCCCTAGGCAAGGAGCATCAGCAGGGTGTGTTCTCTAGGGTGTAGATCCGATGAGAAATTTTTATTCCACATTTCTCCTGCTCTCTCATCCTACCTTTGCTCTGGAAGTTGATGTTCTTGCACTGCCTGGGGATGTGCCTAGCAGACTGGTCCTGTCTCTGGGTTGAACCTTGAGCTGCCTGCTGGGAATCCCAGGAGATACCACAGGCAATGACACAACGAGCATCTCTCCCCATGGCCAAAGGCATGGGCCAGTGCTGTAGGTGACAATCTTAGTGGTGCTCCTTAAGTAATGCCTGATGCAACCTCTAACTGTTGCCTTCTTTCCTGCAGCGGGTGTGAAGAGGGACGTTGTGTTCATGGTTGACGGCTCCCGCTATGCTGCCCAGGAGTTCTACCTCATCCGTGATCTCATTGAGAGGATAGTGAACAACCTGGATGTGGGTTTTGACACCACCAGGGTTTCGGTGGTCCAGTTCAGTGAGCATCCCCACGTGGAGTTCCTGCTCAATGCCCACTCCACCAAGGCTGAGGTGCAGAGTGCTGTGAGACAGCTACGGCCACAGGGGGGACAGCAGGTGAATGTGGGGGAGGCTCTTGAGTTTGTGGCGAAGACCATCTTCACCCGGCCCTCTGGGAGCCGCATAGAGGAGGGTGTCCCTCAGTTTTTGATCATCCTTTCCTCCCGCAAATCCGACGATGACTTAGAGCGCCCATCAGTCCAAGTCAAACAAGTGGGAGTGGCACCTATGGTGGTAGCAAAGAATGTGGATCTTGAGGAGATGATAAAGACTTCCCTTAGTCCTGATTATGTATTCCAAGTCTCCAGCTTCCAGGAACTGCCCAGCCTTGAACAGAAGCTGCTGACTCCTATTGAAACCCTGACCGGGGACCAAATCAGACAGCTGCTGGGAGATGTGCAACCCCCCCCAGGTAAGGCTCTGTCAACACCAGCTGCCTCTGGGTTGCTGTTCAAGTGAGTGTTGCCCAGATGTATAAACTTGATAGAATTATAGAATCATTAAGGTTGGAAAAAACCTCTAAGATCTATCAGTCCAACTGTCAGCTCAACACCACTGTGCTAACTTAAAGCCATGTCCTGAAGTGCCACATCTACATGACTTTTGAACACCCCCAGGAATGGTGACTCCACCATTTCCCTGGGGAGCCTCTGCCAGTGCTTCATCACTCTTTCAGTAAAGAAATTTTTCATAATATCCGATCTAAACCTCCCTTGGCCCAACTTGAGGCCATTTCTTCTCATCCCGTCACTTGTTACTTGGGAGAAGAGACCAGCACCCACCTCACTACATCCTCCTTTCAAGCAGTTATAGAGAGCAATAAGGTCTCCCCTCAGCCTCCTTTTCTCCTCTCTAGCCTGAGATTTTCCTTAGTTAAAAGCAAAGGTGTAGCATATGTAGAGTTTTAAATAAAACTCTACCTAAGTACCTAAATATGCGATAACTTTTGATTTTCACATCAAGTACCTCAATATGTTGCATATTTTAATTTTCAAGTCAAATACCACCTATTCCCATTTAGCAAATTTCTAGGAAAGACATAAATCTGGGGTAAAATTGAATGTAAAATTGTAAAGTGGGACACACTGACAAATTCAGAGAAAAGCATTAATGAATGAAACAGATAAGGCTCTGGGTAATGCATGCTTTGAATATTAAGCAGACTGTTAACACCCCCATGCACACTTGCGTGTCCTGGAGAGGGTCCTTATAGCATCATATGTACTGATGGCTAAAATATGCTGTGCAATTTTATATCACGCAAGAGCAAATAGCAGAGAAAATCCTTCAGCAAAGCTTAAGCAAAGACTTAGCGCACACCTTCCCTGGAGGTGTTTAAGGCACGAGTGGACGAGGTGTTGAGGGACATGGTTTAGTGATTGATAGCAATGATTGGACATGATGATCCGGTGGGTCTCTTCCAACCTGGTTATTCTATGATTCTGTGATTCTATTCTAAGTCATTTCCTCTCTCCTTGCTTCCCTGCAGACATTTCTGGTGATGAAAAGGACATAGTCTTCCTCATCGACACCTCCGACAATGTTAGGCCTGATGGGCTTGCTCACATTCGGGATTTCATCAGCACAATTGTTCAGCAGCTGGACGTTAAGCCAAACAAAGTGCGGATCGGCGTGGTACAGTTCAGCAACAATGTCTTCCCTGAGTTCTACCTGAAGACCCACAAGTCCAAAAACGCCGTCCTGCAAGCCATCCGCCGCTTGAGGCATAGAGGGGGGTCCCCTGTGAATGCTGGCAAAGCCTTAGACCACGTCGTGAAGAACTACTTCATCAAGTCTGCGGGGAGCAGGATAGAAGATGGAGTGCCCCAGCACCTCATCGTCATCCTTGGAGACCGGTCCCAGGATGACGTGAGCAGGCCTGCTAATGTGATCTCTTCAACGAGCATTAAACCTCTGGGTGTTGGAGCCAGGAATGTGGATAGGGGCCAGTTGCAGGTCATTACCAATGATCCCGAGCGCGTACTTGTGGTGCAGGACTTCTCAGGACTCCCAAATTTAGAAGTTGTCTTGCGGGGTATGCTTGAAGAGTTTCCGATACATACAACAGAACCCCCTGTATATCCAGGACCTGGTAAGGCTGCTGTTCATCCTGTCATCTCTTCTGGACAGAGCAGAGATAGAATTTGCATGGTGTGAAAATGATTCTTTTCTATGCTCAACAAAAAACCACCTTTTGATTCCCAGCCATTTATTCACATTGCTTTAAAGAAGGCTCTGAAGATCTTGTTGAGCAGAGGAAAGAATAGAAATAAATTTGAAAGGAGATTAAGGCATCTATCACGAAACCAAGTAATGTTGTATGAGCTGTAATAAATGTGTTGTATAAAACCTCTCTTTTTGTATGGGTGTAAAATCATTCCTAAGACCAATGAAACTGAAAAGGCAGAAAGAATAGAGAAACACAGTGTTAGTTCACAAAGTACTAAACAGCTTAAATATCATAGATGCCACAATTATTAATTACTGTGCTTTCTTTGTAATCTTTTCAGGAGGTAAAAAACAGGCTGACATTGTGTTTTTGCTGGATGGCTCCATCAATCTGGGGAGAGATAACTTCCAAGAAGTTCTTCAGTTTGTCTACTCTGTGGTAGATGCCATTTACAGGGATGGAGACTCTATCCAGGTAGGACTTGCCCAGTACAACTCAGATGTCACCGATGAGTTTTTCCTCAAGGACTACTCCACCAAACCTCAGATTTTAGAAGCCATCAGCAAGGTAATCTACAAAGGTGGCCGAGTGGCAAACACTGGCGCAGCCATCAAGCACATCCAAGCAAATCACTTTGTAAAGGAGGCTGGCAGCCGAATTGATGAGAGGGTGCCCCAGATCGCCTTCATCATCACAGGTGGGAAGTCTTCAGATGATGGACCGAGTGCCTCCTCAGAAATTGCGCAGAAAGGTGTCAAGGTGTTCGCGGTCGGTGTGAGAAACATCGACCTGAAGGAAGTTAGCAGACTGGCCAGCGACAGCGCCACGAGTTTCAGAGCAGCCACAGCCCAGGAGCTGTCTGAGCTGAATGAACAGGTCCTGGTCACACTGGAAGCTGCTATGGACGAGAAATTGTGCCAAGGAGTGACGGATGTTACAAGAGGTGAGTGTGATCCTTTCAAAATGTGCTCAGGTCATTCCAAAGGGTGGCTTTTAATATCCAATGCATTTTGATGGACTTGTGCTGCTTGCTCTTGTGCTTTGCCAGTAGCCTGAGGTGCAGAATGGGCTCAGACCTTCTCTACAAGTGTTGTGGTAGGCTGCAAGCCTCTGAAACAAGAGCTACCTGTCGGTGTGCTTCAGCACATGAATACTGGTGCACCATCACCACAGAGGTGCCACCATAGTAGAATTTTAGATATGATGGGTGGGCACTAAAACACTGGCCTCCTACTATCATATAGGAGGAGCTCCTTTCATTAGCTGCCCTTGGACTAGGTCTCATCACCTTCCTCTCTAGATGTATAGGAGTACGATGCAAGTTGTTAGATCAACTTGCTTAGAATCATAGAATCACCAGGTTGGAAAAGACCCACTGGATCATCGAGTCCAAACCCATTAGGTATAATGATTTGAAGATAAAAGAGGGGAGATTTAGATAAGGCATTAGGAAGAAATGTTTTCCTGTGAGGGTGGTGAGGCACTGGCACAGGCTGCCCAGGGAAGCTGTGGCTGCCCCATCCCTGGAGGTGTTCAAGGCCAGGTTGGATGGGGCTTTGAGCAATGTGATTTGGTGGAAGTTGCCCCTGCCCATGGCAGGGGGGTGGAACTGGATGTTGTTGAAGGTCCCTTCCAACTCACTGCATTTTTAACAATGTAAATGAACTCCTTGGCTGTTAAGTCCCTAGCACATGTGGTATGATGGAAATCATAATTTCTCTTGCTAGACCATCCAGGGTGCCCACTTGGTCTTGTGGTAGGTATATGAAAAAGCTAGAGCACAAGTGCTTGTACTTTGAGGTAAAATTGCCTTCAGAAGAAATCCTCTGACTTGGCTACTTCAGAAGCCAAGCAAGGGGAGTTGGGGTGAGTAAGTGAGCTGATATTTTTGTCGAGCCAGACTCCCTGCAGCTGGTTTAACTTACTACAGTTTGGCAAATCTTACTCCCAGCACAACTGACTGTGGCTCGGCCCTCTGACCTTTGAGCAGAGGCATCTCCTGAATCTCTGGAGAAGCTGAAGGAGTGTCACAGCAGCCTGGAGCTGGGCAGCAGCTCCAGCCAGGATAGAAGACTGAGTGCAGGGAAAAGCAAACTGCTCCTGGTGGTAACCACGAATGCTTTTGCCCTAATACCCAGCTTTCCCATGTAAATCCTAGCTGGACCTTTCAGGGTCTTCAAGTCGGTCCTCTAGTTGTTGCCTCCTCCCTCTACATCCCTGTGACTGAAGGATGATGGCTTCAAGTGTGGGCAGAGGGTACTTGCATAGTGTTGCAACAGCTTTTCATGCAGCAGAGAGAAAGTATCAGCCTTGGCTGAAATGCAGATTTCTATTGGATTTCATTTAATTGGCTTATCCCAACGCTAAGCAACAATTACATGGCGGGAGGAGGGGGGAGCAGATTTTACCAGGTTATCATTGCTGTGATGAAAGGATGAATCAGAGAATCCCTAGATTGGAGAAGACCTTTGAGATCATCAAGCCCAACTGTACCTGTCCACTTCCAAATCACTGGCCGTGAAGGCACTTGTGTATCAAATGATGGCAATTCTTGATGCAGAGAGCGTCTTCTCTAATGACTAACAGTAATTAGGAGAGCAACAATGCATGATTGTTCAATGGTGACACTCTCCTCTCTTTCTACATTTCCCTTTCAGATTGTGACTTGGATGTGATACTTGGCTTTGATGTCTCGGATGTCGGGTCTGGCCAAAATATATTCAATTCCCAGAGAGGTTTGGAGTCCAGAGTTGAGTCTGTGCTGAACAGAATAACGCAGATGCAGAGGATCAGCTGCACTGGCAACCAGGCACCCAACGTCAGGGTTGCCATCATGGCACAGGCTCGGGGGGGACCTGTGGAGGGACTGGACTTCTCTGAGTACCAGCCTGAACTCTTTGAGAGGTTTCAAGGCATGCGCACCCGCGGGCCCTATTTCCTCACGGCCGATACGCTGAGGTCCTACCTGAACAAGTTCAGATCCTCACCCTCTGGCAGTACCAAGGTAAGTCAAAACCAAGGCTGCTGGGATGGTGTTGGCCAGGAAAGATGACTTCTAATGTAATTTCGTTGGCAAAGCAACTGTAAATTCATAATCAATTAATTAAATACATTTATTGCAGCCAATACCCATGAGCATAGCTTGGCTGCAAACCAGTGCTGTCCAGATTTTATCTGTTCATTCTTTAGGAACAAACACCTGCAAGGTACAATGTACTGAAATCTGGCCCAGAAATGCAAAACTTCATGGCCTGGGAAGGGTGTAGCAATTCCTCTGTCTCCTCTCAGGTGAAACAACCCTGGGAAGGAGGCCCTTCAGGTTGCACGTTGGTTGTGTTTCACACCTGAAATACTCTGGGTCCTGACATAAATTTGTTTCTCTTGCAGATCATAATCCATTTTACTGATGGTGCAGATGATTCAATAGATCAGCTGGAGGTTGCCTCATCTACTTTGCATACAGAAGGTAACTTTTTTACTCTTCAAGGTAGCAGTTATGATACAGGCCCATTTTACCATTGAGGAGGTAAATAATGACCATCAGGTCGAGGGAGGTGATTCTGCCCCTCTATTCCACTCTTGCGAGGCGCCACCTGGAGTCCTGTGTCTAGTTCTGGAATCCTCAATATAAGAAGGAGATGCAATGGCTGGAACAGGTCCAGAGGAGGCTACAAAGATGATCAGAGGGCTGGAGCACCTTCCATATGAGGGCAGGCTGAGGGAGTTGGGGTTGTTTAGCCTGGAGAAGAGGCTCTGAGGAGACCATCTAGTGACCTTCCAGTACGTGAAGGGGGCTTACAAGAAATCTTGGGAGGGACTGCTTACAAAGGCATGCAGTGATAAGACTAGAGTGAATGGCTTTAAATTGAAGAGGGGAAGATTTAGACTAGATATTAGGAGGAAAGTATTCACAGTGAAGGTGGGGAGGACCTGGCCCGTGTTGCCCAGGGAAGCTGTGGCTGCCCCATCCCTGGAGATGTTCAAGGCCAGGTTGGATGGAGCCTTGAGCAGCCTGGTCCAGTGGGAGGTGTCCCTGCCCATGGCAGAGCAGCTGGAATTAGATGATCTTTAAGGTCCCTCTCAACTGAAACCATTCTATGATTCTATGAATAACCCATCCTTATGGGGAAGGGAATGCAGGCTCTGCAGAGCACCTCATCCCATCACACAGCCCTTTCTGCTTTACCCTTTCTCAGGTGTCAACGCTCTCATCTTTGTTGGGCTGGACCGAGTGAGCAATTTTGACAAAGTGATGCAGCTGGAGTTTGGTCGTGGGTTCACCTACAACAGGCCACTCAGAGTTAATCTGCTGGACTTGGATTTTGAGCTGGCAGAGCAGCTCGTAAGTAACTTGGCACAGGCTTTGCTACCTTGTAATGCTGGAGGAAAGCCGATGGCTGGATCTCCCGCAGGGCTGAACCGTGGCTGAATTACCCTCTTGGCTCTGCTCCTCTCTCCTCCCTATCTCACGTCAGCTCTTTTCACAGATGCCACAGCAAATAAGGTTAAGAACAGATCATGGCACTGCCCGGTCTCGTACCACTCCTGGAGAAGCTGTGCTCCAGCCAAGGCGACAGCACAAAGCAAGATGGGATTAGGTCAAATGGGATGGGATAAGATACCATCAGAAGCAGCCGTGCCAAAACCCCCGCCCTCCGCCTATATTCATACCATTGGCTTATTTTTTAGCCTCCTGGGTAATGCACTGTCATGCCTTATCAGTGCTGAATCTCTTGCAGAAGCACTGCTTTCTAGGTTTCTTTCCCCGAGCTGATACGCTGCTTGTATTTCAGACACACTTTTAACAGATGAAGGAGTTTTTCTTCCTTCTTCATAGATTTACTTCTCTCCTGTGTAGGTAGGTAATCCCTCCTGAGCTCATTGAGTTAATTTTCTAGAATCGCCTGTATATCCAGTTCCACCAAACTTCACATGTGCTACAAGCAATGATAACCTCCTTTTCCAGCAGATTTAATAAGGTTGGGCTTAACCACTGATCCCTGTGGTAACCTCACTGGGCCCTTCTCTGCAAATCAAAGTGCAGCCACTTGGGAGTGAACGCTGGGGTTCGGGCTAAGAGCTAGTCTTCAGCCCATCCCCACATAATTCAGTTGCCTAGGAACAGCCTTTCAAAACGTAAATGTGCAAAGCTGGCAGGAAACATTTGCAGCCAGCAATGTACTTGGCAAAGAAAGTGATTTGATTCTTTTTTTTCTTTCTAGTGGATGATGCAAAACCAAGATGCGATTTCTCTGACTCCACATCTCTCTCTTATTTCTTTCCTTCTTTTTCCTCTTCTGCTGCCTGCTTGCAAATTGTTCTTAGCCTGCAGATTGCTGGGGAACTACTCACTGCGATGACTTTCTTATGGCCTATTCCACAATTTGGATTTGTTTCTTTGGAGATGAGGTTGCTCTCTTCAGTGACAGGCGGTGCTCTGAGGACTGACCCCTACTAAATGCCCTTTACAACCCCTGCCCCACACAGTTCTTATTTAAACCATTGCCACTGAAGCCCATACACAAAAGATAACGTTGGCTGCCGCTTCCTAACCACGCAACCTACCCAGTCTCCCAGTGTACACCTCCTTCTCCTGCTTTCCTGGCTATTTCAAGGTAAAGAGATTCCAGAACACTGCTGGATCAACTCTATCCCTGGAGGTTTTCAAGGCCAGGTTGGATGAGCCTTGGGCAGCCTGATCTAGAGAGACGTGTCCCTGCCTGTGGGTGCATCTGGATGATCTTTAAGGTCCCTTCCAACCCAAACTATTCTGTGATACTATGCTTGGAACAGGAGCAATCGCACAGACCCAAGGGCTTGCAGGAGTTATGATGTTGGGGCTGTGCCAGGTTTCTAACAATTTCTCGTGTGTCATGTGTGTTTTGCTGCAGGACAACATCGCAGAGAGGACGTGCTGCAAGGTCCCGTGCAAGTGCTCAGGGCAGAGAGGGGACAGAGGCGTGCCAGGCCCAATAGGACCAAAGGTAGGTGGCTTCATCTGAGGATGATGTGTCCTTGTGCAAGGACAGGTGATGTGCAGGCTGCGTGCATTGCATTGGGTGATGTTAATGCCGAGGTCATCTCCACTCCCCTCCCATTTAAAAACTGGCCCTGAGCCATTCACAACAATTGGGAGCTGCTGTTTGCTCTTCCCTTTCCTCACAGCCTCTGTGCTGTAGAACAACCAAGATGACACGGATGACTGTCTTCAAGGAGGGGTTGAAGTGTTTTCATAGAATAACCAGGTTGGAAGAGACCCACTGGATCATCGAGTCCAACCACTGTTTTGTGAAACAGTTCAGGGATGTCAAAGGGAGGTGGTTGCTCTCATTAACTTGATTACACAGATGACCAAGCAGCTGCTTTGTGCACATCTGGGGAAATATTGCATATCAATTTAGAGGGAGATCGCAGAACTATGAAAGAAATGCAGAATCCTCTCTGTTATCTTCTAGGGTGCCACAGGTGAACTTGGCTATGGAGGCTATCCTGGTGATGAAGGAGGACCGGTAAGTGATTACCCCTGCTCTGCACTGTACTTCTCAAATGAAGCACCTCACCACAGTGAAGCAGTTGGAGGCTTTTTCACTAAATGTTTTCTGTTGGAGATACAGGGGTGGGTTAGATGAGAGAGCAAGCAGAATTTTGTGTCTCCCCTGCCTGATGGACTGAGTTGCTGGTCCCAGCTGCTCATGGGAGAAGGTCAGTAAGGAGCTCCTTGGAAGCTGAAGGAGGTGTGATTGGGGGAATAACTCCCACTACTTGAAGTGACCCAGCTCTGTGTTATTCCTTCAAGGCAGGTGGGAATGTTTGCAGCTGGTCCCAAATACCTGTGGACAAAATAAAAATGCCAACTTGATTAAAGCTGCACCCTATGCCAGAGCTATCTGTATCAAATCCGGAGAGAATGGGACCAAGAAAGGATATTTCTATCTGTCACAGTGGCAGACAACATGAGTCATCCCGTGACTTCTTACTATCACTGTTTCATCCAAACTCTTACTTCATGAATCCCACATCACCCCTGGAATAAACAGTTCCCCGCACATCACGCCCAGGAGGTGAAGCCAAGGCCAAAGGGCTGGCGGTGCTCGTTATTTTTCCAATTGCTCAGGCAGGGGCCAAATGCTGCTGTCAGATATCGCGTGCGAGGCAATGATTCCTTGGGACTTTAAGGTCAGAATGGGATTAGGCATCTATGCAGAGGTCTGAGGGTGTTGTGTCATCATTTTATTTTTGAAGGATAGGTTTTATAAAGCTCTTTCATAGCTGAGAGTTTGGCAAGGATGTTTCTCAGCAATGAGGAACTGCAGCTGACTTCTGAGGGGTGAAGCTTGCAGGCAGGAGATGATGGAGAGGCTGGACATTGACCTTTCAAAACCTGATGCTCCGTCTGCTCCTGTTCTTCCAAGCTGGCTTCTCCACTTGCTGATGCATGCAATTAGCTGAAGGAACACTCAGGCAAACACTCATCATTGCATTTTCTCCTCCATCCAACAGGGTGAGCGTGGACCACCAGGTGTGAATGGGACACAGGGTTTCCAGGGATGCCCTGGGCACCGAGGAACCAAGGTATGTTCAGAAGGAGCCTGCAAAGAGCAGGACCAGGGTTTAGCTGGTAGGAGACCACTGAGGGCAACCCCTACTGCTCTAGGCTGTCAAACAATAGCCGTCAAGCCCACTCAAGCGGTGATGTCCACCTGGACGAGCATCAAGGCTTTCAGTAGATGTTGTGACTTTAATGTTGCTCTGAAAAGCAAAAGGGTGGCCCAGCAATCCAGGCTCTATCTGCAGAGAAGACTGATTTATTTTCTACAGTCTGGCTCCAGGGGAAAGATGTGAGAGGAGATGGATTTGCTGTAACCACCGAGAAGTGGCTTGTGCGTGTTTTGGCTCAGGGCTGCGTCAGTGTCTGGGTGGAAATCTCCTGTTGGGGAGGGGGAAGAGAAGTGAGCCATGGCTGGTGCTTTTAGGAGGAACCTTAAGCAAAGTGTTCAGGACAGCAGCCATGCCACAGGCCAGAAAAGGTGGTGAAACATATAATATTTATGGGAAATAATTCAGTGATATTAAGGGGATGTTTCCCATCATTTGCTCTGACGCAGGATCCTCTGGCAGAGGATGAACCAAGGCCATTAGTTGCAGCTGAGCTACTGAGTCTCTTTAAAAAGCTGCTCAACCTTGGCCAAAGCCACTGAGACTGGATCTGGATTAATATAAATCTGGTACAGGGAGAAAAGAAAGTCAGTGCAGAAAGAGTTATGGCTGTTTTATTGGATCACCTGGCTATAATCCATGATGCACATATCTCATCTCAGCACAAGCATTGAGGAGACAGTTGAAAAAGATCTGCACAACAGAAAAAAGGGGCAGTTGAACCCTGAGGTTACCTCTCTCCTGGCTCTACATCTGCCACCAAGCACCAGCCCCTCTTCCCCACTACTTCCCACAGCACCGAACTAGGCAAAAGCGGAGTAACTCCTTTTTCTTATCTCTTTAGGGCTCTCGAGGATTCCCAGGAGAGAAGGTATGGAGGTATTTCCTCATGCCATAGTGGTGAGCGTGAGTGTATGGACAAGCTGGTATCCCCCTCCTCGTTCCGCTTTCTCTCTGTGAGCATTTGCCCCTTTCCTCTCTTCTACAGGGTGAACTGGGGGAAATGGGTCTGGATGGCATTGATGGAGAAGAGGTCAGTCATTTTAATTGCTTTTGTCTTTATAATAAGATATAGGACCCCAAAAGCGCTAAGCATTCTTCTAAAATACTTTTCTTTTATAGGGAGACAAGGGTTTGCCAGGCCTCTCTGGAGAGAAGGGATCTCCAGGCAGGAGGGTAAGCTTTTATCACATTTATGATGGGGTTAAATGATGGTGAAAAGGTGGATTTGAGCTAGGGAAGGCTGGAAAACCATCATTCTCACCTCGAGGCTGAAGGTGCTTTTGGCAGGCAAGGGCTGCTCTCACTACTTCTCTGTTTTTTCCCACAGGGAGATAAGGGAGTTAAAGGTGAACGAGGAGAACGAGGTGACCGTGGGCTCCGTGGAGATCCGGTAAATACTGCTAAGGCATCTTCTTGATTTACCATTCACTTTCCACCAGTCCTGGGGGTCACCTGCAAGCATGCACCCAAGCTTACTAAATGCTGCTTGACAGGGGCAAGTCCAGTGAGAGAGCGAGGATCATGTGTAACCACTCTTGACCAACCTGTCAGTCACTGTTTCATTATCTCAACATTCCCCTTCCTCTTCTTCAATATTATTATTTCTCAGTTTAAATGTGTATGTCTCAAAACACCAAGATTACTTAATCTAATTCATTCAAAAAAGAATAAAAATGAAAACAAATATTTGTCCTGAGCAGAGCAGTTTGTGATGTCTGACTTCTGTGTCCCACTTAGAAAGATGTTTTTTGTTTCTTTATTGCTTTCAGGGAGATTCAGGAGCTGATAATACTCAACGGGGAACCAGAGGGCAAAAGGGTGAAATTGGACCAATGGTGAAGATTCTTTGTTTTCTTTTGTTGCTTTTTGGTTGGGGTTGTTCAGCCTGGAGAAGAGAAGGCTCTGGGGAGATCTTAGAGCAGCTTCCACTGCTGAAAGGAGCTCCAGGAAAGCTGGGGAGGGGCTCACGATCAGGGAGTGCAGGGACAGGAAAAGGGGAATGGTTTCAAGATGAAAAAGGGAAGATTGAGGTGAGATCTTGGGAAGAAATGTTTTGCTGTGAGGGTGGGGAGCCCCTGGCCCAGGTTGCCCAGAGAAATTGTAGCTGCTCCATCCCTGGAGGGGTTCAAGGCCAGGCTGGATGGGGCTTGGAGCCCCTGATCTGGTGGGAGGTGTCCCTGCCGATGGCAGGTGGTGGAACTGGATGGGCTTTAAGATCCCTTCAGACCCAAACTGTTCTATGATATGATTATATGATGAGACGGAGAAAGTAAGAAAAGAGGATGCAAAAGGTGCAAGATTCTTATACTCATTGTGCCTTGTCACATGGAATATTTTTCCACAGGAAAATGATGTTGCTTTGCAACCAAAGCTGTCTCTAAGAACATGTCAGTTTAGAGGATGTTTTGTGCAGAAAGTGCTTTTTTTCTTTTTAATTATTTGATTTTACCGTGCCTTTTGGGAGATTGTCACTGAAACCAGCTTTGTACTTGGAAATGAACTTTGTATGTTCTTGTGTGTCGTATTCAAAAGCAGAGAACTGTTTAGATGGTACCAAATATGAATGTCCTGATTCACCTTAAACCTTTGTAAAAAAAAAAATAAAACAAACCCCATGCTCCTTGGAAAAATTTAAACCCCATTTGTTTTCATATCAGCTCAGGATAAAAACATGTCTTAAAATGTTAGAAAGCATTTCCCCCCAAATAGGAATGTCAGCTTATGCTAGCTCAGAAACTCGATGGAAAGTCTCTGTGAGTTGTTAGAAGGATTTCTACTAATGCTGGAATATCGAGTAGCTCGTGTGAGAGGGTGAAAAGATCCAATTTTGGAGAACTGAAGCTATTTTCCTGGTGCCTGCTCATCTCAGGGCTCTCACATGAGTTTTTGTTTTTCTTCTAGGGAGAGCCAGGACAGCCGGGGCTGGAGGGCCAAGAAGGTGGAGTTGGGAGGAAGGTGAGTTGCCAGACCAGCAGCCAGCAGGGGCCAAGCTCAGACTGGCAATAACTTTTCCCCTCCTTCCAATGTATTTTGTTTCACAAGTGCCAGAAGCTCAAGCTGCAAAACCCCCAAATCCTCAAAAGGAAAATGCTGGGTGGTTTGCTGGTTTGTAGAGACCTTAAAGGTTTACTCCTGAATTTATTCCCATGTGAGTAACTCAGTGCTCAGATCAGTGGAGCTGATTTACTCTGGATCACGAGACTGCATTTGGCTGATGCTGAAAAGCAAAATCCAAACTGGAGCTGGTGTGGCTGGGACGTCTGGGGGTGTGTTCCCTGCTGCTCCACTGCCACCTGTCCCTTGGGACACAAGGCCCAGGGATTTTAGTGTTGTCCTGCATGCGTGAGAGAGGAGCTCACCTGTGTGGTGGAGGGTTAGGGGAGGTGAGGAAGGAGAAAACGTGGCAAAGTTTGGCTTAAGAGCTCTGGCCACCTGCATTTCTCTCTCCCCAGTAGTTTAAATTATTCACGCATGATTTTGGACTAAAAGATGCAGGGATATGTGGAACTAAAACTAATAGAGAAACATGCGCTAACATACTTGAATAACAAGTCTCGCTGTGTCCTCTTTTGCAGGGTATGACGGGACGGAGGGGAGGGATAGGAATTAAGGTAAGTGGTGATGGAGGTGACACCTGGGCTCCTGCCATGTCACTGGATTTGCTCTTCCTCTCTGCCTTCTCTCTCCCCCAGATTTCCTTCCTTCTCCCTGTAAGCTCCTTGCTGGACTTGGTGCAAAACCAGCCGTGTATGTGTCTAGATCTACCTGTCCTCTGCAGTGTTCCCTGCTCAGGTGCTTCGTCTCCATGTGCTGCAGGAGCAGCATAACGGGGCCAAAGCATAAAGGAGATTGGTACCTGTTGATTGCAGGAGAAAAATTACCCCACCAATTCTGTGTTCATTCTCTGCTATAACCATGTTCTGCAAGAAAATATCCCTGGAAACTCTTCTTCCTTGTTCTTTCTGCAGCTGCAGATGCCCTGAGATCTCTTTTCCCTCCCCATATTGTTGATCATGTGTCACAGTTTAGCCCCAACCCAGTTAATTTTGGCAGCTAAACCAGTGCAGTTGAACTCCTAATTCCCTCCCTCCTCCCCCTGCTTAGGGAAAGGAAAATGACAGGGAAAGGACTTGTGGGTTGGAAACTATAACTACAGCTTTAATTAATTACGTAATGATAATAATGATGATGAAAGTAATTAGAGAGTAATAAAATATATACAAATATATGAGATGGTGCATCCACTCTACCCCTTGTGACTGTCCGTCATCACAAATGCTGTAGAGCAGACACAAGGGAATGGGTCCATGGCCAGGAGGGAGCTGAACTCAGGAATTGGATTCAGGAATGCACAAATCCAGGATTAGGGGCAAACAGACAGATGAGGTCCTCTCTGGATGTCAGCCCTTGCAGAAGAGGATGAGACCCTTGCAGTTAGCTTTCAGAAAATGAAGTTACTTAGGCGAGACTGAGATAGAGTCACAAAATTGACTCTAACTCAAACCACAACATCATGCCCCCCTGTGCTAACCTGCACTGTTGTATTTTGTACTTTAAGGGTACCAAGGGCTCACTCGGTCAACCGGGACCTGCTGGAGAACAAGGCTTGAGAGGGCCACAGGTAAGTGAGATTATACCAAATTAAATGTCTTACCCCATGATGATGTTGCATTATTACCTCGCAGCACCTTCTTCGAAGAGCCTAAGCAGTGAGGATTGTCAAGGTTTGAGTGTTTTTGGGTGCACTGTGTCTGTCCTGCTGTGGGATGTCAAGCTTGGCATTGCGTTCATGCCACCCAAGTTGTGATGTGTTTGAAAACCATCTCTTAGGTGCTGTAGTGTTTCTTCCCCTTGTGATCTCGTGTAGCACTGGTGTGTTTCTGCCCATGTTTTCTATACAGTCTCGTTTTTTCTCCCCACACAGGGTCCACCTGGCCAGACCGGCACACCAGGCATAAGAGGAGAGCAGGGCGTTCCTGGACCCAGGGTAAACCCTTCTGCTTCTTTTCAGCCACTGGCCCAGCTGTGTTCAGCAAGAATGTGTTGCTGACCTAATAAGATGCAGTCAATATGTCTTGAGGCTTTGACCAACATGATCCAGTGAGGGGAGGTATCCCTGCTCATGGCAGGAGGATTGGAACTGGGTGGACTTTAAGGTCCCTTCCAACCCAAACCACTCTATGATTCTATTCTATGTCTCCTCCTGTCCCTCTCCAGGACTCTAACTCTCTTATAACAAGCTTTCAGTACAATCCTCCTCTCAATTTACGCCAGATGTTTTTTGATCAAGAGTTACAAAAAAGAAAGAGTTAAAAGCACCACTATGGGGTCAGAACTTCAGTGTCTGACCCATTATATTTTAAGATGTTTCAAAAGTAAAGATCTTTGAGTGACTGGCAGGCCATATTCCATGATTTTAACTTCTGAGGGCAGAGCATGACCACCTCATATGCTTGCTGAGTACCCCTGTGCATTTATTTCCCTCTCCTGCTGCACACACCAGCAAGACTCGTGGCCTTAAAGCCAGACACACCTTGCATTTCCCTATCCTGAGAAGGTCTTTGCCCCTCCTGCTTACACCTTTCCCAGGAGGGTTTCTCTGAGGATGATACAGGTTGCTGCTGATATTTGAATACACCTGACCTGGTCCTTCAGCTCTTCTCAGCTGTGACTTAAGAGTATTGAATTTCTTAAGGTGCTTTGAGAAGGACCAACCCTAGCAGTTAATAGATAATTTCTGTGGTTGGCCAACCCCCTAGTTTTTATTTTATTTATGTGTTGTCAACGTGCCTCTTCCTTCTGTTCCAGGCTGGTAGGGGACCACCAGGTACCACAGGAGAGCAGGGCAGGATCGGTCCTCCAGGACTAAAGGTGTGTCTTCACGAGAAAGGGACATCTGCAACAGAAACAGCAATGAAAGCCTTCAGAATAGGAGTGATCTCAAAAAAATACTGGAGATTAACATCTTGGAGCAAAATTAGCTTGTCCTCACTGATTTGCACGGTGTAGAATAGAGCAAGATCTTTTGTAGTTTCACTAGCCTCCCATTTCATTGACCAGAGAGGCAAAAATACTTGAGTAACTGAGATTCCCAGGGTGGGTTCGCAGCTGGTATCTACGTGTGAAGATGGTTGTGCTGATCTCTCCGGACACTCCATATAGGTTATCTCTCCCGATTCACACACTGATTCATTTCCATGGCTGCTCAACTTGTCGATTTGCACTGGAAAAGTCCCCAGAGCTTGGGAACTTTCATTTTTGCACCCAGCCTGCGGTGGGTCCCCTGCGTCCCATTGCTCAGCTTTTCTGATATCACTTAAGGTCCCACTAAAAAGCAAGCATTTCATAGCATTGCTGGCTGTGTAGGTCCAGCCATGACTTTCTGCTGCAAGGACCACTTCAGACTGGTCTATGTAAAGAAATAGATGCTGATGGGGTAGGGAAGGCTCAGAGTTGCCTGGAGTTTCAGCACGTGCTTTAACAAATGCTCCTGTTTTCAGGGTGAGCCTGGGAACCCTGGAGCCAAAGGGTCAAATGGACAGCCGGGGCCACGAGGAGAGATGGTAAGTGTGGCCACACGCTCGAAGCTTTCAGGATGCTGGGGTGAACCCTCTCCTGCCACAGCAAACAGTCCCAAGAACTTCACAGCCAAGTGTTCAGCTCCCTTAAGTCTTTGCATCCTTCATAGTACAATATGAGAGAGAGAAAACAGTCTTATGTCTTGAGCTGGCATGAGCATAATTGAGTGTAACCCCTTTGAGGGGTTGAATTATATTCACTCAAAGTGACTTTTGACACCTCGGAGATCAGCATGTAAGGCAGAGCCTGTTGAGAGTTACTTGGCCTTGTCCTGGCTCATTGCGTGATGCATGAGTGGACACCCTGAGCTGACTTATTGTGCTAGTTCAAAGTATCCTACAAAGAAGGTGTATGGACTAAGTGAGCCTTTTCCTGGGGCCTAATCTTCATTCCACTGTATAATGAGGAGATAAAATATTTTGTACAAAGTAAGAGAGGACGAGCTTGGGTCAGATACAGCTATAAACCCCTATCATTGACTGATCACCTAACCTGCTTCCCACTGCTGACTCCCACCTGGGTTTAACACATTACGTATGTATAATAAGCAGGTTTTAAGTCAGATTTGTGGTTTTGGCACCACCTTCTTGTGCTTTTTCCCCTTGCAATAATTTCATCTACAGAGGACTTCTTGAAGGCCTGTGGCATCAGTGGGTTCTTTTTATTGATGATGCTGGATCCATGAGGTTTAAGTTGTTCTCATATGACTACGTATTAGTGACTTTGTCCTTCCAATTTTAGGGTGATGATGGACGAGATGGAATTGGTGGCCCAGGTCCTAAAGGCAGAAAGGTATGTGTATGCTCAGCATGTGTGTCTACCACCATGAGCTACCAAGGACAAGAAATCAGCCAAGGTCTCCAGTGCAGATAGGCAAGGGCAGAACCTGGGTGAAGCCAGACATATACAGGGACAAAAAATCAGGCCTGTGTGCACCCTGGTGAGAATGTCAGGCAAGACTCTTCAAACCTGTCTCTCTGCCTTTGCCTTGATTGTGCCAGTGCAAATCAGCTTCTCCAAGGAGGAGGTACAATCTCTTTGTGCCTGCTGGCCACAAAGTCCCTTGAACACCAGTGGGACTTTGAAAACAATATGCCAGCATCTCTGTAGTTCCTCTACTGCTGAAATGAGCCTTAGAGGAGCGATTTGCTCCCCAAAGGCTAAAGAGAGTAGCTGCTTGCTTTTTGTTAATCGTATGAGTAACAAAATTGCAAACTGAATTTGCAGTTGCACTCTTTTTCCTCCATCAATTAATTCCTTCAGTTGTTATAGATCTGCCTGCATCATCAGGTTTGTTTTCTAATCTCCTGTATTCACATAAACCCTTGTGTTGTTCCAGGGAGAACGTGGCTTCATAGGCTACCCAGGACCCAAGGTATGGTTCAGCTGTAGAGCTATGCATTTGTTTTCCAAGCAATGTAACCTATTCCTACAGTCCTGGGCAGATCTAGAGCTTGTGCTTGTGCTTTTCCTCAACTAGGGTGGACCTGGTGACCGCGGTGTTGCTGGTGGCCCTGGCCCTAAAGGAAACAGAGGCCGCAGAGTAAGTTGGACCATGACCATTTTTCCCCTCTGCATGAATGGCCTGAAAGTTAACTCCTAGGAGTCCTCCTGCAGACGCTTATGGAGAGGATTTCTTTGCTCTCATTCTCTCTCTCTAGGGAAATGCAGGAGAACCTGGGACACCTGGTCAGAAAGGAGAGGTTGGATACCCCGGACCACCTGTAAGTGTTCATTGTATTGCTGATGGAGCCTTTGGCTTCCTTCTTAGACAGACTCCTGGTTGCCTCTCTGAGAAATGTAGCAGTCCCAATTGGTGCCAGGGATCAAAAAATATGCCCACCTCTACCTCCTGATCATTTCAAGTTAAACAAATTCTTCTTTATTTGTCTTGGATGTGTCTCTGTAAATTCCTAACTAGCTGTTTATCCTTGATAAATATTCACCTGTGCTCAAACCGCCAAGCATGGCAGAAGGAAAAAGTCAGGACACAGGATCTTATCAGACACTAGGATTTCCCCATGGGTTCTTCTAGGAAGTTCTCAGATCTTTATAATTTACCACTCCACATAGGATATTGTCCACAACCAAATCTGACACAGAGCACCCTACAAAGGCCGACGTGATTTGGCTTGCTTTGCACATGAACAGAGAGCAACATAAATCATAGAATCAGCAGGTTGGAAAAGACCCATCAGATCATCAAGTCCAACCATTCCCATCAATCACTAAACCATGTCCCTCAGCACCTCATCCACCCGTCCCTTAAACCCCTCCAGGGAAGGTGACTCAACCACCTCCCTGGGCAGCCTCTGCCAGTGCCCAATGACCCTTTCTATGAAAAATTTTTTCCTAATGTTAAGCCTAAACCTCCCCTGGCAGAGCCTGAGGCCATTCCCTCTCGTCCTGTTCCCTGTCACTTGGGAGAAGAGCCCAGCTCCCTCCTCTCCACAATGTCCCTTTTGTTTTGATCTGACCTAGATTTACTCCTCACAGGGGAAAACATTTCCCCCTGTTGTTGGAAATACAACCGAAACCAGGTAGATTTCCCCTTAGCTTCTGCACGACCCGTAGTTAAATAATTATTCCAACTGTGATCATGGGGCACCCAGAAATTAAACATCATGCTTAATTTTGCTCTGTATTTTAAACAGGGACTTAAAGGTGATAAAGGAGAATCCAGAGATGTAAGTGCAGCACCATTTCTCTCATTTTGAAACCCTCGTTTGCAGGCTGTGCCACGTATCTTATGTTTCCCTTTCTCTCTCTCTCTCATTTAATTTTCAAAAGCAATGCGCGCTTGTGCGGAACATCAAAGACAAATGCCGTGAGTACATCGATGTTTTGCTAATTCCCTGTCACTCCCCTTGTATGCACAAATGTTACACAAATGACACTGACCAAACTGCTTCTTTTCCCCCTCTTTTCCACAGCTTGCTGCTATGGTAAGTAGGTTCTTTATACCCCAATGTACCTGAGTGCCTGAATTTTTTCTCTCCCCATGTATGAATGATTTACCCCTGCTGAGGACATGGTGCTTGCACCCTGACAGCTATTTGGGACACTTTTTGCTCCTAATGCGTGTTTCTGGTAGGTCCCAAGGAGTGCCCAGTGTTCCCAACCGAGCTGGCCTTTGCTATCGACACCTCTTCGGGCGTCGTGAGGGAAGTTTTCAACAGGATGAAGCAAACCGTGCTCAGAGTGGTCAACAACTTAACAATCGCTGAGAGCAACTGTCCTCGAGGTGCCCGGGTAGCTCTGGTCACCTACAACAATGAGGTCACCACAGAGATCCGCTTTGCTGATGCCAGGAAGAAATCAAGCCTCCTCCAGCAGATCCAAAACTTCCAGGCAGCCCTGACCACAAAGCCACGCAGCCTGGAGACTGCCATGTCCTTTGTGGCCAGGAATACCTTCAAGCGTGCCCGAAGCGGCTTTCTTATGAGGAAAGTGGCTGTCTTTTTCAGCAACGGGGACACAAGAGCCTCCCCGCAGCTCAACGATGCCGTGCTGAAACTCTACGACGCTGGGGTCATGCCGGTGTTCCTCACCAGCAGGCAGGATGCGGTTCTCACCAGAGCTCTTGAGGTTGGGGTCATTCATCCTTTCTATCCTTTTCTGCTCACGGTCTTATTCTGCTTTCTGGGGAGATTGATGGTGTTGGCTCCTGCAGGCTGCAGTTGGCTTCCACAGACCTTTCAAGTGCTTAGCGCTGAGAAATCATTGCAAGCCAAACTCATCCAGAGTGCCTGTTAGGAGAGAAATCCAAAACAGGGAGCATGCTGTGAAATGCTAGTGAGGTTACAATGAGTCATTTGTTACCCAGAACATGGCCCAGGGTGCCAGGTGTGGTATGAAACAGAAGAAATGACAGATATCCTAGCTAAAAAGGTCTGATTGAGACACAAATGTGAAGGATAGGAAGGTAGAAGTACCGTTGGCAGAGAAAGGAGATAATAGTAGAGAGTTTTAAACCAACAAAAAAGCCCCAGATGAGCATGCTGAGCACTGTTTTGAGTGCTTGACCCTTTTCTTGGGGTTTATGTCTCTAAACTAGTTCCACTAACTGATGTTGAGCCATTAGGCTTCTCCAATGGATCCACCAAAAGGATTTGTTACCCAGAGCAGAGAATCTCTTAGAGATGTGGATTGCCTTCCACTACTTTGAGCTGCAAGTAGCAGAAAGCAACATCGCTAACACTATATTTTTCTGTTTGAATCTAACCAGATCAACAATACAGCGGTCGGCCATGCAATTGTTCTTCCAACCAGTGGCGGTCAGCTGAATGAAACTATCCGGAGGCTCTTGACTTGTCACATTTGTCTGGGTAAGGAATCCAATTTCTCCTCTAGATAATGCCAGATCCTTCTTGCCACGCAGCCGTCCGTTGTCAGTGGTGGAGAAGGGAAGCCCAGTTGGGAGTCAGCCCTTTTGCTGCTGAAGACAAAGGATTCATATTCTTAGGCTGAGCAGAAACCTTGGCATTGTGAATGAGGCTTGCTGGGTGTTCCCTGCTTTGTAAAGAGAAACTCCTGTTTTGGCTGGTTTCCACTTTTACAACCCAAATACCAGCTGCGAAGTGCTCTGAAATATGGCCACCTGCCATTTATGGCAGAGCACTTCAGGGATCCCTTTGGACAAAGGAATGTGTGAAATATTAAATGCATAACTAAATGTGTTTTGGAATGAAATTACTTTGGTATCGAGTAATGGGCAATTGAATGTTCGTGGCTTGTTAGTATTTCATATGACACAAGATATTTTTACAATGACAAGGGAGGGTCATCTTCGGTTCCTTGAGGTGAAACCTACTGTATTTCTTTTCTAGATGTGTGTGACCCTGATCCCGTCTGTGGTTTTGTTCAGAGACCTGTATTCAGAGATAGAAGGGCAGCCCCAACAGACGTAGACACTGACATAGCCTTCATCATGGATAGCTCAGAGTCCACCACCCCTCTGCAGTTCAATGAGATGAAGAAGTACATTTCTCACCTCGTAAGCAACCTGGAAATCAGCTCTGAGCCAAAAGTATCTCAACACCATGCAAGAGTGGCAGTTCTCCAGCAATCTCCTTATGAATATGAAACCAACTCAAGCTTCCCACCAGTAAAAACTGAATTTTCACTAACTGATTATGGATCCAAAGAGAAGATCATTAATTACCTTCACAACCAAATGACCCAGCTCCATGGCACAAGGGCTATGGGAAGTGCAATTGAACACACAATGGCTCATATTTTTGAAAGTGCACCAAACCCTCGGGATCTAAAAGTCATAGTTCTAATGATGACTGGAAAAGTGAATAAACAAGAACTCGAGTACCTGCAGAAGGTTGTTATTGAAGCAAAATGCAAAGGGTACTTCTTTGTTGTCTTGGGCATTGGCAGGAAGGTGAATGCCAAGAATATCTATAGCCTAGCTAGTGAGCCAAATGATGTGTTCTTCAAATTGATTGATAAACCAGGAGAGCTTCATGAAGAGCCCTTACTCCGGTTTGGGAGACTGCTGCCGTCTTTTATCAGAAGTAAGTATAACATCTCACAGCCGAAGTATTATGGAATGGGCAACACGTGTCCTCAAAGGGGTTAATCTGCCAGGTTTTGCCTACCTGCCTGTTGGCTGGATGGTCTATAGCCTGACCTACTCTTTCGGCAGTGGGGCCCACTAAAGTTAGTCTCCTTGTGTATGTTCTGTGCTGTTTGGTCTGTTTGTCACTGGTGTATCTGGTTATTTTTCATTTTGGTCTCCCCAGGCCATCCCACGCAGTCTGTTGCTCTGCCAAGTGGAGTTAGTATATCTGTCTGGCTTCACTTAGTCTCCATGGGCTCATGTGTGGGATCTGACCTAATCCTCCCTGGCTTGCTGGTCACATCTGCAGTATGTCCCTCAGCCTTCTGCAGCCCAGCAGCCTGCTAGAACTAACCCCCACTACCTGAACACCTTGCAAACCTTTCTGTCCAGCTTCAGCATAAACAAGATGTCTAGTAGGTGTTTGGAGAGTTCAGGCTGAGGTGGACTTGCTGTAGGCAGATTCAAGGACCAGATGAACAGGATTCTTTGCTTGGGGATAAATATTGCTACTGTGTTTGGGATATGTAGATGGCACCTTGAAAATTTGCATCTTGGCTTTGCTAGAAACCCCAGACTGGATCTCCAGCTAGAGCCAGCTGCCAGAGATCCTAAGCAGACCTGGCCAACAAGTACAAGACAAGGACCTTTTCTGGGAAAGCAAATCTACAGGGCTAATAAACCACTGATTTGGTGGTTTTGCATTAAACAAGAAGCAAACGTAAGCAGATCTTTCCCTGAAAATAAATGTTTAGGTTTTCTCAGTTTGCTTTTTCCACTTACCACTCACAGGGGTCCTGGAAACTTCTAGCATTTGAAAAATATATTAATTGTGTGTTTAGAAGTGCCTTGTTATAAGAAAACTGTATACATGTGACTAAGACACACAGCCCTCTGCTATCTTGTAGTTACTGCTCTAGTGTTCGTAAATCGGAATAACAAATCTCCCAACCCAGGATGCTGCAGTAACCGCACCAAAAGTCAAGGAATATCCCATAGGAAGCAAGCAAGAAGAGAAAAGTCATTTTTTAAATCAAAAAGAAATATATATAATGTAGTGTTGGTAGGTAACCGCCGTCCTCAAGACCAGTGTTTAATACCAGGCTCTCTCTTTCTCTAGGTGACTTTGCCTTCTACCTGTCTCCAGAGGTAAGGAAACAGTGCGAGTGGTTCCAGAGAGATCAGCAAACCAACAGCCACAGCCCTGAGCACACCGGTCAGAAAGCTGTGTAAGTAGTGATTTGTCTGTAAGAGAATGAACTTCCCTAGCAGCCCGTCTCGGGGAGAAGCATTTGTTTCCAAATCCCTGCTTGGAAAAAAAATAAGAAAAAGCATTTTAATGATAAAGAAATTTTTCCAGGTGGGGAGGCCCTGGCCCAGGTTGCCCAGAAAGGTTGTGGCTGCCCCATCCCTGGAGGTGTTCAAGGCCAGGTTGGATGGGGCTTGGAGCCCCTGATCCAGTGGAAGGTGTCCCTACCCACAGCAAGGGGGTGAAACTTGATAGGCATTAAGGTCCCTTCCAACCCAATGATTCTATGATAACAATCAGGATTTTCAGCATCTTGCCTGTTCCTTTAGTTCTGCTTATATAGGAAGGGAAAAAGTCACTTCGGGTGCTTTTGGTTTGACAGGTATGTGGCACCCAACGCAACCACAAGCCGAACCCTCGGTGCCACCACCACAGTCAGTGCCAGCATCAAGCCTGCTGCGAGCACCAACGCCCAGGCCAGAACCACCACCGCCAGCACCACTGCCCGCACCACCGCCCGCACCACCCCCCAGACCAGAGCCACCAGCCAGACCACAGACAGCACGGTGGTCCAGGTGAACATCACCTCACAGAGCGCAGCAGGCACCGCCGCTCACACCAAAACCTCCGGCCGCAGCTCCGCGGCTGCTGCATCAGGTGGCAGGAGAAGACAAGGCGGTATGTGAAAGGCTCTGCCCAGGCAAGCTGTGCCCCTCGCTGGTCTGGACCACAGTGGGTTGTGGCTTTTCTCCCTCCCCAAGTTGACTATTCCAGTGGGAAAAGTCACTAAAGGGCCAAATTTTGTCCTTGCAGAAACAAGATTTTAGGTGCAAAACTGGGAATCTGCACAGGGTGGGGTTGTTAGGTTCTGTTGAGAAGCTTGTGCAAAATCAGGTGGGGGACAGACTGCCTCTAAGCAAAACACAAGCAAGGGGTCTAAATACAGGGCAAACCATCATCTAGTGCCTGGCCCAGCAGTACAGCAGCAAAGCACTTTTCTTTCTAGGGCAGCCCATTTGCTTTCTATGTTTTATTTTTTTTTTTCCTTGTAACGTTCCCCCTTGGCTAATTTTTGCTGTTTATGGTGATTCATACCCTGGTGGTGTTTGAATCCTCCATCAGCTAATATAAATAATTGTTTCAGTTTGTTCATCGTGGAATCAGTGGGGAGACCTCTTTGGGAACGCCAAAGCTCTTTCACGTGAGCGCAGAGGCAGCTCTGTGCTGGATGAACAAGTTACAAAGAACATGTGTCAAAGCCCAGGAATGCTTAACCAGTCGATGAATGCATCTCCTTGTGTAAATAATAAATAAACAGCAATTAGCTTTTATTTAGCAGTCAATGCTTTCATCAGCTTGCAGGCAACAAATATTTCTGGGTGTTCCTTGCTCTGCTGTTGCTTCCAAGCAGCATTTGCAAAGGTCTCATCTAACATTGCCACAGCAGGAAAACCTTTCCCTAAGACCTTCTTTGCCCTGTTCAAGGTGATGCTGGATCATAAGCAGACTTTGCTTGAAGGTTTTCAACAGTTCAGTGAATCCACTGTACCCTAGAGAAGGATCTGATTGGACACATTTACAGTTGTCGGAGAAGTTGTGCTTGGAATTATATTTCAGGCTGTGTAAATCTTGTAAAAAAATTTACTTTGGTTTCTTAGATTGCAGCAGAACACACACACACACGCACAAAAAGAAATCACTTGGTAAATAGTCTCGGATGTGGAAAAAAAGCCTCCCTGTAATCTCTTGGGTTGGGCATTTGAGATGGTGAAGTCACAGCCTGGTTTGTCCATGCTACAACTAGCTGCAGACCAATTTATTTGCTGTGGACTGGAGAGGAGATCCTGCAAGGGTGAGACCATTTTTCCTTGAAATTTCTCCTCTTCAAGTCCTTGCTTAATGTTTCTTCTGATTTTTGCATTGCAGCAAAGACTCACGACATCCAGATCACAGATGTCACTGAGACCAGTGCCAGGCTGCGGTGGGCCAGCCCTGAGCCCCAGAACACTTATGTTTTTGATATCACGATCACCTTGGCACACGACCACTCGCTCGTGCAGAAGCAAAACCTGACCGGTACTGAGCATGTCGTCCGAGGACTCCGAAGTGGACAGAAATACCTTGTAGTCATTACAGGCTACCAGAAATCCCAACCCAGAGTAACCTACGCGGGGACATTCAGCACAAGTAAATACCTCTCGGGGAAAACAAACAAACATCTATTTTGTTTTCATATAAAATGCATGCAAAAATTGGGAAAAAAACCACGCAAAGGACAGGGAAATCAATTGGTACCAAGGATTCCAGTTCTGGCGATGCTCATTTGTGTCTCTGCATGTTTGGCATCCTCCAGATCGGCAGCAGGACCTGGTTATGAAACGCTGCAAATGTGTTTCTCTGGCAAACACAAGCAGACAGTTCAGTGGTGTTAAGTAGACACAGATTGTGGGTGAATTCAAGCCAGTCCCCGTGAGGGGGGGTGACTTGTTGTGCGTGCATGACGCGTCGCACAATGGGTGTTGGTGGGGATCAGCCAGCGTTGCTGTAATTAATAATATGAAACGAGCTGGATTAACACAGTGTAAATTCAGTCCCGCCTGAGTGCAAAATAAGCAAGAAAATCTGTTTCTCCGGTTTCCATTTCCATAGCCACCTGTCTGCTTTGCATACTATATTATCTCTCCCCCCCAAAAAAAAACCATAAAGAAGAGATTCAATGAAGGGTTTAGTCCTTTGGGGATCCAAGCTCCATGTGTAGATATAAATCAGATATAAACCTCACCGAACACTTTGGCATGGCCAGAAGTTGCTAAGTAAGAGACAGCCTGTTTTTGCCTTTGGTGTAGGTTGGCATAGAGGTTCCTTGGATTGGTGGTGTGGAGAAGTTTGCACTGGTCCTTCCAGTGCTGCATCTGGCTTGTTCTGGCACTTCAGAACCGATTTCTGTACCCGAGGAAAGTTTTTCCATTGGCTTCAATGGGTTTGGTTCAGGTCTGAAGCCTCTTTCCTTTGTGAGCAACAAATGTGCCTGCAAAAATGTTGAGAAAAAGACACCAATGTGTAGAAATAACATTTACATGTGCTGACTTGGAGCTCTCAACGCCCAGGGAAGCTGCATTTCCTATAGAGTAAATCGCCAACGAGATCTAATTGGGTAGGCAATGTTGACGCTACTTCTACCCACAAGCTATGGCCTGGGTGCTGGGTAGAACTTCTCCCCTTACCCTCCACCAGCAAAAAGCAAATCCAACCCTTCTTGTGGCTGCAGCACCCTCCAGCCCTGTGGAAAATGAGACATGGGTTGCCCTGGGAAGGGGAGATGCAATGAGGTGCAGTCATGCAGTATGAACCATGTTCTTTCCATCACAAGGGGTCTCTTCCCCCGGTGATGAACCTCAACATCACAGCTCCTAGAGGGACGCAAAGGTGTGTGATCGAAGAGAGGCATGCAATGCATGGACAGTCTTTGAGGGCTAAAGGGGAACGAGAGAAGATCCATCATGGACTATTTGCTTCTCTGGAGGATGCCAACATTTTTTTCCATCTCTAAAGCCAGAGGACCAAAGCTAAACTGGCCACAGAGAGGCCATGACCAGCTCCTTTAGAGCTGCTGCCCAGTCACATTCTGCGTGGTGAGTGGGGGCCATCCAAAGCAGATGTGAGGGGCTCTCAGGGTGCTCCTTTGTAGTCACCTCAAGGATGAGCCCAACCATGCAGCAGAGACGCCAGCTGGGGAAGAGCAAGACAAACCTATCCTGGCGCGGCTGGGCGGTCGTGGATTACTCATCCTGTCAGCTGCCTCCAATAAACATTTCTGAAATGGATGTGCTAGGGTAAACAGATCCAGACCTGACTCCTGAAACTTGTGTGCGTCCCCTGTGCTGGAACTGGGGCCAGTGAGTTTGTTTATGGCTGCATCGCGGGTGCTGCAGCACATTGCCTTCCCTTTGGCTGACCCTGCTGCTTCTTCTCCTCAGAGACCCCGGCGCAGCCCAAGGTGTCCCTGGCCAACATGATGCTCAACACTGAACCGCTGGAAGGGCCTGAGAGTGGTGAGTATGGGCTACTGCGGGAGCACTGAGCTGGGGGCTCTTCTAGGATCTCCATCAAGAACCTGGCCATTTGCACCAATCTTTCCCTTGCCCACTCCTAAAACTACCCTTTCTCTGAGCCCTGCTAGAACTTTTGCTTGACAGAGCCAACAGATTATGATCTAGAAGACATCCTTGGCCATGTGGGTCTGAGCCCTGTATTAACATCTCTGTCCTATTGTGGAACCAGAGCCCCCTGAAGTTGCCGTGATCTTCATGTGGGACTCAAACCAGGTCTTTCTTCCATTGCAAGAATGGGAGATGAGCCAGAGCAAAAGTGCTGGCTGCTCTCCAGGGACAAGCTGTTCCCTATGGTCTCCGCAGCATGTGTGGATGGAGAACATCACCTGATGCTTGCTCGCTCCCTCCTTCCATTCATGGAGCGAAGAACAGGTCTTGGCTCCTTGGTTTAACACATAGCTCTCAACAAGGGTTTGACCAGCAGGCAGGGATTGCAGGGGAATTAGTGTCAAACATTTGCACAGATTTGGCTAACCGGTAGCCTCCCACCAGTTTCACCGATCTCTTCAACCCCTGTTTCTCTGCCACCAAGAGCCTACGAAGTGGACTGCTGAACAGGCAAGCTGTCAGCACCTACTCTGTTGTTAATCGAACTAACCTTTGTTAATTAACGTAGATAAATAGGTCATCTCGTTGCTTTTGTTGACATCAAGCTCATTATATCAGCGCTATTACACTCAGCTGTACCACAAGTGCCAGGCTACAACATTCCTCCACGGCTCTGGAAGGGCTCTCAGCCTTTGTAAAGCAGCACAGCCCTGTTGCAGGCACCAGCTATGGATCTGGCATCCAAACCTTATCCCTGAATCACCACTCGTGTTTTTCTTCAAGCATTTTTCTTGCACCGTGGTTCATTATCTTCCTGAGGTGATTTGAGAGCATGGGGAGATGCTGCTGCTCAGCACGTTGAGCTGACAAGAGTTGCAAAGCTGCTGTTGGGGTCTGGGTGCTCATGCTGGAAGGGATGAGCATGGACCTCAAGCCTGGCTGGTGGAACCACTGGAGCTTGCTGTGGCAGAGCCCCGGGGGCTGGCGCTTGGCAGGGACCATCTCGTTTCTGCCTTGCTGCATATTCTGTCATCCCATGCATTCCCACTTGTTTGGCCCCTCTCCCTGGCACTGGCATCCCCTCTGAAGCCTTCACCTTGCTTCTCTCCACCAGATGACATGCACTCCCATGGCTTTATTTAACCCCTTGTGTGTCAGCCCTGGGAAAACAAGTTCTGTAGGTGCTGCCCAAACGAAAATGGATGTGCAGTGTACCTTATGCTTCGATGCAGACCTCAGTCTCAACCCCTCTTGTTGACCCACCTGCAGCAAATGTGTCTGCCTGAGGATTTAAGGCAGTCAACAATTTGGGTAAAACATTCCCTGAGGATGCTCATCTGAAGTTTTTCATAGTATTGTAAATGGATTGAGTTGGAAGGTACCTTAAAGCTCATCCAATTCCAACTCCCCTGCCATGGGCAGGGACACCTCCCACTGGATCACGTTGCTCAATGTTCCATCCAACCTTTCCTTAAACACCTCCAGGAATGGGGCAGCCACAGCTTCCCTGGGCAACCTGTTCCAGGGCCTCCCCACCCTCATTGTGAAGAAATTCCTCCTTATGTCCAGTCTAAACCTGCTCCCCTCCAGTTTATACCATTGTCCTTAGACCTATCGCTACAATTCAATCCTCATATAGGCAAAGCAGCTGTTAGAGTGGGTGGCTTGTCTTTGCTAATAGAAACCCTGGGATTTGGACCTGAATTATCATTTCTGGGCAGGAAAGGAACGTATGTTTAAATTCTCACCAAGCCTTAACATCTACCAGGTGCAGCTAAATAAACCTGTGTAAGAATTAAACGTTACTGCCAAGACAAATGGCTTTGCAAGTAGATGGGGGCTGAATTCTGTGTGCACCAGGGCCTCCCAGCACCTGGGACTCACGACAAAAATCAAGAGCAGGGAGAGGCTGGGGAAAGTTCAGCAGGAGAAATCACAGGACAACAAAATACCATCAGTCCTATACCAGGCTTTTTTTTTTTTTTTTTTCCTTTTCAATCTCTTACCTTTGCAGCTTTTAACCCTTTCGGAGTCACTTAACCTTTGCACCTTTTGACATGCAGATTGGCCAGACCCTTGCTTGCTGGACTTTGACATGGGCATGCAGTGCAAGGACTATCAGATTGTGTGGTTCTTTGACTACAAAAACAAGATCTGCAGCCAGGGTTGGTATGGTGGCTGTGGTGGTAATGCCAATAGATTTGAGGCTGAAGCTGAGTGCCTTAGCAAATGCTTAAAACCATGTAAGTACCACGTGGGGATTAATCTTTCTGCGTTTTATCATATTGTCAAATACTGTTTGGATTGGAGAGAAAACATCATTTAAAAACCAAACCCACATACTTTTTCCTCCAGCAGCAGCTGAGAAAGCCATGCCTCAGCCACCCCGTCAGAAAAGATTATCGCCAGGTAACACCTCCAAAAAAAAAATCATCACAAACCAAAGCAAATCCATTATTTCACCTTGATCATTCCATTTCATGCATGCAAGCTTGTCCAATGCGGGATCACCAGTAGCGTAGACTTGATTTTCATTTAGTCCTTGGCATGACCGTGCTTCACCATCTGCTTTGCATGAGCAAGTCACCTTGCATGTGTGTTGTCGCACCAGGACACGTTGTGTTTGTGTGACCTGAGTGCAAAGCACAGCTTTATGGCAAAATCACGTATTGCGTTTTTGTAAGAAGTGTGAGGTTGCTGAACTGGAGCGTGGCACAGTCCCAAAGCGCTTTTTTCTACTGTCACTGCGTGACTAACCTGTGCCACCACTCAGCAGCCTTTGAGGAGATGTAAAGCGCTGCAATTGTATCACAGAATCATAGAATCACCAGGTTGGAAAAGACCCACTGGATCATCGAGTCCAACCATTCCAATCAATCACTAAACCATGTCCGTCAGTGCCTTGTCCACCCGTCCCTTAAATACCTCCAGGGAAGGTGACACAACCACCTCCCTGGGCAGCCTCTGCCAGTGCCCAATACCCCTTTTCATGAAAAATTTTTTCCTAATGTCCAGCCTAAACCTCCCCTGGCGGAGCTTGAGGCCATTCCCTCTTGTCCTGTCCCCTGTCACTTGGGAGAAGAGCTCAGCTCCCTTCTCTCCACAACCTCCTTTCAGGTAGTTGTAGAGAGCAATGAAGTCCTTTCCCGCTCATTTCATTTTCTTAGGTGTATTTTAGGTTTCTTAAATCAGGCTTGGGAATTTTTATCACTGGCAGCAGAGCAGCCCAAGTGCAGCTGTGGCTACCCTGTAGAAAAACAGGGGGAAAGCAAGGAGGAAGCCACCACCAGCCATGGAGATGCCTGGTGCGGCCACTGCTTACAAAACAGGATCGCAAAGTGCTTCTGGGCTGTGAACAAACATCACAAAGATCCACTGGTTGCAGTTTGAGGGCTTCTCAGCCGGAGGAAGCAGCGTAGGGCTTGTGCAAGAATGTGTTGCTTTAATCTAGGGCAAGATTTCATCCTCACAGAGCAGGTGATGCGTTTTTCTCCAGAGGGTGTGTTTCTGCTGGCCCCATCCCACAGGCCAGCCCCTTCTGATCATCGTCATATGACTTGATGATGTTTCCAGCAAACGTTGTTCAGGCTAAAGTGATATTTTGTGAGTTTGGCACCGTTCTGCCCTGGGCAGGTACTCAAGAATAATAACCAAGGGGCCCTGGAGGGACACACACATCTCTGCCTGCCCTTTCAGTGTCTTCTGCTCTGTTTGCCACTTTATCTCTAGTCCCTTTTTGTTTCCTGCAAAACCAGAGCTCGAATCCACCACAGAAAAAGAAATGTGGGAATCTGTGTGCAGCTCAGCTTTCAAAATGCTGAGTGTCACACCCAGAGGTGTGAATACTAGGGCAGGCAAACTGAAGATCATGATTAAAGCAAATTTTCAGCAGCTTTCCTGAAGCCAGATCTGCTTCTAAAGTGGTGCCTGAATTTCCCTGTGCGTCTGCTGATCACAAAGGCTGCTTCTGCTCTCAAAGGGGATGAAGAGGAGAAACCTGGGCTGCCTGGACCCTATGTCACAGAGAAAATCTGTGTTATCCCTCCCATCAGCTGAATGTTTTGTTTACTGGTTGGATTTCCAAGAAGCTGTGCAGAGTTTGGGGCAGAGTCATTCATGTATTTGCATCTGCCGGCTTTTTTTTTTTTTGGATGGCAGGTAAAAAGGGAGATGGAAAAAATAACCCCTGAGTAATAAAAGGCAAAGAGCCTGCCAAAGATAAGGACAAGTTTTTGGCTGCAGGAGCCCAAAAGCAAAGCTGAATTTGGAAGGTCAATATTGATTTCAAATTCCAAGGAAAATGGAGATGAAAAAAGAAATCCTGCTTCAAAAAGCCACATTTAGAACAGGACAATGGGCAGGAGTGTACTTTGAGACACGTCTCCTCTCTCAGAAAGAACATAATCCCAGCTCTTCCCATCTAAACAGTAAACCCACTGCTCACATCAACCACCCAATGTCCCTGATGACCCTATCAAGTGTGCCGGTTTGGTCATTCCCACGTCCATCCTGGGACCATCCTGGCCTTGCTGAGGAATTCTAGGCTCTGGGCAGCTGCCAGCACCAGCCACAATTTCCTTTAAAGTAAACCCACTGCCAGGGCTTTCTTATTGCCTGGGGTCTGTTGCTAAACCTACTTTCTAGACAGGATTTCAGGGATAATCTGCACTTTTCTTTGCATGAAAACTTTAGAAGTGTTTAGCATCCCTTTGTTTTCATCAGACCTCAAGAGATTTGCTCACAAATGATACTTTTTATATATTCACTCTTTATCTCTGTACTCTCTCCTTTATTCATTTGTGGATATCTCGTGGCTCTATTTCTCATAGGATAGAGACCTGGTAAGATGTCTCAGCCCCCTGCAATCAGTGCCTCATTATTTTCTCTTATTGCTTGGGACAGGCAGAATCCTAGGAACGTTAATATAAAATTATTTTTTACCAGCACTGAGCTTTTCACCTCACAAAATCCTGCCTTTGTGTGACCACTCCAAGGGTCACAGCTAATTGAGGCACCTTTACTGATACCAAAGAGCTGTTTCTGGGGGCTGTGGGTGGTGGGACTGCAGGAGGCTTAGGGCTGTGAACTACAATTTCAGACCAGCCCTTGAAACAGCTCGATTTCTGGCACCTGGTTTACAAAAAGCACAATCCTAAAACAAGATTATCAGAGAATAACTTCTAAACCGGAATTTCCCTAGCAGTCATCGCTGTTGTACTTTGTATACATTGATTTATCTTTGCTTTGGAGGGGGACAAAAAAGGAAGTAAATTACTTTTTTTTTCAATTTAAATAGGTTCTAGTTGCAAATATCCCTCTAGTAAGAGGAACTTGACATTTCACCTGTTGGAATCCACTTTGTTCCCATTCGTATTTCAGTGCTGGCTGGTTTTCTGACACTTGTTTAATGGATGTCTTCTGATTTTTATGCCTATTCAAAGCTGGACACCAGCAGCTTGAAGCCACAGTGTGATAAGTGTAAGCAATAACTGTGATGTCAGAAATTTGGGGGAATTGCTTGATTCAGAGCTATGGTAGCAAAGCTTTTCCGGGACAAACCGTGATGTCTACTGGTTACGCTATGCTGAGCACACATCCTCTGTGTGCAGAGGATGCCGCCTTTGTGACCTGGTGTTAAATTAGTGGCTAATATCAGATTTTTTTAACTTTAAATGTTTAGATTTATTTGGCAGTTTCATTCTAACACATCCAAATACTTATTTTGTTCCCCACTCACCCCACAAGGGATCCAGGATGCCTCAGGACAGCGTGTGGTATATCCAGAAGCGTCTTCATGTAGAAAATTTCTTGTTTTTGTGGGAAGCCAGTATTTTTAATGGGAAAATGATGGTGCAAATACTTTTCCCCTTGCCTCCCAGCCAGTCTTCTCCCAGTTCTTAGCCCTGCCGACTCATTTCCTGCAGATCCAGGGGATTTGCAGACAAATGCTGCTGTGCAGCACTTTTCCTTCATCTCAGCGTCGCTCCGTGGTTGCACGACAGCAACTCATCTGAGAACTTGTGGATCATGGCTGGTGACCCCCAAAGAAAGACCTGTTCACAAACTAAGAGATGGGATTTAGTCACAAGGGATGTGCAAAACCTGTGCTGGGGTTTCCCCTTCTGAGCTTGCATGCCAGCCCTGCTCACAGGCATTTCTCTACCGTTCACATGGATTCAGAGAGGCTGTGTTTCACCCAGGAGTGCTATTGCTGACTCCTCTTGCTCCTGTTTTTTCTCTGCAGTCACAGATATCTGCTGGCTGCAAAAAGATGAGGGGCCCTGCAGGGAATATGTGCTAAAATGGCACTACGACCCCGAGACCAAGAGCTGCGCCCGGTTCTGGTACGGCAGCTGCGGAGGCAACGAGAACCGATTTAACACACAGAAAGAATGTGAAAAAGTTTGCATGTCTGGTAAGCAGCATCTGTGTGGCTGGAGAGGGGGGGCAGCCAGGTCCTTGGCATTTCCCGTCCAGTGCCTGGTGGTAGAGAGCTTGCTTGTGGTGCTCTGGACTCCACAGCAAGTCCTGGCAATGAACTCTATTTACCCTCCCTCAATAGCCTGTGTTGCTTCCCATGCATGGAATAACCTCATTTATTTTCTCTTCCTCCATCAAGGAGGTAACATTTCAGGAAACATCATCCCTGGCGCGGTGACAACGACAGAAACATAGAGCCAGCGACCTGCCAACACATACCTCTGAGACAGCCAGGAGCATCAGCCGTTGCCTCCTTACCCCTATAGAAGCTAAGGGTATAGACTACCTTGCACTGTACTATTTCATGCTTTTAACTTCCGAGCAAACCTTGAAGCAAGTGTTTTGCTGCATGACCTATCAATATGGTGCTAACCGTTTGTGGACTGAGTGCTACATGTGTCCAGGTTATATCGTATCGCTTCAACATTACCAAATATTTACCTAATTGCAGATTGTTATTGTCTCTAAATTACCCATTCTTTCCAATTCCGGCAGGCTGCCTATCTAAGGCGCCGTAAAAATGAGATTAAAAAAGGAATCATAATGATTTCACTGCAACTGTTATGTGCTTGCTTTTATCTTTTTCATAACTGAGCATAACTTTACAGGGGAAGCCTTCGTGTAAGAGAGTAGCTAATTCTGATAAACAAGTGGTTCAACTTTTCGTTCTTCCTTTTTTAGTTGATTTTTCTCCTTTCGCTGGATTAGATTTCCAACTACATCTCTTGTATGCATTTGTAACATACGTGGCCAACCGAACTAGCAAGGAAAAGGAAGCAAGGTTTCCGAATGCAAATGCACTGCTGGGACCAAGGCCTCAGTTAACAAATGTTGAAATTGTGGTGTAGGATGCCCCTGGCATTCTTCTGATGTTGTATGTTTTATAAAACACAAAGCAAAGCAATCTGGGGAGGAGGGGTGGCGGGTGGGAGGGGGATTTTATTTTTATTGTGGATTCTGTGTCAGGAAGTCTATACAAAGAACTTTAAATAAAGTCTAATGGAGGTTTTAAGAAATTCATGGGTTTGTCTTTTTATAAGTCACGGTGGCCATCAGTGGAGTCACTTTCCAGGACATGGAATGCATTTATTTGGAAGGAAATCCCACTGAACGTTAAAAAGAAGATGGAGGGAGCGGGAGGATTGTAGGGGATGGATTCAGGAGGACATCACTGCTGGTAACCTGGAGTTTTCCAGCTTGGAAAAACATGGAAACCAAGACGTCTTGGTTGTGAAATCTCCACCCTGGTGGAATCTAAACCCAGCTGGATGCAGCGCTGAGCAACCCAGCCTCAGCTGGCCCGGCTTTGAGCAGGGTATTGGGTCAGAGGTATCTGGAGTTTCCTTCCAACCTGCATAACTCAACAACCCCATGGGCATTTTTGGGTGTGTTCTTTGCTGCCCGTCTTCATGACAGTTTTTACCCTGGGGTTTTCCTGTCCTTATCTGAGCTCACTCGAGGAAGCTAAAATTTGCATTGTGAATTTTTGGAGCTAGCCCTCCAAAACTCCCCCCTAGAAGCATGAAGCAGATAAATGAGCCCCCTTCCCCACCTCCCAGGGCTCAGGGCAGCTCTGGGCGGTGGGGCTGATGTTCCCCAAGCCTTGTTTCCTATTCACAGGTAGGGGATGATGCCACTTGCCACTGGAGGTGCTCAGAAGAAAGAAGTGATCCCTGTAGGCATGCACCATGGATGGTGCAGCTGAATGCCAAAATCAGAGCAGGTCCACAGGGGAGAGGACAATTATTCACTTCTGAACAGGGTGGCATTGGTTAAATCTTGGAAAGGTGACTATGGTTACAATTTAAGGCTTATCCAGTGCCTTCCTCCATAGGCTGGGGTGGGACTACCCTGAGGAGGAGGTTACGTGGTGCTCACCTGCTCGCCTCAAACATTGGGGTGATGCTTTCTGAAGCACTTCAGGTGAGTCTTCAAGGACCATGACACACTCCACGTGTTGTACATGATGCCTTTGAAGGCAACTCTCCCAACAGGACAATTTGCCTTCCATAGCACCATTTACCTCAAGTTCTCAGTTCCTCACTGCACATCATCTGCAGGGCTCACCTTGACTTGTCCATGTGAAGATTCATAGTGGCAATGGGAGCATGTAAATTGTCCTGGGCTTTGTCCATGCAGGGATTTAGGTGTCCCTTTCATGGGGCAGCTATTATACCATTCCCAGCTGCCAACAGTTCCCATCATTACCAAGCTACTGGTACAGGACTTGAGGACAGCAGGGATGCTGAGATGAGCCCTGGCAGCTGCACTTGGGAAGCTGTGCTGTTTATTTGGCACCTTCTCTGAACACACCGCAAGAACTCCATTTAAAAAAAGAGGGGAATCGGTAACTTTCATTTATTTATAATTGTCTTGTGCAATGGCTACACCCAGCTGTGGCAGCTCCAGAGGACAGAGCAGGCTCCCCTGCACAGAGGTGTCCTAAAGACCCCCTTCTTTGCTTTCCTGGGGTATAAAAGTTGCAGCCAGCTTAAAGCAACCCGCAAACTATCCTTCCCTCCTCTCTGCAGCGTGGAAGAGGTTTTCCCACTGCCAGTGCCACCCCTGTTTCCCAGGAAAGCTGCTTTCGATGGACCGTGCAGATATGCAGGCGCAGCCTGGGCTTTCACGGGTGTCGGGGAGTGGGAGGCCTGGTTAGGGGCCCCCCATCCCCTCCAATCCCTGGGGCTGTGGGACGTTGCAGTGGCCTCTTCTGAGCCTTTTAAGGAAGCACGTTATGCCCCGGGCCCCCGGCCAGCGGCCGCGCGGGGTTACACATGGAAGTCATCTGCAGCTGGGAGCACATCTGCCAGCGTGGCTGCAGGACCAGAGCAGGAGTAAAAATAGCTCAGCCCAGCCTCGAGCAGCGTGCTCTGCTCCCAGCTCGCCCTGATATCCGTATCCTGCTGCTCTTGGGGTGGCCTTCGTTGGCTTCCACCACCATTTGTTAGCACCTCATGCTGCAGACCCAGCTTGCATCCCCCAGGCTCCCCATGCAGGGGAGGGGGCTGCTTTCCTCATATGTTTTTCTTTCAGACAGATTAGATCAGTCTAAATAGTTCCCACCTCCTTGTGAGACCATTTCTTAGCAGCATCCTAAAAGAAATATAGATACTGCATTGGTGAACTCAAGGCCGGCGTGATGGATGGATTTGCTGCAATCCAGAGGACACAGTCCTTGAAGCAGACATTCCATCTGAACGTCCTGCACCAACGAAGCCAACAACTTTGCTTTGAAATGCACGGCACCAGTTTTCCATCCCTGCCTGAGAGTGAGACAGCAAAGATGTAAAAGACGGACCCAAGCCCAGCATTTTCCCCATAAGCTGAGGAAATTTCCCCATAAGCTGTGAAATAAAAGAGAATCACTGGAAGAAAAGCCTCCTCGTAAAGACCTGTTCTGGTGTCTATCATTGTTTACAAAGTCTCTGCATCTTTCAGCACAAACCCTGAGTGTCCTGCAGGAGGACATGTCCCATGGATGGATTGATGCTCTCAAACTCTTGGACCGTGGCCTGAAATGGACTCGTGTGTCTGAAATCCTGCTTTCCTGAGGTATGTCAGCCTATAAAAGATATTGTCAAGGCATATAAACAGCATCTTTCACTGCCAGACCACAACAGCTACATCACATCTACTAATGGTCAAGATGTCTTGTCAAAGATTTCAGCGTTAACGGAGAAGGTAACATGGCACCCTTCTCCCACTCTGGCCTGCTCACATCTTCTTTTTGGATAGACTTTTCCACCTGTTTTAGCACAATTCACCTGTGGGTAGGCCAAAGAAACACTAGGAAGGTCTGACCTTTGACATGGACTGTTCAGGTGGGCTATGGTTGCCTGCATCTAAGCACGATGTATCATTTCTGAAACCTATGGGCACCAGTGACAAGGTGCAAGAGGGATCTCCTTGACCTTTACCATGTCTTCCAACTTGACACAGATAGAGTAGACCACCACTAGGCATCTTGACTTGCAACAGAGTCTCACATTTAGGGAGCCAAGACCCACTCCTAAACAGACGTGTGGGTACAGGAAGAGAAGTAGGACTTTGTGGCTTCTTCTGAGCAACCATACTGTGAAATTCTCCATGAGGAGGGTCACTGGTAAAATAAGGGCTGGTGGCTCTGCTAACTAGGGCAGAATTAACATTGGGACTAGAAGACAAAGCATTATGTGCTGTAAAAAAAAGGCTTAGCATGACCAAGCTTGTACATGGAGCTAACTCTGGGCACATAAAAGATGACCTTTTCATCTAGATGCAGTTAAGACTTGTCACAGTAGTGCTCTGGAGGGAAAGAAGACCCCACCACTTCAAGGATCAGGTTCAGAGGAGGATTAGCAAAGTTGGCTCTACAGAGGATAAAACTTTGAATAAGGATGCTGAGGGGATGAAAAACCTTGCGTAATTAAATCCGAGACTTGCTCAGACTTCATGTGGGTCTCCAAAGCAGGGTCAACCTGATCTACAGCCTTGCAAGGATTTGTCTAATCTGTTCCCAGAAAATTCTAGAGATTTAGGGCAAGTCTATAATTGTCCTAAAGGGTGATAGCGGACAGTACCTGGAATGAAGTATTACATGGCTTTTGCAATAGCCAGTCTCAAATCTCCGTTGTTCTAATTGAAACCTGGAGGGTTTTGGATGAAGATGCCACCCTTGGATGTAGGTGAGCTGAGTTTGCTGGTGAAAATCGTAGTGTTCAACATAAGAATGGAGACATAAAGGATGGTATCATACATAGCAGAGTTAAGCATTGCAGCCAGACCCTTAAATGGAAGATAGAAGTGGCATTTAATGCTTGTTCAGGTTCTCTTAATGCGGTGGCTTTGCATTTAATCATAGCCTTCATGGGAAACCTTTATAAGAAGAGGCTCTAACACATTTTATTAGCCAGTATTAAATTTATTACCTTAGTGAAAGAAGCAGATCTAAAAGGATATAGATGTATTAATGTACCTGCCCGGCTCCTTTCAGTAGAAGCAGGTTTGCCACACCAAAGCAATGCCCTACGCAGCGAGTGTTGACATTGCAAGGTCAAGAGTTTAAGGAAAAGGATGTCTTCCACACCGGGCATTCCTGGAAACCAGGACTGTATCCAAGAGCTTCAGCATAGATGAAAATAAACTTGAAAAAAGCTGTGCCTGGAGAAAAGGATCTTCAAATAACTGAGACAGAAATGTGGATGTTTCCTCGGCCATGAGTCTTCTGTGTGGCCATGACTCTTCCCTTTGCCCCTTCCTGCTTGTGAGATGGAAATATTGCATCTCCCAGCCATAAAATCATTAAACCTCTGAGTAACAAGAAGATGATAAGCTGAGATAAGGTAGTGTGGAAGATGCTAGGTTTGATAGGTGTGCACCCATAAGCCCTTTAGGGTGGGGTGGTTGCTCTTGGGGAGCAGCATCTTACAGGGAGCTCACTGTGAGCAAGAACCATTCCCGCAAGCTGAGCTGATTGCTCAGCTGCTGACGTTCCTGCCACCGAGATGGGCATCCTGGATGGCTTTAAATCCTGAGATAATTTTAAACCCATGATAATTTCTCAGCCCTCATGAAATGGCAGCACGCAGCTCGCTGGAAGCACAGCCTTTCAAAAAGCAAAACCCATGGCTAAACTGGACGTGGTGGGGTAAACAGCAAAGAGCTGGGACTGCACTCCAGCTGTGGGATGATTTATGAGACAGCAGGAGTGGGTCTTTTCTTTGGTTAAACAGAGCAGATCCGAACCAGATGTCTAACCTTTATCTCGATTGCTGCGGAGACAGAGGAGCAGACAGGGGAGAGAGAAAGACGTTTGAGTTTCCATTAGCTGCCGCTCCGCTGTCTTCCAAAGTCAGCTCATAAAGAAAAATGAACATCACCAGCCAGGAAACTTTGCTTTGGTGAACTATATGTTTTGTTTCAACCTCTGCTGCTATAGTGACTGCACTGAAATAAAAGTGCAGCCGGCTGCGATGACCTCACTGTGTTAGTCCATTAAAATCTGATATTATAATGATATAACCCGGGCAGAGGACTGAAGATTTGCACCGTGGCTGTGGTCTCTGGGAAAATGGGGCTGGGGAAGGGGAAGTGCAGAGGGAATGAGGGCAGGAGGTCACCCATCTTTGGGGAGTTTTCTGACCAAGAAACAAGTGAGACGAGTGGGAGAGATTTGGGCTTTGCCTCACATTCCTGTGGATGAAAAGCTTTTGGGAAGACTCTGCCAAGGAGAGACCACAGGGTATGGTTTCACAGCCCAGTGTGAGCAATGAGGGTATTGAAAGCAAGAGCCTGAAGCATGCACTTTCCTAGTTCAGTGCCTAGACAGGCAGGGAAATACCCTGGGAATAATATCCAGCAGTCAAACCCCATCAAAACCAGCTCCCATGCTTGGTGTGAAAGCCCCTCAGTGGGCTGCTGGGAATCTCAGCTGAGATGCGAGTGTCTCAATTTTAGGATATCCTAGTGGCCAAAGGCCAGTTAATCCATCACTCTTGAGAAAAGGTAAAAATTATTTAAGTGTGTATGTCATTAACATAGAATCATGGAATGGTTTGGGTTGGAAGGGACCTCAAAGCCCATCCAGTTCCACCCTCCCTGCCACGGGCAGGACACCTCCCACTGGACCAGGCTGTCCAAGGCCCATCCAACCTGGACTGTAAGCACACGCTGCTGGTTTATGTTGAGCTCTTGTCCCCCAGCACCCCAATTCCTTCTCTTCAGGGCTGCTCTCAATCCATTTTCTGCCTAGCCTGTAGCTGGCCCAGCCCAGGTGCAGGATCTGCACTTGGCCTTGCTGAAATTCATGAGGCTTGCACGCGCCCACCTCTCAAGCCTGTCCAGGTCCCTCTGGATTGCATCTATATCTATATATAAATATAGCCTATAAACGGAATCTGTAACATCATGAGCATGGCCGATGAACCGAAGTGAAAGGCCTCAAAAAATGTTGCTGAGGATGAAAGCAGTAGTTTGTTATTTCTAAAATACTCGTCTAATTTTCCAACAGTGATTAATCCTGCAGATGGGGAGGTTGTGTTGGAGGTTAATGAAAAAAATCCAGGATTGCATTAGATTGACTGGAATACTGCAGAAGGCATGACAGAGCCTGCTTTGGGAATACTGGAACTGCTGTGGTCATGCTTCTGTGGCATGTCTTTCACGCTCCACTGCCCAGCTCGTGGCTGCCTCCCGACTCCAGCCCTTTGAGCACCCTTGCATATACTGATGGTTTAACTGCAGCATGCGTAAATCACGGATGACAGCATTACCACTTACTGTCTAGCAACTAGAAATTTATACAAGCACCATTTGGAAAGGAAAGTTACAGTAAATACGCCTGCTCACTTTTTTTTTTTTTCCCCCTGGAATTCTGGCAATTTCTGTGGCAAGAATGATATCTAAGTAAAAGATGATCAATGGTTTTAAAGAGGAGGTTTGCAGTAAGAGCCTCCTATTTCCCATTAATATGTAGCTCAGCTCCTCCCATTGCATTACATTTTACCTCAGTTTGTTTTTTAAGGCTGCTAGGAATGAGAACTTATTTGGCAAAAGCCAGTGAGCTCAATTATCTACTGCTGCCCTGCGGGCTGGGGTCCCTGCACAACTTGCTGGGTGAAATATTTGGACTCCTAGGCTCGTGGCACGTGAAGTTATGCAGGGGTGAATTTTGGACAGACCTGCTGACAGTTTGACAAACATCAACAGGTTGTCAAATCCTGAAGCCATTTCCAAAATAATTATTCAAAATCCCCGCTACCCCAGTTGCGTTGTAAGACTCATTAATTTTCTTTGTGCTTTCTCATCTTCCACCCCTCTGCTGAGTTTCGCGCTTGGGTCGCAACAACCCCATGCAGTGCTACAGGCTTTGAGAAGTGTGGTTGGAGAGCCCCACAGAAAAGAACCTGGGGGTGTCGGTTGACAGCAGCTGAACATGAGCCAGCAGTGGCCCAGGTGGCCAAGAAAACCAATGTCATCTTGGCCTGGATCAGAAACAGCTCTGTATCACCCTCTGTGCAACTCCAGCAGTGGATACAGGTGGTCCTAGACAGGCTCCTTACTGAGCTTATTTAATATTATTTCTCCAAGATGGAAGAAGCCACGAGGAAAGGCAGAGGAGCACCTTCAGGAGCAGTCTGGAAGCTGCGCTCCTTCTTCACATCTGATGCAGAGCAGGCTGTAGGTATCAATCTGGGACTAAAAGCAGCAAGCTGCCCAATGGGGAACCTAAAAAGGCAAATGTTACTGTGAAAAATTTCAGCAGACAAGCCCACAATGTCTCTGAGGATGGTTACGGTGGTATAACACAGACTAAGTGCAGCGTGGGAACCTCAGACCTTGTAGTAGCAGCTTTAGGTAACATCTGCATCCTGCCCATAATCTTAGGAAACACACGCTAGTTCTCCTAGCAAGGAAAATTGTAATTCTCCTCCCAAGGGAAGCTATTTCTTGAAATAGGCTAAGTCAGAGCATCCTCAAAATGCAGCCCAAACAGCCCCTTTTTGCCCACTTCCCAGCACGACAAGGTGGATTCATAGAATCACAGAATAGTTTAGGTTGGAATGGACCTTAAGGATCATCCATTTCCAACCCCCTGTGATGGGCAGGGATGCCTCCCACTGGATCAGGCTGCCCAAGGCGCCATCCAACCTGGCCTCAAACACTTCCAGGGATGGGGCAGCCACAACTTCCCTGGACAACCTTGGGATTAGTTGAGTTTAGCAGACAAGTGCTTGTTAGTGCCTTGTTAAAGCTAGAAAAATATCTGCTACTTGGAAGAGCTTGTTGAGCTCTGGAGTGTTTGATATCAAAGCCAGCTCAATCCTGAAAGTGGGAGGTGAGGGAGGAAGGTGCCTGGGTGGACTCGGGCAGAATGGGGTTAACCCCAGATTAAAGAGCCTGATTTTTTGAGGGTGACCACCCATTTTTAGTAACTTTTTCTGCTGTATCCAGCCCCAGCTGCTTGGAAAGGGGTGTGAGCACAGGGAAACAGATAAGGACCCTTTCCACACTGGGCTTGCAGCACCCTAGGCTTTGGCAACCAGCAACCATCACATCTTCATTTAACACCCCAGAGGGTGTTTTATCCCAGTTATGTGCCACTGAAATGCTTTTTTAATCCGTCTAAGGCATTCCTAGTCCAGTTGACTCCCTGTATCCAAAGCTTCCAGTTTGAGACCTCAGTTTTGGCTGTAAGCATTTGAGCATTGCTCAATTAGGAAGCAGCACGCTGAAAACAGCACCTTGTTTCCACCCCTCTTCTCCTGCCACTGCAAAACGCAGCTGCCAGAATGCTGCTTCCTTTTTTTGCTTTCTTTCTTTTAATTTTCTTTTTGGGAATAAAAAAGGCATTTTTGCTTGTAGTCGGGAGCCAAACTCATTGCAAAAGAGCAGGCTGTACTCTGGTCAGCCCTGTGCATCATTCCTACAGCTGTGTTCCATCGTGGGGCCATCTGATGCTGGTGGTCACGTAAAGATGGGGAGGAGAACATTCCCCTTGCAAATTTTCTTTGACAGCCAGGCTCTGTAATTAAGAAACTCAGCCCTCTTCCAAGGGAGTTCAAGGATTCACCAACCCAGTGCTGTGCCCGCGTTCCCAGCTCCTCTCCTCATAAGCGTGGGCTTCTCAAGACAATTTTCCCTATGCAGGGTAAGCTCTGGAGTTAAGCTTCATCCTGACTTGGGGTGCTGCATGCCCTGCAGCTGCGTATCCCACCAGGCTCCTCCAGGCATGTGAGAGGCTGCGTGTGATGAGTTTCCCAGCCCCAGCAGCAGCAGGGGAGGATCTGGCATGAGGGCTGGCAGCCACGCGCTGCCAAAATCCGCTACCTCCAATGAGCTTTCATCACACCACGTCTCCCTTGGTATTTTTCAGCCACACAAGGAAATCACCTGGTTGGTTGGAAGCCGGGGACAGAATCTCCTGAACATCAAAGAGCAGCGCACATAGCCAGGGCTGCCCCTAGGTGACCAAGTCAAGGAGAGGTCCAAGCCCCATTTGCAAGCCACCAGGCTGCCAGAATCACAAAAGTAGCAATAAAAACTCAGCGCAGAGGCAAATGCTTGTGTCCACCCACAGTTCTGGTTTAACATTGGCTGAATAACCCTGTTGCAGCTGCAGACCAGAAAGGATGAGTAGAGAAGATTTATTTCTGCAGAAAAGCCATCTCCCTAAGCTGCTGCCTCTTTGTCCCCAGCCTCACAAATGTATGTGCCTGCACCAGAAATCTCAGGAATTTCCAGTTCTTCACTCTCAGGAAATCTCTGCATTTTTCACAGATGTGTCTATGGAGGAACACCGATTGCACAAGACGGTCTGAGCACTGGGGAAAGGAGAGTCCAGAAAAAGTAAAAAGACAAAAAATCCCAAGCAACAACTCCATTTGGAAAAAGCAGTCCGATGCTTGAAGCATATCCAGACCACTGCTCTGGAAATCAAGATGAAAAATCTTGTGACAACTGGGCCTCTCAGGAGGTTGTTGCTAGTTTCCAGCTGTAAAGCCTTGGGAACATTGCTAGTGGCCCATGGTAGACTTTGGAAGAGCTGGAAAGATGACTCTGCAGTGCACATGGACTGTCTTGCAGCAAGCTTCGAATTGAACACCACCATAAGAACTTTGGCAGCTCAGTATTTGAGAGCACAAACCACTGATAATGCATCTTCAGTTGTTCATTTTCACCAAAAGTCAAATACCTGAAGACGAACTTGTGCAGGACTGGATAGAGAAGGAGAGAGCATCTTCCAGCCCTCCTTATAATCACTTCTGAGTTTCAAAGAGCTCCCGGTGCTTGGGGACAACATAGGCTGGATTTACATTTTTTAGAGTATTTTGAAATAAAACCAGAGCTGGCACGTATTGCACTGAGATGAGGGTAGTGGTCAGGTCACAGAGATGCAGAGTAAGAGATGTAGGAGAGAGATGGACTGGAGGAAAGGGGCCAAGGAGGTGTTTTCTTTGCCTTTTCTCTGTATGCATTTTGTGGCTTTCTAAATCTGCGCACAAGGCTCTCAAAGAATTGCAGTAGGGATGATAGAATCATGGAATAGAATCATAGTATTGTCAAGTTTGGAAAAGACCTCGGAGTCCAACCATCAACAAAATACCAATGTGCCTACTTAAAACCATGTCCTGAAGCACCACATGTGTTTTGAACATGTTTAGGGAAGGAGACCCCATCACTTCCTTGGGCAGCCTCTTCCAATGCTTCACCACTCTTTCAGTAAAGAAATTTTCCTAATATCCAATCTGAACCTCCCCTGGTGCAACTTGAGGCCATTTCCTCTTGTCCTATCACTTGTTACTTGGGAGAAGAGACCAGTACCCATCTCGCTACAATCTCCTCCTTGCACTGTGGTTTCACCCACCTTTGGCTTCAGTGGAGAGCCCCAGCAGGTGCTTCTGCTGCAAGGTGCAACCAGTACCTCTGGACATCTCAGTTCAGGCACATTTTTTAAAATAAGCCCACACTTATTACATGAAGTGTTGAGGAAAATTTATGGATATCCTGGAAAGCCACTTGCAAATAGATTGAGATGGTTATCCCGAGGGAGACAGTGCAATTCAAAATTTGTCACTGATCGCATCCCCCAGGGATAAAACCCAATTGCCTTATTTTGGGGACTGGCAGCAGGAAAAAAGAAATTTAACATTAAAATATATGAGAAAGGCTTGTCCAGAGTGCTGAGGAGCTGGAGAATGACAGATACGCCATGTGATATCAGTGATAGGATGAAAATAGAGAATACAATCAGCCAAGAAAGCAATAAGCCTGGGTGTCAAATTATAGCCAGCTTTTATGGTGTACCTTGTGTACCCCTGCAAGCCCTTACACTGCTGCCTAATCTTACTTTTGGAGATTCCTACAAACCACTGAGATCCCTTATTGCCTGCTGTTGTCCCTGGGAGTCATGGTGGCTTTGCTACCTCAGACCTTGGTGTCCGGGAGTATCTTCTTAAATATAAGAAGCTGCCCAGCTCCTCCCTGGCTTGACTTTTTTTGGTGAGGAGAGAGTCTTTGAAAAGGGATGCTCATTTGCAAAGTTAAAAGGGAGTGTATAGAGGAGAGGCCACATTTTCAAATCACAGAATCACCAGGTTGGAAGAGACCCACGGGATCATCGAGTCCAACCGTTCCCATCAATCACTAAACCATGTCCCTCAGCATCTCATCCACCTGTTCCTTAAACCCCTCCAGGGAAGGTGACTCAACCCCCTCCCTGGGCAGCCTGTTCCAGTTCCCAATGACCCTTTCCATGAAAAATTTTTTCCTAATGTCCAGGGCAGTGCTGGCACTCCAGAGCCATTTGCTTGCCCATGGTCCCCCTCCTCACTCCGCTTCCCTCTCTCCAGCAGGTACCACCACCTCCCTGTCCCAGCAACTTCATGTCATCCTGGCAGGAGCTCTGTGTGTGTCACACCTTGCTCTCAAAGGCTTTACTTTCTTGTGATGGGGTGGGATTGAGCCGAGGGTCCAACATCCAGACCCCACAGAAACCAACCTCCCCTCTGTGGGTGCAGTGATGTTCATCCCTTGCACTCCTCCATCCAGCAGAAGGGACCAACCCCACGCTCAGACCTCATCTGACTTTTGCAATCCTTTCCTGGTCCCACCAGCAAAAGGAGCACTTGGCTGTCTGCATCTGCCCTTTTCTGCCACAGATAGATCTTTCGGCACATGGTAGCCCCACGCTAGCCGGGCTGGGGCCAGACCCCAACTGCGTCCAGCACTGAGCTGAGCCGTGGCCGAGCAGCGTCTCGCTGCCTCCCACGCAGATCCGGGATCCAGCAGAGCTGCATTAGCTCATTGCTGGGGTGCTGCCAGCCTGACCAAGGAAGGAGGAGAATGAGAGAAAAGGCAGCACAAGGAAAAGGAGGACTAAAAAGAAATAATGAAGAAAAATAAAAGAGAAAAAGGAAAAAATATTTATGTGTTTGATACTTGTACAGGCAGACAGCTCTGCCTCTCTTCCCAGAAGAGGGGGCAGAGGGGCTGGCCATCATCTTTCGCATTTCAAGGATGTCTGCTAACCGTGAGGCTTCTAGAGGGGACAACAGCAGCACACACTCAAAGAACAAGAGATGCGAGTAAATAACCTGCTGTTTGGAAGAGCAAGTGTTTCTGAAGATATGATACAATATGATACGATATGATTGATATGATATGACATGACATGACATGACCTTGCTTGGCTGGTCTCCTCTCTGAGCTTGTTCAGACAGGAGTATGATTTTCAGCCACAAATCCCCACGTGAGATTTGGATGAGGTCCCTTGTTGACGTTATGGCTGTTGTGTCTTTCTCTAAGGGCCAGGCTGGTGGAAAAAAGAGAGAATTTGGTCAACAATAGCAACAGCTTTAATATTTGTGCCATTACCATCATCTCCTCTGGCTCCTGCAGGGCCGGGACCACCATCTGGAGATGGGCTCCTGTGGGAGATCGTCCTCTACCACTCCACATCGCAGCCTGTCCTTCCAGTGAAAAATACTGTTACATTTTTCCAGAAAAACTGCACAAGTCCGTGGAAATGTGCTTTAGCCACAGATGAACTCCGTTACCAAACCCTCATTGCTCTATTCGTGCACAACTATTCCTTTCATCGTCTTGTACGATGGCCAAGTGCCCCATGACCTGGTCAGCTATGATATTGCCTGATGGAAGAAGCGTCAATTCTTTTGGTACACTGCCCATCATCTGTATCTTGGATACCCTAGTACTCCTCATCATGTGATAAAACACTGATAAAACCTCTTAACCTGATAAAACACTGATAAAAACCTCTTAACCATCCTCTGGGAACTGTAAAATCATCTAAAAGGCAGGGTTTTATTTGTAGTGTCCCAGTGGGACTCAGCTTGGAGGCCACCCACAAGCTGGCTTGTCCTCAGTATTGGGCAGAGCATGATGGTAAATGCACTTTGTATGCCCAGACCCATCAAATTGCACAAACAATATCGACTATTTCAACATGGAGTGAGTGAGAAAGTGCATTCCTCGTGTAGCTATGGTCATCCCACCTGCACTGTGATTTTCTGGATGAGATTTTATTAGCAAGGCAAGGTGGAGAAGGAGATGTTCCTCCCAATGGTGAACCCAGTCCTGCTAATCTTTTGAAAAATGATCAAAAAGTGAGTGAGATTCAAGCATGTTTTAAGCTGTTTCTTATAGCGTGGGAACCAGAAGGCTGCCATGGGGAGCTCAAGGTGGAGCAGGGGGGCTGCTTTTCAGTGCATTACCCAGGGATGCGACCCTGCCCCGTAATGGGGTGACCAGTGCATCCAGCTCCACTGGGATGGGGCTTTCCAAGCTTCTGCAGTAGCAACTCTTCTCACTGCAGCTTCCTCCCCATGCCTGGGGTTCTGGCAGGGACACCCCAGCCTCACAGCTCGTCACCAGGGGATGGAGGTGATTCAGATTCACAGGCAAGCTCATCACTGCTACGTTGCCAGCACCAGGGCTGCGAAGAGCCAAATCCTGTGCATGGCCAAGGATCAGGGCAGGACACCCACAAGAAGAGATGGGAGGGTGGGGACATGGAGAAGGGAGCAGGAATGTTTTCTAAGAGCAAAACAGAGAGATGAGAAGCGTGATGAGGGAGCATCAGCCAGCTACTGAGGAAGGGAGATGCACAACTCTTTGCAATCAGCTCAGTGGCGGCAGCAGCCTTGTCACTGGGGACATGCACGGTGAGGTGGGAATCTGTGGAAAAAGGGCTGCAGGGATAGACTTGTGCCTCCAGGTTCTGTAGCGCCAACACACATTTCCTATTGAAAATATGAACTTAATCCTCACGATAAGCACCAGGTACTGCAACCCACAGAAATATCGCATTCACTCCAACACTCAATTCACCCCATGTTCACAGGACTTTAAAAAACCACTTATCCTGCCTCAAGATCAAAGTCAGATCCTGATGCCTTTCCTCTGGTGTATTCCCAGACCCTGTGTCAAACCGCTAAATTACTCTCTAAAGGAGTGGAGACGAATGAGACTGCAATTAAATTGCAGTGGAGAGAGTTTTAGGTTCAGTATGAGCAGAGGCAGCAGCTTTGCTGCTGTGTACGTGGTCCCACATTACACGACTGGGCTCCATCGATGCAGCCCTTTTATCCTCAGGTCCACGCAGAGAAACCCAGGACTTGTCTGTCTGCCGAGCCGCATTCACAGACAGGGATCAGGCCATTTACAAGCTTGCTGGAAATAAAAAGTGAGACCGATCATCTGTTCAGGAGATGCCAAGACTGCAGTAACAACTCCCAGACCTTTGGTAGCCTAGAGTGGGACGAATTTTGCAGGCAAGCACATTCTTCAGGCTCTAGCTGCAGTGAACGGTTTTGAGCTGATCATGGTTTTACACATCAGGCTTCAAGGTCTACAGGAATGAGACGAGCTTAAGAGCCTGAAATAATTTGTTTCTCTGTTTGACAGTGAGCAGTGGGAGAACAATCTCCTGTACAGCCCATGGGGCTGTGGTAGGAGGGGAACCCCCTTGCCCTTGGTGAAGAGCCCTTTCCCAATGAAGCAGCCACTGTGCAATGCAATTAACCATTATTAGCAGGCTACGGGCCAGTGGCAGGAGGTTTGCACTGCAAGTGACGGTGCCAGCTGCACTGTTTCACTGATGGGGCTGCTGCTCTTTCTCAGCTCTCCCCTGCTGCTGGTTTATTTTTGCGCTGAGATGTCCTGGGGTTGGCAGAGCTTTGAAAAACAATTGTTTTACTGCTTAGGATTACAAATCAGTGTTGAAAAGCTGGAGTGCGAAACTCATCCAATTCTCACTGACACTATCCTAGATCCATGACAAATCATATCTTTTTTTTTGTCCAATGTTAACAACTTTGCTAAGGAATCAAAAGGCAGAAACAGTTCAACAGTTCAAGCCCAGTGCAGCAGCTTTGGGGACCAAGATCTTCCCATTCCCACATACCTGCACTGCTCCTGGGCCAGATATCCTGTAGGATTCAGCTCCCATGCAGCCATATATGTGCAGAAATCAAGTAGCAGGAGTGCCGCCTGCTGACACTATAGCATCATCTATACATTAAACCCTCTGCTGAGGTTACCTCTCCCATCTCCAAGGCAGAGCCATCCATCATGTTGCAGAATCACAGAATCACAGGGTTGGAAAAGACCTCCAGGATCATCAAGTCCAACCATTCCCATCAGTCACTAAACCATGCCCCTCAGCACCTCATCCACCTGTCCCTTAAACACCTCCAGGGAAGACGACTCAACCCCCTCCCTGGGCAGCCTGTTCCAGTGCCCAATGACCCTTTCTGTGAAAAGTTTTTTTCTGATGTCCAGCCTGAACCTCCCCTGGCGAAGCTTGATGTCCAGCCAGCACTTGCCATAGGGAAACACTGCTGGTGATGGTGATGATGGTCCTTGCCCTCCTGGCAGGTGACAACATCAGCTGCTCTGATTCCAGACCCATCTGCAAGGCAAGGGGTGGAAGGAATGTAAAAGGAGGGGCTACATTGGAAGGGAACCACCATGACACAAGCACCTTTTGTCACCATGCCTGGTTGGTGGTAAAGCATTTTCAGGGCCTTTTTATTGGTGGCTTTGTGTTTTCCTCCCCACAGAGCAGGGAGAGTGAAGCCTTGGTGGGGTGGGAGCAAGAGGAGGAACACTGTTTAAAATGCAAAACATTTTATGACCCCTTCTTGTAAGCCCCAGTTCTGGTGGACACTTACTATGCTTTTACAGGCTGACTTTTTGAAGGGAAAGGGCAGCAGCAAAGCCCCAGCCTGTTTCAACACCAATCACAGTCTGGCCTTTGCAGGGCTCTTGGCATCTGGAGAAGCTTTTGAGCATCCAAATGCTGGGAAAGGGACGAGTGTTCGGGGGGGAGGAAACCTCTTCACAGCCCACATGCACCCTATGCAGCCCCATATGGGTTCAGGACCCTATAAATCATAAGTGGCAAGACCCACCTTAGCCAGCACTCAAAGGACACCCAGGATATGCACCTTTTCCAGGGAAGTCCCAAGTTGTTTCTCTTTGAAAGGAGAAAAATATACTAGGTCAGACTCTGAGTGATTCAGATGGCTGCCCCTTATTTTATCCAGCAGTTTTCAGGAAGCAGTTTGCAAAACCAACACATGGTCTTTTGTTTTAACTCATAGCATCCCAGTCATTAACCAAGCTGCTAAATGAGCTTTGATACAGTCACACACTGGATGCCCGTTGCAGCCCTACCAACGTGGCTAATCCTCAGCAAAGAGTAAAATTGAGCCAAGAACCCATCCAGCACTCTGAGCCCTTGTCTGTGCCATTTTCCAGAAACCTGGGGCTGGCTACCAGCTGATCCAAGACAGAATTTCTAGTAATTTCCTCCAATTAGTATCTTTTTCCTTTGCTTTGTTTAACCTATTTTCTGCAGAAAGCTTTACCGCACAGTGTGGTTTCTCATATTTTACAGCAACAGCCAAACACCTTCTTATAACAGCAACTGGCTGCCCAAGCTGGGCTTAAAGGAACTCAATGCTTTCTAGTAATACCTTAATCTAGTAGTATGTTAATAAAGGAAAATCTTTGAGCTTTACTTTCACTTTGCCCCCTCTGTTTTCCCGGGGACTTTGCTGTATGGAGAGATATAGCAGAGCCCTTTGCTCTTCCACATTCCAGCCCTACGGATTTGACTGCTGGGCTGAAAATGTGTCCTCAAAAGCTTTGTTATTTGGCTGTTTTCCCTGCCATTTTTTTTCAGAAGAGACGTCCAGGCGATATTTCACAGCAAATAAAAGCCAGGCATGAGAGCCCAACTTTCCTGGCAGCCACTTGGGGCGTGAACTTGGCAGATAACCACATGCTGCTGGGCTGTGCTGGAAAAAGCATCCCTGTCCCACTTCTGATCTGATTCAAAGCTGAAAATCTTAATTCTCCCTCTCCTAACCCTCCGGATAGGAGAAACCATTTTTCTATGAAACAGTTAAAACATAATAATAAAAAAAAATGTAGTGGATGCCTAAATACCCCACGTACTTCTCACCAGGACAGGAAAAAAAAACAAACCCCGTGGAGAGGGGTGTGATGCTGAGCTGGCTGGAAGCAAGTTTTCCAATCTCCTTCCCCATCACAGATGCAGGTGAGCAGCAGGTAAGGCCAGCACCCACCATGCAGTGTTATATGAATTACCAAGGCCAGGCTGATTGGTGAAGCAGCCAAAGACATCTCTGCTTGCTTTCTTGATTTTTAAAAAGCTCAGACTTGCCCAACCCCACCGTTTCTGGAAGATCCATCCCCTTTGCTGGAATCAGGAAATGCACAGCCCAGGCCACCCCTCTGAGAAGCTTATTGTAAGGATGCACAAGGAGAGTGGGGCTTATTCATCCCTGCTAGGTGAAAACTCAAGCACAGCCAATATCTCTTAAGGAGGGAGAAAAAGCAGAGAGTTGGCACATAGACAAAAGGCAATATAACGAGTGCAACTGGGAAGTGGAGAGATCTGCATCCCTTGGAGCAGCTGCATTTCCTACAGTTCACACCAGCCGTGGGGAGACTTGGCCTCTTTAGGAAAAAGTATCTGCAATAATGTGCTGTGCTAAGGGACTGCGGGAGAACTTTAGAAGGAATGGCTTGAAAATCATCATCCCACCATAAACTCAGATCTCCCTTCCCACTGATGTAAAAAAGCCTGCTTCATACTGATTTGGGGTATAGATTTAAGCTTGCTGAGCCCACCTTTATTGATATCAGGTATGTTGAAGAGAACAACAGTCCTGCAAAGCTCTTTAAAATTCATTAAAATCCTCAGAGGAGGAGCCACGTGGGTGCTGCTCATGTTCACTGGGTGCCTACAAAGCCAGGGCTGACGAGTGTCTCTGAAACACGTCAGGCTTTGACCCAAAATCCTGTGTGAGACTTGAAGTCTCTCAGTCTCTCTCCTGACTCCTCTTTTTTATCATCCCACTTTCCCATACATCCAACAGCTGCCCTTTCCTCTTCACTGTCACTATCATCAAAGAGCAGCAATGATAAAAAGAAATTTATTTCTACTGGCGAGAGCCTGCTGTTGTTTTGGCAAGGAGAAAATCACTAAGATAAAAAATAAAGACCCCAGGGAGGTGATGATGGTCACTGAGGAGGTTGGCTGGAGCAGACTCTGTGCTGCCAGAGCAGGGGGTGAGCACAGATGTGATGTAGAGGGTCCCGGCTCTGCCAGAGGGGACAGCGATGTGGCACAGAGAACCCATCTGGAATCTCCTTTGTGCTCAGGAACAGCTCCATTATGAGGTGGAAATATAAGGAACAAGCAATCCATTTTACAAATAAATAAATAAATAAATAAAAGACAGCTTGCTAGGTGCTCTGGGGAGTTCACTCCTTGTACGTGCACTGTGCACCCAGCTCACACTGTCTGAGGCTGGTGATGCCAGAGCTGCTCAATGCTTACATCCCTCTGCTGTGATTTCATCACAGAATCATGGAATGGTTTCTGTCGGAACTGACCTTAAAGATCATCCAGTTCAAACCCAGAGAGAAACGGTTGGCACAAAATTTCTTACTATTGTCAGTGCTAAGAACAGAGCTGAAATGGATGAACACAGTTCACTCACGCGATATTGTAATATAACATTATCCATGCAATAATGATGCCTTGGGACTTTGGATAGAACACGTGTTCACACCTGGACCCATCCCACTGCAGTATAATCTCTCTCCTACAATTCATAGAATCATGGAATGGTTTGGGTTGGAGGGGACCTCAAAGTCCATCCAGTGCCAACCCCCTGCCATGGGCAGGGACACCTCCCACTGGATCAGGGGCTCCAAGCTCCATCCAGCCTGGCCTTGAACCCCTCCAGGGATGAGGCAGCTACGACTCTTCTGGGAAACCTGGGCCAGTGCCTCACCACCGTCAAGGAAACCATTTCTTCCTAAGATCTCATCTAAATCCCACCCCCCCACACTCCCCCCCCCCCTTTCAGTTTAAAACTATTCCTCCCGCTCTTCCACCTGCACTCCCTGATCAGGAGCCCCTTCCCACTTTCCTGGAGCCCCTTTCAGTACTGGGAGCTGCTCTGAGGTCTTCCCAGAGCTTTCTCTTCTCCAGGCTGAACAACCTGAACTCTCCCAACCTGTCCAGACACGGGAGGTGCTCCAGCCCTCGGATCACCTTCGTCGCCTCCTCTGGACTCGTTCCAACAGATCCATGTCCTTACCGTGCTGAGGACTCCAGAACTGAACTCAGGGCTCCAGGCGAGGTCTCATGAGAGTTAGAAGGGCAGAATCCCCTCCCTCGCCCTGCTCGCCCCACTGCTTTGGATGCAGCCCAGGACACGGTTGGCTTTCTGTGCTGCAGGTGCATGTTGCCAGCTCATGTTGAGCTTCTCATCCCCCATCACCCCAAGTCCTTCCCTTCAGGGCTGCTCTCAGTCCATTCTCTGCCCTGCCTGTAATAGTGTTTGGGATTGCCTCAAGCGATTTGAGACCTCCATTCCTGGGCTACAGCCCCCTCAGGCACAAGGGATGGGAAAGCAGGTACCAGTCAGCCAGTCCTATCACCAAAAAGCCAGCTGAACATTTGCTATGTATTTTTCTTGCTGTAAGAAGTAGCTGGTCCCCAATTATCCCAGTGAGAACCTGGCGATGAGCCAGAAAACAAAGATTGCAAAGGAAAAGGTTCATTTAATTTAGATTTTTAAAAAAAAATATATTATGAGAATGAATGCAGGCTGCCAAATCAAACAGAATAAAAACACTGGCACAAGCGGGAAAGGAAGAAGTTAGGTGAAATTTTGCTTTATATGCTGGCCGAAAACCCCTCCCTAGAGCCACCCTTAATTTAAGGCTCTTAGCAGTTTGTCTTAGCTTGAGACGGCAATAACAATAGTGCTCACATGTCTGGATTTTGTGTTTTCCTTTGCCTTCCTATTGGCACAGGACACCACAATTCTTGCTCAAATAGGTGGTGGAGGAACAAGCTCTTGTGCTTAAGGGAGGAAAGAAGAGGAGAAAAATAGTAAAAAACAGGATTTCTAAGTCCAGATTGACCTAAGCGCTCTTCTCCATGTGGCTTTGTGCCTCTGTTTAGTCCCACTCAGCTGGCTTGTGCACTCTCAGCTGAAGAGGACACTTATCTCTCTTGTCCGTGATGAGGCTTTTGGAGAGGTATCAAAAATCCCTGCTTCATCTTTTGCCACCGTCCACCATTCTGGTGCGGTGCAGCAATGTCAAGTCCTTGTTTTAAAGCATTAGTACCTTGTGTGCGAACTGCTTTTATAGCACCTTATGGTTCAATTCCATTTTTCACGTCTTTTTCTTTTGTGATTAACGATTTTATTAAGTGGCTTGCTTGCCTATACATACTGGTGTGTGTATATATATATACACACACACAAAACACATGTATTTTGTTATGTCCATGATTTCACTATGAATATCAGCCTTTTCTTAATTTTCAGGTTGCTGTTTGATTCTCCTAAGCTTGCACCATTCTAGACACCAGCTGGGAGTTCCTGGACTAGGGGTTCCTATTGGACCCAGCTCACAGCATTTCTTGACCAAGCTGCTCTGACCTGGGCAGCTTAAGAATATCAGACGTTTCCCCACACCCGTGTGGCCTTGCAGCACCAGTTTCTTAAACAACCACCCATCAGCGTCTCTCAGGGCTCCCACCCTCCGGCAATGGGCCAGCTGGGGCTGGTGGACCAGGGCAGAGGTTTCTGGACTAGCCCAGAAGAAACGCTGCAAATGCATTTTGCATCTACACTTTGCTATTGCTGCTACTTCTGACCAGTACGAGCCTGCTGAAGAGAAACAACCTTTGCTTTCGTTGCTGGGGCTTGTGTAGCCCTGAGCACAGACAGGGATGTCCTGCCCCGAGGACATCCCCTGGTAGCTCATTTTTGCCCCTGGTAGCTCATTTTCATCTGCAGCCTGACATGCAAAAAAGCTCTCCTATTTCAGATGCGATTCTTCAGCGTTTTCTTCAGCCCCCAAACCTCTCACATGATTGTGCTGGCACTGAAGCCAGAAAAGTTTAGTCATGGCCTGTGTCCCTGCTGTGCCAAGGAGGACAGAAATGAAAACAACCACACTTGAAGCTAGTTGATGGGCTGAATCCCAGCCCAGAGCTAACAAGTTAGAGAGGTATTTACCCTAGAAATTTACCCTAGGCAAGACAGCATCAGCTGTATAGTTTCCTTCTCAGTTAAATAAAAGACACAACTGATTGAAAAAAATTAAGCTTTCAGGCCAATGAGGAAAAACTCACAAGGTGAGGACTTTGAAAAGTTCATGTTATCAAGTATTTCCCAAGTATGTGAGAGATGAACTCTGCCTCAAGGAAATGGAAACAATTCTCCCTTCCCACAGCAGTTGATGCTGGAGACTTCATGTCTCCTGGCTCTCCCTCCCCAGCCTTGCCAGCACCGCTTGGGAAGCTGCGCTTCCATCTCTGGCTGCAGCCCTTCCAAAAAACCATGAATGAAACCACAGGAAAATCCTGATGTTACCTTAAAAAGTCAGAATTTCTAAAGAAAAAGTTGTGTCATCTTTATTTCACTTATTCTCATGGTGTTTTGTTGTTGCATACTGAAGCTTACCTGTGAATCCTTCCCTTGGAGCACTGGAAACTTCCCGTAAGATGGAATTTCAAGGCAGATCCCAGGCCTGTGAGATGTATTTTGAAATTGGGCAGCTCCACAATTCTAGTGACCACTATGGCTTTCCCTGTCAATTTTCCTGTTCCTGAAAGAACAAACAAAGCAAAAGACAAACCCATTAAACGCTTCCTTAGCTCTTAAAGCAGAAATGCTTAGTTTGACTGTCGGCACCACCTGAACCGGTCTCTGCTGGAGTTAATGCTCAGAGGCTGCTGAAGTGAAGTCTGCTGTGGGGCAAAGGCAGCTGAAATTCAGGCCTCCCAACACCAAACCTCACTCCTTTGGCTCCTTGCCCAGCTTGGCTGGGTCACAATGCTGGAAGACGCTGCTGTGAGTATCCATTGCATGAACCAGAGCAAGACTTCGCCCCTTTTTTCTGCTAAAGAACCACACTGACTTTATATAATGTGTGTATTTGTGCCTACACCTAGAATCTCACAACGTCTTAATCCAAAGTCTAACTTCAGTAATCAGGGTCAGATGTGCACGAATGACTCCACTGATTTTTTCTCTGGAACAAATATCCCCATTCCTGATCCCTGGTCTTAAAATAAGTACAACAATAACTTGAAAGCAACCATGTGTTCCCTATTCATCTTGACATCCCTGCCTCTGCTGCTTTGCCTGCACCCTGCTAGCAGCAGCTTGACCTGGATTAGATCTGCATCTCTTTTGATTTGCTTGTATTTTGCTCACACATTCAGGACAGGAGTAAATGAGGACCATGCATGAGAAGGATGAAGCTCAGTGACTTGCTAACTAGTTTTGGTTTCCTTCTACAGCCATACTCAAAATCCCAGTGGGAACATCTAAGTGGAAGCATAATGTGGAGCTTTGGCTGTGCTGGTGCCAGAGTTGGTTCTGAAACTAAGCTATGGAAAGAAGCCATGGGCTGGATGCAATTCTCATCGATTCTGTAGAAAAACTGGTTTTTGCAGGCTTTCTTTGATGTCTTGAAGATCTTCACTGAACCACGTGGAGGGACAGACGCTAGGAGACGGGTGATACAAAGAAGGTGACAGCTGGGGTGAGAGCTGACAAACACTTATGAAATGCTAAGTTAAATTGGACTGCAGGGGCAACCAGTGAAATTCCACATGATGCATCAAAAAAGAGATGAGTTTTGCTAACGGGCTCCAAGAAGCCAAAACAACAGGTCTGCAGATACCATCAAGGAGCTTCTGGGAAAGAAAGTGTGTGGGAGAGAGAAAATTCGAGAGAGATGCTGAGCTGGGCAATGTCAGAATGGGAGAATAAATGTCGAGAAAATCTAACGAGAAAATAGCATGCTAACTACATAATGACAGGCTGAGGGAGCTGGGCTTGTGCAGCCTAGAGAAGAAAAGCCTCTGGGGAGACCTTACAGCAACATTCCAGTACTGAAAGGGGGCTACAGGAAAGCTGGGGAGGGCCTTTTAACCAGGGAGTGCAGGGATAGGATGAGGGGAGAATGGTTTTAAGCTGAAAGAGGGGAGATTTAGTATAGATACTAGGTAGAAATGTTTTCCTTTGAGGGTGGGGAGGCTCTGGCACAGGTCGCTCAGAGCAGTGGTGGCTGCCCCATCCCTGGAGGTGTTCAAGGCCAGGTTGGATGAGGCTTGGAGCAGCCTGGTCCAGTGGGAGGTGTCCCTGCTCAGGGCAAGGGGGTTGGAATCTTTAAGGCCCCTCCTGACCCAAACGATTTTATGGTTCTATGATAAGAGCTTGCATTGGTCAAATGGCTAAATTATGGATAACTTTATAAGGAAGGGCTAGCAATTCAAGTTCACATCCCTTAAATGGATAAAAATGCTCAAATGCATTGGAAGTAACATCAAGACAAATGCCATCCACAAGCTCTGGCAAGGAAGAGGCTTCACGGTTAATAGAGAGCTGCGAGCAAGACACGTTGTCAACTTCAAGGACATCTGGAAGAAGCTAGTGTCCAGAGCTACTGATAAACAAATGTGCTATCTGGCTGAATAGCTTATTTGTAAATACCTTTATGAGACAACGCTGCTGCAGCCATCTAAGGAAAATACAAGAGGTAAAAACTGTGATAGCAGGAAATGACACTGACATACCAGGTTTCGGGTAAGTCAGGTTGTCCAAAGTCTCCAGGCAGAGCTAAAAATTGTGAGAGCTGTTAAAACTTAAAACAGAAGAGACCTGAAATCCCAAGCAGAGAGTGGTAGCTGCTCCTTTGGCCTGGATTATTCCCAGAGCGAGGCGCCCCATGATATGTTTGGGTTTCCCCGACATTGCACCCATCCATAGTCACTGACTCTGCTATTGAAGAACAGTCTTTTGCTGTTAAACTGTACAAATGAACTCCCAGTACATGGTTTTTCATGTTCCCATTTTAATTTGCTGTGCTAATGACTTGCCCAAAACATTTGTTAAGCCCTAGGGAGTGTCAGAGCAATGCTAGCAGAGACAGATTAATCATCAGAGTTTGGATTCCAGAGAACAGCAGCTTCTCTTCAAGGAAGACATACTCTTTAGGTTAAAGTCAACTTATTGGCAGGTAGACTTAGATTAAAGGGATTTTATAGGGTGAAAATTCTCCTGCTACTTGTTAGTAAAACAGCAAATAGTTCTCCTTTTCTTAAGCACCACAGGGGCTGGCAGCAGCGAGGGGCGTGCTGCTGTCACTACCGTCCGCTTGCTGATCTTGCCCCCAAGAGCTGTTCTGTGCCAGGAACAACATATGGGGATATTTCCATTTTAGGAAGCGAGCCGTTATTTCATTTATTCTGGCCAGCATCGATTCACGCAGTTTGACACAGATGAGGGACAGAGCTCTTGCACAATACACTCTACTGTCCACAGGACTTCCAACTTTCAGCAGCTCTCCCTGTCTGCTTCACGCTCGGTGCTGGTTGCTTGGAGCAGTTGCAAACAGAAAGGCAGGCATAAGGACATATTTTGGAATTATCTTCTTAGTAGTTAGAGTGAACAATTATTGTCAAGATGTGAAATACTGCTTTGAATCATTTACTAGCTGGTAACTGACATGCCTTTGTTCCGAGCTGTGCAATGTGCCACCTAATCAAGCAATCACAGGGCGTAGCATGAGAAGAAACAGTCCTTCAAGAAGGACACACATAAAAATCCCCCATCCCACTGGAGCCTGAGGGACAGTAAATAACATAAGGGCAGGAGGATATCTGAATCACAGCCTCAGCAACTCTGAACTCAAAGCTTGAACCAAGTAAACCACGTGCGTGACCAGTCCAGGTCAGCCCAGCCCCCTGCATCTGGCCCAGGTTGCCCAGAGCAGTGGTGGCTGCCCCATTCCTGGAGGTGTTCAAGACCAGGTTGGATGGGGCTTTGAGCAACCTGGTCCAGTGGGAGGTGTCTGTGCCCATGGCAGAGGGGTTGGAACTGGATGGGCTTTAATGTCCCTTCCATCCCAAACCATTCTATGATTCCAACCCAAACCTTCTAGGAGACAGACAGATAATTTTTGTGAGATATTCAGCATATTGCACTTCTGCTTTGCTTTGAAATGCTCCTGCAGCACCTTGCAGAGACCCCAGCCAGCCTTCTAGATTGAGGGTGCAGAGGCACTCAGCCCCTCTCTGTTGCATGATCACAACCGCAGACAGAGTTTCATCAGGGACGCAAGGAATGAAGGACTGTGACAAGGGTTTCTGTTGCAGATATGACTCACTAAAGCCTGGCTTCATGCTAAGGGCTGGGTCCAGTTAACATTAGACTAATAAAGCAATCCCATGGGTCAATGAATCTGGCAGAGCCTTCCTACCACACTGGATGAATTGCAACCCAGGGCTGCCTTAATGCCATCAGCGTCTGGCCACCCATCAACATGGACCTCCAGAGGAGGCACCTCTGTGGAGAGTAACAGCAACAGGACATGTGATAACAATGAGACCATCAGAGAAATCATAGAATCACCAGGATGGAAAAGACCCACTGGATCATTGCGTCCGACCATTCCCATCAATCGCTAAACCATGTCCCTCAGCACCTCGTCCACCCATCCCTTAAACACCTCCAGGGAAGGTGAGTCAACCACCTCCCTGGGCAGCCTGTTCCAGTGCCCAATGACCCTTTCTGTGAAATATTTTTTCCTAATGTCCAGCCTAAACCTCCCCTGGCAGAGCTTGAGGTCATTTCCTCTTGTCCTGTCCCCTGGCAGAAGAGGCCAGCACCCTCCTCTCCACGACCCCCTTTCAGGTAGTTGTAGAGAGCAATGAAGTCTCCCCTCAGCTGCTTTTCTTCCCCTCAACAAGGAAAGAAAGATTGCTGCCTCGCCAGAAGTGGTCCAGCAAAGGATGTGGCTTCCAGGCCTCTGGGACCGTGAAGCATCTAAGGATCTGCCTGTCACTTCATGCACTGATGGGCAGGTAGCCATAGGGAGATCCAGAGAGCTCATATTCAGCCCCAGGCCTATAAGGAAGGAAGAATAAAGGTCTGTAGCCTTAAAGATCGGGTCTGTTTTGAGGTAGGATGTGCACACTTGGCCCAGAGCACACGCAAGACAACTGCTTTGATTTCTCTTTGAATGCATTAATATGCAGAACGGAAATATCTGGTGTTCAGCTGGGACAACATACAGCACAGCTGGGGACCCTAGAGGGATCCGAGGCTTTCTGGACTTCTTTGAACACTTCCTTCTTTTTCTTTCACTCTCACTTTTCTTTTTTTTTTTTCCTAAAAAGTGGTTCTTTTCCCAGGGAGAGATATTAAGTTCATGATGTAATAATTGCAGTAAGGGCTGTGTTTAAGTAAATAGACATGTGCAGTCACAGAAATATGAAAAACTATGGGAAAACTGTCTTTGTTAAAATTAGCCTACTCTCACTCAGCATTGTGGAAAATTGAGATTTAAATCCAAACTCTGCTTTCAGACACACACAACATTAACCAAAATTTGCAAGCCTCATGCATATGATCCCAGATAATTTCGCCTGGCTTGAACTTGTTAGTTTTACATGTTTTACTCCATGAGACTCTTCATCTGGGAGTACAGAGGTATGACGAGGGGGAACAGTTTGAGGCTGAAAGAGGGGAGATTGAGATGAGATTGTAGGAAGAAATGTTTTCCTGTGAGGGTGGTGAGGCACTGGCACAGGTTGCCCAGAGAGGTTGCGGCTGCCCCATCCCTGGAGGTGTTCAAGGCCAGGTTGGATGGGGCTTAGAGCAGCCTGGTCCAGTGGGAGGTGTCCCTGCTCATGACAGGGGGGTTGGAACAGACTTTTAAGTTCCCTTCCAACCCAAACTGTTCTATGATTCTATGATTCTATGATTCTAGACCGAGCCAGGTGCTCAGCAGCAAGGCTGGCTACTACCAACCTACAGAGGCACCAGGAAAACAGAGTCACTTTATCCTGCCTTGACAGTGAGGAGACTCGTAAGAGGTAAATATATTTGCACTTCTATGACTCCTCCCATATATAACCAAGGCTTTGTGGTGTTACTGAAAGCTTCTAAGTTCAGAATTTCACAAACTAAAGGAGTCTCTACCTGTGCTTCACCCAGAGTGGGACAAGGCACATCTGGTATTCCTGGCTGCTCATTCCCTGTGCATCCACTCCAGGAGAGGCTGTTTTCTTTCCACGCTGACCCACTAAGATCAAGAGCCTGAAAAGAGCCTGTGCAAGCTGCTATACACTTTCCTTCCCTTTGCATCGTGCTAGACTGGACTGGGGCTGTGGTTCAGTGTATCAAATGAGAGCTCAGAAATACAACCTAGTGACTTACTAAGCGACTGCACCAACCTCCCTTGAAGAGAAATTAAGAGGATATAGCATCCTGTAAGGATTGTAGAAGTTAGATGCCCTAAGCCAGGACTTTGAAGCAAATTGAGACAAGAACAAGCAGCTACTCTAGGTGAGTCAGTTTGTCCAGAGATAGGTGGGAGAGATATGTTACTTGAGTGAGTCAGGCTGCTGCTACCTTGGGAAGGCAAACCTCACTTTGCAATTTTTTTACATTTTATCCCAACAAAACAGTAATTTTCAAATTACTTTTGCCCTTTTTTAGCAACAAGCCTAGCATCTTTTGGAGCCTTCTGGAAGAAAGGGTATCCACATAGCTCATGAGTCATTTGGAGGAAAGGGAAGCCCCTAGGAGCTGGGGACAATCGGTTCACAGGGCTGATCCTAAGTCTAGAATAATTGTAGGCATCTGCAGGCACAGAAATCGATGCAAGGGTTGTGGGAGGGCTGGGAACGGTGACCGGTTAGGTCCTGAGCCAAACCAGGGCAAGTTGGACTCTATGATCTGGTGGGTCTCTTCCAACCTGGTAATTCTATGATTCTATGATTTTAGGTTTTGCTCAGTGAGTCTGAAGACCATGTCTGTTAGCTGAAGGAGGAATTGGACAAGAAAGTCACCAGGATAACAGCCATGGAAATTGCACACAGAAGGCACAGCGCCAAAGGGGTGGAAAGGAGAGAGAGTCCCTATGGAGTATATCCCACATATTATCTTCCCATCAGCAAGTATTCGTTGGACATTCAACTGGCTGGGGCCAGCTGAGGTTTTCCAATATGTTCCTTTTCATCCCTCAAGAATACTCCAGGCTTCTCTTAATTCAAACTCCCTCAGCAGAAATTATAAGCTCAGGTTACACGGAAGCAGTGGGACTGAGGTTTTGGGGTACAGAGAATCTTGCACACAATATGTATTTTGCCAGGCTGGCAGCCCACACACTTGACACGGTGCCCATGCTGAGGTATTTGAATTAGATACAAGATTTGGAGAGACAGCCAGATTTCATGAGGCATAGGGTTTTTTTGCTAAAGTTTTTCATTTCACAGAATCATAGAATAACCAGGATGGAAAAGACCCATCGGATCGAGTCCAACCATTCTTATCAAATATTAAACCATGTCCCTCAGCACCTCGTCCACCCATGCCTTAAACACCTCCAGGGAAGGTGACTCGGCCACCTCCCTGGGCAGCCTCTAACAGTGCCCAATGACCCTTTCCATGAAAAATCTTTTCCTAATGTCCAGCCTACACCTCCCCTGAGGGAGCCTGAGGCCATTCCCTCTCACCCTGTCCCCTGTCACTTGGGAGAAGAGGCCACCACCCTCCTCTCTACAACCTCCTTTCAGGTAGTTGTAGAGAGCAATGAGGTCTCCCCTCAGCCTCCTCTTCTCCAGGCTAAACACCCCCAGCTCTCTCAGCCATTCCTCATAAGGCCTGTTCTCCAGCCCCCTCACCAGCTTTGTCCCTCTTCTCTGGACTTGCTCCAGAGCCTCAAATATATTGGAGCAGCCTGATCCAGTGGGAGGTGCCCCTGCCCGTGGCAGGGGGTTGCAATGTATTTGTAAATATATTTGCTGGATAACCTTTGTTGGAGAACTGAAGAACCTGCACATGGCCTCTTCAAGGTCACTCCTGGACATTGGGAGCAGGGAGGAAGAGGCAGGGAGCACCGAGTGATAGAGAAATGCTTTGGGTGTGTGGCTACATGGAAAAAATCTTCACCCTGAGATAAGCACATCTCCCCATCACTATTGGTGGTCCCCACGCCGACAAGCAGCTCGAGGTTATTGAACAACAAGAGGTGGAGAGACAAACCACAGGGCTGGGTGGGCCATGTGAAATGAAATTTTCAGCCACAGTCATCTTCCTTACCTCTGGTTTCTCATCCTCATGAAAACAAAGGTGTAACAGCATCAGCAAACGGCTTCCAACAAGGTGTTGCATGAAAAGGGAGGTCATTGCTGTTGGTTGCAGATGTGTTCCTTGTTTGCAGCTCTCCTCGTCATCTAAGGCAGACACGTACCTTGGTGGCACCAATCTGAAACAAGGACAGTGACATAGCTGGTGAAAGAGAAGAAAGGCAGCCAGCTCAGTGGGTCAAGTCCTACTCCTACACGCTACCAAATATACAGGGCACAGGTTCTGAAAGCAGCCAGCATCTCCTCCAGATAAGAAACTCACACGACTCCCATATAAAACGTCTGAGGCATAAGATTTCTGCAAGACAAGTGCTATTTTGTGTGCTGATTATGCGGAGGGGAGGGTGGAAAGTCAGCTAAAAGCACTACGCTATGTGCAAAAGAAAGTGATATCATGGCCTTCTCTCTGGGGAAGCAAACAAAACACCAGCAGACTTTAGAAACAGAGATTCCTTGGGTGAAGAGAGACCTGGCCAGCTGCTATCCTATGCAAACCCTCACATACCACCTCTTCCTCAGATTAAATACCTCAGACACCATTCAGGAGAGATGCGTGAACATAAGAAACAACAAATAATGTCTAGGACTTACGTAGTGACTGACATACAGCTCTGTACGAAGACACGGGTGCCACAGAAGATATCTGCACGTTCTCTCAAAAGGCTGCCAAGTGAAACAGGGCAGAGTTTAGGAAAAATTAAATTTTACTAGCTGAAGTTATTTTAAATTCACTGGGTTTCCCAACTGCCCAAGTGAGAGAGCGTGTATTACCACAAGAACTGGCAACATAAGTTTTTATTACGTGATAAATATGAACAAAGGCAATTTATCTCCTGTTACAAGCCACCTTACAAATGCCAACCATGTCCTGGGCTGCATCCAAAGCAGTCGGACCAGCAGGACGAGGGAGGGGATTCTGCCCCACTGCTCTGCTCTCATGAGACCTCACCTGGAGCCTTGCATTCAGTCCTGGAATCTTCAGCACAGGAAGGTCGTGGAACTGTTGGAACGAGTTCAGAGGAGGCCACGAAGAAATCAGAAGCCTAGAACACCTCCCATACAAGGACAGACTGAGAGAGTTGAGGTTGTTCAGCCTGGAGAAGAGAAGGCTCCAGGGAGACCTTAGAGCAGCTTCCAGTACTGAAAGGGGCTCCAGGAAAGCTGGGGAGGGGCTCTTGATCAGGGGCAGCAGGGATGGGATGGGGAGGGGAATAGTTTTAAATTGAGAAAGGAGATACTAGGAACAAATATTTTGCTGTGAGGGGATTGAGGCTCTAGTACAGGGAAGCTGTGGCTGCCCCATCCCTGGAGGTGTTCAAGGCCAGGTTGGATGGGGCTTTGAGCAACCTGATCCAGTGGGAGGTGTCCCTACCCATAGCACAGGGATTGGAACTGGATGGACTTTAAGGACCCTTCCAACTCAAGCCATTCTATGACTCTAGATGATTCTACTGCTGACATGCTAAAATTCTGCCACAAATCTAGAGGACACCAAAGGTTTAAACATACTGGTTTGGGGTTTATGTCTTTTCATGGATAAGTATATTTAAAAAAAATAGGAGTTGTTCCTGGATACATTTGGGAGCACCGGAAAGATGTGAATAAGTGTCTTTATGCAATCTATTAGCATGAAGTAGTTCTTTCTGGTTCAAAGAGCAATCTCCAAAGCTAAATATCAGTGGTTTTGTCAGCATAAATTCCTCTTGTCTTCGAGTAAGAGCTCCGAAGAGACAGAAAGGTCTCCTCACTCACGTCACTCGACCTCTTATTTCTCCTGAGTTTTATTAGCAGTATCCTGCTTCAATGGATTTGCTTTGAACAGCACATCAAAAGTGTTGTTCGTGTAGGAGTTAAAACTATATTTGGTTGCAGGACCTTACAACAGGAAACATTTTTTTCCTAGAAAGCTCACAGAATACTTAAAAAAAAAAAATACATAAAGAATGGAGCTCGCCTGGCTGAAATATTAGGTGGGTGAGACTTGAATAAAGCAGGCCCTTTGCAAGCTGCATGCAATCATGCTATCTTAACAGGCTGTTTATTCTAAGCCTGGGTAGCTGTAACATGATGAAGGACTGGAGGCTGGACTATGTCTCTCATCTTGCAAACAAAATTAAGACAAACCCTTTCCTAAGAACTTATATTTTAGCATTTGATTTACACGTAGCATCTAACAATTCTGAACAAAGACAAGACATCACAAAGCTTAGATGTCAGCCTTAAATATCCCCAGACTCCTGGATTTCCATGGGAATCTGGAATTTGATCTGGGAAAGCCTGAGGCTGGTTCCCTTGAATAAAGGAACAGCTGTTTAAAAGGCGATTAGAACACTTCAAAATCTGTAAATCCAAACAAATCATGCTGCAGGGCAGCCTGCCTCCCATCACCCCATGTGTAAATCTGTCCAAACGCACTAGCAGTGTCAAGCATCTACTGAGTAATGAGCTGCCCAGTTCCTTACATGGGGCTTAAGGCATCTCTCCAGAGCAGGCAGGACTTGCAGTCTCCGCTTCAAACCAGGCTCCACTGCACCTGAATTCTACTTCAGCATAACAGAAAGGTTGCAACAACCCCTACCTTAATATTGCAATCCCGCTGCTCAGCCCTCACCATCCCATCCAGTCTCACCCAGATGGAGTAAAGAAGTTTGTTGGCAGTGAAATCAGTTTACCCTTCAGGTGAACTGGAGTAGAGGCTGTACATACGGTGCAAAACCACACTTGTCTACCTAGTCATAGAATCACAGAATCATAGAATAACCAGGTTGGAAGAAACCCACCGGATCATCGAGTCCAACCATTCCTATCAAACACTAAACCATGTCCCTTAGCACCTCGTCCACCCGTGCCTTAAACCCCTCCAGGGAAGGTGACTCAACCCCCTCCCTGGGCAGCCTCTGCCAGTGCCCAATGACCCTTTCTGTGAAGAATTTTTTCCTGATGTCCAGAAGTTGGACTATCAAACTGCAATAATCTGCTTAAGCACTTTGCTTCTCCCAAGTCTGTCCTTTAGATTTGGAATAATCCCAGTAAGCCACTAACTCTGAGCAAATTCAAAATGATGCTTCTATTAACCATCACTTTAGGAACAACTTGCAGAAAATAAAAATTATGGATGAGATGAAACTGCTGATCTTTTGTGCAGGATCATATTGATTGGTTTCCTGTGATGCTACAGCAGAAGATACTACGTTTCAAGAAAGGGAGGAAAACTCCTGTTTCCTCAAGGGCACAGCAAAATTTTAAACAACAGGACAGAGCGGTTGCCCTTGAAAGAGCTTTAAAAGGCCTTTCCTTACAAGAGGCTGGGATCTAGACAAACCATTAGCAAGACAGAATGGAAAACAAAGGTGGCATCTGCTGGAGGTCCTGCTGTTACAGTGTGGGTGTCCTGGGACTTGTCATTTCGTGTCTCGCTGATTCCCTGCACAGCCCTTCAGAAAATAATTCCTCTCTTCATTCCCAGTTTCCCCTGATGTAAAACAAGAGGATTAACAGTATTAATGGCTATTTTATACCATTACACCAGGCGGGGACTCTTTCTTTCTTTGTCTCTAAGTGTCCAGCCCCAGGGTCAGTTGAAGCCCATGGTTGCCGTTGTAATTCAAGTACATCTAATAATCAAGGTGAAAGCTGTAAAATTACTGCAGGTTCTTATTGCCAGGGCATGGCAATGGATCATGAAATAGCTTTATAAAGGGACTCTTGTACCTGTGGAATGAACATACACTTATCTCTCCAAAAAGAATCACGCTCAGGTGGGCTGGAGAGTGTAATTCTTGAAAGCCCAAATATTTTTCTACAGATTTTTAGATAGAATAATGCTAATTAAATAATAATTCCACATGCTGGATATTTATCAGTGAAATGCTTAAAAAAACCCAGCAATATCAGTATCGTTTTCTTCAGTCCTGCTGATTTTTTTCTGACAACAAACACTCTCCTTTTCAATGAGGTAGATACAGTTTGTTGCAATAACAGCAAAAACACAGACCGGGCAATTAACATACTATCAAAATAACACAGTATACAACATTCTGAAGCCACATTCTAAGAAAAGCATCTCCATTAAAAAGGCAAAGTAGCACATAAAAATGAAATGTTTTAATAATGTCAAAACAAAAACTGTACGGTCAAAGCACAAGGAACCTCCGCCAGCCTGGGAAAACTAAGCTCTCTTGCTTGGCTGCAAATGAAACAGTAAACATTTTTTATCACAAGATTTTCGACTTATGCTTGAGTCAGACTCCTGATAACTGATGCGGGAGTACAGCTTGATCTTGCCTGTCCCAGGGAAGAGAATGGCTTCCTTGGCACAGATGTTGATGGCCAGTTGCAAAACTACAAGAGCAGAGTACATCACAGACTGCCTCCTAGCACACTCTGCTGCCTTGCAGGCAGTGGATGGTTTGTACATAAGCTCCTGACAGAGCGCTAAGTGGTCTTGCCCCCTAGAAGTGTTTCATTAAGGCTTTAGGGGTGATTAGGTCCATGGGACCTCATCTGCTCCTGGTAGGGCTCCGCTTCCCATCTGGAGGCAAGCTCTTCCTAACCTCCAAAACGCTCCTCAAAGGATGCATGAGCATCGCAAAGCAGAGTCATTCCACTGGCTCAGGGTCAGATTTGCAGAGAGCAAATAAAACCCAAGGCAAACCCTTGAGCATTTCATGGAAAGATTCCCACTGGCTTCCGCAGGCTTCTCTCTGCCTTTTTGGGCTACAGCCCAACACAACAAGCTCTCCAGAGAAGAGGTGGGTTTGAGCAACGAGGTAATGCCTCAGGGGTCCGTGGCCGCAAACGGAGGCAGCCCTGTCCCATATCTGAGCAAGGAGCTGGAAGCAGCCCTCTGTGGCACACGAAGAGGTGATGTAGACAACTATATTGTTTTTGCCTTTCTCATGCAAATACAGATCATCTCCCAAGTGCTCAACAGCTTGAAACAGCTGTGCAGCTTCCTAAGGCAAAATCCCTGGAAGCCACTCCACTGTAATATTTTATTGAACGCTACACCCTGCTCTATTTTCTTGCATATGCATGTATATTATTTGTTTGCTCTACACGCTGTACGCTGCAGAAGTATTTTCTATTTCCTGGCAATCCTGGAAATCATTAATGATCTCAGAACATAACAGATGGTCCTGCCCTGCTTGTAGATAAAAAAAAAAATAAAAAGGAGCAAAATTTGCAACACCTGCTCAGAGTCCTGCTAGCGAGAGCCCAGCGGTCCAGAGGGACCCAGCTGCTCTGCATAGCCACAGCCTGTCCCAAGGAGATAAGGACTTCACTCTCTGAGCAGAGACTGTCCCATGGTTTCTGCAAATGGCTAATTTGTGCTGTGCAGCATTGCTGTTTAGACATTATTGGAGACAATGCTTTTTTAGACATTATTTAGAGAAGCTTCTGTGTTCCCCTCCAGCACAGGCAAAGGATTTGCGTGAAGTTCAGGGTTGCTTCACGCAGTTTGGTACAACACACCTAAAAGCATAGAGAATTTAGAGTCAAATCCTGTCTTCTTAGCCCCAGTGCAAATGCTCTAATAGGAAATCAAAAGGGGAAGAACTGGATAAACCTGAGCAGAGAGAGAAGCATGTGTGCTCATCTTTTCTCATTACAAGGGCTGTCACAGGAGCTGCTACAGCCAGGACCAGGCGTGCTAGGAGATGTACACAAGCATAAGAAAGAACAGCCTCTGCCATAACGAGTTTACAATCCAAACAGCTAAAGAGGAAAGTACTATCCTATTTAATTGCTGGAGGACTGAAGCAGAGAGGGGTTTAAAAGGCAGCCTTCAGGTCATGTGGAAAATCCTCTGGCAGAGCAATGATCTGAACTCACTGTCCTGAAAGAAACCCAGCATCCCAGCCCAGCCCTTCGTGCTATCTCTCTGCCTGACCCCCAGCACAACTCCAGCACCGGATCTGTCCTGCTAAGGGTGCCAGGGAAACATTTTCCTGCTGGACAGGAAAAATAAAGGGTGGGGTGAGATGAGACTGACTACCAGGGAATTGGGGATTATTATCATTGTGGGGTTTCAGACTCTTTTTTTTTTTTTTTTGTTTCTCTCCATTTTCAGCTTTGCAGATGGAGAAGAAACTGCAGCTATCTCCACTGAAAATTTTCCCTGGCACTTTGGCTTTTGCCCTGAAACTGAACCCTCGTAGAAGCAGAGTTGTGAAGAGAGAGGAGCCAGCAAATGCGAGCAGCACAGCCCTTAGCTGCTGCCTGACAGCAATAAGAGGCTAAGTTCCTGTCTTTCTCTGCGCAGCTGAGAGGACCTGACTGACAAGGATGCAATCACCCTCAGTCCTAACTTCTGGAGCAGATGAGCTCCTTCTCACTTCATTAAAATCCTTCTTAGAGAGCCAGCTCCATTTGAAAAGGCACCTAAAAGCAGCTAGAAAGCCTGGACTTCAGCACCCACATTTGACCAACCCCCCTGTTTCTTTTAGGATTTCAAATCTGCAGCAGTCCCTTCATTTCCATTTCTCAATTCTTTTGGAAGGTTTCTCGGTGGCAACAAACCATCACTTTGACTTTGCTCACGTAAGACTGGGGGTGGTGGGGGTGAACACTGCAAATAACTCAAGGAATCTCCCAACAGAGCCCAAGTCTGCTCCCCCAGCAACAGTCCTGCAGGACAGCAATGCCTGTCAGAGTTTCTGGTAGTTCGGATTGCCGTAATATTTTAAGGTCTCGCTCACCACAGAGCTCTTTTACCTCAGGGATGTCACATGGATTTAATCATCTCCTAGTAGCCACCCCCAGTTCTCCCAACAGCTGCACACAGAGGAAAATACCCACAGCCATGAGTCAAACGGCAATAACAGTTCAAAGATCCCAAAGTCCAATTTTCTCAGTCGTTTGGGGCTTTTTCCCAAGCCTGCTGACTGCCTGGGGCTCTTCCCATTGACCTAAAAGGTCATGGATTGGGCAAATGCAACTAGGCAGGGACTGCATCCCCAGTGAAAAGCATCTGTCTGCAAGGTGAATATCTTGGGGCGGGGTGGACTGGACTAGCTCCTCTGAAAATGTTCCCTTTTCAATTAGTTCCTCCTCTTGCTCTCAGCACTCAGTCTGTGAATGGAGGCTGTTCCCAACATGCCAACACCTCCTTGCTTGTACAGGGCACAGACCTGTACCCATTTCACTGCCAGGGTCCTGACCCCACCACTCCTATAAAACATTGCGGAGCTGGCAGAAGGGAACTTGCTTGGGTATGGTTACTCTGTGTTCACGTGTCTGCTGCTGGCGTGCTTCTTACCACCATCAAAGACAGCTCAGCCTGTTTACTCACCTCTTTCACTCCAGAGAGCAACCTCTCCCTCCGGTGCAGGGCTTCCAGCAGGCAGGAGTTCTGTCCCAGCAGCCCCTCAAACTCCTAGGGCCACCTCTGTTTCTATAAACCCAGGTCCTTTCTCCAAGATCCAGGAATTCCTAAAAGGGATGAGCAGAAGGGCAAAGAGGTGAAATTCAGTTCTTTATTATCTCCATCCCTCCCACCTGCAGGCACAGCTGAGCTTCTCTTTGCTTCCCCCAGGCTTTGCAGAGCAGATCCTGGCAGTCTCTGCCTTGTGTTGGGGTCTCTACTTGCCACATGCCACAGGGCTAATCCCTGCTCTCCTCTGCACTTTTTGAATCCCACTGCATAACCTAGTTCTCTGTGGCATTAAACTTCAGAGAACGGGTTTTGTGGGTTTTGGCTCTACCAACAGGAGAAGCTCGCTCACAGCCTTCCACTGGTTATGCTTGTTCCAGCATGGTCTACTTAGAAAGCTGAATGATGGCAGGCAAGAAAAAAGATAAAAGTAAGAAGGTGGTTGCAAGTGGCAGGTCCTGCAGAGCAGGAGGACCTTGCACAAGGAGCCACAAGGAGAGGGGAGCCTGCCTTTGGCAGTGGCATTAAAGACCATCCTCAAGAGAAGTGATTTCAGCTCCTGGCTCTGACCTTGGCCTCTTGCCTGACTTGGCCGACTCCCTTCATCTTTCTCCCTTTCTCCAATGGCAGCAATATTCCTTTCGCTCTGTCCTGTCTATATATTTCACAAGGTTTTTAGAGGAAGGGTAGAGTTAGGCACGTGCTTTCTGGGCTTTGCTGAACCATGATTTCCCAGATCCGCTGGGTACGGTCCTAACGTCTGCCCTGCTGGCAAACTGCAAATGCCCTCTCAGCCCAAAGAAGTTCCTGGCTCTGCTTAGTTTTTTAAATCCAATTAGTTACGACAGACATGTCTCAGCTATTAGCACATCATTAATCAATTTATCACAAATACAGCAGATTTTTTTGCTATTTCAGGCCTCTTTCCAAGAGGCTATTCTAATTGTTGATGACTGCTTCTATATCCTTGTGATGTGCTTTCTTGCTGTGTGTTTTCGGATGTTGTTTTCTTCCACTCACCTCATGAAAATCTTGTTTTGTTAGAAAAAGAAAATGTTTTTTTATTAGAAAGTAATTTACCAGTGACAGAGAAAGTTTTTTTTCTGGTGCAGGATAAATTTCCTAGGTAGACAGAAAGAGCACAGCCCAGCATATTCAATATTAACCTGAGGAGCAGTGGACACAGCAGCACATCAAAGTCTTTCCAGGCCCCACAAAGGGTTGGGATCAACTAGGGTATTGAATCCTCTCTCAGGTTCCATCCTCATTTGGGACGAAAACTCTTGCAGGACTATTCTGAGACGGTTATTAATACAATGATATATAAAAGCTGTTCCAGAGGCAAAACGTAATTTGGTGTTGATTAGCCTTGATTATATGGTGCAATCAAGGTACCGTTGCCACTGCTCTGAGCCAAAAGGTGGACTCTCTCTGCAGAGCAGACTTTAGCATCCCTTCAATGGGAGATGTTGGTCATCATAGAATCATAGAACGGTTTGAATTGGAAGGCACCTTAAAAATCATCTAATTCCAACTCCCCCTTCCACCTCCCACTGGATCAGGGTGCTCAAGGCCCCATCCAACCCGGCCTTTCATGCTCAGACTTGGGCAGCAAAGGGATTTAAAGCAGCTGTGAGAAGGAGTTCAGTTCTGTTTCCTCATTCTCTCATCTGTGGCTGCTGATCTGGTTCCACAGAGCCAGCCTGGCCCAGAGCATTCACTCTGTAAGGTGCAGATGGGAGGCCTGTTTCACAGCCAGTTTTCCCACCTGCCTGTTGCATCTCCCCTTAATGTTACATTTCAAGCAGGGTGCCTGAAGCCTTGGCCTTGGTTTCTTTAGCCCAGCTGTGGGAAGAAAAGACAAGAATTTTGCTGATAAATGTGACTTTACACCAAACAATCCTGCATCTTTCTTTGGAAAGAGATGTGCCTCACCAGTTTTCAAGTAGTTGCTCTCCTAGTTTTTCAGCTTTCTCCTCCACTTCAGTGTTAGGTATCTCATGGCTGGTTTCAGCTGTGAGCTAAAGAAGAAAAGGAACTACATTCATTCTTTTTGTATTTCTTTCCCTGCTCCTGAGCCAGCAGGCAAAGCTTTACAAGCAGATATTTTCTCTCCCATCTCCCTCGTGCCCTGAAGTTCGCAATAAGCATTTGCTTCAGGATTTCATGCACTCAGCCCACGAGAGGTGCGTAGTCTCTTACGCTACGCGCATGATGCTGTCCAGGTCTGCACACTGTAATTCCCAAGAAGAGCAAAGCCAAGAATTGCATCTCAGCTGCTGATAGGCAATCAGTTCCCATCAGCTCTCCAGCATGCGTCCCCTGAGAGTGATTCAGGGCTTGAAATCTGAGGCCAAAAGCCAATGGCTCAAGACAGACAGGAAACAGAATGGTTTCTATTTAACAAAGAGAATACTCCTGAGACAGGCTGGGGTGAGGAGGAGGAAGGAAAGGCCTTTCCGAGACTTTACCGTGGAAAAGGAGGAACCCTTGGTATTAACAGGGCTGCCTTTTATCTCCTTCCCCCTTGATTTCTTCAGGCCCTTTTGCTAGAGATGAACGTTAAGTGACTGACACGGAGCTGAAGGTTCTTTGCTGATTTTGCAGCCCTCGTATTTCTGTTTCCATCACCATAACCCCAAGGAAAAGCAGATTAGCACCTTTTCAGCAAAGCATGTATTTATAACAGGACCCTTGAGACACATCTCTTCTGCTATGAAACCAAATGTCAGCTTAAGAGCAGTTAATTCTATTGACTACAAGGGAGCGACAGAACTTATTTTTGTTCCCTGGCAATATCTAACCCTTTAAATGATATCAGATGGGCATGAGTCAACAAACTAGCCTTGAATAATGTACCGCTCAGACTGCCTATAAATAGATTTTACTTTCCCTCTTTCACATAAAACAAGCTCCTGCAACAGCTACGCGCAGCCAAGGGGTCTGTTGGGGACAGACAGACACACGCCTGGAACAAGGGGATATTGAAGTAACTGCATTCCCTCTAATCTCTTCTTGCCAGCGGGGCCACTAAAAAAACAGTAGCCACCAAGTTGCTTTAGCTCTCTTTACTTCTGGGTGGTGCAGGAGCAGAGAATTGCAGCCAAATTCTTCATATCTCCTTAGTCTCGGCTGAAGAAAAGCCCCAAACCAGATGATAATTAAGCCCTTAATATTTCCAATAGATTTTAAATATGGCTATTTTTACCATGCTGACATGCAGAGCCAGGAACACATGCTGCACACAGACGGGGAGTGGCAGCTCTATCTGCTTGCTTAGGCAGCTGTAGGATTTACAGTGCTGCATCTGGGAGATGGAGAACTTAAATAAAAGTTGGCTTGAATGGAGTTTTCACTCAAACAGCAGTGTTTTGCCAAGCCAGGTGATACTGAGGATATTGAATTACTTCAATCAGCTACAGGAAAAAGCTGTATTACCGTGTTTTGAGGGGACATAACATTTTCTAGTCGGGACTCAAGGAACAGGGCCCAGGAGCAGTGAAGTTGAAGGTCAGTCTTCTTCCAAGAACTTGGAGCACACATCTTGAAAATCCTAATCTCTTGATTAAAATAAATAAGAGAAATTGTAGAATCAGTTTTGAAATCAGTTTGAATCAGTTTTAGGGTTGGACTCGATGATCCAGTGGGTCTCTTCCAACCTGGTTATTCTATGATTCTATGAAATCATTGAGTCCAACCACGCCTGTCTGCTACTAAACCGTATCCCTGAGCACCTCATCTATCCATCTTTTAATCACCTCCAAGGATGGGGGCTCAACCACTTCCCTATGTAGCCTATTCCAGAGCTTGGCAACCCGTTCAGTGAAGAAATTCTTCCTGCAGATCCTATGCAGATCATTTTCATCAGGTGTTAACTCTACAGCCTAGCAACACAGATTTTGGGGCCAGGATTGTTACTGGCAAAAATAGTATATTTTTTCCCCCAGGACTACTGTCACTGTCTCTAGAGCAGAGGCACAAGAAGTCCTGATACTGCAAGACCAAGTATCATTTAACTCAAGATCACACATTCATCTATCTGAAAATTCATCATCTTTTGTTCAGATTATTTCTTTTATACCTCCGTTACAGGATAAACAGAGGAACATACAGGCAAGCTCACAAGAGCTGTCTGCTCCCATGGATTGTGCTGAAATGAATGGGGAAAATTTTATGTTCATTTAAGATGACTTGTTCGGATTTTCTTTCTTGTCTTTAAAGAGAATTCAGAATGGTGAATGCTGAAAATCCACTGCTGTAACCTCATTCATTATTGCTCTAACCCTGACCCACGGAAATCAACATCATTCCAAGAGAAATGGAGTTCATGGGGTAAGTGCTTTGGAAAAATCCCATCTGATAGCTAGTATGTGTTTATGACAATCTTGTCTTCCTTTGCAAGCCATAAATAAGAGATGAGATGTTTGGAAAAATGCCACATGGAACCTGGGAATGATGAGAAGGAGTCTGAGACCACACAATCAAGTTAGATACTGCCCATTCCTCATGGCATGTTGAGAGTAATGAAGGTCAACCTTGTGCCATGGTGCACAGCAGCGAATAGGAGCTGTCGGGGCTTAACAGGACACGGTTTTGCAACAAACAACAAAATAATTCCCAGGAAGTGAGCCAGCAGAAATCAATATTTGTGTCAAATACTGTAAGTACTGGGGCAGGGTGACCAACTCAGCTGGGAGTCTAAGTCTGAGGACTGAGTCATCTCTCTCTCAACCTGCTGAATGGGACTCAAAGGTTTTCCCACTTGGTTGGACAGAAATAGATACGTATTTAACAACACTCCTAATGCAAGGCAAATTTCATTCTATTGCAGTGCAGGCAGGGCCTGGTTGCACCACAGAATATAAATCAGTTCCAATATAGAGTCTTTCAGATATGTTAATATTGTTTTATATTTGTGCTTTTTTCCTGCCCACAGACTGAGTCTGAAAGGTGTTTTTCTCCATTAGTCAAAGATTTCAGCAAGTATCTGACAGACCTGCCCAACAGGTGAACAGCAGCTCAGTGAAATCCAGCTCTCTGAGGGCTGTCCACCCACTGTACAATTGATTTGTGCATCTGGAGAAGATCTGAGCCACCCATGGAAGCAGTAGACTTGTTGCTGCCTGAATACACTGGGAAATCCCAGAGCAAACAGCAGCTGCCCTAGCAAAGGGAGGCCCCACATTGCTGGAGGTCGTCTGGTCTAGCATGTAAGGGATTACACAAACAGCCAAGAAATCCCCAGGGTGGTGTGGTTGGCACAAGATTTCTTACTCTTCTCAGGCCTAAGATCAGTGCTGAAATGCATGAGCATAGTTCACTTGTACACTAATGGAATGGAACATCATCTATGCAATGATGAAGCTCTGAGACACCGTGAATAACACGCATGCTCACACCCTGACCACATTAACTCATCCCACTACAGAATAATCTCTCTCCTGCAATTCGCAGAACCATAGAATTGTTTGGGTTAGAAGAGACCTTAAAGATAATCCAGTTCCAACCCCCCTGCCATGGGCAGGGACACCTCCCACTGGACCAGGTTGCTCCAAGCCCCATCCAACCTGGGCTTGAACACCTGCAGGGATGGGGCAGCCACCACAGCTTCCCTGGGCAACTTGTGCTAGCACCTCACCACCCTCACAGGAAGAAATTTCTTGCTAAGATCTAATCAAAATCCACCCTATTTTAGCTCAAATCCATTCCCCCCTTATCGTGTCCTGCACTCCCTCATAAAGAGCCAATCTCCAGCATTCCTGAAGACCTTTTCAGCTCTGGAAGCTCCTCTAAATTCTTCCCAGAACCTTTTCTCCAGGCTGAACAACCCCATGTCTTTCAACCTGTCCTCACATTGGTACCTAAATAAGTCCAAGGAAACACAAGTCTTTCAAGTACTTAAGCAAAGGAGAAAGCCTAGAGGAAGAAGGAGGAGGAGGCATGCCTGTATAAGGAGGAAGATAGAGAGAGCCTTGGGGGCACAGAGATTGCTGAAGACAGTGGGAAATTTCTGACAAGGACACTGTTTGTTTCTTTTGAGAACATAGTAACAGGACATCATGTACATGGCATGTAAGTAAATGATGATTTTTCCAAGGAATACCTCTCTCCAAATAATATAATCAATGTCTCCTCTTAATGGGAAAAAAAAACCTATACAAACCTGCCAGGCCAGAGGGACAACACTAGTCTCATCCAGCACATCTTCTGTTTTTCCAAAAGCGTTTCCCAGCTTTAATTCCAAGGTGGTGAGTCTTCTCATCCAGATAGTCAAGCAGCCTGTTCATGAGGTAAATAAATCACAGATAAGGAGGTGACCCAGTCAGTTCTTGGAAACAACACAAACCCCATGTTTGCTTGCTTTCAGCTGCTTTCTCCAGGCCATCTACATGGCTGCTGACCTCTGAGTTCATGCCGTGTTGTCATCTCAGGTACAAGCCATTCTCTCCCACAGCTGCTTTGCAGGTGACAGTTACCTTTGCTCTGGTCTCCCTTACCTGTTGCAGTCCAGCAGCTCTCAAGCCTACATGAAGAAGGGATTTTGAGAGACCAGGAGCTCTCCTCCAGTCATTGGATGGCTTCAGTTTCAAGCAGAGATCCTTGGAAAGCATCCTGGGTTATTTCCCATCCTGTAATAAGGAATGCATTTCTCCTCTTTGACCATCTCTTTTCCCTGCAGAGCACAACTGAAGATAGTTATATCATTGTACGTCTGGATGGCAAGAAACAGACACACGTCAAACCTGTGTTCTACTCGTAGAACCCAGGGAAATTATCACCTTGTCCTACACTGTTAGCAAGGTGGGGAAATAATTACAGAATCACAGAATCACTAGATTGCAAAAGATCATCGAGTCCAACCATTTCTATCAATCACTAAACCATGCCCCTCAGCACCTCATCCACCTGTCTTTTAAACTCCTCCAGGGATGGTGACTCAACTACCTCCCTGGGCAGCCTGTTCCAGTGCCCAAAGACCCTTTCTGTGAAAACTTTGTATCATTTTACAAATGTATTCCCACTCAGTAATTAAAGGACTGATGCCAATGAAATCGAACATGACTGAAGCTTTGCAAACTCAGGGTCTCACACAGAGATTATTCTGTTTCTTTGTTCCCTGATACTTAATAAAGGAAAAGGGCAGGCTAAAACGTGATTTTCAGTGTCCATTGAACAGAGACTGCTCTCTAGTTGATTTGTTTGGTATGTGTGATGGTTGTGAATCAATTATAGAAACAGAAATCAGGTTTTGGAAAGTGTACACAATTAACATTCAACTTAACACCCCTAAAGCAATTGAATATTAAACACACTTAAATTCAATATTGAACCACAGAATAGTTTGGGTCGGAATGGACCTTAAAGATCATCTAGTTTCACCCCCTGCCATGCGCAGGGACACCTACCTCCCAATAGATCAGGTTGCTCCAAGCCCCATCCAACCTGGCCTTGAACACCTCCAGGGATGGGGCAGCCACAACTCCCCTGGACGACATGTGCCAGGGCTTCACCACTCTCATCATGAAGAAATTCCTCCCTATGTCTAGTCTAAATCTGCCCCTCTCCAGTTTATACCCATTGCTCCTCATCCTATCACCACAAGCCTTTCTAAACAGGCCCTCCTCAGCTTTCTTGTAGCCCCTTCAGGTACTGGAAGGTCACTATAAGGTCTCCTCAGAGCTTTCACTTCTCCAGGATGAATAACCCCGAATCTCTCAGCCTGTCCTCATATGGGAGGTGTTCCAGCCCTCTGATTATCCTTGCTGCCTTCCTCTGGAACCCTTCTAACAGCTCCATCTCCTTCTTATGATGAGGATTCCAGAACTGCGCACAATCCTCCAGATGAGGTCTCACAAGAGAGGAACAGAGGGGCAGAATCACTTCTCTTGACCTTCTGGCCCCACTTCTTTTGATGCAGCCGGGATACAGTTGGCCTTCTGGGCTGCGAACAACAGCATCAGTTTGATTCTTACCTCATCTTCCATCCAAATCAAATAAATACACAGTTTAGTGGAGTAAACTGCATGATTTTATTAAAAAGATACTTCAGAAGATTTTTGGTTGGGGGTTTCGATACTGTGTACAGATCCTTTCATGACTTCATAAACATGACAAAATTACGTATTCAGTCTCAGCTTGGAATGCCCTGTTCTTAAGAAAACAGAAACTCTGAGAAAATCATCTGCTAATAGAAAATCTTGATTGTCCTTGGAATATAAAAGGAGTCTTCTGGTTTGAAGTTTCAACACTTTAGGTTCTGAAAATAAACAGAATAGACATTTCTCGGTAGATAAATTGTTTTTCTAACTAACAGACTGATAAGAATGTGTTCAGAAAAGCCAAAGAAAATTAGAAGGACTTTTTAACAGCTGCATTTGCTTTGGAAAGCTAATTTCTTTGAGCCTATTTGTTCATAAACATGGCATCTTGCTATGAATTCTTCATTCTTTTATCGAAGTGATTATGAAAAAAAACTCATGTCATGCCCTTCAATGTGTACTTTACTATTTAGGCTCAATCAGGGAAAAAGAAGACATTTCTGAGTGTATGAAAATAAAAAATAATTACAGCAGGCACAAACATTACAGGAGCAGGCTGAGATGATCGACTACGTCATTATTCAGGATAAAATATTTTAAAAGGGGAAGACAGGGTTCAGTTGTAAAGAATTTATCAAGTCTAAGAAGAAAACTGTGTCTCTAAGTGGGAATGAGCTCGATTAGGAAATCATTATTTAACTGTTAGCCAGACTATCACTCCAGTGGGATGCTTAAACCTGTGCCTAATCTTAAGCCTTTGAGAACTTGAAGGGGGCTCCAGGAAAGCTGGAGAGGGGCTCTTAATCATGGAGAAGATGAGGAGGAATGGTTTCAAACTGAAAAAGGGGAGGTGATATTTTCCTGTGAGGTTGGTGAGGCCCTGGAACAGGTTGCCCCGAGCGGTGGTGGCATTTGGACAATACCAGGTGACTGGAGGTGTTCTTTTTCTTTTTGGCTCAGGAACCAGTCTTGTTACATGGTCTGCTCTTATTCAGCATTTCCATTGCCTGTGGAAGCCTAGGGAAGAAAGGGAAGAAACGTGTTGGTGCTTCCCTCATTCTTACTCAGAGGGTCATTGCTGTCTGAGTCATGGCTGGTTTGGGACTACAATCTGTGTGCAATTAGTCACTGGAATTTCATGGGAGTCTATATTTAATAGCACCCTTCACCCCAGAGAAACAGGGAGCCAGAGAATCCTTAGGGACCACAGATGCATTATAAACTCTTTACATAACCACAGAAACGCAGCCAGCAAGAAGACAGCCGAATGAGCAAAAAAGCATGTTTGGAGGTGGGAGGGTCTTTATTTTGCATCCTAACATGAGCAGAGCTTTAGCCAAGCATCACATCTCCCGGCCAGCATCTACAGGGTCACTGCTGCCCTCTCGCTGCAGGACCACTGACAGGAGACCCTGCAAGTGCTCGGACATCCTCACTGCCTTTGATGCCAGATGTACCAGCACGAGATATGAGCAGATCAGCACCTGAATGGGTGTAGAATACGTGCAGTTGAGCTGAAGCTCTTCCTTCTCACTGCTCTATCTCCAAAACACAATTTTAGCATCTCCTATCTCCTTGCTTTAATTGCTTTTCTATTTAATTCTCCAAAGCACTAAGTAAATAAAACACGCTAAGGATAACACCAGGATTAAATGTCAAAACAGAAAACAACCTAAAAAAAAAAAATCATCATAACCATGAGACTGTGTATCAGTAGGAAGGGATAGAAATCACACAGGTATATGGGCTTTACTTGCTCTTCCAGCACAGCTGAGATCTGCAGCATCTTCGATTCCCTTTTTCTCTAACCATCAACAAACACTTTTGCTCAACAAGTAAGGATCTTGTAGCAAACTCAACCAATGCCAAATTTCTGCTTTCCTCTGGTGCTGTCACCTGCTTCTCCCAAGTCATTCCGAGCTAAACAGATTACTGTCTGTTCATGATCCGGTTTTCCCATCTGAAAGAGAAGGATAACGTGTAACATTTTTGCCCCACTGCAGCCACTGAAGTTGTAGCTATTCATATTTGGAGATGCTCAGATGAAAGACAGAGGTTGGTCCTCCGCCAAGAGTCACCGCAGTCAAAGGAAGGTTTAAGGGGACTCGGTGTTTTTATACCTAAACACAAGAAGGAGATTGGCATCAGCAGTGATACATCATGGTAGCTTGATGTCACAGAAGAGACATCTCCCAGTGATGAAGTTTGTTCAATATTTTAAACAAAGTTGAAATGTGTTTAGTCTGGAAGTGATTACTCTGCTTATTCGGATGCATTTGATGTTTGGCCGTAGACTGCAGATATGTTCAGCTGGTCCAGTTCCAACCAAGGAAGAGAGATCACAGCACCATAACCAAAAGTGTGTTACACAATACTGAATAATATATCCACACCATAATTAAAATCCCACAATTTAAATTGTGGAGATGATGTTTTATGGTGGCTAGGATGAGCATGATACATGTTCTCCATTTTCAAATACTGTAGTGCTTCAGGATACATGGGAAAGCAGATGTTTTTAATAGTCTGAACCTTTAAAGAAACTTATGTTAAAAAAATTTATTCTTCTAAAGTACTTCCATGCAGTCAGGAATGAGACATTGCTGCAGGAATGGGTTGCAATGTTCCATCTGTCTTTACTTCAGAGGAAAATGTTTATTTTGACTGAGATAGATTGTTTTCACATTAAGACTAATTTTTCTCCAAAGAAGCCAGATTATCAATTAGATGCAATTAAAAAAGATTCTATTTACATTTGATTTGTTAAATCAAAAGGTTTTTGAATACATGTTGTTAACAAAAAAAAATGGAGGAAAAAGTACACAAATCCTACATTTCCTGTCAGTACTTCTCCCTTTTTGCACACCTATGAAGCTCTGTATGTTTATAGATACGTTTACCACTCAGCGTATAATGGCATAGGTACTTCACACCATGCCTCCTTCCTCCTGCCATCCTGGCTTAGGCAGACTAAGCCACAGAATCATAGAATGGTTTGGGTTGGAAGGGACCTCAAAACCCATCCAGTTCCACCCCCTGCCACGGGCAGGGACACCTCCCACTGGATCAGGCTGCTCCAAGCCCCATCCAACCTGGCCTTGAACACCTCCGGGGATGGGGCAGCCACAGCTTCTCTGGGAAACCTGGGCCAGGGCATCACCACCTTCCTCATGAAGAATTTCTTCCTAATGCCTAATCTAAATCCTCCGCCTTCCAATTTAAATCCATTGCCTCTCATCCTGTCACACCATGCCCTCATCAAACAGTCCATCCCCACCTTTCTTGTAGCCCCTTCAGGTACTGGAAGCTGCTCTAAGTTCTCTTGAGAGCCTTCTCTTCTCCAACCTTCTCAGCCTGTCCTCATAGCAGAGGTGCTGTGGCCCTCAGATTATCTTTGAGCTTTCTTTAGATCTGTTCCAACAGTGCCACACACGAGATAAGTGCTCCATTAATCAGGGCAACAGCTCAGCTCCCTGGTTCATTTAGACCAAAAGTTTTGATCTGGAGCACAATGCAGCTGGATTGCACAGGCAGAGAGCAAGGAGCACATGGCCCTCAGGGGCAATCTGCATCGGATGCAAGCAAGACAGACATCAGCAAGGCCTCTGCCTCCCAAACCTCAAGAAAGATGCAATTGCATCATGTGAAATTCCTATAAACGCATTCCCTTGCTTTCCTTTACAGTGACAGCAAGGAGGGAGGAACTGGCAGGGTCCCTGCTCCCAGCTGCACGCTCCTAATCCAGCTGAATTTTTTTCCATCCTGATTCCCGGAAACATTTGCTGTGGGAGAAGCCAAGACTTTTACTGCTTCCAACTCCAAAGATGCCTCTTCTGCATCATCCATTTTCTACCAGCTGTTTGAGCTCATGAACAGAGCGAGACCAGTGGAGAGCTGCAGGATCCTGACTCCTTTCGCTGCACAAGCAAGCTAGGTCCCTCGATGGAGTGCAGGTTGCCTTCTCTATCTCAGGTACTTTGGCCTTGCTCTCCCTCTCCTTCACACTAATCAAGTCCTGCCATTCTCCTTTGGGCACTTTGAGCCTCCAAGCATTTGTCAAATTGCTCCAAGTTTCCCAGAAAAGCCCTGGCTTTCATGGAAAGCCCCAGCTGGTTTTCAGCTTGGAGATGTTCTTCCCCCACCCTGCCTACAGCACGTTATCGTGGGGGAGAACATCACCTCATCCTTAGATAGAATTGCACAGCAAGACCTGGCCTTTTCCTCAGCAACAACATTTGCTCTTGTAGCTAAAATAGGTGCTACCATAGGCAAAAGTGTCTTTGAACTTGGTTCATCAGCCCTGCTGGGTTTCAAAGTAATGGTACACACCATGGAGCACTGTACCAGGAACAAGGGACAGAAAGTCACCTTGAAACTCTGGCTATGAGCAAATGGCCAAGCAAGTTTAAAAGTAGATAGACCCTCAGGAGATGGGGGCTTTCCTCTCCACATTGCCACTTTAAAGGTCTTAGAGAAACCAGGTCCTTTCTCAGGGCTCCTCTTTCCACCTCTCTTTTTGTTGGTGTTTCTTACCTGTTCAGCTATCTTCAAGCCAGGACCTGTTTCTCACAGGATGCAAGATCTTCTGTGATTTAAGAGACCTGTCCTCCCAGCTCTTCCCACAGCAGAGACAGCACAACAGAGAATGTCTGCTCCTGAGGAACAGTGATATTGCAGCCCACCGTATGAAGAGTGTTTGTGGGCACACAAACCAGGTGTTACTACCTAAAAGGAAGTTGTGGAGAGGAGGGAGCTGGGCTCTTCTCCCAAGTGACAGAGGACAGGACAAGAGGGAATGGCCTCAAGGTCCACCAGGGGAGGTTCAGGCTGAATATTAGGAAAAAAATTTTCACAGAAAGGGTTATTGGGCACTGGAACAGGCTGCCCAGGGAGGGGGTTGAGTCACCTTCCCTGGAGGTGTTTAAGGCACGGGTGGATGAGGTGCTGAGGGACATAGTTTAGTGTTTGATAGGAATGGTTGGACTCGATGATCCAGTGGATCTTTTCCAACCTGGTGATTCTATGATCTGCTAATGTTACATTCACTAGGAAACAACAACAATTACTTTGATAAGGAACAGGAGCTGTGGGGAAAGACACAGACTGCTGCTTCTCTGCCAGCACCAATACAAAGCAAGTAACCACTGCTTTCGCCTTGTCAGTTCAGTGCTAAATATTAAGGCTTCATCGTCCTGAGCAAGGCAAGCAAAGACAACGTTACAGACAAACTCTTGCCTACGTGATCCCAAACCCAGGAAAACAGGGCAGTTCCCCTGTCTCCCAGATATTTGTAGAATCACAGAATCATAGTATAGTTCGGGTTGGAAGGGACCATAAGAGCCCATCATCCAGTTCCAACCCCCTGCCACTGGCAGGGACACCTCCCAATGGATCAGGGGCTCCAAGCCCCATCCAACCTGGCCTTGAACACCTCCAGGGATGGGGCAGCCACAACTTCCCTGGGCAACCTGTGTCAGTGCCTCACCACTCTCATTACCAAGAAATTCTTCTTTATGTCCAGTCTAAATCTGCCCCTCTCCAGTTTATACCCGTTCCCCCATGTCCTGTCACTACAATCCTCTGTGAACAGTCCCTCCACAACTTTCTTGTAGCTCCTTCAGGTACCGGAAGGTCGCTATAAGATCTCTTTGGAGCCTTCTCTCCTCCAAGCTGAACAACCCCAACTCTCTCAGCCTGTCCTTGCATGGGAGGTGCTCCAGCCCTCGCATCATCTTTGTAGCCTCCTCTGGACCCATTCCAACAGCTCCATCTCCTTCTTATGTTGAGGATTCCAGAACTGGACACAGTATTCCAGATGAGGTCTCACAAGAGAGGAATAGAGGGGCTGAATCCTTTCCCTCGATCTGCTGGCAACAATTCTTTTGAATATTCACCCCATTTGCTACATGAAACCCTAAATGCCAAGTTGGTTTTATCCAGCCCTGTGAACTCTTACCCTAGCTAACCAAAACTAAATAATAATAACAGTATGAATTCTTTTTCTCTGTCTCCCACTCATGAATTCCCACTCCATAGCTCCTCATCAGGCCTGGTGCTAATTAGAGCAGGCTGTGAAGTTCACTACATCTGTGCAGAATGGCAGGGGTGGACAGACATGTGACATGTGCTATTGCAAAATGTCCAGGTCCCAAATAAATGACCCATAGGACTCTCACTGCTTCTTCAGTCACTCCTTTTTTTAAGGAACTTTGTGGTATTTATCTTCCCACAAAGCTTACTAAAAAGAAGAGGGGAGGGGGAGAGAAGAAAGAGAATCCTGCAAAAAAAGAAATAACCACAAACATTGAGAAGGAGGGGGCTACTTTTTTTCCCGAAGGCCTTTCATTAACGAAGGCCCTTCATAAAAGGTTTTGCTTGTTTGTAAATGTTCCCTTTCACTCAATCATTTGATGGCATCTTTGGCAGCAGCAGCCCATAATTCTTTATAGCATGTGTGTATTCCTGCTATTTGAAGCAGACTAAATTAAAGCCAGGCTTGTCATTGAGGCTCTAGCACTTATTTCAATGCCTTTCAGAAAGGGAAAGGAGAGCATCAATCCTTACATTAAGAGTAGTCCTGTTAGCATGGGAGCTCACAAAGACACAAGAGATTAAGTCTCCCATCTTGTACAGAATGGTTTGGGTCAGAAGGGACCTCAAAGCCCATCCAGTTCCAACCTCCTGCCATGAGTAGGGACACCTCCCACTGGATCAGGCTGCTCAAAGCCCCATCCAACCTGGCCTTGAACCCCTCCAGGGATGGGGCAGCCATGCCTTCTCTGAACAACCTGCTCCTGTGCCTCCCCACCCTCACAGGAAAACATTTCTTCCTAACTTACTCTTCCTAGAACCATCCTGGAAAGCATTTGTCGCCTTATTGAATACCGGATTCACACTCAGCCTCATAGCCCTTCCTGTCCATTCAAATCTGCATCCTCATCCACTATGCCACAGAAGAATCTGAAGCACTGAAACAAATGTAAATTCATGCTGCGAAGTAATACAGAACAACTTTCAGAGGCAAATAAACAGGGAAATACGTAGAGCTGATTTCATGGTAATTACACCCGAAAAACGCAGTGCTTCTGGGAACCATACCTGAAGCTTCTTGCATGATATCACAGTCTGCATAGAGAGGAAGTTGTGCTTTCCTACCTGGATCCTGCTGACCTCACTGAAATCGGTGAGCTGCACCTTATACACTGGAAAGTCTGGGGTTTGGACTCTCTCTGGAAAGCCACAGTGGAAACTTCATGGTACAAACAAGGTTGGAAGCTGCAGGAGTTTGGACCAGCTCCTGAAGTTCCTCCTGTTCTCTTGGCATGGCTACCTAGGAGACTTCTGGAGAACAGCGTCAGGACCTTAAATGAATATTCTCAGGAAACATTTGAGTAGGAGGCTGGCAAGTAATTTTTCACTGTCCCCATGATTCACAAGAAAAGCCAGACAAGGAATGTCTCCATTAGCAGACAAATGAGCTGGGCTTAGTGGCATCTATGGTGACATATCTCTTTACTAACTGCCAGTTGGTTACTGGAATAGCTTCAGTACAGAACAAGAGTGACTTCTAGTGCAGTCCAGGGATATGACAAGGGTTATTGCTTGGCATTATCCCTGTATGTGTTCGACTTCATCACCCTGTGATGCCTAATGCAAATTAGACTTGATCTGAACTCCAAAGTGCCTGTAAAAGTACTGGAGATGATGTGGTCCCAGTGAAAACCAAAGCTTGGTTATGGTCCACCTTATGAACACAGAAAGCCAAGATATCCAAGGTATCATCAGGAAGAGACAGCACACACATGGCTGCTTGTAGCAGCAGTAAACTGGATTCCTAATTCAAGAGCTAAGTCAGCCTCTGCAGAGAGCAGTGCTTGCAATTACAATGATAGATAAACCACAGTCTGGGTCTCCTTTCTTCCTGGAGAACGCTGTCTTCTCCCTGCCTGATATTCCTGAACAAGGTTTAAGCATCTCCTCTCCACCACTCCTCAGAATCACAGAATCACTAGGTTGGAAAAGACCTCCAGGATCATCAAGTCCAACTATTCCTATCAAACACTAAACCATGACCCTCAGCACTTCATCCACCTGTCCCTTAAACACCTCCAGGGAAGGTGACTCAACCATCTCCCTGGACAGCCTCTGCCAGTGCCCAATGACCCTTTCTGTGAAAAATTTCTTCCTGATGTCCAGCCTGAACCTCCCCTGATGGAGCTTGAGGCCATTCCCTCTCGTCCTGTCCCCTGTCACTTGGGAGAAGAGGGCAGGTCCCTCCTTTCCACAACCTCCTTTCAGGTAGCTGTAGAGAGCAATGAGGTCTCCCCTCAGCCTCCTCTTCTCCAGGCTAAACACCCCCAGCTCTCTCAGCCGTTCCTCATAAGGCCTGTTCTCCAGCCCCTTCACCAGCTTCGTTGCTCTTCTCTGGACTCGCTCCAGAGCCTCAACATCCTTCTTGTGGTGAGGGGCCCAGAACTGAACACAGGATGCAAGGTGCAAAAAAGGTCCTCACTGACCTTTCAGACTGAAACTGGCATCACAGGCAGGAACTGAAGGCAGCCTGGCACCTCCTTCCCGCTGTGATCACAAGCTGTCCTCGCAGCCAGGCTGCCAGGCAAACAACAGCCTCACAGGGAGGAAGAGTGGCTGGACCAAGCCGACCTGCGTCCAGAGCAGCTGCTCAGCAGGTCCTGCCCAGGAGGTCATGCTGCATCCCAGCAGGCTAGTTTAAAAACAAGGAAAAGCACAAAGTACCAAGCCCTCAGCACAGTGGTTCCTTCAGTCCCAAACGACGATGCTAGAATAGAACCATTGAATCATTAATGTTGGAAAAGACCTCTGAGATCATTAAGTCCAACCATCAACATAATACTAACATGCCCAATAAACCATGTCCCGAAGCACATTTTTCAGCCCCACCAGGGATGGGGATTCTACCACTTCCCTGGGCAGCCTGTTCCAATGCTTCACCAACCTTTCAGGAAAGAAATTATTCCTAACATCCAATCTGAACCTCTCCTGGTGCAACTTGAGGCCATTTCCTCCTATCCTATCACTGGTTACTTGGGAGAAGAGACCAGCACCCACCTCACTACAGTCTCCTTGTAGGAAATTGTAGAGAGCAATAAGGTCTTCCCTCAGCCTTCTCTTCTCCAGACTAAATAATTCCAGTTTCCCCAGCTGCTTCTCTTAAGACTTGTGCTCCAGACCCTCCACCAGCCTCACCGCCCTCCTCTGGACACGCTCCAGCAGCTCAATGTCCTTCTGATACTGAGGGGGCCCCAAACCAAACACAGTATTCGAAGTGCAGCCTCACCAGCACCAAATACAGGGGTATGATCCCTTCCTCACTCCTGCTGGCCACACCATTGCTGATCCAGACCAGGGTGTTGCTGGTCACCTTGGCCACCTGGGCACACTGCTGGATCTTGTATCACCCAGCTGATCAGAATGACTGAATGGAGCTTTGAACTTTAAGTGCTCCCTAATGCAAATATACCTTGACGTATCTTCTCCCTTCATCAAAAATATTCCTTGAATATCAACTGGTTTGAATGCAGGGGAGCAGTATTTTTTAGAGTCCTAATGGTTATTTAGGAATATTTCACTAAAACATTGGAGCAAATAGAGATCTCATTAAAAATGAAAATATTCATAGGAAAGAGTTATTCCAGATGAGTCTTAAGTTTCACATTTCTCAGGATGTTTCACTGTAAAATTTTTCAAGGGAAAAGCTCCAAGTGTAGAGCCTGAAATGGCTTCATTTAAAACAATGTTTCTTTATTCTACACATATTTTTTCCAAGCTCAGCTGCTGATGCTGAACTGCAAAGTAAGAAATTTTTCGTGTCCTCAACAGGTCCAACAACATAATTTTCTCCTTTTTTATTAGAGGTGCGATTTCTACCCCCTTGGATTCCAAATGGAAAAGGAATTACAGCTCATCTTTTTTCATTTCTATTAAAAAAATGCTTCCCCACCCAAGCACAGCGAAGAGGAAAAATAAAAAATCAGTTTGTTCTAGGTGTGTTTGTACCTCTGCCTCCCAGATAAAAAATTGAAGTGCCTCCAGCTTTCTAATTCAAGTGCCTATGCTGTATGATTTTGCCTGGAGCACGGTCCGCGCTGGGGTGCAGAGCGGGTTTAGAGATTTAAGACAATGGTTAAGATGGGCTGGTTTGGTTTAAAGAAATGCTGCAGCATTCCTCCACTGCCTTGTTGAGTATTCTGCTCCCAGAAAGACTCTGGCAGTCATTGCAAGATAGACACCAAGCTTTTCTTGCAATGGCAGTAAGTAATAGCGTTACATCCCACACCCAACATAAGTACTCGCTGTATGTTCCAGGCTGCTGCCAAGGCCACAACTGTTTTTCCTGCATCTTTAGTTCTTGGGCAAAATTACATTTTTAATCTGTACATAATGTTCAGCTGAACCTCTTGCAGTTTATGGACTCAAACAGAGAAGCAATTCTCATCACCACTGGAAGGAGTGAATCTCCCCTTGTTCCCTGGGAAAGGAAAAACTCAGTCAAGGCAGACACTCCAGCCTTCTTTTCATAGAAACAGGGAGAACAAAACACCTCTAGAATTGCCTTACCGGGATGATGAACAGTCCTCTGGAAACACGGGTTTTATTTCTAGCTCTGACACAGATACCTGGTGTGAACTTCTGCAGATTCTTGAAGACCTGTCTCTGGCTGAATCAAATCTTTAAAGCCTCAGAAGCCCATCACATTAATCAAGAAAATGCAACTCTGGTTGAGAAACAGAGTCACGTCCTGACATTCTCTCTCTCAGTCCTGAACAAAACAAGCATCTTGACTTGTTCTGATTTGTTATGCCAAATTTCTCTCCGAAACAAATGTTCCTAATCCCTAGTGCTAACCAAGCCTGCCAATGGTTTACCAGCAAGTCAGGGAGAAGAAGCTGCCTCTCACCATGGCCAAGATTCAACACAGCTAACTGCAGGCGTTGAGTTCCACTCCCAGTTTGCTCAAGTTCTTTACATGTTTTATGAAGAGACAAAGTTGTAAGGCCGTTCAGATGTTGATACAGCTAAGTCACCCTCTTTCTGTAACCTGAACGCCCTGGAGATTGCTAAGCATGACCATAAAGAAAAAAATAACCACCACTAATAACCTTGGGGGCCAAGGCCAGCTTCTTATCTGTCAGTCACTGGAAGGCCACACTAACTAGACCGTAAGCTCACAGGGGCTGGCTTGCTGCTATGTTTTATCAAAGATCTAAATGCAAGCAGAAGTGCAAGAGTGTTTCTATGCCCGAAGTCTCAGCCAGAGCCAATGCAGCTAAAATTTCCATGGAAAGCTTTAGCTTGAGGGAGGGGAGCAGGGTGGAGGTAATGGTATCAGTCATTTATTTAGTGACAAACTCCTGCCTGGCATTGCCTCCGCAAAGCATGAGCCAGCTCCAGTCACTCCTACCAGTCTTTAACATCATTAGCTAATGCAAGTGGCCCTATTCATATTTGAGCAACACTTATTTTAGCTAGTGGATTCAGCTCTGGGAATCTCTCTGAGGACAAGATACGCCTTGTGGGATTTAGCCAGCTAATGCCCATCCATTTAATTGAGTATCCAAATACCAACTCAAAATACAGGACAAAGATCCTTGCATTACATCTAGGATGATTAATAAGCAAGCAGACCACCCTTATTTCATGGATATGGGAAAAGAGAGAAAAGGTGGCAAAACCACTACTCTTGCCACTTCAACATATGGTAGAAAGGGCTACCAATACCTGTACCATCATGATTAATATTGCAACAATACTGTTGTTTGCTTCCACCACTTCACACCAGCAAGAAACCCACAATCTTTTCCTTTCTAGGCTCTGCTAATGTCACAAAATCACAAGAGCTTGAAGTGTTGCCTGACAATCACACCCAGGTCCTTCAAACATTCTGTACCAGTAACACCACCATTACCTGATTTTTCTCTACACAGCGAGAACGGTTACAGACAGAAGAGAATCTCTGACTTGATCTGTATTTTCTAAGGTTAAGCTTCCAGCCCCCGAAATATCACGGATTCAGGCTGGTGCCATATTCTGACACTGACTCTGTGTCAGAAAACGTTTCATGTCTGGCCCAGGTGAAGGGTTCAGATCCACTTCTGTAGCTTGAGGCTTGGTGTTTTCAGAATGTGGGTCTCCACGCATTCCACCCTGGATCTTATACTGCTCCCTCAAATCTTAGTGGCACAAACAGCTCCCACTTCACCTCTTTCACCTCCCCAGGGGCCACAGAAGAAGCTGACTTGCCTATTGCTTGCAATATAGTCTCAGTTCTGTGCAGACCAAGGAAGCACTTTCATCTCAGACTTGTCCTGTCTTTAAAAAATCAAGATTTTAACCATTCACTCCAGCAGTACAAGCACCATACAAGCTGTTTCACTGAGTATGATTTTACTAGTGTCTAGGAGTTCAGACAAATGATTGAATCGGTCCTGTCAGGCATCAACACATGTGAATGTTAAAATCAAGCAATTTTAGAGCATCTTACACCAGTTAGCATGTACTTTAAGGTGCTTAAAATAGATCATACCACAATAAATCCCTGCTACTAGAGACCCAAAGGAAATATCCTTTCTGGCTTGCTATCAAATATACATCTGATGAAGGATCAGCACAGTCCCACTGAAAGCTAGCAGAGCTGACAAAGCTTTTCAAACATTGATACTGCATCATAGAATCATAGAATGGTTTTGGAGGGGACCTTGAAATCATCTAGTTCCACCCCCTGCCATGGGCAGGGACACCTCCTAATGGATCAAGGGCTCCAAGCCCCATCCAACCTGGCCTTGAACACCTCCAGGGATGGGGCAGCCACGACTTCCCAGGGTAACCTGTTCCAGTCCCTCACCACTCTCATGGTGAAGAAATTCTTCCTTTTTTCTAGCCTAAATCTGCCCCTCCCCAGTTTATAGCCTTTGCCCCTAATCCTATCACTACAGACCTTCACATCAAGCTGCAGGATATTCCTACAGCCAGACTGGTGGGTAACTCAGTCCCCGTTCTGCTGTCACCCCTATGTTGACAATGGCATCTGGCAGCAGGAACAGAGAAGTCACTAGAAGTTAACTCAGGTGCCTGATGCAGGCACATACGTATTTATTGTTTCAGGTCACCTGTCTGCCTTTTCAGAGAAGCCCCGGAGTCTCCCATCTCCTTTATTCATGGCAGTCTACGGGATGGATGGAAAAGCTTCTGGAGTAAAGGTGGCATCTGGTGTGAGTAAGGTTGAAAGTATTTTGGCTGGGAATTAGTGGGTATACAAAGGCGTGGGAGTTGTGATTCACTCAATGCTTCCCGCCCCCAGCAGATCCCCACCTTGCAAAGAGCAAACAGTTGGCGCTCGGGAGCAGTAACTCAGTGGCGAGGCATTTGGCAGAAACGTTTCTGGAACAAGCGCCAGGGCTTGAGCTTCATGTCAGCCAGAGTGTCTCCTCAGAGAAACTCTAATGGAGCATCACCAGGAACAAAACAACATTTCCTGAAACCACTGCAAAGGAAGACAGAAAATTCATCCAGCCCTGCATCCAAGAGGGTGTAAAATGCAGAAGGATCATTCTTTCTCTCCAGTTCCCAATATAGATATGCTGAATGGTCTTGAGGAACAAATTCAGCAGTAGCTGGGTTTGAGAGATAGCAACCATTAAAAAAAAAACAACAGAGTGCAAACTGAGCTGCAGCAGCACAGATTTATTTCTCCCTGACAGCATGAGCTACCGTAGCTGTACAAGCACCCAGCCTAAGACTGGAAATGATCTTTCCCAAATGTGCTGGTGCTTGTCCTGACCTCAGCTCAGGGGCTGAATGCACACGCAAGGGGGATGCTCAATGCGCTCCACGGAGAGCCTAGATTTGAAAGCTCACAGCAGAGCCACCCCACCTGCCTGAACTCCAACCCAGGTGCCTTCCTCTTCTGCCGACAACTTGAGGACGAGCACATCAGTACTTTAACCACACTCTGAGCAATATTCGACATCACTGAATGTTTAGAATTGGCATAAGAAACAATAAAACAACAACACCCCCCACAATCAACATTGTTTTGCAATACCTAATATTTTATTCAAGATTCTGTTCTGGCAGTCATTTTATTTTGTAAGAAAATAAAGAGTTTAGCAGTTACAGTTCAGAAAGGCCTTGGGAACAGGAACTAACAAGACCTAAAAGATTTACAAAGAGATGATGTAGAAAAAGGAGTTTTGTTTTAATCTCTCAGTCTTTGAGGCTCTGACTTATGGTTTCTAAACTAGAGATCAATAATACTTAAAACCTGTCTGACTAGAAAAGTATCAAAGCCAGTATCAAAGTATCAGGAGTCAGCCTCAGCTGTTCCTAAAGGGAAGCCTCAAGACTAGGAAGAAGAAAAAAACTTATTCTGTATTAACTGAGGGAAATATCCCATTAGACATCAATAACTGCGTAGAGCAGATCATGAAGCAGAGAAACCAGGCAGTTTGAGTTGGGAATGGTACATGACATGCACTACTTAGGACTTGTCTGTGTTCATTTAGACTGAGAACTGACCGCGTTTCAAATTTTGCTGAAGTGCCATGTTCTCCTGCTTGCCTTTGGAAGGAAATAGTTATCCACTACTCCATCAAGAAGCAAGATTTCTGCAAAACAAGAGTTCCTGTGGATGCAGGAATACTAAGTTACATTCTCCAGAGCCGCTGGCAGAAGGATTAACCCTCCATGCCCAAATTAACATTTCCCCTGCTGCGCACTCCAACAGCCCAGCACACAAGTGGGAAAGCCACGGATTCGCAGTTAAAACCAGAACCCACAGATTTACCTGTGGAAATTACAGCTCCTGCCACCATGAAATTATCTGGGAACCAATTAATCTTTGGCACACTTTACTCCTGCGAGGCTCTCTGTTGTACAGGGTGAATCAAGGCTGCGCAGACTTTCTGGCACCATACGGGTCTAAGAAAAGAGAATGGCACTGCTCTCTCCTGAGCCAAGAAGCTATGAACTATTGAAGCACTTTTCCTTCTTAGTATTCTGGCAAAGCAAGCGCAAGAGCAATCACGGATGTGTCCTGAGCACAGGGCACTCCTGTGACTGGCACCACTCTTAGCCAAACTATTACTAGTAACTTGTGCTGAGCAACCACAAACCTTTGTTTGGTGTGGATTCATGGGTGGGCAGATGCTAGAGGAAATAATCATCTGCATCTATGCAGGGTGGAAATAGCAACAAAAATATCATAAGAGCAGGGAAGAACAAACAGGAGTAGAAGTATTTAGATTATTCATTGCTTCTATTTTTTGCCTCCATTACTAGCTACGCTGCTAAAGCCAGAAGAAAGATCTCATAGAAAAAGAACCCATAGATTTTAGAATCCCTCCTTCGGTCTCTTCATCAAACACTGACAAAAGGTTTTGCTGAATAATAAAATATTTATGCATAAAAAGAAGTTAAAATGCCACTGTGACTATTGCTGGAAAAAATACAACAGGTATCTAAGTGAAGAAACTTGGGGAATTCAAGGCTGGTTGAGAGACTAGAGAGGGGATAGAAGTGGAGATCTCCCTTATCCTCCTCCTCTTCTTGTGATTAGGAAGTTCATGTGGCATGGGAGACCTCTGAGATGCAAACTCTTCCTCAACCTGATATAAAACTAAGCTTCACATTGGATCTTGTGCATCCCATAAAGGCTGCTCACAAATCTGCTATTCCGGCCTGGGACTCTCAACAGCTCCTGGTTCTACACAGTATAAAAATCCGTAAGTACCTATCAGACCAAGATTTGGAAGCTCCCATACCCCGGGATTATGTTTAACTAGCAGGTTAAAAAAAAAACAGTGGCACCTTCTTTTGTGAATTATGGGCTTGTTTTCAGCTGAATACACTCTTAAAATGGCCAAGGGATCCATTTTAGCAGTTATGGGAAGAATTTGTCTCAGTTCAGTCACCATACAAAGCCACCAGTGATTTACACTACCTGCTCCTTATGTCCCTCACCTTTGCTCAGGGTTGCAAGCCAGCTGATGATTTGTTGGTCCTCAATATCAACATACATAAGATCATTAAAATAAATCCCTTTGCCCTGTCCCGTTTCCTCTGCTGTTCTTACTCCACTGAAAGGGCTAAAAGAAGGCAAGCTTGTCGATGAATCCATCACACTATCAGTGAAACTGTTAGAAAATGGGGCTAATAAAACTGCCGCGGTCATTGGCAACCAACATCAGAGGCAGAAAAAATTCTTCACGGAAAGGGTCATTGGGCACTGGCAGAGGTTGCCCAGGGAGGTGGTTGAGTCACCTTCCCTGGAGGTGTTTAAGGCACGGGTGGACGAGGTGCTGAGGGACATGGTTTAGTGTTTGATAGGAATGGTTGGACTCGATGATCCAGTGAGTCTCTTCCAACCTGGTGATTCTATGATTCTGTGATCCCTTCTGTTCTAAGGCCAGTGAGCAGATGTCTCATGGTAGAGGAGTTTGAGGGGTAGAGCTTCACAGTATATCAAGGTTTGAGGGGTAGAGCTTCTCACTGCTCCAGAAGTGAAGCTGATTGTGCCCCAGAGCCAAATACCATGAACTAATGTATATTTTCCCACATGCTGAAACCCATGAGTCTGAAGAGCTGTTAGAGCTCCTAGAAATAAAAAGCTTCGTTACCTGCCTTGGCAAACTTTCCTCTGTGCTCTACAGCCCATGTTTGTGAGGAGACTTGAGGTCATGAATGAAAAACACCAGTGAACACTTCTGTTCAGCTCTGAGAGGAAGGAAACAGACTTGTTGGAACTTGACTTAAACCAGACTTGTAGAAAGAGGATCACTTGATCCCTGTGACAATTCTACCAGGGCGAAGTACTTCCCAGAGGGTAAGGTGTGCAGAATACACTCAGCACATGAACAGCCTGATTCCCACAACCCAGTGATCGCAAAACTACTCCTCCATTTGTGTCTGCAAGTTACAGTGCCTCATGTTGTAAGGGAGTTGAAGTTTTAAGTAGTAGCAGATGTTGGCAATATACTCCAGACCTTTGTTTCATGGATTACCAAATAACTGCTGCTTTTGTGCTAGTCCTTCCCCAGTAATAACAATAATTAAGTGCCATTTATATAAGGTCTTTCATTCAACAGTCCCAAAATGCTCAATAAATTCAACAAACCATTAATACTCAACAGATGTATCACATTTTTAAAGAGGTTGCCTACATCTCAAGCAATCCTCCACATTCCTGTAAATGGTAGGTACCATAATGACCTTCAGTTTGCAGATAGAGAGGCAGAAGGAGAGAACGCCAAAGGCCACAGTGCACTTTCCTAATAACAAAGGGATTTAAACAGAGTTCCTGGCTCTTAACTCTGTTCCCATTGTGAGCAGGAAGCCACCCTGCCTCCAGAAATTCACAAGCACTGATAACCTCTGTGTTTTATCCAGAATGCTAAAGTGAAAATCCAGGACGCATTCCCAGAGCACATGAAAAACATAGTGAGTCAAGTCCAGTCAAAGCAACATGAATTTTTTCACTAGCACAACTGAAGTTAGCTAGAAGTGAATTTAGTGGCCCAAGCAGGACACTGGAAAGAAATCCAGTTGTCATCAAGTAACGGTAACCTTGCTCGCACATCCCACTGGGGAGCAGAACAGCAGAACTTCCTTTGCTGGCCCTCAGCTGTTTGGCATTCTTTATTGATGCCCCTGAGCTGGATTTACTGCACCTATTATCTCCATTTAAAATGGAACGAAAGGAATAACAAAGACTGACTGAATATGGTTACAATGCCTGTTTCTCCATCTGTATAGTAATTTTATTTAAGTGCACACATCGGAGGAGACACTGCTTGGAAGAATCAGCTTTGCCGAAACAGCAATGCCGTCCTTACATCCCCTAGATTTCATTCCCATCAGCTCACAGTACATCCAAAATGCACACAGGCAGTTGTTCCTGGCGATAAGTACCAGCAGCACAAAATGAAGGAATCACCGGGTCACCACCAACGCTTTGGATTTGGATGGGGAAGGACTTTGTCATGCCTCAAACCCTTATCACGAGGCTAATATAAGCAAAGAGCACATGCTCAAGGGTAACATGAGGCAGTGGCCAGAGTACAGAACTACCACCAGGCTCCAGAGATTATCTTCTCAGCTATGCACTCGGATATTTTTTGACTTTCTGCATGGGCCAAGGAGACAGGGTTGTCAAGTGGCCATTCCTACTCAGCCACAAGTTTCAGCAAAACCAGGATCCTCTGAAGCACAAAAGCCTTCTTCGCAAGTCTACTTCAGTGAAGTGATTTCTGACATGAAAACTTCTGACAGGCAGTAACTGAACTTCAAGTATTCCAGCTAGTTAACTGCTGTATAACTAGGTAATGCTTCCACCTCATCAAAACAGCATCTCTCAGCAGATCCTACTCTTCAATGTCCAAACAGTCAAATTACCACCTCAAAAACTTACCTTCCCCCCAGCAAAAACAAGTTAGCTGAGCATCTATGCTCAGCCTGCAAAAAATGCAAGTAACAGGTTTTAGCTAAGACACACAACAACTCACATAATCATCAATTGTACAGCGAATCAGCAGCAATTCCCTCATCTGTGCCTGAGCCCTAACACAAAGCAAAACGTTCCCTATTCCTTCTTGTCAGATTCTGTTCACCTTCTACTCACACCATGCTGCTTCTACCAGAGTGCTCTGTCATGCTACGTGAATTATGCTGCATTTGTTCATATTTCAGGGAACAAAGAGGTGCTTGAAGGAATCTCAGGTAGTTTAGATCATGGTCACGGTAATATAAACTGTAACTTAACTGCGTATCAAATTTTATCATTGCAATAATTAATTATTGTTTTGCCTGAGCTTTACCCACTTATGAAGCTGCAGATATAAACCATGTTGAAATCACTTTGCAGCTAACCACACAAAAAAACTTTGTACTTAACAATGTCCACCTTATGCTGGACACAGAAAGTGAGAATACTCATGTCCTTTCCTAAGCTTCCTTGCCTCTAATTATCTGATATTCCTTTTCCTATTGATGTGTTACATGCTCACTCTGCACCTGAAGCAGGGATTAGAAACGGGAACCATGGAATTAGAAGTGCTTCGTTCTCTAGTTTCTACCAAGTATACCGTAGAGGGCTGATCAGCTGACAACACAACCGAATGGAGAGGCTGCCAAGCTCTTCTCAGCTGAATTAAAATAACAGCAAATAAGAAACCTGGATTGTACTTAGAAAATCACAAGACTAGTGCTTGGCCCTGACTGGGGGTGAGGGAGAAAGCCCATCCAAGGTGACGCCCCATTCTTTTCAACTGAAACAAATTGAATTTCTACCAACAGGAGCCAGGTTTCATAACCTATAACAGGGAAAGCGTTCACTGAACAGAGATTGTGTGAGTGCATGAGAGAGGCGAGACTGGGACCCGTTTTTTTCATCATGCAGAAATGTAACAGCTTTTTATTTCGTTTTATGACTCAGTGTTCCCGATGGAAAGAGCACACACATCATGGGTTTGGCGCTGTGCACCATTCAATTTCCTACCAGCCCCATCCTGCGATGAATCCAACGCAGCCGTTCCTTTAACCTCTTCAAGGAAGCGGTTGTGCCAGTCGTGGTCTCCAGGAGTGTTGCGAGGCAGAGATGTGTCAGAGGATGGCTCCTCTCTACTTGCAGCCTGCACCACATAAACCACCACTGTAAGAAAAATAAATGAACCCACGAGGCAGTCAGGGGAAACTAGAGAAAGGTCTCCTCCTGACATGAGTCAGCACAGCGCAGAAATAGTTGGAAGAGCTATTCTGTTTTGCACTGAGTAAAAAAATGTCCACCACAACCTCTTACAGCTTTTCTCCCCGCTGATTCACGCCCCAACACGCTGCTGGGCTACGCAGACACGAGGTTACCACAGGTAATCGCAGTCAGCATGCAGGCTACAGCTAGAATCATAGAATCATAGAATCACAAGGTTGGAAGAGACCCACCGGATCATCGAGTCCAACCATTTCTATCAAACACTAAACCATGCCCATCAGCACCTCATCCACCCGTCCCTTAAACCCCTCCAGGGAAGGTGACTCAGCCCCCTCCCTGGGCAGCCTCTGCCAGTGCCCAATGACCCTTTCTGGGAAAAATGTTTTCCTAATGTTCAGCCCAAACCTCCCCTGAAACCTAGCCTGCTCTCCTTACCTGAACAAAAGCACAACCTACAGTTTTAAACAGGTTACCTTTCTTGTTTCTTCACATGTTGCAAACACAGCGAAGCATTCCTGAGCTGCTAAACTCTGAGGGTTTCTATTCGCTCCGCGATGTGCACCTGGGAGGGCTGCAGAACTGCAGAGCCTCATGAGCTAGTTACAAAAAATATAGATCAAAGGAACTAAACCAAATCTCAAGCATAATGCAAACCTTTGCTGAGTTAATAACCTTGCCAAGAGATTTTTTGAGTCTATCCTGTCTGATCTTTTAAATTCTAAGCTCCTTTCCCAGGATCTTTTTATTAAATCCATCTCACCCATCATCTCACACACATCCTTCTATAGAGACCAGAGCAATTAGGCAAAAAAATAATGTGCCATGTCACATTAAAAAGAAGCAGGGAGGGAAGACTGTGGGGCTTCTTAACATCTTCTGCCTCTTCTTTCCCCCAGTCATATACTTAAGTTGCGAATATACTAAGTGTCATAGCTCACCCTCAAAGGTCGGATCTCTTCGCCTTCGTCTGCAACTATTTATTAGTTTTAGTTAATTTGGACTACCTGAATAAGCGATTTGCCAAGCTAAAATACTAAAACTATTACTTTTTAAATATGATGAGGACTCTAATTTCCCCAGTTATTCCACCTATTGACTTATTTTCCTCCTATTGACTCATTTTGCTACTATATATCTGACCATCCCATCATATGCATGACAACACAAATGTTGTAGTGGCAGTGGCTGATGCCAACTCCACCAAACAGGAGAATGCAAACAGCTAAAACACCATTAGCTTTCAAACGTGCATGGTGAAGGAAGTCAGAGTAGCACATCAAGTTTGATTACAAATTCTACAGGGACAAGAAATTAACAGTTGTTTAGGGTTTGCCAACTGCATCCATGAGATATGAGTAGAGTCCTTCAGTAACTCTGAGTAGGAAGAGTTTTCTTGGAGTCATGAGAGATTTTAAGTCACCCCTCCCACAGAATGACTGCTGCCTGAGGCTATTACTTGGAAAAACATAATTTGCCACTGTGTTGGATACGATACAACAGAAGAAAGTGGTCTTGTGGTGCGCTGTTAAATTGATCAGCCTCTGGATATGCCAAAATTTCTGGAGTCCAGCCTCCCTCACTTGATATACTCAGTGCCTGTATCTGAGAAATTTACCCATTTAGTCGAAGTTAAATTCTGTACTAGATGCCTATAACAGCATGAAATTTAGAGGCAAAAGTTAATCATGTCCATATCTTTTTCCTTCCCCCTTTGTCTCTGCTGTTTTCTAGGTTTTGGACAATCTTCATAGAATCATAGAATGGTTTGGGTTGGAAGGGACCTCAAAGCCCACCCAGTTTCAACGCCCTGCCATGGGCAGGGGCACCTCCCATGGGATCAGGGGCTCCAAGCCCCATCCAACCTGGCCTTGAACACCTCCAGGGGTGGGGCAGCCACCACTTCTCCGAGCAACACTGTGCCAGTGCCTCACCAACCTCACAGGAAAACATTTCTTCTTAAGATCTAACTTAAATCTCCCCTCTTTCAGCTTCAAACCATTCCCCCTCACCCTCTCCCTGGACTCCCTGATCAAGAGCTCCTCCCCAGCTTTCCTACAGGCTGCCTTTCAGTGCTGGAAGCTGCTCTCGTGTCTCCCCACAGCCTTCTCTTCTCCAGGCTGAACAACCCCAACTCTCTCAGCCTGGCCTCGCAGGAAAGGTGCCCAGCCCTTGGATCATCTTCATGGCCTCCTCTCCACCTGTTCCAACAGATCCATGTCCTTCCTTCTTCCTGTTCTCAGTGGCTTCCAAGCTGTGCCTGCAAAGTTCCTTACCACAGTTCTCTTGCCAAGCTGCCAAACGTGTCCTCCAGATGTTGTGCTGGACTTCAGAAGGGAATCCTTGTCCTTTCTGAAGTCAGTGGGAGACTTCCCATGGTCTTTAGTGGGAAGAGGATTCCACCTTTTATCTCACATGCTCTCAAAGATGCATTCTTCCTACTGTCTGGTTGGGTCTCAAAATACAAATGCTGAAGCCAACTCCCTACTCCTATTCTTTCCTTATAAAAAGGGACACAATAAAGCACATCTATTACAAACTTCATAGCATAAGTAAATACTACATCATTTTTCTAAAGTGTTGAAGCTGGGTATCCAAATAGGTAAATATATAGTCATCAATTCCTAACTAGGAATAATAGGATTTGGCTTATATCCATGCATAAACCAGGACATTGCCACTTACCCCCACTGTGCTGGTGAATCATAGAATCATAGAATAACCAGGTTGGAAGACACCCACCGGATCATCGAGTCCAACCATAAGTGAGTTTTGGCTTTTTTATTTAAAAAGAAAAAAAGGTTTGAGCTAGGTTTCTTGACTGCTGTTTCTAATAGCCTAGATCCCTGCAAGAGTCTGGAGAAGATCCACGTTTCTAACGGGACACATCTCTCAAAAGTCTGGGAACTCTTAGCCACAGGAAAAATGACAAGGCTTCAGAATGACTCATTGTCAATATTTGCAAAGATGTTGGAAGAAACTGGGTAACAAAGACTAATGAACTTGATGTACTTTCCCCCGCTTTTGTGGCTTCCCATCTGCTCTGCCTCACTTTCTGAAGTCCTCAGAATACACATAAGCAAATTTTTCTGCTCTTGGACAATCTGCAGAGCTAGGACTGGTGCCACTGTCCCTCCTTTGCTTTACCAGAGTGGTAAAATTAAAGTAACTTTGGGTGACTTGGGGAGATGGGGCTGCTCACCCTCCTGGAACAGATGCTGCAACCGAGGTACCTTCATGCCTCCCAGGACACTAGAGCACACTTGGGGTCAGAGCTTGCAGGCAGGCCTTCCTCTTTGAAAGATAATCCCTTGCTTAGATGCAAAGGTGCTAGATGGAGGTGTTTAAGGGATGGGTGGATGAGGTGCTGAGGGACATGGTTTAGTGTTTGATAGGAATGGTTGGACTCGATGATCCGGTGGGTCTCTTCCAACCTGGTGATTCTCTGATTCTATGAAATGCGGATTCAGAGTTGTAAATGACTAGCTTGTCTTCCTGACCTTCTCTGGGATACTCCTAACTGTGAAACACTTTGCCTTTAAAGGAATTCACCAGACATCCTGCAACACTTCCCGAGGCTTTCTTACCTTCTTCAGAGAGATCAGCTACTGCAGTGACCTTCTACAGTCTGATATTCTGAATACTACCTGTGGAAGGTGAACAAATATAAAATAAACTCTGAGACTGGAATAACATTTTTGCAAATTCTGCAAAGAGTCATGATCTAGTGAAGAATCAGCTATGGTTTCATTAAAAGCTCTTCAGATACCAACAAAGACTTGAAAATTGGCTAAGTAAAGTTACAGTAAGAATTGGGTCCCTCACTATAAGAAAGATACTGAGTTCCTGGAGCAAGTCCAGAGAAGAGCGATGAAAATGGTGAAGGGGCTGGAGAACAAGTGTTAGGAGGAGCAGCTGAGGGAACTGGAGTTATTTAGTCTGGAGAAGAGGAGGCTGAGGGGAGACCTCATTGCTCTCTGCAACTACCTAAAAGGACCTTGCAGAGAGGTGGGTGTTGGTCTCTTCTCCCAAGTGACAGGGGACAGGACAAGAGTGAACAGCATCAAGCTGCATCAGGGGAAGTTTAGATTGAACAGTAGGAAAAATTTCTTCACAGAAAGGGTTATCAAGCACCAGCAGAGGCTGCCCAGAGAGGTGGTTAAGTCACCATCCCTGGAGGTGTTTAAAAGGCGGGTGGATGAGGTGCTTGGGGACATGATTTAGTAGGAGACAGGTACGCTTGGAGTTGATAATCCCTGAAGTATTTTCCAACCTAACGATTCTATGAACTCTCTAAAAGGAAAAGCACTTCTCAGCTTGATCAGACTCCCGTGTTCTTCCTGGCTTTTCACCTCTGGAGCACTTTTTCATAGCAGGATCATTCACCTGGTCTCAAAATGTTTATCTCCTAAATAAAAAAAAAGCAGTTGCTTCTTAGAAGGAAGCAAAAAAGAGCATTGTGGTAACAATTTATACACTTCTGTGGAAAAGACAGGGAAATTATTAATTTCCCAGTGGACTAAACCAAGTGCTGGGAATCTGATCATCTGTCATTTTAATGAGGAGAAAACGGCAACAGTGAAACTTAGAGTTTCAGAGTCAATATTGCTGCTCATCTTTGCAGCAGATGGAATTAAAAAAACATTTTACTTCTTACCTCAGCAGAACCCACAGGGCCCTTCTTCTGAAGCATCAATTAGTGAGTTCTACTAACCTCCTCCAATCACATATCTTGACCCAAATCATCTTGCACGCAAGTCAGAAGACTTTCAATGACTACAGTGGGAACTGGATGAAATGAGATTTAAGAGATAAACTGAACGGGAAATGATTTTTAAAGAGAGACCTCTTGCCCCCAAGGCAAAACAATCTAAGGAACTAAAGAAACACATTGTTCTTTTTCAGCTTTTTGCTGAGGCCAAAATATTTAAAACAAACATGGATCTAAGAGAGCGAAGAAAAAGACTTCCATTCCTTTCCCAGACGTTAGCTCAGCTGAAATATCCTACTGACTTTTTGCTATCACTGCCGAATGCTTCCAGCTTCAGCTAATAGTACAGAAGAAGTGAACACATGTATTTTGCAGAATGTCTGGGAATGAAATCCCTAACGCTCTGTGTGATTCAGTTATTCACAGAAAACGGTTTCAAAACTCTCGAGCATCCACTCAGCACTTGCATTATCTTGAATTATGTTCACTTCAGAAAAACTGGAAGACTTCTAAGCTTATGAGAACAAACAATCAGAGGCTTCCCATCAGCTCAGTGACAACAAAATCCCCAAGTAAATATTAAGGGATCTCCCAGAATGGCAGTAAAATCCATGTGAGCATGTAGATCTGAGGACCTTTGTGTTCCCCATTTCTCATGAAAAACAAGTGTTCAGTGTACTATGAGCAATGCCAGCACATGAAGCTGCTCTCCAAAGACATCCAGAAAGATTACAGATTAACACCAGCGATCTGAATCTCACAAGGCAGGTAATAAATTCTCACAAGACCTTGCCTACCTAACTGCACAGGAACAGGGAGAATCTGAGCAGATGACATTTCCCGATGCTAGCACAGAGGAGACAAATCTCTACATGGAACTAGGTTGCTCTGGATGTAATCAAGCTACGTCTTGTTTCTAGAAATTAACTGCATTCCCAGAACCACACTATAATCCACTGATTTGCTGTTCAGCCTTTTTCTACTTAACAACAGGCTTGCACTTCGAGGCCAGATCTCTCTCTATTTCTTTGGCCCAGCCGTGGTTTTCTCCTACATCAACATCTCTTCTTGTGGTGCAAATGCACAGGCTGCAGGATGGATGGGAACTCAAAGATCTGGCTGCCCCTAAGACTTCTCACGTAAGCCAAGTCCTTGTGGTAAACTCTCCATCATCCATCTGAGGGTTCAGAACTGATTTCTTGCCTAAACAAATATCTGGGTACCTGCTGTCCAGTGAGCTGAATACAACTACTCCAAAAAAGGTCTCTTTGAGGGAAGAGGCAGAATTTTGAATAAGACAATAGAGAAAACTTCACTCCCTCCCTGTCCATGAGCACACAGACTCTCTTGTCGTGTTTTTCATTTTCAGGTTCACCAACTGTACCACAACTTTTCCCTTTTAGCAGCATCCAGATGGAAGCAATGAACGCCCTACCGCCATGAAATTTCATTTTCTGATTCAAATCTTGCTGTCTTGGCTCTTATACATTGGGGCTGCTCCAGAAAAAGCCCTGTCAGATTGCAGCTCCTGCCTGTGTTTTTCTGCACATCCTTTCCATCCGTGTCTGCACATCCAGGAACTAACAAGATTAGAAAAATATCTGCTGTGGTGCTTATACTCTCATTATGATCACCCAGCAGAGAGTCAGGGAACAGAGTCTGAACAGAGCGAACAATACTCCCTGACACCATGACTTCACAGATATTTAGCAAAAGAGATTTTAGCTGACAGCAATCCTCCCAGTTCACACAAAAAAACACAGTTTGTGTGACAGAACCACTACAGAACCTGCCCCTATATAACGTTTGCATGTCAAGCAGGAATAAGCACTAGATTTCATGGTAAAAAAGCCCAAAGCCTTGACTGTAAAACTGCTGACCACAACAATCAAACCCCAATTTTGATCATTAGCAAGAAGGGGGAAATCTGTAGTGAGTGAACTTCAGAGCCTCAAGCAAAAAAAGCCCCATAAACCATGTGTGATCTCTACCTTGCTTCCATCTATTAGGTCTGGTTGTTTCCTTGGCTACTAGGCTAAGCCAAACAAAAACTCACTGATCTCATCCTCAGGCAAATACTCAAAAAACCTAAGTTTTGGGGGTTGTTCTAAAAGCCAGTTTACTCATGCATCAACTAATTAGACCAAACTCAGTCAGGGTGCAGATATCCCACATCTTTATGTTACCAGATGCCCTCTAACCAAGACAGTACTCTTGTCCAAGCTCTTTTTCTTTTACTTGAGGGCCTCCCTTGCAGAAAATACAGTGGAATCTCTAACAGTCAGGAGGGCAGTACCTTCTTGTCCCATCACGAGCATCCGCAGCTCACTAACTGTAGAGAACCTACACTTCATTCTACCTCTCCCTTCTGCCCCCTCTTTGGCTCTTACTGCTTCGAAAAGGAAACGAGCAGCAATAAACCTCACAAGCCATGGTTTGCATCTCTCCATCACACCAAGCTGCGCGTGCCTTGCCTCATCATAGCTTAAAATAGCCTTTCCACACCTTGAGATGTCTGTATACGTACCCTGAGAATTCAAGGGAATGCTGCTTAAAGGTGATGTTGATTCAAGAGAAAGCCTGAAGCTCCCTTGAGAGCACAGCAGACTAGATGATGTTATTTATAGCACTTAGCTGGCACATGTCTGCAAGGGGAAAACCCTCTGTGCGAGGAGCAGCAGGCCACAGAAAGACACAGGAGAGCAATTAAGGCACATAACATCCATTTGCTTCATGCACATTGCCGGACTTTCCCAGATCCTGGGAATGATCCATCAAGGCAGGTGGGTAACCACTGAACAACTAACCCTTGTATGAGGAGGAAATAGCATGTTCTCATCATCTGAAAAAATGGGCAAGGGTGAAAGCCTCAAGAGGGTACTAACAGCTGCTGGTAATACAACCTATCTCTTCACTGGGGCCTGTGGATTTATTTGCAGACCATACAGGCTCACAAGCTGCTTGAAGAGTGCTGATTTTTTCCCTTTCCCCAGGCTTTGCAGTCACAGGCATTGACACATAGGGCATTCCATTTAGTGCAACTCCATCAGGCTTTATTTCTCAGCTGAGAACTGGAGCTTTTTCAGTCTTTTGCAACAAGCACTGAAGATCAGATTCACAAATTCAGATTGAAGATCGCTGGAGTTTGAAAGCTTTGGCTGAATTATAGCAGCTGGATGGGCCAGGGAGATGGCAACAGCTACCTGTTTTCCATCATTTTAACCCCCAAATCAAGAAAAACTTGGCAGTGTTTGGCTTGCTAACTTTTTTAAATCACAAATTCTATTAATGAAAAAAAAGCTCTCAAGGGGTGGAAGTTTACTTAGTGTTACTAAAGCACTTTGAACTGAAATAGATATACTGCAAAACCATTAATCTACTCTCTCTGGTACACCAGTATCTGACTGGCCAAAGAAGTCATGGCTGAGAATTGATACTACTAACAGAAAATGAAAAGTCCTAGATGTTCTTCCTGCACTCCACAACCAAAGCTGTGAAAAACTACAGGTGCTGCCTTCAACTGAATCAAATTTCAGGCTAGGCTTCTCACTTTCCAGAGATCAGTAAAGCAAACCTCCCTCCCCAGGACAGAGACTTCCCACAAACTGCTCAACTGCTCATAGTATCAAGCTGTCTTTACTGTCATCCTCTTCTTCGCTGCAGTTTGGCTGATTCAGTGTCTTTTAAACTCCAAGTTAGGGCCACAGTGCTAGTTATGATATACTACAGTGATGATACCTGTGTCTTAAGGCAGACAAACACTGATTAAGCTTTGGGGAAAATTAAACCATCCAGTACTCACGTAAGGTGGGTAGCAAGGATGTATCTGAACTGAAATACCACCTGCCAACAGGCTTATCCATCTTCATAACCCTCTAAGATTTATTCTTCAAATTGGAGGTGCTAAACTTTCACTCATTCCCATTACTAGTGGTCTTAGCAGCTTGTCTGACACATGACTGAAGGCAGAAAGAAAAATCCTGTTCTTGTTGAAAGAGAAACAAGTTCTAAAGTGCATCACCACATCTTCGGTGAATCCTACTTCAGGCAGCTTCAGATCATCAACTAGTTAACTAGTTTAGCTTCTAAACTAGGCATCATCTACCCAGCCCTCAGGCCATTCCCACTGCAATCTCCAAGCTGGCCTTTATGCACTAGAAAAAGTAAAACTCTTCTCTTTTTTTGTTCCCAAAGGTGTGCTCACCTCCAGCATCCAAAGAAATCTCATCAAAATCAATAAACAGCTCAGCTGTGCTCTGTTAAATCCTTAAACCAGCAGAGATGTGGACAGGCAGTCAAACAGCATTAAAAAAAATGAGTCTAGATAACCCCCTTTCAGATAATTAGCATTTTAGAAGGCTGTCCCATGGAAATCGGTTATTGCAAAATCAAGGAACAACTGGACACACAACACATGGTTTGGATGAGTCACTGAGCAGCAGGGGAAAAAAATAAAAATGTTTTGGCACATCAGACAATCCTTCCCACTCCCTGTTCCACTCCCACGTGCTTCCTCGCTTTTTATAAAATGTTAATTGGAATCTAAGCAGCCCAGAAGTCAACCACGTCATGCTAGACGCTCTATATAAGATGATCCATTCCCAGGAGACATATGGTAAAAAAGAGGAGTGGGGTAAAGCAAGAGGAAGAAGAACTGGTAGCCCTGACAAACAGCTTAAAACCTTGCGTGTTAAAAGCTTAAATACTTTCCTGTGGTCGCAGAGAAGTTTCCCCCAGTGCTAAGACTTAAGAGCCACTCCAAACTTTTGGATGGTATCCGAGCAATTCCCTTTGACCTAGATTTTCCTCTCCAAATATCCAAAGGAGCATACAAAAGGTTCTCACACTGACTGTAATTGAAGTTACACAAAGCAGTCTGCAGTAATGAGTCTGGGCTGGATACTCAAACCAGGGCAAAACCATCAGCATGGATCCAAACTGTTAATAGAAGTAAGATCTTCCCTCATAATTAGCCATTTTTCTTGTAATCAAGTAATTTTAACATGAAAGCAGAATTTGCTCTTCAAGGCCTCACGGGAGCACTTACTAATCCTGAGCTCTACTCACCAGATGTTAAAGGGCCATGAACATGTGAGGGCCGTGGGAGGCAAACAAAATGCTGAGCTAAGATGTGCCACAGGAATCAGTGAGCACTCACATCCTCTGGTTCTGAATGTTCTGAACTAAGCTTTTCATCCGCTGATTGCTTGGACCAGAACAAGACGATGTTCTTTAACTTAGAAATTAGAAAATAATCCCCAATCTGCTTAGAAAACAAAGGAAGTTCTCAGATCTGGCAATATAACTGCACGCTTTGTTATATACAATATCCCCAAGGACATTAGAAACTCACAATTCCTATTTAACACCAGTTCTTCCATAGCTACACTGAAAAATTTGCAGGCCCTTACTCATGTCATCCAAGCAAAGTCTCGAACAACAACTGGAGGACAGTAAAAGATGAGAAAATGAACATACGACCTGTGAGAAAAGGATTCAAAGTTAGGAACATATGAAATACTACACTGGGTCAGAACAAAGATCAAGGGAACCCAATAGCCTGCCCAGCATGGCAGCATCTGGAGATGATATTCAGGTATGGTTCTTCCAAATAACCCTTTCTTTCCTCAAGACTCCCCCAGCATCCAGTAGTGTCCAAGTGTCCATCATCTCTAGAACTGTGGGAATTAGCAAGTAAGCTTTGCGCTCAGTTTATTCACTGCCTTCAAGACTTCATCAGCCTCAGACATACTTCCCTACACACTCTGTCCAAACCAGAAAGTCGCGGCATTTTCATTCTGTACTTAGAAGACAGCGGATCTATCCCTTCTCTCATTTTACAGCTCCTTGTTTGCATCTTATCTAACATCACTCTCATTCTTGAGAGGTGGAAGGCAGAACTGCAATACCCAAACAAATTTTTGTGCAAGCGTGCCGAAGTTCTCTATAACAAGAAAATGACTCCCTCTTGATCTCAGTGCCCTCCTTGATAAGACACTGTTGGCTTTTTACACCCTCACACATCAATAATGCTTTTGGGCAGTTATTGAAGAAGACTCTCCGATCTCCTATACAGCCAGTTTCAAGTTCACCATCACACACACCCCTGTAGGTTATTACCTCCCTAGATGCTCTGTCCTACCTTTACCCAAACCTCTCACCTGTTACGATTTTGTCGAGCCAGTTGGTTTTGTGATATTCTTCCAGTTTGCTTCCCCAGCAGTTCTGCAACGACTACCTGAAAGACCTTCCTCCCATCCACAAACTGGGATATTGTTGCACATGCCGTCCTCTGGGATATCGATAAAAATACTGAATGCATCGGTCAATAAAAATAATGAATGCATTTGCTCCTGGGGCCCCAGAGCTGATTTATCTTTAATGCAAAAGTAGCTGCTAAGTCCTACCTTTTGCTTTCTACTTCTAACAAGCTCTCAGGCCTTAAAGGAGCTTTTCTCTGATCCTGCAGCAATATCATTTTCTCTGTGTTTGGTCTGGGGCATCATAAAATCTACCTCATTCACTAGATCCCCCGGAGAACACTGATAAGAGTTCCAGCCAAGGCAGGATGGCTTTGTTTTTTTTTCACAGAAGCCACAGACTGTTTTATCTATTTGTTTAGTGGTTCATCATCTTTACCACTCATATTTCTTCCTAGCAAGATGTACAATAGTTTATAGTTCACAGGCTCTCCCTAGAGACCTTTATGCAAAAGAGTTACACTCACAGCCCACCAGGGCTCTGGCACAGTAACTCTTGGCACTAGAGAGTCAGACACCGTTTGCCTGCAACTTTCTAGTTTAATAACAGAGTTCTTTCAGGACTCTGATAAATACTGTTGTCTTGGCAGTTTCCTGATACCATACTTGCACACGCAGTCTAGTGTTCCCTGATATCTAGCTACCCTAGCCTGCCCCCTGCAAAGAAAATATTGGGATGGGGATCTGACCATCATCTGCAACAGCAAAGACTGATGTAAAAAAAAGTTGTGTGTCTGCCATTTTCCCCATTGCCAAGGACAATTCCTACCAATTCCCTTCCTGACTTCCCACTCACAGTACATCTACGTGACATTTAATACCGTCAGTACGAGCACCCTTTGCAAAACACTGCTTGATTTTCATAGAATGGTAGAGTGGTTTGGGTTAGAAGGAACCTTAAACATTATCCATTCCCCCACCCACCCCGGGCAGGGACACCTCCCAGTTTTAGTTTTGTCCTTTTTGTTTCCTGTTTACATTTGATCTCCCATGTTTTACAGGATTTTCTAGTCTTGTTTGCACAAGCTTTCTGCTTTGAGCATAAATCTTTCCTCCAAAACACCTCCTCAGCTCTCACAGGGAAGCACTGTAGGGGTATTAGGCTTTTGCTTGCAGTGAAACACATTTCACTTCTGAAACAGTAGATGCAAGTCTCCAGATTGTACAAACGCATCATTGGCATCTTGCTTTGATTGTTCCTTTTGCAGTTTTGTTTTGTTTTTAAACTAACATTTTCAGTTTTTGTATGGATTCCTTTCCTAAAATACAATTTCAATATAGAGAACTGATTTGGCCTGTTCTCTCCAGCCACACGTGAAACCTAATCATATTGTGACAGCCAAAGTCATCCTCCAGCCAACACATGACCCTGAGAAGTAAATCAATAGCCTTTCTTATCTACCACCAGTTGTTCTAGGCACTACCATCACATTCAGGTTCTCTCTGCATCCCACCCCCACCAGGCTTTGGGGTCTGTTAACATGAGATAATTAAAATCTCCCACTGTTACTACTGGTCACATACCCTTCTGATCTTGAGAAGGGCACTATTGTAATGTCCTAGTAATAAAACACAGGACAGGACCTGAAGCTATGAAGATTTCATAGCAAGCCCACTCCAGTATGCACCCAGTATTTTTATACTGTTACACTTGGTTATCCCATCTACTATAATTATTGTGACATTACATCAGCATGTTGCTCCACGTCCAGCAGTTTAGTTACCTCGTATAAAGGCACTTGCAAGCTTTGTTCCTGCTCCATCACCCAACCATAGAATAGCTTGGGTTGAAAGGGACCTTAAAGATCATCTAGTTCCAACTCCCCTGCCATGAGCAGGGACACCTCCCAATAGATCAGGCTGCCCAAGGCCCCATCCAACCTGGCCTTGAACACCTCCAGGGATGGGGCAGCCAGAACTTCCCTGGGCAACCTGGGCCAGTGTCTCACCACTCTCATTACCAAGAAATTCCTCCTTATGGCTAGTCTAAATCTGCTCCTCTCCAGTTTACAGCCGTTGCCCCTCGTCCTATCACTACAAGCCTTTGTAAACAGCCCCTCCACAGCTTTCTTGTAGTCCCTTCAGGTACTGGAAGGTCACTACAAGGTCTCCTCAGAGCCTTCTCTTATCCAGGCTGAACAATCTCAACTCTCAGCCTGTCTTTGTCTGGGAGGTGCTCCAGCCCTCTGATCATCTTTCTGGCCTCCTCTGGACCTGTTCCAACAGCTCCATCTCCTTCTTACGTTGAGGATTCCAGAACTGGACACAATACCCCAGGTGAGGTCTCACAAGAGAGGAATAGAGGGGCAGAATCACCTCCCTTGACCTGCTGGCCACGCTGCTTTTGATGCAGCCACGGCACGGTTGGCCACCTGGGCTGCAAGCGCACACTGCTGGCTCATGTCGAGCTTCTCATCAATCAGCAGCCCCAAGTCCTTCTCTGCAGGGCTGCTCTCAGTCACATTACCCCCATCCAACATTCACATGCCAGTCATCTGATGCTGCAGGTGGTGTGATTTGCCTTGTTTTCATTGTAATAATTTTCACATGTAATACTTGCTTCCACCCCAGCATTTCCAGAGGTAGTGCAAACATTACCCATGTCCTTTGTGTGGACGGCGTTAGTCACAAGCAGGTGCTCTTCCACACAACAGGGGAGAAGTCCATCTCCAACTGCTTCCACGCTCCTAAAGTTTAGCACATGCCAGCCTAGAATACCAAATACAGAAGAAGCTGTACAGGATTTAAGTCGGCTAAGTCCCAAGAGCCCAGCTTTGAAAGATCAAGCACTGCTGATGCATCAGATCAAGGCTGAACCCATTGTGATTTGCTAGAGAAAAAGCTTTAAACATTAAATATTTGGGAGTATTTGTATTTATGCAGCTAATAACTGTGTAGAAATATAAAAATCCCCAAAGGTAAGAGCTATTTCCAAATATTAGTTCTTTGAAGGACAGGGTAAGCTGAAGACTCCATTCAGCTTATACCAGCTGCACTCTACTGACAGGCTGACAATGCAGCACACAGGAGCTGGATCTACAGCAAGATGTTTGAACTAAATACAGTTCCCTTTGTTTGCTGTAAGAATACTTTACACAGGGAGACTTTCACTGTGTACACTGCTTCAGTCCCACATGTTTATTCATGAACTTGAAGTCTAAAACCAGGTTCCAATTAACATAGGAAAGCACAGCGTGTCCTCTTCCCATCCTAGGTTCGTAAGACTCAGGACTGCACCCTACTTTGCGACTGAGGCCAAGTGTTCTCAGTGCACCAAGTCTTGTCCCCTCCAATGGATTTTCATCACATATTTTTACACCAATCTCAGTTTTGACAGGCTGTTATAATACAAAGTAAGATAGTAATCATGATCTAGCATTGTTTGTTCTGTCGTTTAACCTAGCATGACAGAAGCCTCCCATAGAAAAAAAATGGGGTTCATACATCTAGAAATCTTCATTCTTCCCAGTCTCATACTTGAATTCAGCTTTTATTCCAACACCCATTTACTGCAATGCTTCAGAATTGACTGTAAGCATCATAGTTACTAATGCTTAACAAGTTCTCTGACTTTTTGTTTACATTAAGTTGTGCCACACAGCTCTAGCATCCCACCTCAAGTTCTTTGCTTGTGAAAGCACTGAAGAATCTAGCATATAATAATCGACTGTTAATCCAGGAAACCAGGAATCTACTTTAATTCCTGTTGTTCAATGCAAGTAGATTTAAAAAAGTAGCAAACCTCCCAAGCTAATTGGTATGATCCGAGAATGTAAAACATTTGTAGGGTCTCTTCCAATCACAAACCAGCAACTTATTTGCCTTTCACTTCTTAGGGACTGTTGGCAGTTGATTGCAAAACCGTATTTTGACAGAACCAAAGGGTTGGGTTTTTTTGGTTCATTATAAAGAAGTATCCACAGCTCACCACACAACTCCAAAACCTCAGAGCACTCAACTGACAAAGCAGCAAGATGGCTAATGACAACCTGCACTATTTCCCAGGGCACCAGCTCCAAAATACATGTGACCCATCAAAACTAAGCAGCATTGCTCAGATTTAAAATAGCTGGTGTCGAAGTACAGTAGGATATTACTTAAATATTCACGTGCTTTAAGGTATCGTGGTAAAACAACCATTTACTTTGTTTCCACTGCTTCTGATAGATAAATAGAACAAATAATAACAACCAGCACTAGGCTTTGATTTTAGCTCCCATAAATAGACTGCAGGAAGCTTGCCGATCATTTACTACATTACAAAACACTTCTAAAGATGATAGATTAGAAGATGAGCATTTAAGAAAATAAATGGAAACAGAGAGGTGACTTCAACTGGGACTTGAAGAAGAAAGCTTCGTCGTGGATCTGCACAATGACTTACAAGCCCTAGATTTCACAAAATTCAGAGTAAAATCTCATGAGCCCTTTCCTCTTACTATTATTTTAGTCATTCTTGGACATCATCAAATACATATCAATAAATACCTTAAAACACTTATTAGTGCTTCAGGATTGCTGCTGTCAATGCAGGAAACCAGGCTCCAGGCTGCAGAATTCCTTGTGGCTCTGAACTAGGAGAGCCAAGGCAGCCAGCCCAGATAGTCCTTCCTAGAAGTAAGAAAACACCAACATGCTGCCTGGATGATGGCCCAGCCAGCTCCAGCAGGGCAGGACAGCAGAACAAACCACCCACCCAAGATATTTTCCCAGATTTCTGCTGCTGTCTTACACAGGGCTTTATTGCACATACACCAGTTACTGGAGTGCAGACTTAATGACAACATTATTAGCTCTGTCCTGAACCCTAACTAACTTGAACAATCAACATGCAGCCTTCGTTTTGGAAGCCCTGCAAGATATTTATGGTGAGAAGAAAGAAGCTAAGGAGATATTCAAAGTACAGTGGTTTATATTTTGTGCCTGTTACTACTGCAGCCAGTCACCTAAACAAACTCAGGCCACCAGGAGAATATTTAGTACCAGGCTGAGCTGATGCCCTTTTCACCCTTAAAAAGAGCTTCTCAAATGCTCAAGACTGGCCAGTTTCAGCACATACTTGTAGAAAAATCTCCACTGGCTTTCAGAATTAATCCAAGCTGTTAAAATAAGGAAGAATGATATCTAAGCAGAGTATTCACATCAAGATTGACCAAAACGCTGCATAATCATAGAATCACGGAATCGTTACCATTAACCTCACGCTGCCAAATCCACCCCTGAACCATGTCCCCAGGTCCCACATCAATATGCCTTTTAATACCTCCAGGGACAGTGACTTCATGACTTTTCCTGGGCAGCCTGGTCCAATGCTTGACAACCCTCCTGCAGTGCCTGGCGAGATGTTTTCCTGCAGATGCATTTTGCTTTCATTTTCTTAAGAGAGTTACTGACAGCCCTGATCGGCTCCTAGAAAACCTGTTAGGCTTTGTTATCAAAGCCTGTGAAAGGTTTCCATGAGGATCTTCAACAGGGAGTTTACTGCTCTGCCTCCATACCCAGGTTCTCCTTTTTTAACCACCTTTGAGCTGAAAGTTTTCACTCAAGAGACTGAAACTGCAGGTAAATAAGCATCACTGACCTATTTATGAGAAGCTAATAAAATCCAAAGAAATCATGTTCATTTACATGTGGGATGCAGATGAAAATGGAAAAGAATAAACTGAAAAGGAATTTTTTTTTTTCAAATCCTTCATGAACCTCTGCTTCCAAATGAATTCTTAATGATTTCTTAACCCAAAGGTCCTCCCACTCCAGCACTGTTCCAGCACTGTGGACGGAAAAGCATTTGGAAGAACTCCAAAACCTACACCAGTTGCTTCAATTAAAAAAGCAAATAGGACCACATAAATACTTCCTCTTCGTCTAGCTGAAAGCCCAGGGTTAAAGCAGACCAGGTAAGCATTCAAATGCTGAAGGATCTCACTTTAGGAAAGAGTACACAACCAAGACAGATTTCTGAACAGGGAAGCACAAAGCTATGACAGGCTTGCCAAAGCACTGGAACTGTAAACTGAAATCCTTTAACATGGATCACATCTAACAAATAGACAAACATTTCCACTAAGCTTTTGTTATTGGCCCCTTTGAGTCTGCAATATTTTAGCACAAGATAAGCCCAAGCCAAAAGAGAAACTTCTCTACAAAGACATCTGATTTTGGCTTTTGTAATGCCATGGGTCACTAAGCTGTTTACACTTTTCCATAGTACCAAAGAGCACTTAACTGAAAACCATGATATGAGTTAGAGCAAGCCTAAAAATAGCTGAGATTGCTCACTGCCTTCAAGAGAATTGAACTCACCTACCTCTTCTATCAGGCTCATCTTACATCTTTGATTGCTAGGTTAACCACAGCTCCAAGGACAGATTTCCTTACACATTTCAGAGACAGATTAAGTCATCTTTACCTAATTAGACAAAAGGTCATACAATAACATCTCTCTCTCTCTCTCTACCTAGTGACTTTCCACTGATATGGAAAAGCTGCATTAGTCATCAGTGATTAAATGCAATTGAGAGTTTCATTAGTGAGCTGCTCTAACTCCAAACTTTCTGATCCAATATTGTTTTAAACAGAAGCACATCATTTCACAGTACTTGGGAGAGGGCCCTCATTCCCATTTGGAGGATCCATGGCACGGTGCAGATCAGGAACCAAATCAATCACTACAATGCTTTACAAAAACTCCAGAAAGAACTACAACAAACTTGCTACTGAATATAAATTTCTGATTTATAGGTACTGTGAACCAGCTGACAGCCTGCTGCAGGGTAAAATCATTCACTAATTTTAAGAACATGTTGGAAAAGTAAAAATTTGACTTTATTAGCTTGATACATGCCAACAAACCCATTAAAGGTCTCATAACAGTTACTAACAACATCCCTCAAAGGCATTTATAGTAAGCTGTATCAGTGGTAGTAAATGAAGACCTATTTCAATGTTTCTTCAAATTAACATCAATAAAGAAACTCGTCTCATTTGCCTTTCCCAGACACGAAGCGCAGCATTCCATTTGCCAGTAATATCCTTACTTCTCCAACATTCAATACTTGTAACTCCTTTACCAAGTCTTAAACTCAGCCTGTTCCCGCTTTAAGCCTAAAAGCAAAAGGACTGGCTAAGGGTAAGCAGCAGGTAGTCAGTTTTTATAGCAGAGGAGACTACCACAAATTGCTGTTATGTTCAACACTGATAAATGTCTTTAGGTTAGCAAGGCAACAAGGCCAAGATTATGAAGTTAATCAAGAAGTGAAAAGCAAGTCTGATTACAAAGGCCAGAAGTATCTCACAATACTGAAATCTCACCTACTCTTCTACTGCCCAAATGTTATCCATGCATGCCCTGCACTAATTTTACAGCAGACCAGAGATTTCAAAATTATGAATTTGTTAGAACTGGCCAGGGAAGAGTCAAACTTGCTATATTTGAAATAGATTTGACACTAGATTTGAGACAGACACAGACCACCAGTGTCCACACTGCTCCTCTCCTATTACAGTTCATTAAGTGCAAGTAATCTTTCACACATTTAACTTCCATTGCTACAAGCAGGCTTGTCCTTGTGTGCTACAAACTGCAGAGCTGCACAATACATACACAGAAGGGGAAATTTTCACTTAGTTCCTCAAGTTCTTCACATCTTTGAATACTTCAAAAGGCATCTGAAGGGTACCCGTGTTTTTTTAATATAAACCATACAACTGCTGTGCACAAAGATCTTCAAAATATGTGTCTAGGCATAGCGTATTGCACTGGTCTTTAATTAGCCCTATCCAAATTAGAGCAGTAAGAACTCATTAAAAAACTCACCAAACCAGAACCGCACTCTAAGGAAAATTAAAACAAGTACACAAGGTCAGTGTAAACATGTTCTTTAATATCACTGAAGATAAATTTAGAAATCCAAGGCTTAGGTGGGTTTCAAATAAATAACCATTTTGAATAAGTGTTTACACATAAAGGGAGCTCTCAAAGCAGCAGTGCACAATTCATAATTCCTCCCTGCTAACACACCCCCTACAAGAGAATGTACAGTAGGTAGTGCACACTGGAGAAAACAATCACAAGGTACGGCACACTTGCCATCTTGGATGAAACCACTGAATAAGATATTGAAAAGGGGAGAGAAGCACCACTATTTTCCCATAGCCTTTATACCAGCATAAGAAGAATATGAAGCCTGGGAATATAAGTCATCTTTATGCTTCTAAAATCCACTCTCAACTCTAAGATTAGCATAGCAGTGCTCTGATATAGAAAATGTATTCCTCAAACTGACATTGCAGTGTAAAATATCATCCAGTTGGTCTTTACTCAGGGATACCTACTCTAATTTTTAAACTCCTCTCCAATAACTGCAGAGGTAATCCAGAAAGCTTAAAGACAGGTAAGAGTTGTCGTTTCTTGTAGATCCTGGTCCAGTGTACTGAAAAGAACCAAGACATGATAGGCCTCGAGAAGGTGAATGGTTACTCAGCAAAATATGGATCCTACATCGCTCAAATAAAACTTTCCAGAAGTAAAAATTCTTCCTTGAAGTGAAGATTTGCCTTTCTCAAACAGCTCGAATTATTCTATAGTAAAAATATGCCTGATGTGAAAATTCTCACATCAAAATAGAAAGATTTACCAATCCAGAAAGACAAAAGATCAGTTATAAATATGCCACAAATACACTTGCAAAAGAGTTGCTGTAAAACGCTCTCTTCTTTAAGTCACTGTTTTATCAAAATATTTTCTCTCTGCAGATACGGATAGGACACTCTTCGCCTCTGTGCTTTAGCTCAACATGCAATTTATCTCTGATAAGCACTACAGTACTCCCCACAGAAGCACATAACCTACTAGCATAAATTCTTCAACACACTTAACCTGTTTCATTGTTCTTTTTTCCTTCTCCGTTTCTAATATACCTGAAAAGAGTTCTGTCTCTCTTTGCTACGCGTCAATAAAAACCCCTTATTATGTAATACTGCTATGTACCTACTGAATAAATATAACAGGATTTAAAGGATTGTTTCGATTGCGAACTTGGCTTTGGCAAAACATGAATTGGGATAACATACACTGTATACTTCACACATTTGAGTAGGGGATGTTGCAATGTTTAAGAGACATGAAATAAAATTAATCTTAGATTTCTAAAACTGTCAGTACACAGGATTCCCAAGTTGTTCTGAATGCAGGAGCAGGGTAATCAGTTCTCAAGGAAAGCAACATAGTCAGTCAGTCTGGCCAACTGCTGCTCATTTGGAATTGGTGGAACCGGCGCAGGTTCTACAAAGACAAAACAAAAGTGCCATTAATGAAATTAAGAAAGCAAATCCATCCGCAATACCATTCATCACAACAGTAAGGAAAAAAAATCAAACGTATCAGACTGTTAGAGGGACATAATCGTCACAGTATCTCTACCTGTGCAGCTTTAGCTGGCATTACTTTTCTGTTAACTGCAACTTTAAGTAGTCCAGGAGTCTCTAGCAGCAAAGATAACTCTAACAAGTTCCAGTTGACAGCAGCCTCCAAATTTCTTTTGCATATACTGGAGTCTGAATAATGAAGATAGTACTTCCCCTTGACAAAAATGCTCCTGGAGCTCTGCAGTTGTTCCTTTCTTTACAAGCTGCCATACTGAATATACCAAACAAATTGCTGGGTTATCTCACTAACAAAGCACTAAGCACAGGCTGCAGAGGACTGCAGTGCACATGCAGATCCTTACATAAATGCCAGCTAACCTGAGATTACAGTTTAACAATAGGTTGGAACGAGTGACTAAAACCAAGGAGATAAGACAGGAATTAAAAAAACAGAAGTAAAAGACAGCAGGAAAACAGGCATTTACTCTTCCTGAAGAGTTGACAGACTAGTGTTCAAGATACAGTTAAAGTAGACATTGTGCTTAGCACTAAAGTATTTGACAGAGGTGGCTGACAATCATAAGAACGTTTTCAAAAAGCAAGACCCCCATTCTTGAAATTGGCTTGGAATTAAACCTGTAAGTTTGGGACACTTTGCAACTGTGTCAGACACAGCAAGTCACCCAACCACGTGCAGTCACTACCTTGTGAAAAAAAGAGTGAGTAAAGAATCAGCATGACATAACACAGCACAGCTCAATCTATAGCTGAGCTCTGAGGAAAGCCAGAAGATTGCCTTCTTCTAAAGGGATGACAGCACAAGTCCCCCATCAGACAAAAGCAACAAAACCCACTCAAGAGTTGCTTTGTGAAAAAATTGCCTGTAAGTCAGAAGTTTTCAACAAAACCATTTTCATTTTACAGGGGTTGCCTACCCTTGCTTTGGAATCTGCTCCCAACTTCAGTTTCAGAAGTGGGTATCCCAGGGACTCCTTAAAATGTCAGGGGAAGAAGAGGGAGAAACATGTTTACGTAGCACCTGACTGGGGCTAGGACTGGGGTTTTTTTTGAGAGAAAAGTGACAACATTCATTTGCCCTGGACCCAATCCCCTATTTTGTGGTGCTGGTAGAATTTGGTTTAAATTAATCATACAAGCTTTAGAAACATACAAGTGTTAATAAATTACATATAAACAGAAAGTACCTGATGAAGGAATAAATCTGTTAAAGGAAGCTTCCAGCACACCTGAAGAAAAACGCAATAGAAGTCAGCCCAGTGGAACAATTTTAAACAGTTCTACACATCAAGCCAAAACTGGTTAAAAGGTAATTAAAACAAAGCTTATTTACCATGCTTACTTCGTAGCTAAAAAGCATAATACCCATGGCCTAGCTAGTTAGACATGCAGCTTCAAAACAAATGACAAGGTCCAGCCCCTTTCATTTGTCTCGAAACCAGCTCTCCCTCACTTTTGGAAGAGAACCACATGTAACTAACCCTCACTGCTTTTAAGTGCTGAATATTTTGCAACCAGTTCATGAAAAAAATGATCACACGTAAAAGTTCAAGACTCTGGCTTGTTACATTCCCCAAGGGATAACTTTCAACACCTTGCCTGGCACATGTTTATTATAATGATCTGGGCTCTTAACATCTGAAAATTCTGTGCCTACAAAAATATATTTTTTTCTTAGCCCAAGAGATGTTGCCCTTTTAGAGATACGATGATCCGGCTCCTTCCAGAGCTGCACCATGCAGTTTAAGAGTAGTCATTTCATCTCTGCCTTCATAGCTTAACATTTATTTTTGTCTCAGCCAGCCATAAATCCAAGCCTTTTGGTAGGCTAAGCTTTGCAGAACAGATATACTGCTAACATCACGACACTGAAGAAAAGATCCAGTAGAATGAATTCGCTTTTTAAAAGGAAGTTACAACAGCTTTAGCTCCTCAGAACAAAGACCCACTAGATTTATGCTCACAGAAGTTCTGCTTCTCCCGAGAAAAAAAAACCCTCACATTTATAATGGTATATTTTTACTCATCTTTATTAGATTAAGACATGTCATTTGAGGTCATCCAACTTATGTTCCACTGAGTTAGAGCCAGAGGCAGAGGAGGAACAGGAGAAACCATAGCATACTCTGTCTGCTTTTGTTTAAAAAGTTAATTTGAGGAAGCAGTTTAATCCAAACTAATCATAACTCCAAATCAAACCCACTAATTTGTACTTCCAACATTTTATAAACATTCCATGTTTTAGAGAAGCATAAACACCCCCTAAAAAAAAACACCTAAAAAATACTGTGCAAAATTTTAATTAAAAACTAGCACCTAATTACTAGAAAATGTTAAACAATGTCTAGTGAAATAACAGCTCCACCTACCTGGCTTTTTAGGCATTACCATACGAGTTGAGAAGTCTGCTTGCCAGCCCTGTTCTAATACAGCTGGAAAAGGCATTTTTACATTTGTGAGAACAAATATATGATTGCTAGAAATGCAGAACAAAGATGCATATTAAAACCAGCAGAAAAGCATCTCAGAGCACTACCTATACACCACAACTCTATGGCACGTTTCTTGTAAGCATTTGGACATTTAGTTTGACAAATAAGCTCATGAAAGTAATAACACCACACAAAACTAAGTTAACCCACCACCTTCAGTCTTCCCTCATTGCTGAATTGCTTTAAGACTTCAACATATAGAAGGGGAGGATAAACATTGGCAACTAGTGGCAAATAATAAAATCAAACATTTATCCAGAATCAAAACATTTATCTCTATATGGTGCCCTGTCACTTCTCTTTATCACAGACTCAGAATCTGTACACATGTTTCTATTTACCATCAGTCACAGCCTTCTGATCTCAATCATCTGTAGAAGACCTATTCAGAGAATAAATGCAAAGTACCTTTCACAGCTTCTTCTACAGGAAGCCCGACAAAGGCTGCAAAATCATCTGCAACTATTGAGGTATATGCCTGAGAAACCAGTGCAAAGGCTCGTCTCCTAGTTGCATCTAAGAAGAAATAAATGGTGTAAACAGACAGTAGATTAATTGCTGCAACCAGGAAACCAGAGATATTATTTTCCCAATTCAAACATGTTCAGAATAATCACTACTGGCCTTAAAACTAGCACTTTGGAAGTTCCCCCTCCCTTCCCACAATTCACTGAAGTACTACTGTCAGCAAGAGTTGACTCTAAGCCAGGACAGAACACCTTTGAGACCACATTCATCTTCCAAACATAGTTTGTGGCACCCTGGGTACTACCACCAGCATGTAGAACAGTTTAGGAAACTCTGCTTCCAATGGCATTCTCCATTAGCAATATAGTTGTGTGTCAAAAAAATGAAACAAAGCAATTAGTCAAAATATTCATGCCTTGTTAACAACATCTGCTTTGATACCAAGGCACCCGCAAAACAATCGTTTCTAAAGCTACAGAGAACATTACCGCAAAATACCTCAGAAAGCTTTTTAGCAGTCTGTACTGCCCTCTAGTAGTCAGAGTTTGCCTGTTACTGTTGCATAGTCTAACTAAAACATTTGTCAAAAGTAACATTTAAAAGACAAATCCTTTCATAAGTATTACAAGATTCTGGAATACCACGCCAAGTTCCCTAGATTACTGGTTGAAAGCCTGATAAAAACTACATAACTAATGCTCTGTCTCACTCTATAGAACCAAATACATGGTGTAAGTACATTCTTCCATGTTGGAATTCCAAAAACACACACAATCCTCATTAATAAAAACATTTCAGTTTGTTTCTACAAGTTTTTGTAATGAGCTTTTTATTTACACCTGAAAACTATATTCCTTTAAGTTAACCTACAAAAACTTGGCAATCTTCCTGACCACACTTTTTTTCCACAATAAAAAGTAGTCACTTGTCTACTTGGCTCTTTGTGTTTGAGCACACAGAAATAATTTAAGGCAGCATATAATTCCATGCTACCTACAGGAGTTCAGTTTGTACCTCTAAGTGCTTCCATGATTGGTTGAATCGTCTCGGACCACTGATGCGCACTGATTTTTGTATAGATTCCTGGAAAGTCTCTCTGCCAGATTCTTTTTCCTACCGACCAAATTGCACCTAGTTCAGCATTTGCCTGTTGGGAAAATAAAAACCCACCAGTTAATTCAGAATTGTGTACTACCTGCAATGACCACTCTGTATAAATTGATTTCCACTCCCCTCCCTTTCCCATTGCATGTATAGGTCACAATGCCTGTAATGAACAAACAAGCATTAGGAAATTCACAGAATATTGCTGTGCAACAAATACAGCAGCTTTTAGAGAAAGGCCAAGTGAAATTTGCTCCAGGTGAAGTAACTATTGTTTTCTTGAAAAACTACTAGCACTACCCTGAGGAGATTATTCCAGTGTTAACCGTTTTCATCATGAGAACAGTTAAACATTGGAATAATTTCCCCAGGGAAGTGGTAGATTCCTCTACACTTAGAGACTTCAAAGGCTTAGCTTGACAGGGTGCTGCGCTGTCTCTTATAAACTATATATCACCTAAAAGGGTGGACCAGAAGATCCTTGAGGTCCCTTCCACCCTGGCATTCTATGACTCCATGAAAATTATTTCGTAACTGAGAGGTCCCATCTAAACCACAAGGTTCCTTAATGCAAGACTACAGAACGCTTTTTCCTTGTACAACACATGATGTTAAATTGAAAACCTAACAACAGTAAAATCTAGAAGCACTTCTGGCATTATACTTACCTAAATACTCCAAAGGCATCTTTGATCCAAATGTCATGAAAAACAAACTGCCTTCAGAAAATTAATCAGTTTGGAAGTGTCTTATCTGTAGTCACTTTTCACTGCACAAGTTATTCTGCATCCTCACATAGAATGCAGCCCCATCCCAAAATCAGATCCATCTCTTTCCTCCAGCTGACTACCCTTTACCATGAGGCTTTCTACTGAAGAGCCCACAGACTGACTGAGTCCTATTGCACCAGATGTTTTGTGAAGGAAAAGAAGTAACAGATAAGCAACTAGGAGATGTGAAAGATCAATGTGCCATCTGCTGGAGAACCAGCTCACAGCACAGAACTGAGCTCAAGGCTGCTCATCAAACAGAATCCTTGCGGGGAAAAAAAAAAGTCATTATTTGCAAGCACACACAAAACTGTTTTAGTATCAAATGGTGTTTTACAAAGTACTTACAGATTTGATAGCAGGAGGGATTCTTTTCCAAAGATACCGTGCGTTATTCCTAAAAAAAAATCAAGTACTTCTGAGTAACTGACTGTTTGCAATAAGAGACACTAAAAGGTTTGTTCAGATGCTATAATTAACAATCTCAGTGCTTTATAATATTCCTTATCTGTCTAGTAAAGTAGAAAAAAAGTTACTTTCAGGCAGACAGCATGACTGCCATAATAAAACAAATGGTTCATTAACTGCCTCATTTAACACTAGTTTAGAAAAGGTTTTAATTTTCTACAGGGTTTCACAGGTGTTAGTTTTGCAGTTTCACTTTTGGAATAGCTGCACCTTTGATGAAGACACGAACCAGCAGTAACCCCTCATGAAGTCAGCAGTCACTTAGACCAGTGGTCTCTAAGCTTTAATCATGCACTTCTAGCAGAAATGTATTTGAGCCCCCAAGTACATGCACGTGTATTTATAAATCACGGAATGGTTTAGGTTGGAAGGGACCTTAAAGATCACCCAGTTCCAACCCCGCTGCCATGCGCAGGGACACCTCCCACTGAATCAGGCCACTCAGTCTCATCCAACCTGGTCTTGCACACCTCCGGGGATAGGGTAGCCATGACTTTTTTGGGCAACCTGGGCCAGTGCCTTTACTTACAAAGCTCAGTTTGTTTATATAGTTTGTATAAAGATGAAAAAACACCATTTAAAGACACTTTCAATTTACTTAACAATAGTACAAAAATACTTTATGTGCCCACACACACTTTGCATACCAAAGATTTAGACTGTTTTGTGCATGTTCTTCCCACTCCAGCTTTCCCACATACATTGGGGAGATTTGGACATAGAAAAGTACTTAGTCATTGATCTCTAGAGCACAGAAGTCAAACTGGTCAAAAAATCTCAGAAAGACTTAAAATACAAAATAGAGAAAGACTCATAGCTTTTCATTAAAGCACAATTCTATAACTCCAGCGTTGTTTTTTCTGCCTCAATAAATAATTAAAAATGTCCAATAAATACCTAAACACAGTTGATCAAGTTCACACAGGGAGATAGTTAACAATCCACCAGACCAAATTCAAAGGATCACTGCTTCAGGCACAGTTAGCTCCTTCAAGCCAACAGTATCCGTCACTTCTAACACGGGCAGTTTGGAGTTATCCTACTGCAATTAGACACCACGAGGAGCATGCAGTCTTATTCAAAACAAATGCAGCTCTGAAAACGTACAAATCAAAATGATGAGATGTTCCACGCTTTCCAAAGGAGCCAATTTCACTATTTCAGGAATTTTCTTCATAAAGTCAATCTGTTCTCCTAATAGTTCGAAAGGGTGAGCAAAAGCAAATGAGAGAAAAATTTTCCTGACAGAGTAAGGACTGCAAAAGACTTAATTCCCTGAATTTATTTTAAAAACCCACATGCATTTTGTGAGTCATACAAGCAATTACTAACATTCTGGCACCTACAGCTCAAGCCAATAGTGACAAATCCAGGGTCTGAAATGAAAGATTGACAGAAGCAACTTACATGTCATTATGCAGCAGGTATAAAGCTAGAAGTTGGCCATAAACAAGAGGTGTTGCGATTCCTCCAGGGGCCTAAAAAGCAAGTAAAAATAAATCAGTTAGATATTTCGGAGCAAGGTATCTTACAAAGCCCACATTCCAAGACAGCTGATGCTTTTCACATCACATAATAGATCTGGATGAGTTGTCAGAATTGCAGTGTTACTCTAATACAGGCATGTCATACAATCAAGAGTTACTGTGCACTCACCAGAAGTTTTACTTGGAAAATTCAGTTTGTTTTGCTGCATGAATAAAGGTTACATCTTTCATTACTATAATGTTCTAGCTCATGCTAGTGAAAGTGGTAACCACCTCACTTCACAGTTCCTCACAAACACATGCTTTTAGGCCCTCACAGTTTCATCTAACTGGAGCAGAACTTCAATTCAGGGCTCTCCACTAGAGTAAAATTTCTTTGCCCACTTCAACTGGCCTTTTCAAAAATCTGAACTAAGCTTCAACGCTTCAGCAGACCTCACAGATCATACAAGTAAAAAGGGAAAAAGGGAATTATGATAAAGTTATAAAATTGTCAAAGTCTACAATCATTTAAAAGCTGAAAAGATTCCCAACGAGGTTTTGACAATTTATCAAAGGACAGCACAGCAAGAAGTCAAAGGAAGTCAGTTCTGCAGCTATTTGAATCATAGAATGCCAGGCTGGAAGGAATCTCAAGGATCATCTGTTCCAATCTTTTTAGGTGACAGACAGCCTACATATGGTCTGAAACACAAAGGCTGTCAGCAGATACTACCCTGCCCACAAGGCTCTTGGGTGCACTGAACTCCCTCAGATGGCTGCAGAAGCAAAGCCCCAAGCCTCCATCCCTGCTACTCTTCCCTAAGACGTACCTTAGCAGCAGGTACTATACAGGTGTTCCTTCAAGCCTGTGCTCCTCTAAAGGACGGGAATACACCTTCAAACAAGTACTGAACAGCTCCCAGCAGGAAAGGGCAGCTGCACTTGACTCTCCCACATGGTACAAAAAGCACTCTTCTGCACTGCTATGCACACATGCCCATCACTTGAGGCAGCAGGTAGCTCACATTCTCAGTGCAACCACCTTCCTCCAGCTCCATAACACTCTTCTATAGAACACAGGCCACACCAAGAAGCTGCAGCACCATGCTAAGGACATGAGGGTCACCTGGGCTCAGCACAGAACCAGCGCACAGAAATATCAGCTGAAGCTTGATGCACACCCATAAGTAGGATCCCTTTCCATTTTGGGAATATGTATTTTCAACCACAAAGCTGTGTGATTTGTCAACACCAAAGTTCTGATCACATCTAGACCAACTTACTCCCTTTGGCTGCTAGGGGAGTGAGACTCGGAAATCAGAATCACTATAGAGTGCATGAAAAAGGAAAATTCAAAGTTTTCCTTTCTTTCAAATGGTTACAGCTGGGTGCATGAGCTCACATTTGGACTAGCACTGGAAACGCTGCAAGATAAGAGCGAGTCTGTGGATATCACCCAGGAGGAGCTTTCAGCATTAATATGGTGCTACTTAGATTTACCATAGGCTAGAGTCTGGCACATTGACAGTGCAGGCCATCAGATTGAAAATTCATGAAGCAATAGAATTTAAGATGCCACAGAGGAAGCTTTCAGGATGAGCCCCTGTAACAGCAGCACCATTGATTTAAGAGAAATTTGATGGCCCATCCCCATCCCAACACCTTCTTTCTCTCAAACATGGCAGACACAAACGAACTACTCCCTCACACACCCTCCTCCAGAAAGACCCTAACATTTATACTAAAACAACCTTGTTTATTTAATAGAATGGTTTGTGTTAGAAGGGACCTTAAAGATCATCCAGCTGGAATACTCATCCCACGGGCAGGGACACCTCCCACTGGACCAGGCTGCTCAAAGCCTCACCCAACCTGGCCTTGAACACCTCCAGGACGGGACAGCCACTTCTCTGGGCAACCAGGGCCCGGGCCCCACCACTTGCACAGGAAAACATTTTTTCTTAACATCTCATCTAAATCTCTCCACTTCCAGCTCAAAGCTACTACTCTTCTTCCCATCATTACACCCCCGATCCAGCTTTCCTGTAGGCCCCCTTTAAGGACTGGAAGCTGCTCTAAGGTCTCTCTGGAGCTTTCTCTTCTCCAGGCTGAACAACCCCAACCTTCTCAGCCTGTCCTCACACGGGAGGTGCCACAGCTGTCAGATCATCCTAATGACCTCATCTAACAGCTCCATGTCCTTCCTGCGCTGAGGACTCCAGGACTGAATGCAGAGCTCCAGGTGAGGTCTCATGAGAGCAGAGTAGAGGAGCAGAATCCTCTCCTACACCCTGCTGGTCTTTATGTTTTCGATGCAGCCCAGGACACGTTTGTCTTTCTGGGCTGCAGGTACATGTTGCTGGCTCACGTTAAGCTTCTCACCCTTAAACGTCCCCAAGTCCTTCTCTTCAGGGCTGCTCTCAATCCATTCTCTGCCCAGCCTGTATTTGTGCTTGGGACTGTGCCAACCCAGGCGGCACGACCTTGCACTTGGCTTTGTTGAATTTCCTGAGATTCACACAGACCTCTCCAGCCTGTCAAGGTCCCGCTAGATGGCTTATCTGCAGCTTCCCAAGTTCCTGCAGGGCGTTTTGGCCGTCTTTTGCCCAGGTAGTAAGTTCAAACACTGAACCCTCACCAGCCTTCACAAACCCACACAGAGGCCAGGAATGCCGTTTCTCACAGGATCAGCTCAGGTTCCCAACACAGCGCTTTGAGGCATTTAACGAAGCTCATCGCCACTGCTGTCTCCATCCCCTGTCCCCAGAAATGCTGTGCCCAATCCTACCCTTGCTTGGGATCGGCACTGAGCCTCAGAGCCTTACAGAGGGCACGGAGCCTCAGACATGCCCCTGCTGATACTGAAAATGCCTACAAATAAACTCTCTAAGGCTTGTTTTTGAGTTTTAGAAAGCAAAGCTCCTTTATCATGCCTGGGCAATACAAGGGAGTGATCTGCATCAATTGTGTGTAGCAAGACAAGAGCTGCTACAGAATGTATTTTCCACTTACATGCGTATATACAAACTTCCCCAGAAATCTTCTGCATATTCTATTGCTTTCCAAGGACTAATTTTAATGTCATTATGAACTTCACCGCAGCCAAAACTCTTGCTAATTTGGAGCTTTGGAGCCACCTCTACCTGATTTTACATCTGAAAGAGGGAAACACTGCAAACAGAGTGAATTGGAGAAGAAAAGACAGCTGTTCAGCACAGATCAGACCGAACACAACACGTTATCATAGAATCACCAGGTTGGAAGAGACCCACTGGATCATCGAGTCCAACCATTCCCAGCAATCTCTAAACCATGTCCCTCAGCACCTCATCCACCCGCACCTTAAACACCTCCAGGGAAGGCGAGTCAACCACCTCCCTGGGCAGCCTGTTCCAGCGCCCAATGAGCCTTTCTGTGAAGAATGCACAGGAAAACAGTGCTTGAAATAAAACCATGCTACCGGAGGAACAATCTGTCTAACGCCCAAGAAAATACCATTACTTAGATGAAACTTAACCCTACTTCAGCTTAAATCAGAAAATTCCCACTTTTTGCGCCTGTAATTCCTTCCTGTACCACCGCTCCGCCCCGCCCCGCGGTACCTCCAGCTCCTGGGTCTCGCACTGCTCCAGGAGCTTCTTGAAGCTGAAGGAGTTCTCTGCCATGACCGCCACGGGCATCTTCCCCTCAGGGCGCCCGGCCGCCGCCAGCCACAACCGCCGCCCCTCAGGAGGCGGTCCCGCCGCTCGCCGCCACTTCCGGCCCCGCCGGCACGCACTTCCGTCTGCGTCGCGCTAGTCGCTCTAGCCCCGCGACTCTATGCTCTGGAGGGCTGCGGGGAGGGCGTCAGGGCGCCGTGCGGGTGGGCGTGGCCACGGAGCAGATGGGGGCGTGGCCAAGGCGGGGGCGTGGCCACAGCGAGGGGCTGGGAGGGTTGGGGTTGTTCAGCCTGGAGAAGAGAAGGCTCCAAGGAGACCTTGGAGCGACCTTCCAGCACCTGAATGGGCTGCAAGAAAGCTGGGGAGGGACTTTTTATGAAGGCTTGGAGTGATAGGATGAGGGGGAATGGCTTTAAACTGGAGAGGGGCAGATTTAAACTGGCCTTTAGGAGGAATTTCTTCATGATGAGAGCGATGAGGCCCTGGTTGCCCAGGGAATTTGTGGCTGCCCCATCCCTGGAGGCGTTCAAGGCCAGGTTGGATGGGGCTTGGAGCCCCTGATCCATTAGGAGGTGTCCCTGCCCATGGCAGGGGCTTGGAACTGGATGGGCTTTAAGGTCCCTTCCAACCCAAACCATTCCACAATTCAATGTTTTTCCTACATCTTTTGTTATGTGTTACATACTCACTACAATACAGCATCTATAGATGTATGTTGAGGCTCTGGAGCGAGTCCAGAGAAGAGCAACAAAGCTGGTGAGGGGGCTGGAGAGCGGGTCTTATGAGGAGCGGCTGAGAGAGCTGGGGGTGTTTAGCCTGGAGAAGAGGAGGCTGAGGGGAGACCTCATTGCTCTCTACAACTACCTGAAAGGAGGTTGTGGAGAGGAGGGAGCTGGCCTCTTCTCCCAAGTGACAGGGGACAGGATGAGAGGGAATGGCCTCAAGCTCTACCAGGGGAGGTTTAGGCTGGACATTAGGAAAAAATTCTTCACAGAAAGGGTCATTGGGCACTGTCAGAGGCTGCCCAGGGAGGGGGTTGATTCACCTTCCCTGGAGGTGTTTAAGGGACGGGTGGACGAGGTGCTAAGGGGCATGGGTTAGTGTTTGATGGGAATGGTTGGACATGATGATCCGGTGGGTCTCTTCCAACCTTGTTATTCTATGAGTTTATGATTCTATGTATATCATAAAATAGCACTTATGCCTGAAGAGCACACTGTATGCTAAAATAACCACATATATGCTGTTTTATAGGTCAGAACACCCCCCAGCCAAGGCCTTTCTGTGGCTCTGCTTCCCACCCTCAGCGAGGTTCCATTCTGGGGGAAATGCCAGGAACCCCCATCTCTGCCTGCTTTGCCCCAGAATCAGCTTAAGAGCTCTCGTTATGACTTTATGGGTTTTTTTTTCATTTATTTATGCCTGTAGGATGGGACTCAAATACATTTGTGGCACGGAGAGCAGCCCTGGTTTGAGGTATGCTGTGTTCAGATTGAAGGAAAATGGTAGGATTATCAACAGATCTTTGCCATTACTGGGGCCACAGCTGAAAACTTTATTTTTTTAAGGCAGAATCAACCCCAGGGCCTTGTTTTCTGCAAACCCTTGCTTTTCCATGCAATTAATTTGCTTTCCACCGTCATCTGCAAGCCCATATCCCTTGAACAAAGCCTCATCCCAGCACTCTCCCACCTTCTTCCATCTCCAGCATTGCACCAAATACCATCCCCAGACCCTTTTACTGATCATATTTGTCTGGGGGCTCCTCTATCCCTTTGCAAGGGTTTTCTCCTCTTCCAGCTGTGCTCAGGAGCTGCATCACATCGATACACAATTAAGGTGCCCTGGTAACAAGCCTGACCTGGCAGAGACAGGGCAGTCTGATGGGATTCCCCATGCTTTTGGGTTGAAAATAAATGAAAGAATAGGGATGCTCAGCGAAGGAAAAGCTGGTATAAAGCCTGACTCCTTTGCCAGGGCATCTCTATGCTCTGGGAAAGGTCTTCACTACGGAAAAATACAAATAAAACTATCTGTTTGTGTTCACTTTGGGGTTCGCCCAGAGGAGAACATCTTGGCAGAGGGCTCCAGGCGATGGCACTGCTGCTCCGCCAGCTCAGGCACTGCTTTTCCCAGCAAATAGCTCCGAATCCAGCTCCCATCCCTCCGGCTGCATCGATCCCACAGGCTCTTTGTTGTCCTCAGCTCCGTGCTGGCATCGCTTTGACATCTGGACATCTAAGAGGAATGCTCTCCTCACCTTTTGCTCCCGTTCCCAATCATCTCATGCTTTTCGGGAGGCGAGGCAGGGAGCAAAGAGGGCTGCAGCTTGTGATGGTGCCAGTGGGAGACCTTGCTTTAACACCACTGGGGTTGGGGTCAGACAATCCTGGATTTTCACTGTGCAGTGTGTTGGCTTAAGAAGGCTTCATCTCATGGTGGGGAATCATGGGGTTGGAATCCTCCATCCCAGTGCCTGGTGGGAAGGCGCAAGCTGGTCCCTGGCATCATTTTCCATCATTTTCCATAATTTTCCATCATTTTCCATCGTTGGCTGTGCAGAACCACAGCTTCTGTGCACGCACCTTCTCTCTGGAGGGCAATAATTTAATTTTGGGGGGGAAAAACAAAACAAAACAAAAAAAAAAACCCCAAACCCAGTAAAAATTGAGCAAATGCGAAATTCCCACGAGAGGGCAGTAGCTACAAGAGAAACTGCCTAAAAAGTCCAAGGAAACTGAAGCAGAGGCCGTGGATGCTGCCAAACTTCCCCCTGTCCCTTCCATGTGAGAAACTATTTCCATTTTGGGACAGTTAGGCTTTTCTAATATTTTTATTTGCGGGATTTCATTAGGCTTTAGGGACAGCAAAGGAAGTGTTGCTTTCCAGTTTGGTTAGCTGAGCCTCCCAAAGCCCCCAGAACCTCTCTGGAAGCAAGGCTTTGGCAAGAGGATAGCTGGAAACCCTGTTTCCTTTCTCCTTTTATTCTTCCCTCTATCCCTCTTTCTTTACCTTGGGATACCCCCAGGATACTCTCCCTGGGTGCTGTACTCTCCGTACTCAATGCTCGACTGGGATGATGCAGCAAGGCAAGACACACTTGAGCCACTGAGGTGGATGCAGTTCTCCATGGAGTCTCCTCCCAAGCCAAAAAAATCCCACGACTGCTAGAAACTTGCTCTGTGCCACCAGCTTCAGTGCCCTGTGCTGGCTTATTGTGGTATTTTATTTCCTCCATGCAAACCCTGTAGTTGCAAGAGCTGGGGATGCTGCCAGGGCAGCTCAGTGGGGCTTCTCTGGAAGTGGAGAAGAAACCAAACGTCATGGCTGGGAAACCAAGCCTTTGAGCGCGATGCTTTAACAGCCTCTCTCGCTTTCCTGTCTTGAGCAAGAGCGATTTCCACACCTTCACCAATAAAACAGGCAGAGGCTTGTTGCAGAGGGTTTTAACTGGTGTCTCGGTGGTGAACTAGGAGATGCTGTCTGCCAGGGATGTCCAAACAGCCCAAATATTTGCTTTGGGAGGGGCTGGAGCTGTCGAGTAGAAGAGCATCCCTCACGTGTATAAGGTGAAGTGGCAAATGAGAATCTGGGAGATGTCACCCAGGGGTTGGTTTCAGCATTAGGAGCTGATTTCATTAGGACAAATATCGCCATGGAGGTTTGCGTTTTAGTCATGGGTCAAGAAAAAACAACTTCCAACAAAACCAGCCTTTTGCAAAGGAATGAAACTCCTAGGTACCTGGGCAAACTGTGGCTGCTTGCTCCTACAGAGACAAGCTCCCCATCCCATCCCAAAGACAACACGGAGCTGCTCCATCCCTCCATTCCACAGATACAGGCTGGGCAGAGAATGGATGGAGAGCAGCCCTGAAGAGAAGGAATTGGCATGCTGGTGGACGAGAAGATCAACACGAGCTGGTGATGTGTGCCTGTAGCCCAGAAAGCCAACCATGTCCTGGGCTGCATCCAAAGCACTGGAGCAAGCAGGGCATCATACTGTCCTGAGATCTCACCTGGAGTCCTGCATTCAATTGTGGATTCCTCAGCACAGGAAAGACATGGATCTCTTAGAGTGGGTCCAGAGGAGGCCAAGAAGATGATCTGAGGGCTGGAGAAGCTCCTGTATGAGGCCAGGCTGAGAGAATTAGGGTTGTTCAGCCTGGAGAAGAGAAGGCTCCGGGCAGACTTTATAGCAGCCTTCCAGTACTGGAATGGATTACAGGAAAGCTGTGGATGGGCTCTTGATCAGGGAGGAAAGGTTTTAAGCTGAAAGAGGGGAGATTTAGATTAGATATTAGGAATAAATGTTTTCCTGTGAAGGTAGTGAGGCCCTGGCCCAGGTTGCCCAGAGAAGTTGTGGCTGCCCCATCCCTGGAGATGTTCAAGGCCAGGCTGGATGAGGCTTTGAGCAACCAGCTCCAGTGGGAGGTGTCTTGACCCATGGCAAGGGGCTGCAACTGGATGGGCTTTAAGGTCCCTTTCAACCCAAACCATTCTACGATCTGCTGACCCCTTTGCATGAATTTACAAAGCTCAGAGCACGACAGGCTGCAGGACCAGAAAGCATACATCAAAACGCTCCACCAGCCCCTGACATCACTGCTTCACCCCCTCCTGGGAAATTTCCCTGCAAATCAGACTGTAGCCCTTCACAAGCAGAAATCATCAAGCCTGGTTGCTCAGGCTGATGTCCCATTCCCCTGCCAGCACCTTTTTTATCCAGTTGAGAATGACTTAAGTGAAAAGTTTCACGAAAAAATGATAAATTCAGCCCAAACCTACCCTTTTGCTTGCACACGCTGCATCCTACTTCTCTCTTTTTCCTCTTTTCCAAAGCTGTTTAAAGCAGTGATAACATTTTCAGGGATGGAATGTGCTAGAAGTGAATACACTTTTTTTTTTTTTTTTGCATCCTTTAGGCTTTTCACGTCATCAAGATAAAACACAACAGACTTGAGGTATTTTTATGATTATTATAAATGTGAGAGGTTCAGATGCTGCTCCTGGGGTTATCCAGAGCTGGGTGTGTAATGAGCTTGGCCCCTCGGTGGTGGCATCATCCAGCACCTCCAGACAGTGACTGAGACTGGCCAAGCTGGCATTCCAGGAAATCATTAGGTCTTTGCTGTTGTTTGGGAGCTTCCCTTCACTCCATGCCAGAGGAAGAGGCCAGACTCAGAAAACAGCTGTGCACA